>NC_137346.1:30690771-31890771 GCF_965287045.1 Carcharhinus amblyrhynchos
ATCCATGACTACATTCCCAGGCTCCTGATCCCAGTCCTGGTCACCTGCACCTAATCCCAAATACCTGACTATATTCTCAACTCTAATCCATGACTCCTGATCTAAGCCCCAGCCCAGTTTCCTCCTTTGTCCCTGTTAAACATGCATGATGTGGCTCCTGGTCAGAAGAGGCAGCCTGCCTTATGGAGACATAAGGGGTGATTTTCTGGCCTCATTTTGCCAGATGCAAATCCTATTAGGGTCGCTAACTCTTGCGTGATGTCGGGCTGGCAGGAATTGCTACCAGAAATGGAAACCAGTGGTGACCACACCGGGGACTCCGAGGTGAGTGTGGCCTCTGAGGGATACCCTAGTACTGCCATGTTGGCACTGCCAGGAATGAGGCCAGGAGCAGAGACAAGACTGGGGAATCCCCCCAGGCTTCCCATTATGTCAGGGGTGCCGGCAATGGTGTGGGGGACGGGGGAATGGGTGGGATATTGTGCCTGCGTTGCGATGCTGGGGAGGGATGCTACATTGCGGGACGATAGGGAGATGTTTACATTGGTGACAGCAGAGGGCTCTTATACCTGGTGGGGGAGGGGTGTCATTAACATCGATCGGCACCCTGACCTTTCTGGAACCAGGCTTTACAGCATCTTCAGGCCATGCCCCTCAGGCGTGATGGCATAAAACACACCACCGTTTTTTTTGACAGAGGATCTGGAGAGGAAACCTGCCTGTTTCCCTGGGGAGCAGCAAGTCGGTTTTCAGTCAGAGCTTGAACTTTGTGACCTTTTTGGGAAAATTCTGCCCATAGTGAGACAGTCACCTGTAGCATCAGAAGAGGAACTGAACACCTCAATCGTTTCGACAAACTTAGACAGGGTCCTTCACCATGTGTGGATCTGAGACTATTACGTAGAAAGATGACGATGGCACAGTGGTTAGCACTGCTGCCTCACAGCGCCAGAGAGCCGGGTTCGATTCCTGCCTTGGGTCACTGTATGTGTGGAGTCCGCACGTTCTCCCCGTGTCTGCAAGGGTTTCCTCCAATGCTCTGGTTTCCTCCCACAGTCTGAAAGATGTGCTGTCTAGGTGCATTAGCCATGCTAAATTCTCCCTCAGTGTACCTGAACAGGTGCCAGAGTGTAGCAACTGGGGGATTTTCACAGTAACTCAGCTGCAGTAATGTAAGCCTACTTGTCGCACTAATAAATAAACTTTAAACCACAAGCCCCCTCCCTCCAACCAATGATGCCACTATTAATCTGAAGGCCATCATCCACTACCAGCTCTTCTGGCTGTCCCTCACATTCTGCCAGTAAACAGCACAGTGGTTGCTGGCTCAGGCTTCCACAGCAACATGTACACTCTTCCCTCTGGCTACTGGTCACTCTTCCCCCACCACGATGACTGGGAGTGACAATTAATGGCCAGAGGAAACAACAGCCAAGGCAGGTAAACGGCAGCAAGACTCATTATTTAAAGTTGTTGTTAATTTGAGGAGAGGTATTGAAGGTAAATCCAGAGATCATTGACTCTCCATAGCATTGTCTACACTGGGGCTGAAATGTTATTGCTTCTGCTTACTGCTGAATTTTGTAGATAAGTTCAGCTTCTATTTTGGCCAGAATCTTACAGTCTGATAGAATAGTGTGCTTTCACAGTTTGGACAGACAGGATATATGCTTGTAAGTTATGGATCACTGGAGTTAGGACTCTGTCGGTGTCACAAACAGTGTGTTGGGAGAGAGTCTGAATTGTAATAGCAAGCTGTTGTTTTATGTAAAGGTCTGTAGCTTGCAGTTGCAGCCTCTTTATATCCACGATAAGGAAGAGGTGGCAATGCATTAACTGGCTTTATCTGTTCATTCCTAACATTGCACTTGCAGGATTGCCGGGGTCTGAGAAATGAACCGAGAACGCAGCTTAAATAATGACCAGTTGCACTTAATTTAAGAAATAATGTACTCTTATCTTGAAGATTTTACTACAGGATACCATTGTGATGTGCAATGAAGAATATCAGCCTGTGTGTAAGTGGGTTACATTGCCTGATTATACTGTGCAACCTTGAAAGTTGTTTTCAATTGACACACGAGTGATGGGGATCCTTTCGTTAGCATGCAGAACTGGCACCATCTGTATCAAAGTGGACAACTTCCATGGGGAAATATAACAAATGACATTAACAATCAATATGTGTGTAATAGATTGCAATTCCCAGGCAGGAGGCAGCCTGGCTCACCTAAGAGTACAAAATACAGCTCCCATCCTCGCCAATCGCATGCTTGCACGCTCAGTATTTTTATAATGATTGTTGTGTTGTGGTGCAAAGCAAATAAATCTTTCTAATAAGACAAAGGCAGAATAATAGAGGCTATGAATTAATGTTAGTCATACTTGCGAACAAAATGCACTTATCTGGGACCAACTTGACATGAACCGAAAAATTAGCCTGTTTATTTTAAACTGGATTAATACTGTCATTAAAATAGCGGTCAGAAGAAAGTCACAATGACAACTCGCCCACTCTTAACTGACAGTCCCAAAGTCCATCCTCATGTGGTTTTCCAGTTTTCATTTAGACAAATGCAAATTTATTGAATTGCAAGACAGGTCCACATTCTCTGCTCATGATTAGCCCTAAACAAGATCAATACAAGCTTGAGAAATACTGTGCGATGAGGAATTTTGTAACAATCCAGCCTCAATGGGAGTTCAACAGCTTTAGATCGTAACTAATTCCCCTTTTTTGCTTGGCAGCAGATACTAGTAATGGTTATGCTGTAACTTACACATAGAAATATAGAAACGAGAAGCAGGAGGAGGCTATATGACCCTTCGAGCCTGCTCCACCGTTCATCTTGATCATAACTAATCATCGAATTCAATATCCTGATCCCCCACTTCCCCCATATCCCTTGATCCCTTTAGCCGAAAGAGCTATATCTAATTTCTTCTTGAAATTACACAACGTTTTTACCTCAAAACTACTGTGGACCCATCTTTTATTTCCTTTCTTGGCCCATTATCAGCCCATTTATCCTGCATTTACAGTACTTTAGATTTTTGATCACCCCTGCTTGCTACGTTATCATATTATCACAGAAAGGGAAGGGAAAAATATACAAAAGTCTGAGATCACGTACCAACTCACACAAGAACTTGCTGCCATCAGACTTTTGAATGAACTTACTTCACATTAAGTTGATCTTTCTCTACACCCTAGCTGTAACTGGAACACTACATTCTGCACTCTCTCCTTTTGTTGTCTATGAACGGCATGCTTTATCTGTGTAGCACACAAGAGACAATACTTTGCATTATATACCAATGCATATGACAATAATAAATCAAAGCAAACATTTATCTCTGTTCTTTCCTACCTCCTTTCCTTTGGCTCTGTATTGCTTTACAGGTGTTAGAAAGACAACCTGAGAAGTTGGGAGGGTATTTTATCCATATTGCGTCATTTCAAGCAGTGCTGCGTGGCACCAGAAGATCATGAAGTAGAATCAATATGGGTGTAAATGAGCCAGAAAACTCTGGCACTAATAGCTTATAGATCACCTAACAGTAGCTATATCATCAGCACAGTCACACAGCGGTTAGCACTGCTGCCTCACAACGCCAGGGCCATGGGTTCAATTCAGGCCTCAGGTGTCTGTGTGGAGTTTGCACATTCTCCCCATGTCTGCATGGGTTTCCTCCGAGTGCTCCGGTTCCCTCCCACACTCCAAAGATGTGCAGGTTAGGTGGATTGGCTGTGCTAAATTGTCCCTTAGTGTCGGGGGACCAGCTAGAGTAAATATATGGGGTTAAAGGGGCAGGGCCTGAGTGGGATTGTGGTTGGTGCAGGCTCGATGGGCTGAATGGCCACCTTCTGCACCGTCGGATTCTATTCTACGTATCAGGAAGAGCATCAAACAGCCCTTCGTCAGGCTGACACAGGGTCATCCAGACTCAAAATGCTGGCTCTATTCTCTTTCCACAGACATGCTTTCCAGCATTTTCTACTTTTGTTGGAGATAGCACCTAGTTAGGATGATACCCTGGGGAATTACGTGTTACTGGGAACTACCCACCACTGTGATCATCCAGTCGCGATGAAAGTGAATAGACTGTTGGATGGACTTATCACATGCGACAGGTCTTCCCACAGCGGAACTGGAAAATCTCAGCCTTAATGTTCAACCATCCATGCCTCCAGACTTTTTAGTGAGGCACAGAACAAACCCCCACAATCACAGAATCATAGAATCTCTACAGAACAGAAAGTGGCCACTCAGCCCATCAAGTCTGCACCGACAGCAATCCCACCCAGACCCTATCCCTTTAACCCCAGTTATTTACCCTGCTATTCCTCCTCACACTAAGGGACAATTTAGCATTATCAATCAGCCCAATCCACACATCTTTGGAGTGTGGGAGAAAACCGGAGCACCCAGAAGAAACCCAAGCAAACACAGGGAGAATGTACAAACTCCAGACAGGCAGTCACTCCAGGCTGGAATGGAACACAGGTCCCTGGTGCTGTGAGGCAGCAGTGCTAACCACTGTGCCACCATACTGTCCCTAAATAGTTATCAATACTTAGCTGTTCTTATTGTAGGGATTTTGTCTTGAAGATATTGACTTATCCTTCCTGAGCCATATAACATGATCAATTCAGCATTCCAAAACCTAAGTAATTTCTCACCAGCCCCAGAGCTGATGTGGTGATAGGGACAAGGAAAACCTGTTTTCCTTCTGCTTGTGCAATACATTGTCAGTGGAATTATGGTGGGTTTGTGTTGCAAAAGGCTTCACATCAGTAAATTAACATGATCCACAAGAGCATGGTCTCGATTACAGGAACAGAGACTCATAGTTAGAATCGCAATTCAGTAAGCTTTAAGGTACTGATGGATAAAGATAAGTGTCGTCCTCAAGTGAGGGGGCTAGATTGGGGGAAAGCTAACTACAACAATATTAATCAAGAACTGAAGAATGTAGATTGGGGGCAGATGTTTGAGGGCAAATCAACACCTGGCATGTGGGAGGCTTTCAAGGGATTCAGGACTGGCAGATTCCTGTAAGGATGAAGGATAAGTATGGTAAGTTTTGGAAACCTTGGATAGTAAAAGATACTGTGAACTTAGTCAAAGAGGAAAAGGAAGCATTTGTCAAGGCCAGGAGACTGGAAACACAGAAAGCAAGTGTGGCATACAAGAAAAGTAGGAAGAAACTTAAGGAAAGAGTAAGGAGGACTAAAAGAGGTCACGAAAAGTCATTGCCAGCAGGATTAAGGAAAATCCCAAGGCTTTTTATACATATATAAAGAGCAAGAGGGTAGCCAGGGAGAGGATTGGCCCACGTAAGGGTAGAGGAGGGAATCTATGCATGGAACCAGAGGAAATGGGTGAGGTATTAAATGAGTACTTTGTGTAAGTATTCACCAAAGAAATGGATTTAGTGGATGATGAATCTGGGAAAGGGTGTGTAGATAGTTAGAGTCATGTTGAGATCAAAAAGGATTTCAACCCCAAAATTGGGGTTCTTGAAAAACATTAAGGTAACAAGTCTCCAAGACCTGATGGGATATACCCTTGAATACTGAAAGAGGCAAGGAAGGAGATTGCTGGGGCCTTGAGAGAAATCTTTGTATCCTCACTGGCTACAGAACAGGTACATCTCCACTACAGGGGAGGGCCCAGAGGATTGGAATAGCCAATATTGTTCCTTTGTTTAAGAAGAGTAGCAAGAATAATTCAGGTAATTACAGGCCGATAAGCCTTACCTCAGTGGTAGGGAAATTATTGGAGGGGATTCTTCCAAGGCAGGATTTACTCCCACTTGGAAATAAGTGGACGTATTAGTGAGAGGCAACATGGTTTTGTGAAGGGAAGGTCACGTCCCATTAACTTGATTGAGTTTTTCAAGGAAATGACAAAGATGATTGATGAGGGCAGGGCAGTGGATGTTGTCTACATGGACTTCAGTAAGGCCTTTGACAAGGGCTCTTGTGCCAGACTAGTGCAGAAGGTGAAGTTGCATGAGATCAGAGGTGAACTGGCAAGGTGGATACAGAACTGGCTCGGTCACGGAAGACAGGTAGCAATGGAAGGATGTGTATCTGAATGGAAGGCTGTGACAAGTGAGATCAGTGCTTGCACCTTTGCTGTTTGTAATATATATAAATGATTTGGAGGAAAATGTAACTGGATTGATTAGTAAGTTTGCGGATGACACAAAGGTTGGTGGATTTGCAGATAGCGATGAGGACCGTCAGAGGATACAGCAGGATATAGATCAATTGGAGACTTGGGCGGAAAGATGGCAGATGGAGTTTAATCTGGACAAATGTGAGGTAATGCATTTTGGAAGGTCTAATACAGATAGGAAATATACAGTAAATGGCAGAACCCTTAACAGTATTGATAGGCAAAGGGATTTTTACAGATACACAGGTCACTGAAAGTGGCCACGCAGCTGGAGAAGATAGTCAAGACGGCACACGGCATGCTTGCCTTCATCGGCCAGGGTATTAAGTTTAAAAACTGGCAAGTCATGTTGTAGCTTTATAGAACCTTAGCTAGGCTGCACTTGGAATATAGTGTTCAATTCTGGTCACCACACTACCAAAAGGATGTGGAGGCTTTGGTGAGGGTACAGAAAAGATTTTGCCAGGATGTTGCCTGGTATGGAGAACATTAGTTATGAGGCAAGATTGGAGAAACTTGGTTTATTCTCACTGGAACGATGAAGATTGAGGACCAAGCTGATAGAAATCTACAAGATTATGATGGGCATACACAGAGTGGATATTCAGAAGCTTTTTCCCAGGGTGGAAGAGTCAATTACTAGTGGCATAGGTTTAAGGTATGAGGGGCAAGGTTTAAAAGAGATGTATGAGGCAAGTTTTTCTTTTACACAGATAGTGGTGGGTGCCTGGAACTTGCTGCCGGTTAAGGAAGTAGAAGTGGATGTGACAGTGAGTTTTAAAACGCACCTTGACAAATACATAAATAGGATGGGAATGGAGGGCTATGGTTCCCAGAAGGTTAGGGGTTTTAGTTCAGTCGAGCAGCAAGGTCGGTGCAGACTTGGAGGGCTGAGGGGCCTGTTCCTGTGCTGTAATTTTCTTTGTTCTAATCGTAGAATACACAAGTGCAGAAGGACGTCATTCAGCCCATCAAGTTTGCACTGACAACAATACCATCCTGCCCCTATCCCCGTAACCCCACACACGTACCCTGCTAAACCCCCTAACACTGGCCAATCAACCTAACCCGCATATTTTTGGACTGTGGGAGGAAACCAGAGAACCCAGAAGAAACCCATGCAGACACAAGGAGAACGTGCAAACTCCACACAGTCACCCAAAGCTGGGGATCAAACCCACGTCCCGGGCACTGTAAGGCAGCAGTGCTACCCACTGTGCCACCATTCTGCCTCCAGTTGCATTGACTCATACAGTTACATCCCTAAACTACTTTGATTTTCATATGTAAACCGAAGTGAGGTGTGCTCCATGGGCAGAATAGGATTTAGGAAAATCAGTGGCTGCTTTTCGAGGGATGTAGCAGCAAGCTTAAAATGGAAGTGTATTTTTGTCAGGAACAGAGAGAATCAACATTGGAGAATAGCAGGCAACAGGAGCTCTTAGCTAACAGCAGTATCTACAGCAGCTTTCAAATCCATTAAGGTGGAAAGCCCACCAGTGACTAAAATAATGCAAACAAAAGCTCAATACCTGAGAGCAGCTGAGGATCCATTGGAGTATAGTTAAAAATGGCAGCGTGCTGAGTTGTGCCACCCAGGGGGTAGATACGTGGGAGGAAGCAGTAACAGGTGTGAATCATTAAAATGGCATTGGAGTCTAAATGGCATCGCTCGATTCTCTATTCACAAACATCCATCTTTTTACGAGAGATATCTTTGACCTCCAGGATTCACATTAACCCAAAACAGAAGAGTAAATGAGTGGGTTCAGCTTCTGCTCAAAGTTGGTTTGGCTTGTTTTCCTTAACACAATCAGTTAAAGTTTTAAAGTTTATTTATTAGGCACAATTAGGCTTACATTAACACTGCAATGAAGTTACTGTGAAATTCTCCTGTGTGGTAATCAGTGCGCCACAAAGATCAGTGAGTGGCAAAAGACAAGGCTGAAACATTTCAGAGCCATTTCCTGCCACAAGTGTCAAGCGGATGACATATCTCGGCCTCCTCCTGAGGTCCCCCACAGGCTTCAGCCAATTTGATACCCTTCTTGTGATATTGTCACAATCCCGATAGAGACCGGTAACTTTTAAAAAGGGATGTGAATTTCTCAGTGACTCACGAAAAGGGTCATATATCAAGATTTCATATTTGAGATTTTTACTGTATAAACAAATCTAGTTCGACTAAACATTACTTATTAGGCAGCTCATACACCAAACCATAGGAAAGCAATTGCTTATTAACTTTTAAACACAAGCCTACATGTGATATTAGTTTTGTTTATTTATTAGTGTCACATATAGGCTTACGTTAACACTGCAATGAAGTTACTGTGAAAATCCCCTAGTCGCCACACTCCACTGCCTGTTCAGGTACACTGAGGGAGAATTTAGTATGGCCAATGCACCTAACCAGCACATCTTTCAGACAGTGGGAGGAAACTGGAGGAAAGCCATGAACACTCAGGGAGACTCCACCCAAGCTGGGAATCGAACCCAGGTCACTAGCACTGGGAAGCAGCAGTGCTAACCATTGTGCCACTGTAACGACTTTAATTAGGTCATTGAGGTGGGCCTGTTAGAATTATGAACTCCTTGATTAAGGGCCAAACTGATGAATCAATAAGGGAGCCTTTTGCTTTGTACTTAACCAGGAGTGTCAGTACCTCTGGGACTCCTGGCGTCGGCTGCTAACTGAAAGCATTTTGTATGCTGCTGTCAGACTTATAAATAAAGGGATTTTGGTGAAGGGATGTCTGCCTCCGAGGACTTATTGCAGCCACGATGCCGCACGATTTATACATTATTAACATGACATATTTGTACATTATAACACAATCTCAGCAGACACGTAGTCTTGTAGATTTAAGTCCAAATCGCTTCCAGACTGCCAGCAGGCTCCCTTCTCCCTGCCTTGTCACTTCATCCTCTAATCATAACTGAGTGGACTGCCAGCTACAAGGTCCACTTTGATGACTCCTTGGTTCTTAAGCCTCCAAAAGTTCCATCTATTCAGTCTTTTTCTTTCTGAATGGGAAAACAATTCTTACAAGCATTCTGCTTTCACGGCTGCAGCTTGCACGCTTTGCACACACAGAAACCTTGCGCTCTCGCTCTCTCTCTTTCGCTCACTCTCTCTCGCCCTGTCTCTTTCTCTCTCTCCTCGGGGTCTCTGAGTCTGTATGACAGCAGCAGAGCCAACTCCCCCATCCTTTGTGTCTAGGTGCACCTGACTTTGAATACATTTTGACCTGGGCTGCCTGTTCCCATGGCAACCCTGGTCACATAGCCCAACCACCGGGCAAATTTCAACACAACTTCACAGCAACTCCACTCTAGGGCGCTCAGCTTGATCTTAAATTAAAGAGACAGTTTAAAATCTAACCACTTTATAAAATCCAGTGGTCATAACAACATCAAGAAATAGCTGAACACACTGGATAGAACAAGAGGCTTGAACAACACTGCAGCTGTTGCGTTAAAGTTAGTGTCCCTGGACTAGTCATGCCTCTAATCAAACTGCTCCATAACAGCCACAACACTGGCATGTGTCAAAGAAGATAGAAGATTGCTCGGGTACATCCTGTCCACAAAAAGCAGGACAAATCCGATCCATCCAATTACCGTCACATCAGCCCACTCTCAATTATCAGCAAAGTGATGGAAGTATTGTCAATACCTTCAAGTAGCATTTACTCACCTGCTTATTCACATTTAGTTTGGGTTTCGGGTGGATTTCACACTCCATTGCAGCCTTGATACAAACACGAATTCAAGAAGTGAGGTGAGAGTGACTCTTCGTGACATCAGGGCATCTGACTGAATATGGTGTCAAACAGCCCGAGCAAAAGTGAATCAATGGAAATCAGGGGGGAATCTTGACACCAATTAGAGTCATACCTAGCACAAAGTAAGATGGTTGTGGTTGTTGCAAGTCAAACATCTCAGCCACAGGAAACAAATGTGGAAGTTCCTCAGGGTAGTGTCCTGGTCAAAACCATCTTCAGCCATTTCATCAATGATCCTCTTTCCTCCATCACGAGGTCAGAGGTTTGCTGATAATTGCACGTTCAGTTCAATATACAATACCTCAGATAATAAAGCAGTATGTGATTGCATGCAACAAGGTCTGGACAGCTTTGTGTTGTTAAGTGGTAAGTAAGATTTTCACCACACAAGTACAAAGAAGTGGCCACTTCTAACAAGACAAAACTTGATGACAGGAGGTTCGACTATAGTATTGCAATTAAATGTCAAGGGGAAATGATGGAGGCAATGGATGGAGGCTGGTTTCATGATGGACTGGGCTACGATCACAAGCCTTTGTAATTTCTTGCAGTGTTGGTCATAGAAGGCGCCATATCAAGGTGTGATGCAGTTGGAAAAGATTGGTGAGAGTCATAGCGGATGGGCCAAATTTCCTTAGTCTCCTGAGAAATTTGAGGTGTTGGTGGGCTTTCTTAACTATAGTATCGGCATGGAGAGACCAGGACAGATTGTTGGTGATCTGAACACCTAGAAATTTGAAGCGCTCAACCATTTCCACTTCACCCCCACTGATGTAGATAGGAGCATGTCTTCCACTATGTTTCTTGAAGTCGATGACTATCTCCTTTGTTTTGCTGACATTGAGGTAGAGATTATTGTCATCGCACCAGTTCACTAGATTTTTTAATCTCCTTCCTCTACTCTATCTCATCATTGTTTGAGGTCCAACTCACTACGGTGGTCTCATCAGCAAACTTGAAATTGGTGTTGGAGCAGAATTTGGCCATACAGTCATAGGTGTACAAAGAATATCATAGGGCACTGAGGACACAGCCTTGTAGGGCACCAGTGTTGGGGAGGAGATGTTATTACCTATCCTTACTGATTGTGGTCTTGTGTTAGGAACTCTAGGGTCCAGTTGCAAAGGGAGGAACTGAGCCCTAGGCCACAGAGTTGGGAGATGAACTTTGTTGGGATAATGGTGTTGAAGGCAAAGCTATAGAGATTAAAAGGTCAAAGGATCTTTCTTGGTTGACACTTTGTTCACCTTGAATATTAATTCCATTCACATGGCATAGTGTGTACCATCTACAAGACGGACTGCAATAATTCACCTAGGCTTCTTTGACAACATGTCAAAAACCTGTGACCTCTACCACTAAAAAAGCTACAGACAGCTGCATATGGGATCACAATCACCTACAAACTCCACCAAACCCCTCCTTATCCTCCTCCAACCCCAAGTGACACATGATCCTGACTTGACAACATATCACTGTTCCTTCATTGCCTTTCCACTTAATAGTACCGTGGGTACACCTTCATCACATGGACTGCAGCAGTTCAAGAAAACAGCTCACCAACACTTTCCCCATGGCATTTAGGGATAAGCAATAATTTGTTGGTCTTGCTACTGGTGCTACATCCTGTCAATGAACAATGAAAAAGGGTGAGAAATGAGAATTTTCAGCATCTGCATGCCCAAAGGTCTTTCTCAGGATAAATCTCATGCCTTTGGCATTCACAGGTGCAACCTGTACTATTGGATAGTGTAGCTTAGTTTTGCTCCCCCTGCAATCCAGGCACACTGACAGTTAAAGGTTATGGCAAGCACGTTCAGTCTGGCTGCACTTTCAGTCTACTTCCTTGCCTTTACGCATCATGAGGTCCATATTCAGGACTGCATTTGAGTTGTCAGCTCCATTAGGCCATGTCAGTTCTTTGGGAACTGGTGGGATATTTTTGCGCTAGCTTTCAAGGTTGGCACATACAATCAAACAGCCAGCAGGCACTCACTCTGAAGGCTCACACTTGAGAAGCTATTTAGGTGAAGCACAGAGGACATAATACATTTAAAATGGGCACTTTCCATTGACCTGGAATTCGGAAAGCATGACCTCCAGTAAAAAAAAAATTAGCATATCAACAGTGATAGGGAAATTAATGAATAATTGGATAGTTGTACAACAGACAAACATACAACAATCAGCAAGAGGAATTAAACCAGCTTTACCAGAAGAGACTGCAATTGAAATAGAAATTTCTGAGGTTGGAATATGGAATCCTATCTGGGCATTTAAAAGAATATGCTTCAGAAATGTTTAGGATTGCTATGTGTGTAATCATAGAATCACAGAAACCCTACAGCGCTGAAAGAGGCCATTTGGCCCATCGAGTCTGCACCAATCACAATCCCACTCAGGCCTTACCCCCATATCCCTACATATTTACCCACTAATCCCTCTAACTTACGCACCTCAGGACACTAAGGGGCAATTTTAGCATGGCCAATCAACCTAACCTGCACATCTTTGGACTGTGGGTGGAGCACCTGGAGGAAACCCATGCAGACACAAGGAGAATGTGCAAACTCCACACAGACTGTGACCCAAGCCAGGAATCGAACCCAGGTCCCTGGGGCTGTGAAGTAGCAGTGCTAACCACTGTGCTACCGTACCGTAATAGCATAAATCAGTGAAGGAATTAATGCTGTAAATTTTGATTTAGTGGACACAGCTTAAAGCTTTGCTTCTCATGGAATGATTATTCTTAAGTAGTGATAGCTATAGTTAGCCTGAAATGAGACCATGGTCGATGGTGTGGGAGCAAAACTGGATAGACACTTAGAACAAATAACCATTCTATAAAACTGTGCTGGGATTTTTGTTTAACCTTGCCTAATTAAGATACTTGCTGAAATGAAAGGGTTAGTGTGTAGAATAGAGGTTAATCTAGTGAATAACCCTATGGTTCAATAGTCTGATGAGGAATTAGACCACTTAGACTGGACATCCATTATGAATAATTTGTCAAAAGGCATAAATAATTAATAATGGGACACACAAATAATTGAGTCTCTGTAAGTTAGGTGAAGACCAGGGATGAGATGGAGGGAGTTCTAAACTCCATCTGCAGAATAGCCTAAAGTTTTATTAGGAAACATAATGTAAAGGTTTAGTTGATCAAGGACATAAGGTGCTTGTGAAGGCTTAGGAAGCTAACAATGGGTGAATAACATTACGGCAGGTTTTTGCTCCATGGTTTACGCAGAAACAACTCAACTTTTTATTGGGCGTTTTATGAAAAAGGTAATCTTCATGGGACCATAAGGCCCTGTCAATAATCCGTCCACGTACACCCATGAAAAAGGGATGTTAAGTAAAAGACTTTGAGAGGCCTCAGTGCAGTATGACAGCAGAGGGAATCTTTTAAGGGTAGATCCATAGTAACACTCCTGAGTAGTTTGAGAAGTTGTGAAGATTTGAGGCACCAGGAAGAAAAGAGAAAGAAGAAAGAAAGCAGGAGCACATGGAGATAGGAACGTACTGGGTAGCCAACCTGGTGGCCATTTTTAAAACGTATGCTTGTTCCCATTTCCAAAACCACTTCCACTGGGCTGGGAAGATTTCACCCACTGCCTTTGTACCCTATGGAAATTCTGTCAATCCCTCATAATCACTGTTCTGCAAATGACCTTTACATCCAAATCATTTTCACAGCATGTTGACAAATATATCTATCAATTATTATGCATGCTGGATCTTGTTCCGGATTTTTGAATAGATACTTTAGAAATATCTCCTGTTAGCTGTGCACACACATCTTGAATTTATATGGTATTTTGGACACAGTAACACCTCCCAAGGCAATTCACAGGAGTATAATCAGATGCAAATTGAAACCAAACCATAAAAGGCGACATAAGGCTAACTGTCTTGGTGTAGGATGTAGGTTTGTCAGAGTGTCTTAAGGGAGCAGGAGAGAGAAGTGGAGACGTTTATGGAGGGAGTTTCAGAGTTACACAGTTACCAGTGATGAGCTGTAAAAAGTCAGGGTGTACAAACTTACTGCTTGGTCGCTTACTGAATTGAGCAGAACTGTGGGTTGTCACCACTTGCCTGCTCATATTTCAGATCAAAACTTGAAAGGGAACAGGAGGCAATAGCAGCCTGTAAATAAGGTCATGATTAAAAATTAGCAGAGCAATGTCTTCCTAACTCATAGCTTTGCTGCTACTTCTGGAGCTCTGCAAATTCAAACACTGTCTCTAACAATAAATGTGGCTTTGAGTTCCCTATACAGAGATATATTGCTCTTGATGGCATAGGTATCCTGACATATTTACAAATTGTTGCTATTTTAATTTAAACACAATTTGTTGTTGTTATCAATGCCCCAATTAATTGCAGCCATTATGCTGGGTGTACTAAGTTGAATCGACATTTAAGATGGAATATAACACACACTAGTGAGACGTAGTGAGTTCTGGTGCAGTAAGATGGGCATGCTCAAACAACTTTTATTTTTCTTTGTGCATTAGTTTATTCAATGGAGAGGTGAGGGTTATTGTCTTCTATCAGCTGGTACTATCTGGGTGGTAGAGGCTTCAAGATGGGGTCAGTGCCTCACTACCCATTAAAAGTAAAGTTAAAGTTTATTTATTATTCACGAGTAGGCTCGCGTGCACTCTGCAATGAAGTTACTGTGAAAATTCCCTAGTTGCCACACTCTGGCACCTGTTCGGGTACACTGAGGGAGAATTTAGCATGGCCAATTCACTTAACCTGCTCACCTTTGGACTGTGGGAGAAAACCAGAGCACTCGGAGGAAACCCACGCATCACAAGGAGAATGTGCAAACTCCATACAGACGGTGACTCAAGCCAGGTATCGAACCCGGGTCCCTGGCTCTGTGAGGCAGCAGTACTAACCACTGTGTCATCATGCCACCCTACTGCTGAAGCTGCACCCAATATTTGGAAAGGGACCTTCTGCTGGGCAGCCGAAGCACACTCTTTTCTGAGGTCAGACCTGATTAGAGTGTAAACTGTGGAGCAGAAGCACAGCTAAGACAAGTCTAGCATTACTTTTGTGATTCCTGGAGAAGGAGAAACACCTCTGGGAGTCCCATCCTCTGCAATTGTTATTTCCCGCCCGCGCTTCTCCACCTACCTTATGGGTGGTCTGATACATGGACCACCCTCTATCAGGCCACCCTCTATCAGTCTGTGTAGGAAAATTCAGTCAGTGTCTGCAACATCTCCCTATTTGGGATCCAATCGAGGCTTGGCGGGTAACAACCACCTTTGGCAAGAGCCCAGCATCTGCTGCCCATACTTTATGGGTTTCAGATAATTAAAGCACATTTCAGGTGTTTGACCACATTAACATGGTCTTCTATTCATTCAGCTGACTTCCATGATCAAAGATACAGTGTGTGGAGGCCCACAGCACAACATGCACTTTCCCAGCCTCTGAAACAGATGTGCAGCAACCCTTGTAAAAATCATCCTCCTCAAAAGAAAATTCTCCACTTAAAAGTTTTGGGATTGAAAAAGTCAAGGGAGTTCAAGAGGCATCTATGTGCCAGGCTGGTGAGTCAGAATGCTGGAGGGATATCTGAAAAGTTCTGTCTGTCCTTGATCTTTTCTCCTGTTCCCATGTCAATCTATCTGAGCCCAAGGTCCAATCTCACTTTCTGTGCCAGTCCCCTCTGTAAGCTTTCTTCCCCTGCTCCCTACCCTGTTCAAAATTATTGATTATCCTGAAAACATTTCAAGAAGAAAATATTAGCAGCAGTGTCGATTTGAGACGTCAGCTTGAAGGAGGTGAAGTAGTTGGTCTCAGTTAATATTTCAGTACAACCTATTCAACAAAGACATTTCCGATTCCCTCCTTCCCACCTTATTTTGGAAGTGTCAGAAAATAATACATAAAGCTGGTTTCTTGACCTATGTCAGGAATGATATGCATCTGTGGATTGCTTTTCACTGCAGCCATCAGCCAGAATACAGATGAATTGTGTCAGCAGCTTATGACAGCAGCAATCCACAGGGGTTGGTGGAGGGGAAGAGTTTTCAGTATACCTCTAATAACAGCAGCATAACTGGCACCATGGGGGAATCTGGTACTTGTTTGGACTTCAGAATTAGATATATACCATGCTGTTATTTACCAGATCAAGTATAAAAAGGACAAGCTTCGGCAAAATCATAATGAAATGATAAACAAGGGAATGCAGTATTTAGGGGTGGATTCCCATATCCATGCTTCTCCCAACACTACCTCCACATCCTTCTCAATGTCTCAACAGCAGCCCACTTCTCACCCCAGCCCGCCTCTCTCCCTGTCATATCTGGCACAAAGGGAGATAGTTGTGGGTGCTGGTGGTTGATGAGCTCAGTTCCCAGACATGGCTGCAGGAATTGCTCAGTTCTTCAGGCCCAATTATCTTCAATCCTTAATGACCTTCTTCCCATCAGGTTAGAAGTGGGAATGTTGGTTAATGGGTGATTCTATTCAGTATCATTTGCACCTCCTCAGATACTGAAACAATCCCTGCCAATATGCAGCAAGATCTGGATAGCATTCACACTTAGGCTGATGAATGGCAACTGACATTCGCTCCACACAGTTGCCTGGAAATGACCATCTCCAACTAAACAGAATCCAACCATCTCTTGGCATTCAATGGCATTACCATCGCTGAATACCCAACTATCAACATCCTGGGAGTTACCATTGACCAGAAGTTGAACTGGACGAGCCATATGAATACTGCGACTACAAGAGCAGGTCAGAGGTTGGGATTTCTGAGAACCTCCTCACTCACCATAGCTTGTCCATCATCTTCAAGATAAAATTCAAGAGTATGATGGTTTAATCTTTACTTGCCTGGATGAGCGAGGCTCCAACAACACTAAAGAAGCTCAATACCATCCAAGACAAAACAGTCCAGTTGATTAGCATGTCATTCACCAATTCAAACATTTACTTCCAGCACAGCACAGAGGCAGCAATAAAAGATGCACTGCAGCAACTCACCAAGGCTCCTTCAATTGTATCTTTCCAAAACTGCAGCCTCTACCACTAGAAGGGCAAGGGGGTTGCAGATACACGGGAGCACTATCAGCTGCAACCTCATCTCCAAGCTGCACACCATCCTGTTTGGGGTTCATATCACCTTCACCATTCCTTCTCTGTCACAGAATCAAAGCCCAGGGATTACCTTCCTAACAGCACGCTGGGTATACCTTTGTCAGATGGACTGCAACAATTCAAGGCAGCAGCTCACCACCACCTTCCAAAAAGCAACATGTGATGGGAAACAAACTCTGGCCTTGCCATCAACTCATCAGGTGGAAGAATGTAAGAAGTTGACTCTGTGGGCAGAATTTTGTGTCTACTGGCAGGCAGTACGTTAAATAGGATGTTAAATAGCATGTAGGGCATGTATCCCAGTATCAGTGCGCACCCACTGATATTTCAGTCAATGGGTACAGGTACCATCAGCAATGTACCCGCTGACAATTATGCTGCCTGTTGAGGGGATTAAGTCCCTAAATGACCAACATTTTACGAGCCGTGTACGACTTCAAGCTCAGCGCATGGAAGAAATGGGCAGAAGACCACCCATTTTTTAAAATTTTTTAGATTCAAAGGCACGATAAAAAGGGAAATGGAGCAATCACTGGATGAGGAGTCTGGAATCTCAGGGAATGAGCTGAGGTGGTGTTCTGGGATTTTGAGAGACTTTTTAGTGTGTTGGGCTCAGCACAGTGTGGAGCGCACAGGATACTGCTGTCGTCTTGCTGGCCACTGGAGCACTCTCCTGCTTGCTGTGTCTACCAACACCAGCCACACTGCAGGCCATGATGCCTCCGCGGCCTCTGCCTGCTGCATTTAAACTCCATAGCGGGCCACCATTGGACACAGCACCCAATGCCCACTGCTCCCAATGTGGCCGTGATTTCCACTGGCTGGACTCACAACACTGCCATTCTGAATTGATCTCAGGTGAGGCTGAGAGCCACGGTTCTCTTTGCTGAATGCACATGTCACTTATGAAATTCTGTCTCGTGGAGACAGTCAGTACATTGACCCAAATTCTACTCGACATTGATCCCTGTGAGACCAAGGCGAAATAGCATCCAAGTTTTTGTGCAAATTAATTAGCATGAGTCTTAGGTGTATATTAGAAAGGTACAAATATTTAAATTATTCAAAGTAGCTTGAAAGGGTGCTACCGCAATGATTCCCAGCTTAAAGAACCTCTGCTACTCGGGTAGGTTCAAAGACTTTGATCTATTTACTCGAGGGCAGCACAGACTTAAGGGTGAACTGATTGAGGTTAGTAGAATTAAATGGTTGGCTAGTGTCACTATTGATGGAATATTGCAGTTCATCAGATTGGGGAGGACCAGGAGTTACAATTTTAAGCTCTGCAGAAGTAGAAATGGACTGAATGTTAAGTGATTCTTAATTTTCCAGTGGGCCTGTGGAATAGATTGCCCCTGCTGTGGTGGCTACAAGAGGAAATTTTCATCTTTTTTTTGTACGAGGCAGAGAGAAGATGATGGTGCAGTGGCGATGTCACTCAGAGGTTCTTGCTAATATTCTGGTAACACAGGTTCAATCTCATAGCAGCTGGTGGAATTTCAATTTGTGAAAAAAAAATTAGCACTTTTTTCATTGTAATCTACTGGTCTAGTTTTAATCACCTGACATGGTTGGAGAGAACTTTTTCTGTCTTACTGTCCCAGCGTTTTCCCTCACCCAACTCCCTGGAGGTTATGTGGTTACTGAGATAGGTGACACTTAGGGGAAGAAGGAAGAAATGTTTAGTCATGATGATGTGGCTTTGATGGTTGTTGTACATTTTACTGCTTGAATCTACGTAGACATGACACCTGTTTAAAGGGTTTTATTGACAGTGGTTTAAAATGTCCAGACCATGTTTCAGCTCTGGCTTTGAGCTCCTGTTGCAGTTTATTTATTATTCCCTGAGTCAACATCCAGGCTTATCGAATCAAGCACAGTGAATTTTAATACTAAACTGATCTACATAACCAAAGCCAGAAAAATTGAGCGTGATAATGGTGAGATGCAAACCCATGGACCAGTGTCTTTCTCTGTTTGTCAATTTTACATAGAGTCATAGGGTCATAGAGGTTTACAGCATGGAAATTGGCCCTTCGGCCCAACTTGTCCTTGCCACTCTTTTTTTTTAAACTGCTAAGCTAGTCCCAGTTGCCCACATTTGGCCCATATCTCTCTACACCCATCCTACCCATGTAACTGTCTAAATACTTTTTAAAAGACAAAATTGTACTTGCCTCTAACACTACCTCTGCCACCTCATTCCAGACACCTACAACCTTCTATGTGAAAAAATTGCTCCTCTGGGCCCTTTTGTACCCACTCATCTTAAACCTATGCCCTCTAGTTTTAGACTTCCCTACCTTTGGGAAAAGATGCTGACTATCTCACTGATCTGTGCCCTTTTATAGACCTCTCTGTAGGGTCACTCCTAAATCTCCTCTGCTCCAGGGAAAGGAGTCCCAGTCTATCTACCTCTCCTAATAACTCAAACCATCAAATCCTGGAAATATTCGAGTAAATCTTTTCTGCACTCTTTCTACTTTAAAACAAAGAACAATATAGCACAGGAACAGGTCTTGGTCCTCCCAGCCTGAGCCAATCACGTTGTCCCAGCCACCTTTATCCCTCTATCCCCGTCTGTTCATGTGTCTATCCAGATAAGACTTAAATGTTGCTAATAATATCCTTTTCATAATAAGGTTCTCCTATTGTTCTCCTCTATCAATTATACAGGTTATTTTTCTGATATAAAACCTCAACAGAATGTTAGTTAGCAGCAATGAAAACAGCCACTTTTTCCAGAAAAACCTATCTCCCTAGCAGTTTTCGTATATTATGCATTGGTGTAAAGATTATTTGTTTGGAATTATGGAATGCATATTCCCCAGTTTCATACTTCACTATTCTTCTTCCATCCCAAATGTCCAAGCCTGTTCCTCTCCACCTTCTCCTGAAGAGCTCCGGTACAGTGCCAGGATCCAAAGATTAAAATTTTCCAATGACATTAAATTAGGATTCGGCGAGTGGTGCCAAGGATTGTGAAAGATTACAAGAGGATCCAGGTGAGCTGTAAACCTGGGCAGATAGTTTAAAATTTATTTATTAGTCACAAGTAGGCTTACATTAACACTGCAATGAAGTTACTGTGAAAATCCCCTAGTTGCCACACTCTGGCACCTGTTTGAGTACACCGAGGGAGAATTTAGCATGGCCAATGCACCTAACCAGCATGTCTTTGGGACTGTGGGAGGAAACTGGAGTAGCCAAAGGAAACCCATGCAGACACAGAGAACTGCAAACTCCGCACATATAGTGATCCAAGCTCAGAATCAAACCCGGGTCCCTGGTCTGTAAGGTAACAGTGCGAAGCAGCCTAGGTAGATGGTGAATACAAACAAATATGAAAACATGAGAAAAGGCACCTTTTGGAACTAAAACCAGGAAAAAACGGGTATAATTCTGGCAAAAAAATTCTAAGTGCCAAATTCACGCAAAAACTGGACTAAATCCTGATTTCTTTTCAGCAGGATGTTCAAAATTAATCTCCTACATCCTGTGCAGTCAGAGTGTACTCGTGTAATTAGCATTAAAAGGCTGTGGGCTGGGCCTATTCCTGCTGGAGAGGCCAGCAGCATAGTGCTGAGTGGGCCACTGCACATGCGCCAATCTGGCATGGCAGTGATCGCTGGCCAGCCCCGCGACCCCACATCACTAGCCGTGCGATCTTCCCACTACCCGACTGCTGGCCTCCTGGACGTGTCCGGGCCAGCTTGGACCCAGCCGGCCTACCTTAGTCTCCCCCCTGCTCTCTCCCTCGGCAGTCCCGATCTCCTGATCCACTCTCACCATCCGCCCTCTGTATTGGCAGCCCTGGCCTCCCGACTCCCCACTGGCAGGCTGACCACTCCCTCTCCACAACCTCGATGTCCAATCCTGATCGCTGGCCTCTTTCCATCTGCCACCGAGCCCGAAGGCAGAGTGGCAGTGGGACCCCACCCCAACCAATGCACCCCAGAGAGGCCCCACCCCATTAGGCCACGCTCACCCTCAGCCGTAGCCCCCCCCAACTCTCCCCATCCCTTTGGCTCAATGCCTGGTGGGCCATGCCAAGGTGCCCCTGGGCATTGCCACTTTGCCCCTTGGGCAGTGCCAAGTGTTAGGCTGGCACTGCTAAGCTGGCAATGCCCATGGGGCACCCCCCATTATCCCTGACCTCCTGGTTGCGGGGGGGGGGGGGGGGGGGGGTATCCATTGCCGTCCTTCACTGTAGCAGGGTCGGGCCACCAGGTCCCCACTAGAAGGGTGCTGTTATAAACCCTGCTGGAGTGAAACACTCCTGGTGGGGTGTTGGTTCCAGGGGCGTACACATGTTAGAGGGTCTGAAGACTTCAGTCCTGGGTCCGCTAATTAGATGAAAATCCCAATGAACACAATTTATTCGCCATGCAGAGGCCGTGGCGCCCAGCAGGAAGCCCGCTCGAGTCTCCCAGCTGCCTGGGAGAATTGCCCCTGACCTGTCTTATTTTGCTTCTTTTACTTCAGGTATGTTCCCCAATTGTCAAGGACCACTCCCGACAGCAATAATTTGAATTTACATTGTAGTCTTTAAAATGGATAAACAGTCCACAGCACGTCACAGTTGTCAGCAGACACAATTCAACGCCAAGCCAAAAAAGCAACATTAATTAGTGTGACTTACAGTTTGTCAAATAGGTGAGTTGTAAGGGTTGCCTTAAAAGAAATTAGCAATATAGAGAAAGAGGAATAGAGATGGAATCCCACAGCTTAGAGACTAGACAACTGAAGAGATAACCAGTGACAGACAGAATTGGAGGATCACATTTCCCAGAGGAGGTTGGAGAAAGTTACTGGGTAGCAATATAGTTCAACAAAGAGGTGATGGCTCAGTGGGACTTGGTGTGGTATAGGTTATGGGCTACACAGTTCAGAAAAGTCCCAAATCCAATCAATTGATCCACTTCATGACTATAGATTAGCGGATCAGGGTTATCTGAAGGCTCTTGAGGTAGCCTTTTTGGGAAGAACTATGGGAACCACTTTCCTGCATCTGCTTCCTCTCAACAAACTGCAGTGCAGTGCAGCACTGAATCCAGTTATCACTGACCCTCCAGAGAGCTTCGGGGCATCTTTTCCTTTGCATAGAGATGTCATCATTTTATCCAGGTGTCTGTGTGCAGTAACAACCCGCATTTCTGCAGCATCTTTAATGGAGTAAACTGACCCTAGCAGTTTCACAGGAATGTTACCAAACAAAATTTTACACTGAGCCACATAAGGTTAGATGAGGACAGACAATCAAAAGTTAAAGTAGCTTTTGCAAATATCTTAGTGGAGGAGACGGCAAAGCACAGAAATAGATTGTTAAAGAAAGAATAAATGTGTGATTATAGAGGAATGGAGGTTTATGAAAGAATTCACCTCCTTCTGCTTGTCCTGTGAGATGATGCTTCAGTAATCTTCAGCCACCTTCTTTGGCTCCAATTCCTTTATATTCATGTGTAGCAAAAATCTACTGATCTCAATTTTTAAAATTATGAATGGAGATAGCATCCAATGCTTTTTGAGGGAGGAGGTTCCTTTGCACAGAGTAGTATTTCCTAGCTTCCCTCCTGAATCAACTGTGTCTGATTTTAAGATTATGTCCCCTTGTTCTAAACTCCCCCGCCAGCAGGGAATGTCTATCTCTGCAATCAGTTTATTTCAAAATCCTAAAAGCCTCAGTCAAATCCCCCCGTCACCCGCACCCCTGTCCCCGCCCAACACGCACCCCAACATTCCCACCCCCACCATCCCCTGGATGACCTTCGATATTCCAAGAAACACAAGCTTAGTTTATGTACATTTTTTCCACAATCCGATCCTTGGGGGCCTGGAGTAACACTCTGTTGATTTTACACTGCACACATTTGCAGGCCAATAAGTATACCGAGAAAAGATGTGGTGACCCGAACTGCACACAGTAATCTAGATGTGGTCTAGCAAGGGTTTTGTACAGCCTCCTGCCCTTTATATTCTAGTCCTTTGGCTATAAAGGCTAACATTTGATTTGGCTTTTTGATTATATTTTTGGATCTGACAGCTACATTTCAGTGATCTACGTACGTGGGCCCCCTAAGTCTCTTTGAATCTCCATAGTTCCTCGCTTTTCAACATTTAAACAATATTGTAAATGTCTGCTTTTGGTGCAAAATGGATGACCTCACCTCACATGAACCTGCACTGAAATTCACCTTCCACAGTTTTGCCTATTCACTTAATCAATCAATGTCTCTTTGCAATTTTATGCTCCAGATTACATTTGAGTCCGTCCCCAATGTTTGTGTCATTGTCAGCTCGGACATATGTCTCCCTAAAGGTAGAGGTGGGGAGGTTTGAGGGGACAAAATTCCAGAGCTTCAGGCCCTGGAGATAAAGACACAGCCACTAACAACGGAATGATTCACACTGGGAATGTGCAAGGCGCCAGAATCTAAACAGTCTGACAATTAGTAGCTCATCTGTTTGTCCAAGCAAGCCTCAACAATGGCGCCTTATTCAAATTCAAGATGGCATGTGCAAGGGTCAGAATCCTGGAACATGGTATTGGCAACAATGAGTCTAACAACACCGTCAGCATTTTATTGCCCAAAACTACTTTCGTGGAACAGGAATCAGTCAGCTTTTGGGAACTGCACATTGTACCAAGCTCCTGATATTATTCCCACAATGCTGACACTCTTCATAATTCTGGCAGTAATGTCACTAATGCATTTCATTTTATTAATAGAAGCCTTGTCACATCATTTATGTTCTCATTCATCATCTGAGTACTGCAGGCAAGCTACCAATATGTTGTACATAGATCCTGTGAAGTTGCTTACGGTGAGTCAGACAAAATGCCAGTTGATAGAGAGAGAGGAGCATTAAACCATGCATTGTTCTGCACTGAAAGTTCAATGGTCTTTAACTGGACCTTTGCCTATAGATTCACCATTATTAATTGCTGTAAATAACAGAGCTTGAAGCAGTTGTGGGTTAATTGCTGCTGGTGAAGTGGCTTCAAATTATGGGTTGCAAAACAGCAAAAAATGTCGAACAACTGCTTTTGGTCTTTTCACATATTTTTGGCACTTTGAAGTGTGATGGACTCACAATATTTACATGTAAATGTAAATTTATATGGCATCACTCATGTTACAATGGATGATTCTCTTTATTCAGACATCGCACTAAGTAAATCACAGTGCTTTATTCTGTTGCCAAAGAGAAATTGCATCCTTTTACAGCTACAGATTCAAAGTTAATACGCAAACATTTAGTAAGGGTAGAGTTCTTAGAATCCTATAGCACAGAGGGAAACCATTCAGCCAGCCTTTTGAAAGAGCTGTATCGAATTTGTCTCACCAACTCCTTCACTATGGCCATACTGTTTCTCCTTTCCAAGTCTATGTTATTAAGGTGATTGGCAAAAGGAGCAGAGACAACACAGGGAAGCAGTTTTCCACAGCTAGTTAGTGTGATCAGTAAAGATACTGCCTGAAAGGGGGCTGGAAGCAGATTCAACAGCAACATTCAAAAGGAAATTGGATAACTGTTTGGAGATGCAGTTCTGTGGAGAAAGAGAGAGGAGGGGGCTTCATCAGATAGCTCGACCAAAGACTGGATGGCCTCCTTTTGTGTTTTATCATCATTCGATGGTCTAATTCCCTTCTACAAGTTACAGTTGAATCTGTTTCCACCACCCTTTCAAATATTGCATTCCAGATCAGAACAATTCACTCCATCAATTGATTGAACCTCATCCTGGTTCTTCCATCAATTATCTTCAGTCTGTGTTCTCTATCATCCACTTATCACTAGAAGCAGTTTCTCCTTAATTGGTTTTCAGGCTGCAGGTCAAACATCTTACTCATTTTTTTTAAGTGTCTCAGGTATGATCAATCAGGTGTTACAGGCAAGCTGCTTCCTGACTCAATTAAATCATTCTGAATCACTGGAAAACTTTGTTCTTTCCAAACAACTACTTTCTAATATTTCTTTTTTTAAATGTAAAAATGAAAATGGTGGTGTAACTCTTGGAATATGAGGGGCACTGTTGACATGTGGAAAACGCACTCTTGCATAACTAAATGATACGTCCTGGTGTTTCTGACAATGAATCAAATGATGGCAGATTTGCAAGTACCGCAGCTTTGCAACATAGAGTGCAGGGTATTATTCTGCAGGTAAGGTGAGATTGGGCAGAATTTTACAAGAATTTTTTCAAAGTGTCCTGCTAGCACGAAAATGGGAGAATTCCTGATCCGTTTTTTGCCACATTTTACGCACTAGACCATTTCTAGCCATTGGAGGCAGTGGGCAGGCCTTAATTCACCAGACAACCTGCAACTCAGATCGGAGCCACAAACTGCACATGTGCAGAGAAAGTTCAAAGAAAGCAGCTCTCCTCACAGAACAACCCCCAGGCCAGATACAGCCCCCTCCTCCCCGCCCCCTCAATGGAGCTGGGGACCCGCCCCCAACATTACTGACCCCCTTATCTCCCATCCCGCACATGGCCCCTCATCATCCCCCTGGCCCCTATGGCTGACTGACATGACCCTCTGTCCCCAATCATTATATAAGCACCTCCCCCTCAAATCAGCACATATGCAAGTGCTAATTTGGCTTCCCCTCCGGGGTAATAAGGCAAATTGCATAAACTCACTGGAATGCTCTAAGGGGCACATGACTTGCCCAAAATGCCTGTAGCTGATCTGCCCGAACAAGAGAGAGCTCCATAAAAACCCCAAGGATGGAAATCAGGCAGGCAGTGCAGGAGGAAATGGCCTGCAGGAAGACAGTTCCCTATTTTCCCAATGCTGATCCGCCCAGATTGCTGGAGGCGATAGAAGGAAGGCGGGACACCCTTTTCCCCCCAGTAGGATGCCGTCCCAGGGAAAGGGATGGGAATGCAGCCTGGGAGACAATGGCAGCATGTGTTAGTGCCAGGGCACTGGCCAGGAGAACCGGGAAGCAGTGCTGGAAAAAACTGAATGACCTAATCCGGGCAACAAGTGTGAGTGTTTAAGTTCATCTCGTATCTTCCCCCTAGATGATGCCCACATTCCCATACCCCATGCATGCTTCCAGCTCCTGACCCCCAAGCATCTCCCTCCTCCCCCCACAAGAGTATCACAGAAATTGCCCTCTCAGGGCCACCCTCTGATTCCCTGCAGGAGTTATGCCATCACATTTTACATGGCTCCTTCTGCCCCACAGGAGAATACCCATAATCTCAGGAGAGTGCTGTCATCTGAAGTATTGTACTAAGATCGTTAAATTGTGCTAGGCCCGAACATAACAGCACAGCATAGACTGGGTGGCAATCTAGTGAAATGGACCTCCGTCTGATTCCTGACCTTAACGGGAATCTCCAGAATTGTCTTGAAATCTCTGGGAATTAAAGAATAATCTTGTGGACTGTACAATGAACAAACCAGTAGGAAAATCAAGGGAGCGATATTAAAGAAAATTGTGCCTTTTTCTTGGAACACTTTTGCTCATTAGCCAGGGATCCCTGTTCAATTTCTGGTTTGGGTCACTGTCTGTGCAGAGTCTACACATTCTCCCTGTGTCTACACGGGTTTCCTCCCACACTCCAAATGTGTGCAAGTTAGCTTGATTGGCCAAGCTAAATTGCACCTTATGTCAGGGGGATTAGTAGGGTGAACACGTGGGATAGGGCCTGGGTCAGATTGTGGTTGGTGCAGGGTCAATGGACCGAATGGCCTCCTTTTGCACTCTAGGCATTCTATGATTCTATTCTCTGTCCTGAGAGGCCAAAGTCAGACCCCGTGAACAAAAGCAGGCCCCCAGCCTCCCACACACCCACAGCACCCCCAACCAAAAAGGCAACATGGCCACCAACATGGCGGCTTTTATATATGAGGTATTTTCCTAGCCAATCTGGCTGCCGCAAAGGGGGTTGTTAAGGCAGGTGATCTGGGACGGCTGGGCCTGAAGTTTGCTAATGACATTGTGATCAATGCAAAAAAATGCAAATTGACGTTTCACCAGTTTTGGGCAGGGTCCCAATCGCGCTTTTGTTTCTTAGTAAAATAGGAATAGATGCCATTCCCGCAAGTCGCATCACACCTGATTTTACAACTTTTTCCTGCTACAAATCGGGTGTGATGAGATCGTAAAATACCACCCATGGTGTCAGTAAAAGGAGAGGATCTAAGTGAGACCGAGATTGAGCAGGAAACAGAATCTGGGAATTTGGCTCAAAGTGGGAATTTTGGGTGTTGGGGGAAAGAGGTGCTTTTGGTAAGATTCACTGCAAGAAGTGCAGCTTGGAATAGAGTGCTGGGAGTTGGGTAATTAAATGAGTTAGAGGAGGAAGGGAAAGAGGTGCTATTTACTGTTTGTTTTCTTACTTTCTTAGCCATCACAAAGTGTCTTACTCTGCTACAGGAAAACTAGTTATTTGCTGAGTACCTGATAAGTGACTAAGATTTATTTATTCCTAAGAGTCAAATAGTTAAGCAGCTGATGGTAAGGCTAATAAAATATATAGGGTGCCATTCTCCTGTTTTTCTTCTGTGTGCTCCTGCCAGCAGTAAAACTGGAATGTTTCCCACTGATACGAGCAGTACCTTCCAGGTGGGTTTCCATCATTTTTAGGGGGAGAGCAAAACCCGACCAGAACCTTTGCTTTTACTGAGATTGGGTGCCTGGCACCACTCCCCTGCCAGGGTGTCACTGCCAAGATGGCAGGGGTATGGTACCAGCCTCTTCTAAGGCTGAAAGCTACCTCAACTGCCAACATACTATTCTTGTGTGAGTTCTTGAAGACTCAGCCACTGTCTTCAAATCAAAGAACAAGCCTGTTTGTAAACACTGTGATTAGAAAAGAGGAAGTGAAAGCTCCTGTATGCTGTTACATAGCCTGGACCTGTTAACCAGAACAAGTCTGTGTATAAACACTGGTTAGAAAGGAGGAGGTACTTGAGATGTATTCAACTGTGAAGGGAAATGAAATCAAACACTCCTGCCTGCTGTGCAATAGCCTGGACTTCAATCAAGAAGCTATTTAAAGGTACTGCAATGTGAAATTGAATGTAAACAAAGCTTTTCAAGCATTTGAGCTTTCTAGGAAGGCTCAGAGACTAGAAGAAATGCAGTGTTAAAAGAATAGGGCTGAGTGAGCAGTTGTGGTGAAAAGAAGAAGCACTTGAGGCTTCCTGGATTGTTAGAACTGTTCCGGTACTGTCAATCAGAGCAGTTCAAAGTGGCCAGGCTGCGCCTGTGGCTAATCCAGATTACAAAAAGGAATCCCCCTACTGAAACTGACATCTTCTGTCAGTCATAGGATTCAAAGGGGGCACACCTGGGGCATCTGAGAGAGTGCTAGTGAATCCCTTCTGTGGAATGGTGTGCTGCAGGAATATTGATTGTGAACGTGAATGTGGAAAGGATGTTTCCTCTCGTCAGAGAATTTAGAACTGTGGGGTGGGAGGGGGGGCACCCTTTAAAAATAAGGGACTGCCCATTTAACACGGAGATGAGGCAAAATATTTTCACTCAGTGGGTTGAATCTTTGGAAATCTTCCTAAAGGATGATGGAAGCAGAAACTTTGGATATTTTTCAGGCAGAAGTGGCTAGATTCTTGGTAAGCAAGGTGGCGGGGAGGGTTAGGGGGTAGTGAAAGGTCGGTGGGATGCAAATTTGAATTAATATCAGATCAGCCGTGATATTAAATGGCAGATTAGGCTCGAGGGACCGAATGGCCTGCTCTTTGTTTCTATGTTCGTATGTGTTCCTTTAGGGCATAAAATCGACTTGCAGTCAGTAAGCAGTGAGTGAGCTGATTCTGACCTTAATGATTCTGGAGCTTTATATTCCTATATTTAAAAATGCATTTTACATTTCTTCAATGTTTCGATATAAAACCAATTTATTTTCCCTTTTTTTAATTTTTCCAGAATTTATCTCTGTGAACCTTATTTGCTTCGAATAAACCCTCGCTGCCAAATTGAAAATTGAAGTAGCTTGCTGTGATTAGCATTGGGTACCACTTTCAATCAGGAAATAGCAAGGCATTTATAAGAATGATGAGCCAGCAATTCATCATCCATCTGGGAAAAATAATCAGACACAGTGAGCAGATAATTCCTCACTGAGGAAGAAAAAAAATTAACAATCCTATGTCAATTTGGTAACCATAAAACAAAACAACTTGTTTCCATACAACGGGGAGGCGATCTTACCACCTCGTCCCGCCGGCTGATGGGCAGGACGGCTGGTAAAATCACGAGAGAGCCAAGAAATTGGGTCCACGCCTGATTTCATGCCCCCCGCCACCTTACCAGCACCGGATAGCCAGCAAGATCAGTCTCACGCCCGAAAAGGGAGGGAAGCTGATCTCAATATTTAAGACCGATTTTAAATAGGATTTAAATATTATTAGTGAGCCCGGGATGGAATTGCCTGGGCTCACATGTCTCTCTGAGGCCTTATTGGCGAAGATCTCCCGCCCACGCCCCCGCCCCCAAGGCACGTTGCCTGGTAGTGGGATGGGTGAGATATGCAAACCACCATAGATATCAGCGGGACCAGACGATCTTGCTGGAGGCCAAGAGCGAGCCACCTACCTGACTGGAAAACCCTCCATGGAATGTGGGGGGAGGGTGGTGGTGGTGGTGGTGGGGGGTAGGGCAGGGGCATGCCCCCAATGAAGTAAACTTTGCCCCTTTAAGTAACCAATAATATTCTGAGCAGGTCCTTGAGGGTTTACAGCTCATTGACTGGAGAGTGACATTCAATGTCACTAATTAGAAAGTAAGGCCTATCATTGTCTAAAGCCATCTGTACATATTCCCTCCAGAAGAACATTACTTAGTAACATACAAGAAAGAACAAGCCACATGCTCATGAAACACAAGGGCAAGCACGGTAGTTTGAACACATACAGATATTAATAACAGCAATTCCTAAATATTGTAAACATTCCTGTCAGTACTTTTCCATGTAAAACTCATGTAAAACCAAATCATTTTTACAATGACATTGAGGAACAGGAGAGGTGAGTGCAGCAAAGCAATAGCGCAGAGCAGGTTTTTATTAAAATGTTTGCTGCTTTGTGTAGCAGAATGCCAGAGCTTGGCTTCCAGCTGTTTGCCAATACTACAGCTACAAAAGAAATTAATAATTGCTCTGCCACTACATCCTGTGCACTGATGTCTTAACTTGATTGGATGGCTGCCTAATAATGAGAAAATGATTAGCTCTGAATAGAAGCAAAAAAAAATTAGATTTTTTTCAAACATTGAAAGAATGCACACAATGAACTTGGCTGACCGCTAGCTAAGGGCACAATCACTTAAAAGGAGACTTTTGAAGCAAAGCATACACATCAGCTATGTACGCTCCAGCTGAGATAACAAGCTTCACAGTCAAATGTAACCCTGACCAGGGAATCGGCTAATCCTGCTGCCGGGTTTTTTGAATAAGAGTGCCTTCCGTAAACAGCGGTGATCTCACAAACACAAACACACAAACACACACACACACGTATCTGGGAGTGGGTGGGTTTGGACTGGCTCAGCAGCAGTTGGTTTAAACGAAGAGATGTTTGGCAAACGAACAAAAACCATGAGATGAATGGACCTGACCCACGGGCTAATGTTTGGGCATCGAAGATGCAACAGCGCCAATTTTCTGATTTCCTCTTCCTACCTGCGAGCCTCACCACGCATGAGCACGGAGAGCAACAGCACAAAGTGTGGAATCGTTACAGCAAAGAAGGAGGCCATTCAGCCCTTCCTTGCTGCAATAGTTTCCCCCAACAACAAGAGTATTATTAAAAGACGACGGAGTGTAATTTAAATGGTCTGATTTGTCCGTCGACACTTCCGAACCTAAGGATGTGTGTCCATGTACACAGTCACTGAAAATAAGCATGCAGGTGCAGCAAGCAGTTAGTAAGATATAGAGTAAGTTGGCCTTCATTGCAAGAGGATTTGGTTACAGGAGAAAGGATGTCTTATTGCAGCTGCACAGGGCCCTGGGGAGAACACATCTGGTGGTGTATTGTGTCCAGTTTTTATTTCCTTACCTAAGATATATGCGTAGGATTTTATGGCCTCGCTCATCCCGAAACTGTTTCATCCCACCCGAGGTCAACGGATTTCCTTACTGTCTGCCCCTCATCTGCTCCAATTCCCGTGGTGGATGGGGTGGTAAAATTCCAGCCATATTTGGCACGCATGAAATGCAGCGAAGGTTCATCAGACTAAATTTGTGGGATGGCAAGATTGTCGTATGAGGAAAGATTGGGTCAATTACACCTGTATTTACTGGGATTTAGAAGAATGAGAAGGCATCTAATTGCAATGTAGAATTCTGACAGAGTTGGATAGACTGGATTCAGGAATCTTAGGACATGGGGAGGCCATTTAGGACTGAGATAAAGAGAAATTTCTTCACTTACAGGGAGGTCAACTTGTAGAATTCTCTACCACCTAAGGCTGTGGAGGCCAAGACATTATATGTATCTAGATATTAAAGCTTTCAAGGAATATGGAGACAGAGCAGGAGTATGGTGTTGAGATCAGCCACGATTATATTGAATGGTGGAGCAGCTTTGATGGGTCCAATGGCCTATCCTGCTCTTAGTTTTGATGTTTCCATGTTGCTATGACATCTAAAGGAGTCTGTGTAAGATTTGAAGCCAGTAGTCTTACAAAGGGATCTGGCAATGTTGAAAATAGTGAGAACAAACAGATTTGTGACTAAAGCTCTACCCCTGTCTCTGTGGTGTCGCTGTCACCGTGTCTAGTATTTTTATTACACCCTACAGTTCACTAAAAGAATTTCAATCAACACTGGGCTCACTTGTTCTTGCTGACAGTCAATACCATCGCAGAAGTTAATGACCTGTGCACTCTCTGTGATGCCAATATAATACCAATGCAGGAAGATTCAAGACTGAGGTCATTAGTATACACCTATTTGGTGATGATTAGTAATTCTGTTACAACTCATTCTTTCCCAGGACCTTAGAAGGGCACATTTCTTCATTTTTCCCAGTGCTTCTCCCTCCACCCCCTTTCAAACTTTTAAAGAAATAAATACTTGTATTCATGCAGTGCAGTTATTACATCAGGAAGTCCGAATGAAGTGGAGTTCAAGTGTAGTCATTGTTGTAGCAGGGGGAAATTATTCTGAGAATAAAGCCAAAGAATCTTTTTCAGTCACATGAAAGAACAGACTTTTGAATGGACCTTCCTCATTAAGTTGATCTTTCTGTACACCTTAGCTATAATTGTGACACTACATTCTGCCCTCCCACATCCTCTTTGGACGATATGCATTGTCTCTATAGTGCGCAGAAAACAATACTTTTCACCATATATTAATACATGTGACAATAATAAATCAAATCAAATCAGACAGGACCTTAGGTTATGTCTCATCTGCAGCTTGACACCACCAGGAGTGTAGAACTCCTTCAGTACTGCAGTAGAGCATCAGCCTGGATATATGCACTCTGCAGTGCCTATTCAAATCACAAGAACTGGGATTTTGCTCTCTGGTTCACATGGTCGTGAATGGTGACGGGAAGCACAAAATCTCGCTAGAGACACCCAAATCACGCTATACGTTGGCAGGAAATCCCTTTGTGAACACACCCCACACCCTCCACCTCCACCCCAGCAGTGATATAATAGAATTCACAATGTTCAACATCAGGACTCTGATTTTAATTCTAATTTTCACACCTCTCTGCCTGATAGTCCCTTCGCGTTACATTATCCATTCACATTGTGTCTCCCACAGCATGCACCTGGTGGACAGACCTGCTGGAGGAGCTCATCTGAGTGCATTGCTCAGTGGTTGGGGTGGGTGGGTTGGGGGGAGTCTTGCTTGGGCTGTACCCTGGCTCCCTGGTACTGCCCAAGGCAGGGTTGGGGACCAGGCCATGGGACGATCTACTCTTATTTGTGTGTGCTGGGGCAGCCCATCCCAAAGATGTGATGTCGTGGGACCCATTCCTTGCCATTTGTTTTTCTCTGTGGCGAGCAAAACAAAAGCACGTTGGAGCCAATGACTTTAATATTGCTTTTCCCACCCACTGTGACGCCAGGCAAAAAAAAACAGGAAAAATTCCACAGGAATGGGTGGGATTTTCCAGCTCCACGCACTGTCTGCAACTGCTGAAGTCAATGGAATTTCGGTTCGCTCACCACCTCCGCCGTGAAGGGGCCCACCTCACCAGGCCTGGACAATCCCAGCCAAAGCTGAGAAATTCTTCAACTCACAACGTTCGTCCTGCATTACCTAACCATTATGTATTCGTTTATCTGATTTTCTCTCATCCTGTTTTCAACTTCAGTGCATCTTTTATAGGTTTGGCCTGTGCATTGTTTGAACAGTACTCTCAGCTGAGTTAGCTGAACTTAGTCAGGCCAGAGCTTCAATGGTCTCAATGGCTCTGTCTTGCAAAATGTTTAAATCAGCCAGGCTTACACTGGCCTACTGACGTTACTGAATGGGGGCTGTCTGAAATGCAGCTTAGAGTTAACTCAATGTGATTGTGATGTGCCCCCGAATTGGGACAGTCTGCTGGCACAAGCTGTCCAATGACATCATTCACCTTGTTATTTCAATATGGAGGCTGTAGAGGATGGGAACCTTTGGATGTCTGATTTAAATAAACTCTTGGAGCAAAATTTCCCCCTCCCACCCGCCAAGGCAGGACATGGACCGTTAACCTTGGAAAGGATTTTCCGGTCTTGGGATGAAGGCAGCCAGAAAGTCCCATCCTTGAGGTGATGTTGGATCATTAACAGTATCACTAACTGTAAAGCAACTACTAATAAAATTAAACATAAAACTTAATGAAACTAAAAGAAACTGACAATTTAAAGCATTGTTGATAAGGTGTCAGTTTTCCCAAATGACTAGTAATGAACCTTTAATCATTCTCAATTTTTGTTCCCTACAATGCAGAAGACCATTCAGCCCATCGAGTCAGCATCGACTCTCTGAAAGAGGGGCCCATGCCCCACTTCACCTTTTCCACAGAATCTTGCACATTTAACTTTGCTAATCCACCTAACCTACACATCTATAGACACTCAGGGGCAACTTACCATGGCGAATCCACTTAACCTGCATATCAGAACTGGTGAAAGATCATCAACCTGAAGTATTAACTTTGTTTTCTCTCACCATAGATGCTGCCAGACTTGCTGTGTATTTCCAGCATTTTCTGCTTTTATAGTAAATAGAAATGCTTCATGCGTTGTTTGGAGGCTAATGGCTTTCCAAAAGAAAACCAAACAATGATAGTCGCTTTTTCAGTTGTTATGGAAACCATAAACTGAAGGAACTTTACCTTCAGAGAAACACTGATACTCTATCTATAAAACACAAACTGAATGTAACTTCATCCCTGCCATTAACACACGTAGTGAAGAAAACTCAAGCATGAGGTGTGACTAAAAGCACAAACAAGGTTTTTCTTTCTCTTGTTATTGAAGGGCTAAGTTGTGCTCACAACATGATACGTATATATGGAAAGCACTCAGGAAAAAGATGAGGAAGCTCTGCTTGTTAATCTAGAATCCGGCTACCCAAGAACAGGAATGGTTCAAAATCCAGACATCTCTGATATTTAATTAAATACTTCGATTTTTTTAGATCCTCATCAATCCTGGTGCATTAATGAGAAATGAAGATATGGGAAGAGTTTCACAACTGGAATGTTAAATTATGAATAAAATTACAAATCACCGAGGCGATCTGGCCATCAGTCCTGGAGCAGAGTAAGTGTGGGAATGAAGAGGCCATTCTTGGGCTGGTCTCAGAGAAGAGAATCAGACAAGGTTGTGTTCGAACAGAACCTGAGTTCGCTGCAGCCCTCTAAGATCTTTAGCATCCTACCACAACCCCTCCCGCCAACACCCACCTCACAGCGCCCCCTCTGGGAGGGAGTGGAAGATTCTCCCCATTGTAGCGTTCCAGCCACTTTCAGGTCCCATGTTCAAAATCTGGGTAAATCAAAAATGTGGCTTGGTCTGAGTCCCAAGGATGCCAGGTTTTTGGATGCGAGACCTGTACACATTTAAACCTTACTCGCATCCACCTGAAGATCTAAAGCATTGAACTCAGGCCCATATTTCAGATCTTCTGATTCAGCACAACACCTGATGTTTATACCTATTTAGAGTCCCAAATTCACCTCTCTTGACCTGTTCCAATTATAGTTCACACACTTCAGAGAATAACAGAACTTTCTAATACAGAAACAAGCCATTTGACCCATCATGTTTGTGACAGCTTCCCACTAGATTATCTGAAATTAATGCTGCTCTATTTTACAGTTCTATAATTCCCTCAGCATCAGATATTGAACCATTTTTTCTTTAAAAGATGCAAAAGCTTCAGCCTCCCCTGCTCTTGGCAAAGCATTCCCGTGCTCCACACTCCAACAATTCTCTGCCTAAAGAAATTTCTCCTGGCCTTTCCTCGACTGAATTCACAGCTGTCATGTGTGTCACTAATAACATGGAAGGAGTCAATATAGATGAGAAGATTGGCATTTACAAAGAAGGATCCTCTATATCTTCATTTCTCAATGTTAAGAAGTTGAGTAAAGTAGTTGTAGATTGAGAAGTAAGATATTAGAATTTGGTCTTTCTAACTTTGTAAAATGCTAAGAGGAGAAAGCATTGCATGGTTCTGTTAAAAAGGTGGGGTTTTTTGTGCTTAGAAGTTAACTATGCAAGCACATTGAGTGCCCAAATGGAAACATTTATATCAAAAGGCCAAGCAGCATTGTTACTAAGGCAACAGGCTTTCGCATTTAGCCAGTTTGAATCAGGCACTTTGATACCAGCAACCTATTAAATTTAAATCTGATGGTTTTGGCAATCAAGAACCAATCTTATTGGGGGAGATATTGATATGTCATCACAGGTATAAAAGCAGAAGGAAGTGGGACAAGGATAAAGAGCAACTGCCACCTGCCACAGTCCACAGCTCAAAGCCTCATCTAGGTAGCAATGATACCAAAGAAGAAAGAAGAATCAACAGAGAAGGACTAGAATATTCCAGAAGATACAAAACCCGGTTGTAATTTAGAGGGTGACTAAAATTCTATTTTTTTGTTAATGAATGGGAATTGTATTTGTTGGAGCAGCATTCCATTAGAATCATGTTTTATTCGGTTTATTAATACTTTAACTTGTTCTCTGTTAGATAAATAAATCGTTACTTGATGACTTTAGAGAATCAAGAAGTTGTTTTGATTTAACCAGTAAAAGTTGCTGAAGAGCAGATTGTACCACTTCACACTCACTTTTACAGATTGTAGGGTGATGTGCTTCTCTTTGAGTGATTAGCTGTTAGTTCTCAGTGAGGGGATCAACTTTTGCTTTATAACACTCAGGTACAAATGTGCTCTAGTAAATTATATTGTAATTGAAAATTCTCTAATTATAAATAGGATAAGACATTATTTTGTCTATCAACTTTTTATAATAGTTTTAATTAAGAACATGCAAGGAATAGGAGCAGGAGTAAGCTATTCAGCCCTTTGAGTCCAATCCACCATCCAACAAAATCATGGTTAATCTACTTCAACACCATTATCCTACACTAGTCCCATATCCCTTCATGTTTTTAATGTATAGAAACCTATTGATCTCAGCCTTTGAGCATACTCTCCCTCTGAGTGAAGAAATTCTTCCTCATCTCACTACTAAATGACTTGCCTCTTATTCTACGACTGGGTCCTCTGGTTCTAGACTCTGCATTCAGAGAAAACATCCTTCCTGCATCTTTATATGTTGAGCCTTGCAAGGATTTTGAATAAGATCATGGCTATTCTTCTAAACTCCAGAGAATAAAGGGCCAGTCCATTTAATCTTTGTTTCTAGAACAATCCCTCAATCCCAGGAATTAGGCTGCTGAACCTCATTTCCTCTATGATACCTTTCCTTTGGTAAGGGGAGCAAAACAATCCTCCAGTTGCTGTCTCACCAAGGCTCTATATCATTACACAAAGGCATCTTTACTTCTATACACAAATCCTCTTGTAAAAGTGTACCATTGTAGCATTTTGCCTTCCTAATTGCTTGCTGTCACTTCCATGTTAGTTTTTAGTGATTCATCAATAAGAACACCCAAGTCCTATCAAAGTTTAACACTTCCCAGTCTCTCACCATTCAGGGAACTCTGTGGGCAGGATTTTCAGATCATCCTTTCAGGGATATTCCAGCCCTGCCAATGGTGACTGTCTGCCATGGGTTCCCCAGTGGATGAGGGTGTGAACAGTGGGAAATCCCATTGACAGCTCTCACAATGGCCAATAACAGGTCGTCTTCACTGCTGCAAAACATACCACAAGGGGAGCGGAAAATCCCGTTTTGTATTTCTGTTTCTCATATCAATGATGATAACCTTTCTTCATGTTGCATTTCATCTGCCAAATATTTGTCCACTCAATTAGGCTCTCCAAATACCCTTGAAGTATCTTTGCATCCTCCTCACAACTCACATTACCACCTGGTTTTGCGTACATTTAATCCAAACATCCAAATCATTAATATAGATTGTGAACAGCTGAAGCCCAAATGCTAATCCTTGTGGTATGCCACTAGCCATGCCCTGCCAACCTGAACATGAGCCATCTGTAAGTGCACTCTGTTTTTTGTTGCTAACCAGTTCTCAATCAATGCCAGTACATTACCCCAATGCCCATGTGCTCTAACTGTGCTTACTAACGTCTTGTCTGGCACCTAATCAAAAGCTTTCTGTAAATCCAAATATACCACATCCATCAGCACCCCTTATCAATTCTGTCAGTTGCATCTTCAGAGAACTGCAACTGGTTCATTAAAGATAATTTCCCTTTCATAAATCCATATTGACTCTATCTAATTCTACCACTATTTTCTAAGTATCCAGTGACATCACATCCTTTACTTTTGATTCCAGCATTTTCCCTGCTACTGGTGTTGGGCTAACAGGTTTGTTGTTCATCGTTTTCTCTCTCCTTCCGTTCTTAAATAGTGGGGCTATATTTGCTACCTACATTTGCCACCTCCCTATCTGTAGGAACAATTCCAGAATCTAAAGCATTTTGAAAGATGTATCTGATGTATACACTATCTCTAGAGCCAGGTCTTTCAAAACTCTGGGATGTAGATCATCAGGATTTCTCAATTTTCACTCCCATTATTTTCTTTAGGACCACATTTTCACTAATATTAATATGTTGCAGTTCCTCATTTGTAAAGGTAAAGTAATCTTGATCTTTTTACTGAGCTAGAGAGTCTTTTGCAGTCCAGGTTTCTGTTTCTCGCTAGTTTACTCTTTGATTCTATTTTCCCTTTCTTCTTTTTCTTGGTCCTCCTTTGCAGAATTCTAAAACGTTCCCAATCCTCAGACTTACGTTTTTTTTTGGCTATTTTATACACCTCTTTCTTTGATCTAACGCAATCATTAATATCTTTTGTTAGCCTCAGTCGGAACATTTTCAAAGGACAAAAAGAACAAAGGACAAAGAACAAAGAAAATCACAGCACAGAAACAGGCATTTCAGCCCTCCAAGTCTGCACCGACCATGCTGCCTGTCTGAATGAAAAATCCCTATCCTTCTGCCCCCCCCCCTATTCTTATTCTATTCATGTATTTGTCCTGACACCCTTTTCCTCACTGGAATTTGAGGTAAACATAGACAGATACAAAGGTTCAGGAAGTAGGAGAGCTCTGCACTGATATCCCATTATTCCAAATGTAGATGAGACTAACAATTTAACTACAGGATGAGATTAACTCGAAAACACATGGAAGGAAACATAGGTTCAGACCTCGGCTGGGATTTTCTATCCCCCCTGCGATGTGTTTTCCAATGGCAGAGGTGACTTGCCATCGACAGGATCTTTCAGTCCCGCCAAGGTCTACAGCGTATTGTGTGGTTCGCCCACTCCGCGCACTGGGTAATACATCGCAGGGTTGCCTTCAGTGGGACTGGAAGATCCCAATAGTGGCAAAGGCTGGAAAATCCCACCCCTAGAGTCAGGTGGCAATTGCTTTAATGGACAAGGGAAAAGTGGGGAAGGGCTGCAGTGAAGGTGGCTGATCAGTAAATCTGCACATCATTGGAACTGAGGGTGGAAGGGGGTCAGGGAAAGAGGTTAAGAGAAGTTGGTCATGAGGCAAAAGGAGCTTGGGGGTTCCAACTAAAGTCACATCATTGTCCAAAATACTTCTAGATTTTAGTTGAATAGTGAAGCAACTATTGTTTTAAATGTCATTGTCCAAAATATTTTTAGTCTTTAGCTGAATAGTGAAGCAATTTAACAAAAGAACATAAGAAGTAGGAGCAGGAGTAGGCCATCTAGCCCTTCGAGCCTGCCCCGCCATTCAATAAGATCATGGCTGATCTGTCGTGTCTCAGTTCCACATTCCCTCCCTCTCCCCATAACCCTTAATCCCCTTGCCTATCAAAAACCTATCAACCCGCGTCTTAAATATATTTAGCGAGGCAGCCTCCGCCACTTCAACGGGCAGAGAATTCCAGAGATTCACCACCCTTTGAGTGAAGAAGTTCCTCCTCAACTCTGTTCTAAACCGCCCCCCCCTTTATCTTGAGGCTGTGCCCTCTAGTCCTACTGTCCTTTCTGAGCGGGAAGAGCCTCTCCACCTCTATCCTATCCATCCCATTCATCATTTTATATGTCTCATTGAGATCTCCCCTCATTCTTCTAAACTCTAACGAGTACAAGCCTAGTTTATTCAGCCTCTCCTCATAGCTCAACCCCCTCAACTCCGGTATCAGCCTAGTAAACCTCTCTGCACTCCCTCCAAGGCCAAAATATCTTTGCGCAGGTGAGGCGCCCAAAACTGCACAGAGTACTCCAGCTGCGGCCTCACCAATGCCCTATACAGCTGCAGCAAGACCTCCCTACTTTTATATTCAATCCCCCTCGCTATGAAGGCCAGCATCCCATTTGCCTTCCTGACCACCTGCTGCACCTGCAGGCTGGGTTTTTGCGACTCATGCACAAGGACCCCGAGGTCCCTCTACACCGTCACATGCTGCAGTTTTTCGCCATGTAAGTAATAGTCCTTCCTACCATTATTCCTACCAAAGTGGACAACTTCACACTTGCCAACATTAAATTCCATTTGCCAGTTCCTGGCCCATTCGCCCAGCCTATCTAGATCCTTCTGCAGACTCTCCACACCCTCCACGCAATTTGCCGTTCCACCAATCTTGGTGTCATCAGCAAATTTCGACACCATACACTCGGTTCCCTCCTCCAGATCATCTATATAAATGGTAAATAGCTGAGGCCCCAGCACCGACCCCTGGGGCACTCCACTAGTCACCAACCGCCAATCCGAATAGCACCCATTGACCCCCACTCTCTGCCTCCTATTTGACAGCCAATCCCCTATCCACGCTAACACCCTACCCCCAACTCCATGCCCCCTGACCTTCTGTAATAACCTCTTGTGATGCATCTTATCAAACACCTTCTAAAAATCAAGAAACACCACATCCACCGGCTCTCCTCTATCCACCGCTCTAGACAATTTAAAGATTCCACCACAGATATCGCAGTAAAATATTTAGTTTATAACTCTCGTTGTTCTTTGTTATTAAGATGTTCATGTGAGTAAAACCCAAGGTGATCAAGATGCCTTTAGAGTTGAAATTGAAAAAGATGACATTAGTAATTAATAGTTATCGCTGTGGGCCTTGGCCTAGCTGGGACCATTCTCACCTCTGAGTCACAAGGTTGTAGGTTCATGTCCCACTTCAGGACTTGTTTGCAAACATTGAGGTTGACATTCTAGTGAAGCACAGCGGGAGTGTTGTATGAGCAGAATGAGTCTTTTGAATGAGCGCCATAACTTCTGAGTTCCCTAGTGACTCGCTGGGGAATCTCTCTCAGAAATTTACAGGTAAGCATTTGCATTATAATTCCCCAGTGATGCTTACTTCCTTTGGGCAATTGCACTGTGCTGGGTAGGATCGGAAAATATGATTTAATTCACTAACTTCGGATGGTTCTGCCAGGGTTAAACAAATAGTTACTCAGAAAAAGTTAGAAGAATTAAAATCTTGTCTAACATCTGGGTAAGTATTATAAAGACCCAGACCTTTCAAAATTCCCACAACATCACCGAACTTCGGGGCACTCCTCACACCCCCGACTACCCACCCCCATGGTTTGCTGCACCAGTTTGAGCCCCCAAGGATTCCCCAAACCTACTGACCCAGCCTGCTTACCTGCACACCTGACACCAACTCAGTTCCCCCTCCCGACCTGTGAATCCAGCCTGATCTCACCACCCCAACCTCGCTGACCTCCGACCTCAGATCCCACCCTGACATCTCATCCCACCCCATCCCTCCCCCAACCCCCCTGACCATTGGCCTTCTTTCAATTTTCCATTCCTCTGATTCTATCCATTTCTGAATCATTTTCCTTTGGTCCGCAATTGGCTGCTATAACATCAGCTACCTATGTCCCAGTTCCCGGAATTCTCTCCCTATAGGCTTCCCTTTTTTGGCTTGCTGTCAGTATGTTTGCTTTATAGGAACAAAGGACATAAGAGCAGACCACTCAGCCCTTTGAGCCTGCTCCGCCGTTCAATAAGATCATGGCTCATCTGACTGCGGACTCTGATCCATTTTCCTGCCTTTCCTTCAAAACTCTTACCCCTGCCTTATGCCAATTTGAAGCACCTTGGGATTTTGTTTCCAAGTTCAAGGTGCTATACAAATGCATGGTTACTACTTCTGCTGCTGTTGGTTGTAATGGGCCAGTCATACAACATTGGAGACATAATTATAATGTTTTATTATGTATCACAGCAGCTCCAATTTTTTTAACAGATTCTTTATTCCAATTCAGTCCAATCAAAACAAATCCAATTCACAGTCCCAACAAGTTGGGACATTCCCGATCCAAGCTGACAAGACAGGGCTCTCACCCCCTGTCTTGGGCTTGATCTACATGATCCAAGCTGATTGGAGTAGGTGTAGCTCCTCCTCCAAGGCTTGATCTCATTTGCATCTTAGCCAAAAGGCCGGAATGCCACTTTAAAAAATAGTTTCAAGTGAAGCTGAAATGTAACCTAATGACTTCAACCAAGTACAGCATGTCGATACTACACTTGATCTTATTTTTTTTTGTTTACTTTATTTCAATCCAATCAAGTCAAATTAAAGCCAATTCAGAGTCCCAACAAGTTGGGACATTCCCGATCCAAGCTGACAAGACAGGGCTCTCACCTCCTGTCTTGGGCTTGATCTACATGATCCAAGCTGATTGGAGTAGGTGTAGCTCCTCCTCCAAGGCCCGATCCAATCCGCAATCCAGCCAAAAGGCCAAGACATCACTTTAAAAAATTGCTTCAAATGAAGCTGAAGTGTAACCCAATGACTTCAACCAAGTGCAGCATGTCGATACTACACTTGATTTAAAGATGATATATTGCTTCTGTCAGTAGAAACTGCAGTAACTAGTCTCCAGTGGTGTAGAAAGTGACTCCACATCAGACTTATAGCACATTGGTATCTGGTTTAAAAATGCAGAAAGTAATACTGGGTGCCAAAATTGACCTCAGTGCAGTGTGACTGGTTCTAATTCTTGCTGGAACGTATATCAGAACAGCCTTCTGATCACTGTCGAGATTTACTGCTGAAGAACAGTCATATGAGTGGAGTATTAAAAGGCTTGCTGGTAACATTGCAACTGCCCCCATAAAGGATTCAGAACCTTCATCAAAGAGGAGTTGAAAGCTGTTTCTTATAAAAAGAAAGGACAGCAGTAGAAGAGTGACATGACAATGTTGTTTCTAGCTGAGGCGAAACATGAAAATGTTTTGGAAAGGAAGATGGAGCCTAATAGAAGGAGTGATATTTTGAAAGGGAAACAGATGAATCACAAATTCAAGTACTGTGACAGATCGGTGAACAATGCATATGGTTTTAACGGAAGGGCTTTGATGTTTCAGTTCTTCACAGAGTGTAGGTTGGAATAATCAGAGAAAATCAAACACGACGGTACTATTATTCTTGTTGCTGACCTTAAATTGATATTTTAAAAATGTAGTAACCAAGTACGATTCAGCAAATCAGCGAGGAACATTTGCACCTACTATATAAAAATTGTACTATATTTTCACTTTTCCATTTCCATGTCACAACCATCAACAATTTTAAGTAAAGTTTTACTCAACATCACACATTTGACGTGCATGCCTGATAAATTTGTTTCCAACTCAACATAAACTGTTATCTTTGTCACTATCAATAAGCTTGAATGTTTCATCTACAGGCACTGTGTGAACCCACATGGTGGGCGGCATGGTGGCACAGTGGTTAGCACTGCTGCTTCACAGCGCCAAGGATTTGGGTTCAATTCCCAACTTGGGTCACTGTCTGTGTGGAATTTGCACACTCTCCCCATGCCTACATGGGTTTCCTCTGGGTGCTCCAGTTTCCTCCCACAATCCAAAGATGTGCGGGTTAAGTGGTTTGGCCAAGCTAAATTGTCCCATAGTATCAGGGGGACTAGCCACGGTAAATGCATGGGGTTATGGAGATAGGGCCTGAGTGGGATTGTGGTCGGTGCAGACTCAATGGCTGAATGTCCTCCCTCTGCACTGTAAGATTCTATGAAATAACTCTATGAAACCCGTACATATCTCGAGGTTGTTCTGTTAAAAAAGAGATCAGTTGGGCAATTTATCCTCATATTCATATGGCTATGGCTGAGGTACTAAATAAGAAATAAGGAATAGTTGCAGATGGAGACCTTAGGATCTGTTGAGCTTGCTCCTTCATTCAATATGATATGGCTGATCTTTGGCTTCAACTTCATTTGAGTACTTTGCATTTGTTTTTACCAAGTGTGAGGTAGTGATAGACTCCAATAGGGTTCGGGCAGGATGGTGGAATATGGGCAGGCACTTGACAGATAAAAAATAATGCAGAAACAATACATGTTACAGAAAGAACAGGAAAAGCAATATATAATAACAATACAATTTTAATGGGAGTGTAGAAACCGTGTGACCTGAGGCTACTTGCGCACAAATCATCGTGTGTGCCAATGCAGGTTGAGAAAGTGGATAAAAAATATTGTGATCTCGGTTCTGACCAGCGATGTTTTTAAAATTTTTCCGTTTGCTCGAAATTGAAAATCTAAGTATTTACTAAAAGAACAAAGCTGCAAGGCACACAGTTTAAAACAAAAGAACTTTACTACATCAAAATCAAAGAATATAAATATTAATAAATATGCTATCTTAAATAATCAATTATGTTAAGGATAGTTAAAGTGCAACAAATCCAGTTGCTCAGGTTGCAATCTAAATCAAACTTCTGACCTATACCTGCAATAACTCAAGTCAGATACTTATCAGAGATTGGATGCGTAATCATTTGGCGAGAGGGAGTAGTGTTGCAAAGATTTTCATAAGGGTTGAGATTTCTTTGATGTTCTGCCTTCTTCTGTCAAGGTTATCGTTACAAATCTCCTCCAATCATTGCACAGCTGTAGACTCACTGTTCATACAGGCATCGCTAGCATCTTAAGCATTGGGTCACAACTCTCCTGGTTCAATTATTCTTTAACCATGGGTTCTTGCATCAAAAAATTCCCTCTCTCACTCTCTTCTCAACTTTGCTACCCCAGAAATTCAACTCACAGTTGAATTCAGTTGACAAGCATTTTAAACTCTACCCAACACAGTAAATTTGACTGAAATCTGCTTGAAAGAGATATTTCCTGCACTCCAGCCTGTTCTAAACTAAAACCAACTACAACCACTAAGTAAACAGCCCTACAATTAACTTCTGGATGACCCATTTCTATTCTATTATTTAATTTACAGATAACCTGGTCACATGCTCATTTACTGAAACTCCTTTACTCCAAAATTAACTCCTAAAGAAACCTAACTCTTAAAGCGACTATCAAAGCAGCATAAAATATAGCTTTTTTCTGCAAAAGCATATGGGCTATCATAAAATACTTTAAAAAAAAACCACATAGAATCCTGATCTTTACAATTACAGGTATCAAGTACAAAAGCAAGGAGGCTATGATGAACCTTTACCTTTATAAAACATTGGTTCAGCCTTAACTGGAGTACTGTGTCCAATTCTGCGCATTACATTTTAGTCACAATGGGAAGGGCTTAGAGTGGGCGAAAAAGAAGATTTATAAGAATGATTACATGTAAGTGGGACTTCGATTATGTGGGTAGACTGGAGAAGCTGGATATAGTTTTCCTTAGAATAGAGAACGGGAAAAGATCGAGAGGAGATTTGGTAAAAGTGTTCAATGTCATGTGGAACTTAGGCCAAGTAGATAAGAACATAAGAACATAAGAAATAGGAGCAGGAGTAGGCCATCTAGCCCTTCGAGCCTGCCCCGCCATTCAATAAGATCATGGCTGATCTGCCGTGGCTCAGTTCCACTTTCCCGCCGTCTCCCCATAACCCTTAATCCCCTCGCTTATCAAAAACCCATCAACCCGCGTCTTAAAAATATTTAGCGAGGCAGCCTCCACCACTTCAACGGGCAGAGAATTCCAGAGATTCACCACCCTTTGAGTGAAGAAGTTCCTCCTCAACTCTGTTCTAAACCACCCCCCCCCCCCCTTTATCTTGAGGCTGTGCCCCCTAGTCCTACTGTCCTTTCTGAGCGGGAAGAGTCTCTCCACCTCTATCCTATCCATCCCATTCATCATGGAGAGAAGCTGTTTTTATTGGCAGAAGCATTAAGAACTGAAGGACAACAATTTAAGGATTAGTAAAAGAAGCAACTGGGACACAAGAAAAAAATGTTGTCGGCAGTGAGTGTTTAGGAGCTGGAATGTAATGCCTGAGGGTATTGTGGAAGAATTATGGCTTTCAAAATGGATTTGGGTAAGCACTTGAAAAATTTTGCAGGCTACATGGATAGGATGGGGATGATGGGACTAGCAGAATTGCTCTTACAGACAGCAGGCATGGACTCAATGGTTTGAATGATCTTCTTTGACTATTGGTGCTGTGACTATTGTACGATATGGTATGACTATTGTACGAATGATGCTGTGACTATTGTATGATAGTGTAGTAAGTTATTAATTTTTGGGTGTTGCTGACTGGCCAGCATTTATCGCCCATCCCTAGTTGCCCTTGGGAGGGCAGTTGAGAGTCAGCAACATTGATGGGCTCTAGAATCACATGTAGGCCAGGTCAAGTAAGGACAGCAGATTTCCTTCCCTACAGGACAATAGTGAACCAGATGGGTCTTTCTGACAATCGACAATGGTTTCATGGTCATCTGTAGGTTCTTAGTTCCAGTTAGTTCTACTTGAATTCAAATTCTACGATCTGCCCTGGTGGAATTTGAGAACCTGGTTCCCCAGAATATTAGCTGAGTTTCTGGATGAATATCATTAATATTAATAGTGATAATACCACTAGGCCAATGCCTTCCCATTTATTATTTCAGCGAAAACCTTCTTGCAGGCTACACTATGAGATTAAAGAGGCCCATTTCTCTATCCTACCAAGATAACTGAAAACTTTTACATTGGGGATAAATCCAGTGGTCCTAGGCAGTGCTTTTATAACATCCACCATGTAACGGCACGAGAAATAAACATAGTTATCTAGAGGAGTGCAAAGGTCTTTTACAGGCTTATATAGGGATTTTGGTTTAATATTGGATCACTCTAGCATAACGTCCAAATACCCTATTTGCTTTTGCCATAGCCTCTTGGCACTGGATATGAATTTTAAGAAATGAGTGTTTTCTTTCCCACTCCACAGACATTGGATTGGAACCCCACATGATATACATACAGATGGCATTAAAAGTTTGAATTCTATTTGTATTTTTTGCAATTAGGGATGCACCTCATGAATCAACTAAATTCAGTCCATTTGGATTGATTTTTGGTCATGACATAGGGGACCATTTAAATTGATCAAGGAGAAATTGGTCAGACAGCGTTCTGAGACTCCATTGATGGAACATGTGTCAAATTTAGGAAAAGATTAACTAGGGCTGGTGAGTTGGCTAGACAGCATTTAAAAGTGGCAGAGTATGTGATGAGAAAAGAAGCAGATAAGAAAGCTGTTTGCTCAGCCTGAGATTCAGAAAGTCTCGATCAAATGCTATGAAAAGCTGGTGGATAGTTACAAATCTCAGATAATGAAGACATGATTGGAGACAGACAAAGGCAGAGAAGAAAAATGTAGATCAGCAGACATATGTGATCTCAAGATGGAGATGGAGGAGTTACCACAGACAGAAGAAAAGGATGTGAAGTAAGACTGTTTGATGAAAGTGAGTCATCATCCCAACTGTTGGGATAATGAATGCGTGTAGCTTGCACAGACATGGATGCTCAAAGTAACAGGGCTGATCATAGTAAATGTTCGAGTAAATTAGGATGGTTTTCACAACTGCATAACTGCCACAGTGATTGCTAAAAACTATAATTTCAAGAAAATTGATACCAAAGAGGCCAATCTGCTGTATATCTTTGCCAAAGGATATACAGAAAATCATGATGAAGATGCAGAACAAATGAAGGAATGGATAAACTACCTTCAAAGTAGGCAGTTACTGCCAGGTTCTGAAAGAAGCAAAAAGTCTCTCCCCCCTCTTTTTCTGTCTCAGGAGGCTGCTGTTTGGGACCTGCTAGGAGAAATAAGTCTTTCTCTCTCTGTTTCTCTCTCCAGAGGTGTTCTGGAGGCTCAAGGACTGGCAGCCCAAATATAAGCATGTAAGTCTACAATAGGAATATTGTTTGAATTGAAAAAAATAGAGATAAGTTAGCAGTTAAGAATTGTATCTTGTCATGTTTAAGTCTTTCAATTGGTAAAAGTTAAGCTAATTCATTCATTGTATTTAAATCATTTTGTTAAGTAAATAAAATTTGTTTTGATAAAAGCTTCCTTGTGCGTCAATAGAATTGGAGTGAAAGACCTTATTCTCACACCAATGCCAAAATAGAAAAACTGTTGGTGTCTAGTCAGACTTCACAACATACCTTCTGATCTGGTACTCTAACAAGCCATAGCACTGGTGAAGGCAGAGAAGAAAAATGTAGATGTAAAATTCCTAGATTCTCAGAAGCTATTTCCCAGGGCTGAAATGGCTGCTACGGCTGCTACGAGGGGACACAGGTTTAAGGTGCTGGGGAGTAGGTACAGAAGAGATGTCGGGGTAAGTTTTTCACTCAGAGGGTGGTGGGTGAGTGGAATCAGCTGCCATCGGTGGTGGTGGAGGCAAATTCGATAGGGTCTTTTAAGAGACTTCTGGATAAGTACATGGAATTTAATAGGATTGAGGGTTATAGGTAAGTTTAATAAGTAGTGATATGATCAGCGCAACTCATGGGCCAAAGGGCCTGTTTGTGCTGTAGTTTTTCTATGTTCTACCCGATAATGAGGAAAATTGCCCAGCTATGCCCTGTTCATAAAAAGAAGAAGAAATCCAATCAGCCAATTACCACCCCATTAGTTTATCCTTTATCATCATCATGGTAATAAAATGTGTTGTCAACAATGTTATCAAGCAGTACTTGCTCAGTAATAACCTGCTCACTGATGGTCAGTTTGGGTTCTGCCAGGACCACTCATCTCCTGACTTCATTACAGCCTTTGTCCAAATTGAACTCCAGAGGTGAGGTGAGAGTGACAGACCTTGCCATAAAGACAGCATTTGACAGAGTGTGGCATCAAGGAGCCCTAGCAAAACCAGAGTCAATAGGAATTGGGGAAAAGCCGGTTGGAATCATATTGAGCACAAAGGAAGATGGTATACTTGATGGAGGTCAATCATCTTAGTCCTGGGACATTGTTGTAACAGTTCCTCAGGGAGGGCCCTAGGTTCACCTGTTTTATCAATGACCTCCATCATAAGATCAGAAGTGGTGATATTCTTCATGATTGCACCATGTCCACTGAAATAATGATGCAGTCCACATTGAGCTGATAACTGGCAAGTAACATTCATGCCACACAAGTACCAGGCAATAATGATTTCCATCAAAAGACAATCTAACCATTGCCCCTTGACATTCAGTGGTATCACCATCATTGATTCCTCCACTATCAACATCCTGGGGATTACCATTCACCAGAAACTGAACTGATTAGCCATATAAATATCATAGCTACAACAGCAGGTCTGAGACTGAGAATCCTATGGCAGTGACTCACCTCTTCACTCCCCAAAGCCTGTGCACCATCAACAAGGCACAGGTCAGTAGCGTGATGGATATTCTCCACTCACCTGGATCGGTGCAACTCAAGAAGCCCGACACCATTCAAGACAAAGCATCCCATCGATCACAATAAACATTCACTCCCCCTCATTGACACACAGTTGCAGCAACATGTACCATCTACAAGATGGGCAGCATGATGGCACAGTGGTGAGCACAAAGCCAGGGACCTGGGTTCAGATCTGGCCTTGCATGACTGTAAGGAATTTGTGCTTTCTCCCCGTGTCCCTATAGGTTTCCTCCAGGAGCTCCGGTTTTCTCCCACAGTCCAAAAATGTACAGGCTAGGTAGATTGGCTATGTTAAATTTCCTGTTAGTATCCCAAGATGCATAGGTTAAGGGGATTTGCTCTGAGATAGGGATGTGACTGACTGAGCCCTGCTTTTCTGAAGCATTCTGAAAGATTGTCATTTATTCCACAAGCACCAGCAATGCTGTTGTAGCCCTTCTTCATAAATGAGCTCAGATAGTCAATGTAGGCAGGCTCTTGATTCATGGAGAGCTTCACAACTGAACTGAAAGCCATTCTCTCACCAATGGTAACGGTTCAGGAGCCCACATTTTCAGGGTGACTGTCTCAGGTTTTCCAGGACTGTCCCAGAATGAAGTTTCCTGTCCTGCACCCCAGGTCTGTGCTCCCCATTTATCCCAGATCCTTTAGCTTCTGCATATCCGTGCAGACACAAGCCCACACAGCCAGGAGGGAACACCAGTCACACTGGCCGCACTCTCCTCTGAGAGTTGTCCAGTTTTGGCAGATGGGCAATTGAGGTTAAGGGGTTTTTGTGGGTATGCGTGCACGTGTGTGTGTGTGTGTGTGTGTGTGTGTGTGTGTGTGTTGAGGGGGGTGGGGGGGAGGGGGGACGGGACTTCACACTAGTAACAATGACACTCAACTCTGATTCGGGATCGCCAGGGGAGGGGGCTCCAAATTTGGACCGGTGACAGCAGTGGAAATCTCAGGTTTGAATGGGAGGAGGGGATCTGTGCAAGTATGAAGGGGAGGAGGGGTTTTGACAGCTATGAGGGAAAGAAGGTTTCAGAACCAGTATGAGGAAGGGGAGAAGGTCTTGGCAAGTGATGGAAGAAGGAGAGGTCCAGGCTGGTATGAAGGGGTATAGAGGGTTCCAGGCAGTTACGAGAGGGAGTGGAGACTGAGGAATTATGAGCAGAGGGGAACAAGGAGGAGAATGGGGCTGTGACGTTATGGGACAGAAGAGCAGGAACCATCTACCTCTATAGTATTGCCTACCCCGCACCTATGACCCCTTCTCAGAATCCCCTGCACCCCCACGTATTCATATGGCCTCTATTATCCCTTTATTTTCCCCCAGAGTTGGTCACCTTCAGAATCTCAATTAATTTTTCTCTAATATCTCTGCTGTTGCACTGACTCAGAGCAGTCAGTTCAAAAAAAAACGACAATATCTTCCATGTTACACCAACAATACAACGATGACCAACACTCTGGGTCTGTATAAAAGATAATGGTAAAAATGACTTTTAAATACTGTAGCTATTTAACAGAGCACCACTATGGTTTTGCAGTAACTGAATTTTCCTTGTCCGAAGAGCAAACTCTCCAACTTTCAGCACAAGTGTTCAATTTGCCTCCTGATGAATCCATGGAAACTAATTTGGTATTTTTCCCTACTGGAGGCATTACTTTGTATTCCTCTGATACATTACAGACTGTCTCATTGTGGGTTGGAGTAATTATATTTATTTCATATAATACTTTATAAGTCCCTGTCTTTTAGCAGTACTTTGAACTGTTGATGTGGGTAAATATTGTGACATTTTGAGCAGACATGTGGCCTTTACCACTGTCAGGTTCAAAGGCTAATGCCTTGATCAGGTTTATTTCATGCTAATAGAACTGTAAATTGTTACCCTCCTGCGCTTAGATCTTGTCACATCAAGTTCATAAATATTACAGTAACCAGGGGCTGTGGTTTGCAATTCTCAGTAGAGATTTAGCATCCTCCCTTCCCATGATGTTAGAATCATAGAATCCCTACAGTGCAGAAGGCCATTCGATCCATTGAGTCTGCACCAACAACAATCCCACTCAGGCCCCTATCAACATAGCCCCATGTGTTTACCCTGCTGTTGCGGTGTTCTCTGGAGGCCAGGTATTGCCAAAAACTTCAGCCTGTACAAAGACCCATGAAAACAGTATCCTGGTTAAAGACATATCTTTATTTGGCCAACAATCGAAGGGAGAGATAAACATTGGGTAGTCCAATGTCTTGCCACAAGAGAAGGTTTTGAACACTCCAATACCTTTCTGAGGTTACAGTACATTCGTCAAAATAATTATACATTCCTGAGCTTTGCTCCTCCCACTTCTCCAGTAGATATGGACAAATCATCATTAATACAAATCAATCACTGTTAACAATTGTAATATAACTTAGCTAATTGCATTCTACTCTCTGACATCATGGGATTTCATTGGCCTGTAGAAAAGAATGCTTCCTTCCCCTATTGTTGATACTTTTTCCTCTATTGCCCAGCAATTCCTGAAGCTTAGCTACAAAGGTCAAAGTTATTGTTTCCACCAACTCCTGCTGACATCAATGGCTGAACCAGATAGTTGTATAATTTCACATCTGAGAAGACCTGTCTTATCTGGTCAGTGGGAACAACTCTATTCATAAAGGAGCTTCGCGAGCCTTACTGTTAATAACGTTTGCTGATAAGAACTTGCACATTCTGTGATTTAATTATTCCAAAGAATATGGCACTGTCTGCTAAAGCTTCATCCCATCATACCTTGCAGCAGTCTGCCTTTGGCAGAAGTGTATAGTTACTTTTAAAGAATACATTTAAGCCAAATACATTTTAAAATACCAAAATACATGTTTGAATCAGAAATATTTGTTCAAACCTAAAACTTACTTTAATTCCTTACTCTATTCATACTATTTTTATGTAGCCAGTTCCTCTGTTAGACTGTGGGTGCAATTTTACCGGCACATCTGCCCGAGGTTTGTACAATCCTGCCCGAGGCCAACAGAGAATGCCGTTCTCCAAGCCTCGCCCAACCCGGGAATTGGGATTGTGCGCCGGTAAAATTTTGGCCTGTGAATCTGATCTGAGGCCATTTCACTCATTGTTAGTATTTTATTAGTGACTCAAGTCTCTGATTGTTTGAAATTTCTCTACCCTACTGTGAATTTCGCCAACACCTGCTAATCCCCCTGACACTGAAGGAGAATTTAGCAAGGTTAATCAACCTAACCCGCACATCTTTGAACTGTGGGAGGAAACACGCACAGACATGTGCAAACTCCACACAGACAATCTCCCAAGGCTGGAATCGAACCTGGGCCCCTGGCTCTGTGAGGCAGCAGCGCTAACCACAGTACCACCATGCTGCCCCTATCTCCGAGGTAATGAACTTAAGTAAACAAACATAAATTTAAAAAATAGATTATCTGCTCATTGTTGCGTTGCTTGTTGCTGTGTGCAAAGTGGTTGCCCTGGTTCCTACATTACAACAGTGGCTACATTTCAAAAGTACATGATTGGCTGTGAAGTGCTTTGGGACATTCTAAAATCAGGAAGGGTACAAGTTTTTCATGCCTTGTGTATATATTAAATTTATCAATAATATATAGAATCTACAGTACAGAATGAGGCCAATTGGCCCATCCTGCCAACACTGACAACAGTCCCACCCAGGTCCTGCCCAATCCCCGTAAACCCACATACTTACCCTCCTAATCCACCTGACATGAAGGGGCAATTTATAATGGAGCACGGGAGGAAACCGGAGCACCCAGAGGAAACCTGCACAGACACAGGGAGAATATGAAAACTCCACACTATCATCTGAGGCCAGAACTGAACCTGGGTCCTTGGCACAGTGAGACAGCACTGCTAACCACTGTGCCGCCCCTCACGGATCATAGAAAATCTTCGAGTTGTTGCCTGGGACAGAATGATTGTTATTCCTTGGGTGCAGATGCACGTATAGCTCGTACGAGCGAGGCCAGCTTTCTAAAATAAATTACCCGAGGTCTTGGAATGCAGATGAATAGAATGGAAGTGACTTGTCTAAATAGGAAGTGCATTCCACACAAACAGCATTAAAAATTTGAATCTGGATCTGTTCAACCAAATATACTGTTTCCAAATGGATAGCTCCAAATTCAAGATTCATTTCTGCCAATCTGGAATATGTTCAACCTCAAATGGAAGCTTCAACAAGCAGACTGGGAGAGATAAGCTTATTTACATGTCTTTTCACTTCTGTTCCAGTTCAGGTCAGTGGCTTGAAAACCTCTCACCTGATTAACAAATACACAGTTACCCTTGGCTGTCTTTCCCTCAGTTCCTGATGTATATGGCCACATATCCCAAATCTGCATGAACTGGCCACAATGTAGTCCAACAGGATGCCATCCAATATTCCCAGAGGATGACAGAGTATCAAACCTGAAATATCTCTCGCGTTGAGCACCTGAGGCTAGTAATATGGGTGGACTGGAGACATTTCTCTCTCTCTCTCTTGGACTCTCTGAGAGCTCTTGGATTGGCAACATAGGTACAAGCAAAAGTAAACCTGTGTTTTGTTGATTTTCAAAAGGGGTTTAAGTCTACAAGAGGAATATTGCTTGAATTAGAATTCGTAGGGTTAGATTAGCAGTTAAGAGTTGTGTCTTGTCATATGCTTCAATCGTTAAATATTAAGTTAATTCATTTGGTATAGCTAAGCTGTGTTGTTAGATAAAGTTTGTTTTGAAAGAAGTGTCCCAGTTTGTCAGTAGAATGCTTACTGGAGTGAACCCTTACATTATTACCAAAATAGCAAATAATTGGGGTCTGGTCTAACTTCATAATACAAATTGGGGTATCTGCTCTAAAGTCAAGCCACTGCCTTAACTTCCAGCTTAATATCCATCATTTTGCATAAAAATCACCAGAAAAAGCAAGCAAATTTGTAGTACTTCTGAATGTGATCAGCCATTGTAAGTATTATACCTTGAACTCAAGTACTTCATCACCATTCTATTATTCTAAAAATGCAACAGCAGTGTTTCAAATCATTGCATTTCTATAATGTTCCCTTACTCACTATTTTATAGGGGTAATTCTGCAATCTAACCATCGCAGCAAAGATCTATATTCAAGGGAAACACAACTCATGAACCCTGAACGTGCAGTCTAAAGTTTTTCATACGTTATGATGCATATTCAGATTATTTATGTTATGTGCCCCATATTTTCAGAAGTATATTTCCTCTGAGTGCCACCATGTGCTGACTAATTGCCAACTAACTCACTAAAGGGGTGAAAGGGACCACTGGCTTATACATGTGATAAATCAATTTTTTTGGGTATCTAATTAGACACCAGGATTTTCCAGACACCTGGTCCAATTGTGTAACTTGTTTAGTGTTCCATCCTATTGTGTGGTTGGCTGAAGGAATCTGATTTTTGATTGATGGATATTGAGGGATGTAGAGAATAAGGGCGGGATTTCCCCCAGCCTGCGCTCGCTCCAAAACTGTAAAATCCTGCCCAAGGTCAACATGGTCTATTGACCATGATTCCCGGGGCAGGCGGGATGGGAAAATTTCCCCCTAAGTGTGAAGCCACAGAAAAATTATTAATAAATCATTCTAAAGCTTTAGAGTTCCTACAATGCATAAGGAGAACAATTGAGACTGCGCTGACTCTGCGACAGAGCATCTTACCCAGGTCCACCCCCCACCCCATGCTCCCTCCCACCTCTGCACTATATCCCCTTTAGTATCTTGGATATTATTCTGACCATAGCTTCACTTCTATTTCCATTGCTCAATGTTTTCCAACTGATCATTTGACATGTACGTAACAGCTGCTGAATCTGATTCTTTCTATCTTTTTGCCAAGGTTTACTAAGCAGCTCTGTGTGTTTTGAATGTTTTATTTGGGTGTCAGTGAGTATGGGTTTTGACGAGAAAGACTAGTTGGAGTAATATTTAATAAAAATACAGTTGAAATCTTAAGTACATTTTGCAAGTATGATGTAGCAGTCATTTTATTGTTATGAAAGGAACAGGATTGTGGCTTTCCCTCTAAGGGATTAGAAGTGTTGAATCTGACTGAGATAAAAATCAGTAAGAAGTGGTGAATGATTGTTTTTTTTCCAGATTGGAAGGCAGTATTTCCCCAATGCTGTTGGGACCACTGCCCTTTCTGATTTGCATTAATGACCTGGACTTCAACGTCAAGTTTACAGATGACCCAAAGCTTTGAGTATGAAGGATAGTAAGAGAATAGGAAGACATAGACAGACTGGAGAAGCAGGAAGGAAAGTGAAAAATGACATTTAATATGGAAAAGTGTGCAATGATACAGGAAGGAAGAGGAGACCACATAGGAACATGCGAACGTACGAGCATAAAACACAGGGACAGAAGTAGGCCATTTACTCCCTCAAGCCTATTCCGACATTCAATAAGATCATGGCTGATCTGCTCGTGTTGAATTCCACTTTCCCCATCTACCCCTGATAACATTGGATTCCCTTGTCCAACAAGGATCTCTTTACCGCTGCCTTAAAAATATTCAGTGACCACCCCCCCTCTCCACCCCCATTTCCATCATCTGCAGAGGCAGAGAATTCCAAAGTCGCAAGTGCTGAGAGAAACATGTTTTAGTGAGGAGCTGAAGGACATCAGCGTTAGTAGAGAAATGTTTTTGGGGAAACTGATGGGATTGAAGGTGGATAAATCTCCAGGTCCTGATAATCTTCATCCCAGAGTACTTAAGGAAGTGGCCAGGGAAATAGTAGGTCCATTGGTAGTTATTTTCCAAGGTTCCTACAGATTGGAGGGTAGCTAATGTAAGCCCACTATTCAAAAAGGGAGGCAGACTGAATACAGGGCACAAAAGACCAGTGAGCCTAACATCAGTACTGGGGAAGTTGCTAGAGTCTATTATCAAGGATTTCATAACTTGGCATTTGGAAGGCAGTGGTAAAATCAGTCAAAGTCAGCATGGATTTACACAAGGCAAATCAGGTTTGATAAATCTATTGGAATTCTTTGAAGATGTAACTTGTAGAGTTGACCGAGGAAAACCAGTGAACGTGGTTAATTTAGACTTTCAGAAGGCTTTCGACAAAGTCTTACATAGCAGACCACTATGTAAAGTTAAAGCACATGGGATTGCAGGTAATGTCTTGAGATGGATAAGAAGCTGGTTAGCAGATAGGAAGCAAAGAGTTGACATAAATGGGTCTTCTTCTGACTGGCAGTCAGTGAGTAGTTGGGTTCTACAGGGATCTGTGCCAGGACCACAACTGTTCACATTATATATTAATGATTTGGAAGAGAGAACTGAATGTATGATTTCCAAATTTGCAGATGATAAAAAATTTGGGTGGGAGGGTGAGCTGTGAGGAGGATACAGAGATGCTTCAGTGTTATTTGGACAGGCTGACTGTGTGGGCATCTGCATGGCAGATGCAGTATAATGTGGATAAATGTGAGGTTATACCTTTGATAGCAATAATAGGAAGACAGATTATTACTTGACTGGGTGAAAATTGTGGGGGGGTGGATACTCAATGACACCTTGGAGTCCTAGTGTATCAGTTGCTGAAAGTAAGCACGCAGGTACAGCAGGCAGTAAACAAGGCAAATGGTATATTGGCCTTCATTGCGAGAGGATTTGAGTATAGGGGTAGAGATATTTTGCTGCAATTGTATAGGGCATTAGTGAGGCCAAAGCTAGAGTATTGTGTTCAGTTTTGGTGTCCATATCTGAGGAAGGATGTCTTTGCTATAGAGGGAGTACAGAGAAGGTGTACCAGGCTGGTTTCTGGGATGGCGGGTCTGTCATATGAGGAGAAACTAAGTTGGTTAGGATTATTTTCACTGGAGTTTTGAAGAGTGAGAGGGGATCTCATAGAAAGTTATAAAATTCTAACAGGATTAGACAGGGTTGATTCAGAAAGAACATTCCTGATGGTAGGGAGTCTAGAACCAGGGGTCACAATTTGAGGATAAGGGGTAAACCTTATAGAATTGAGGTGAGGAGAAATTTCTTCACCCAGGTGGTGGTGAATGTCTGGAATTCATTACTATAGAAAGTAGCTGAGGCCAAAGCATTGTGTGACTTCAGGAAGAAATTAGATATAACTCTTGGGGCTAAAGCGATCAAGGGATATGGGAGGAGGTAGGGAGGGGATCAGGATATTGAATTCGAAGATCAACCATCAAAATGAATGGGCAGCAGGCTTGAAGGGCCAAATGGCCTGCTCCTGCTTCTAGTTTCTATTTTTTCAAGTAACCCTCTGGGAGAGAAAAAAAATCTCCTTATCTCTGCCCTAGTATAAATCACATTGTTCCATTTTAAACAAGGTGCAGGAACCAAAAAACGGTTCACAGAGATAAACTTTTGAAGGTGCGTAGACATGTTGATACTATTGTTAAGAAAGCGCACACTGGATCAGTAGCTTTAAAGCACATAGGGCGCAAATGCAGGAGGTTATGCTAAATTCTTATAAGTCACAGCTTAGTCATCAGCTGGATTAGTGAGTTCAATTCTGGGCATCACATATTCAGAAGGCTGTCAAGGTTTTTCAGAAGATGCAGAGCAAATTTACCCAGGATGGTGTTACTGTGAGGAACTTCAGTCATGTGGTGAGATAAAAGGTTGTTCTCCTTAGACAGAGGGGAGACTTGATCGACGAATACAAAATAATGAGGGGTTTTGATATAATGGATGGGATGAACTGTTTCCAAGCAGAAGGATCCACACCAGACTACACAGAAACAATTGGGGAAAAAAAGTACTTTTTTTAATGAGAATTTTTTTCTTTAAATGCAGAGTTATAATGTTCTGACAGTTACTGACTTAAAAGGTGGTGGGAGCAGATTCAAGAGAACCTTTGAAAAGGGAATTGGATAGATGATTGAGAAGGAGAAACTTGCAGACATATGGGGAAAAAGCATAAGAGTGGGACTAATTGGATAGTTCTTTCAAAGAACTGGCCCATATACAATGTGCTGAATGGTCCCCTTTGTATAACTGGTATAACTTTATATAACTGTTATTCTGACCCTAACAATGTGGGGGTGAGACCTCTGCTGCATTCAAAGGTTATTCTCTTGGCCTATCAGCCCTCCCCCAACTGTAACACGGTAGTGATCATTTAGAGGATTCTACAGCAGCATCTGAAAGGTGTGACATGAGGGAGGTGTCATTGGGTTATATAAATTTCCTCACCAGAGTTCATTCATGTTTTTCCAACAGTTTAGAGAGAATCTTCAGATTAATCAACATTACCGCTTTCACTAGTGCCATGGCACCCGCTTCATCCAGGGCACGAGTGTGCTCTGCAAAGTCTGCAGTGCTCTGTAAAGCCAGCTGAATTACAGCTGACTCGCTATAGCACAAAGCCACTCTTCAGGTATATCTCAGCCTTCTGTTTAATACCCTGCTCTAGACATTGTGGAAAATGTACATGGCTCCCAGGAACACAATCTAAACCATCCACTCTCAGGAGAGGACTAAAGGTTGTTGGGACCATCCCATGTGATTCTACATAGAGCAGTATGATTTACTCACAATCTCCTGTCGGCTAAAGCCTCATGCCACACAAACTTAGGAAATTCCACCTAATCTTGTTTATTTATTCTTTAGTGCAATGTGGGTGTCACTGGCAAGGTCAGCGTTTGTTTCCCATCCATAATTATCCTTGAACCGAGTGGCTTGCTAGCCCATTTCAGAGGACAGTTAAGAGTCACCCATTTTTGAGTCTGGAGTCACACGGAGGCCACCCCAGGTCAGGGTGTGAGATTTCCTTCCACTAAGGATGATAGTGAACAGGATGAGTTTTTGTGACAGTCGATGGTTTCATGGTGACCATCACTGAGATTATATTCCAGAATCCAGTGCTGGGATGGGATTTGAACCCATGTTTCCAGAGCATTAGCCTGGGCCTCTAGATTATTGGTCCAATGATGTTATCCTTATGCCACCTGCGGTGATTGTTCCTTTTAAGGGCAACACAGCAGAAAAGGGCCACCCTGCCTTGGGTGACCAATGGCTGAGACCTTAAATAAGTTTTTTGCCTCGGTCTTCACGGAGGAGGACGCGAATAGTTTGCCGGATATTAAAGATAGAAGGATGGTAGGAGTTGAGGGCCTGAATGCGATTACTGTCACTAGCGAGGTAGTGCTTGATCGACTAGCGGGACTGATGGTGGACAAGTCCCCAGGACCGGATGGAATGCATCCCAGGGTTCTGAAGGAAATGGCAGAGGTGATAGTGGATGCCTTAGTGATTATTTACCAAACTTCGCTGGGGATTCCAGGGAAGTGCCGGAAGATTGGAAAACAGCTAATGTTATGCCGCTGTTTAAAAAAAGTAGTAGGCAAAAGACAGGGAATTATAGGCCAGTTAGTTTAATGTCTGTTGTTGGAAAAATGCTTGAATCCGTCATCAAAGAAGAAATAGCGAGGCACCTAGAGAAGAATTGTTTGATAGAACAGATGCAGCACGGATTCATTAAGGGGAAGTCGCATTTGACAAATTTATCGGGATTCTATGAGGATGTGACTAGTGCGATAGACAGAGGGGAACCGGTGGATGTAGTGTTTCTTGATTTTCAAAAGGTGTTTGATAAGGTGCCGCACAAAAGGTTGCTTCAGAAGGTTAGGGGGCATGGAGTTGGGGGTAAGGTGTTAGCGTGGATAGAGGATTGGTTGTCTAATAGGAGGCAGAGAGTTGGTATCAATGGGTGCTATTCTGATTGGCAGTTGGTAACTAGTGGAGTGCCACAGGGATCGGTGCTGGGGCCTCAGCTATTTACCATTTATACAGATGATCTGGAGGAGGGGGCTAAGTGCAGGGTGACGAAATTTGCTGATGACACAAAGATGAGTGGAAAAGCAAATTGTGCGGAGGGTGTAGAAAGTCTACAGAGGGATCTAGATAGGCTGAGCAAGTGGGCGAGGACCTGGCAGATGGAGTACAATGTTAGCAAGTGTGAGGTTATTCACTTTGGCAGCAAGATTGGGGGAAAGGCAAATTGTGCGGAGGGTGTGGAGAGTCTGCAGAAGGATCTAGATAGGCTGGGCGAATGGGCCAGGAAATGGCAAATGGAATTTAATGTTGGCAAGTGTGAGGTGGTCCACTTTGGTAGGAAGAATGGTAGGAAGGACTATTACTTACGTGGCGAAAAACTGCAGCAGGCGACGGTGCAGAGGGACCTCGGGGTCCTTGTGCATGAGTCGCAAAAACCCAGCCTGCAGGTGCAGCAGGTGGTCAGGAAGGCGAATGGGATGCTGGCCTTCATAGCGAGGGGGATTGAATATAAAAGTAGGGAGGTCTTGCTGCAGCTGTATAGGGCATTGGTGAGGCCGCAGCTGGAGTACTGTGTGCAGTTTTGGGCGCCGCACCTGCGCAAAGATATTTTGGCCTTGGAGGGAGTGCAGAGGAGGTTTACTAGGCTGATACCGGAGTTGAGGGGGTTGAGCTATGAGGAGAGGCTGAATAAACTAGGCTTGTACTCGTTAGAGTTTAGAAGAATGAGGGGAGATCTCATTGAGACGTATAAGATGATGAATGGGATGGATAGGATAGAGGTGGAAAGACTCTTCCCGCTCAAAAAAGACAGTAGGACTAGGGGGCACAGCCTCAAGATAAAGGGGGGGCGGTTCAGAACGGAGTTGAGGAGGAACTTCTTCACTCAAAGGGTGGTGAATCTCTGGAATTCTCTGCCCGTTGAAGTGGTGGAGGCTGCCTCGCTAAATATTTTTAAGAAGCGGGTTGATGGGTTTTTGATAAGAGAAGGGATTAAGGGTTATGGGGAGAGGGCGGGAAAGTGGAACTGAGCCACGACAGATCAGCCATGATCTTATTGAATGGCGGGGCAGGCTCGAAGGGCCAGATGGCCTACTTCTGCTCCTATTTCTTATGTTCTTATGTTCTTATAATAGTAGGAGGGATTACTATTTAAAGGGCGAAAAGCTGCAGCATGCTACGGTGCAGAGGGACCTGGGGGTCCTTGTGCATGAGTCGCAAAAACCCAGTCTGCAGGTGCAGCAGGTGATCAAGAAGGCGAATGGGATGCTGGCCTCTATAGCGAGGGGGATAGAATATAAAAGCAGGGAGGTCTTGCTGCAACTGTACAGGGCACTGGTGAGGCCGCAGCTGGAGTACTGTGTGCAGTTTTGGTCGCTGCACTTGTGCAAGGATATTTTGGCCTTGGAGGGAATGCAGAGGAGGTTCACTAGGCTGATACCGGAGATGAGGGGGTTGGACTATAAAGAGAGACTAAATAGACTGGGCCTGTTCTCGGAGTTTGGAAGGATGAGGGGGGATCTTATAGAGATGTATAAGATAATGAAAGGGATGGATAGGGTAGAGGTAGAGAGATTCTTCCCGCTCAGAAAGGACAACAGGACTAGAGGGCACAGCCTCAAGATAAGGGGGGGGGGGCAGTTTAGAACGGAGTTGAGGAGGAACTTCTTCACTCAAAGGGTGGTGAATCTGTGGAATTGTCTGCCAGTTGAAGTGGTGGAGGCTACCTCGCTAAATATATTTAAGATACGGGTAGATAGATTTTTGGTAGGCAAGGGAATTAAGGGTTATGGGGAGAGAGCGGGAAAGTGGAACTGAGCCACTTCAGATCAGCCATGATCTTATTGAATGGTGGGGCAGGCTCGAGGGGCTAGATGGCCTACTCCTGCTCCTACTTCTTATGTTCTTATGACCAATTGGGACATGGAGTGAGACTCCATTAATGAATACTAAAACGATTTATTAATAAGAATTGTTCATCAGGTTGCAGCTAGCTCTCCACCTGTCTCTTTGCCTAACAGGGCTCCAGACCCTGGTGTGATTCCTCACTCTTAGTTCCAATTGGTCACTCAAGCCAGGTAGCCTTTTCTGTCCTGTTGTCCTTAAAGGGACAATCACCGTAGAAGACTAGTGTGGGTAAAACTGTGACAACAAACACATGCCTCCACATGCATTCTTCATAGAAATTGTAGAATCAGGCCATTTGGCCCATTGAGTGTGCACCAACTCTCCAACAAGGCATCCCACTCCAACCCTATTCCACATATTTACCCTACTAATCCTCCTAACCTACAAATCCTAGGACACTAAGGGACAATTTAGCATGGCCAATCAATCTAATCTACACATCTTTGCACTGTGGGAGGAAACTGGAGCACCCCGAGGAAACCCACGCAGACACCGGGAGAACCTGCAAACTCCACATAGACAATCACCCAAGGAATTGAACCCAGGTCTCTGGCGCTGTGAGGTAGCACTGCTAACCACTGTTCCACCCTATTCTAATACCGTTCCATTTCCCAGTCCTTTGAGATAGAGGTACCGAAGGCAGCTACCTCAGCTGAGACATTCTGAATTAACCCTCTGGATTCGAGCAGTACACACTCAGCTGACTATTTGCAGCATAAGCAACCACGACCACTCGTAAGCCAGTGACTGAACACTTCAGCTGCAGGTTCCTGGCATCCTGCAGCTCAGTCCACTCCTGATTCTCAATGCACAATGACAGGAGCAAGAGGAAACTGCCATGTTAGTCACAATGTCTGGTCCCAAAATGAGTCAGTTGGGCTGGCGATGACTCCTGCCATTTCATGCAGCAAATACATTTGGGGAAAAAAAAATCAAATTGCATTCAGGATTACTCACATGAAGCTTTGGAAAGTGCTGAAGTGAGAGGAGTGGACCAAAATCTTTCTAAATTATATAGCACTGCTATTTAAATGTAACCTTCAGACTGACTAGAATCTGACACTTAGTGAATAATGAGGCATCAAACTGACACGATCGGGGCCCAGTGAGTGATTAGCATTTATGGCAATTAGGGACATTAATTTAATGCCTAAGTACATCTTAAGTGTGTGAACTGCAAATATGTACAGTGGGCTACCATTACCATGACTACCTCTGGAAAGAAAATGAGTTTAAAGCAAACATCATTTATTCAACCTCTGTCTTTCAAACAACTTTTTTAAATTTTTTTAACCAAATAATGTTGATAACATAATTGCATGGGCACCAGCTTGCAGGTGTTGAACCACACAGTGTGACGGAGGTAAATTAGCAAAGACATTTACATTTCAACCACTCTGGGTTAGCGACACTTCACTAATGGTAATCAGCTCACGCTGTCAAATGAGTAATCTCTCTATTGTCTATTATAAAATTCATAGAATGGAAGGAGGCCATTGAGACCATTCTGCCTGTGGCGATGCTACCTCTTCAATGGGGACAATCTAGTCCAATTTTATCATATAATTCTTGCATCCACACCCTTCATTTTCAAATATGTATCCAATTCCTTCCAATTGGTAGAAGCTGCAGGCAACAAGCCAGGGGCAGAGACTGACACGGTCAGGAAGCAATCCTGGCTATATAACTGCTGACAGCCAGTTGCTAAAGTAGGAAACCTCAGTTTTAAATTTATTCACCGAGTGCAACATTATAAGTTTATTTCTCACAACCCTACTCCCAGGCAAGTGTCCATAAGCATCCCTGTATATGTTTCTCAAGCAATCCTCTGATCTGTGTCCTCTACCTATCTATACTTAACCTTAATTTATAGAATTAACAGATTAGAAACCTAACAATTAATATGTACAAGTAATATGTCAAAATAAATCAGAGAAGAAAACACTTTTAGATATCTGTGCAAAGGAGACACCCCTCTTGCAGCACTCCTTAATAATTTTTAGTACAAGCACTCTTTTTTTTGTGAAACCATCAAATCGTTATTGAACTGCATCAACCCATTTGATTTTGGAGATTTGCTTTCTTTCCAACATTTATTTCAATCTTCCATCCTTTTTTGTCACTTAGACTTTTGTAAAGTATACATTATCCCAAAAGGAATGACATGCCCCTGTCTACATCAACAGGGATGAAGTGGAAATGGTTGAGAGTTTTAAGTTTCCAGGTGTCCAATCACCAACAACCTAGTCTGGTTCCTTCACACCGATGCTATAGTTAAGAAAGCCCATCAATGCCTCTACTTTCTCAGGAGGCTAAAGAAATTCAAATGTCTGCTACAGATTGCAACAATTTTTACAGATGCACTATCAAAAGCATCCTTTTCCAAGTGCATCACAGCTTGGTATGGCTCCTACTTTGACCAAGACTGCAAGAAACTGCAAAGGATTGTGAATGTAGCCCAGTCCATCACACAAGCGAGCCTCTCACCCAATGACTCTGTCTACACTTCCTGCTCCTTGGAAAAGCAGCCAGCATAATCAAGGACTCCACGTACCCTGGGCATGCTCTCTTCCACCTTCTTCCATCGGGAGAAAGATACAAAAGTCTGAGAACCCACGCACTAACCGACTCAAGAACAGCTTCTTCCCTGCTGCCATCAGACTTTTGAATGGATAAAAGCAAATTGCAACAGATGTTGGAATCTGAAACCGAAAGAGAAAATGCTGGAAAATCTCAGCAGGCCTGGCAGCATCTGCAAGGAGAGAAAAGAGCTGATGCTTCAAGTCCAGCCGATCCCTTTGAATGGACCTTCCTTATATTAAGTTGATCTTTCTCTACGCCCTAGCTATAACTGTAACATTTTATTCCACGCCCTCTCCTTTCCTTCTCCCCTATGTACTATATGAATAGTATGTTTTGTCCACATAGTGCACAAGAAATACATTTCACTGTATACGAATACATGTGACAACAATAAACAAAATTCAAATTATCTATGTAACATTCGATATACAAATATTTTCAGTGCTCCTCGCACAGAATTTCCAAATCGATTTGACAAATAGAATACCAATTCCACAAGGACCAATGTTTCCACAGCTAAAGTACTTGTAACAATTCTATTTACTTTCTTAGCTGCCCATACTAAAGGACATTTCCGATTTCCACCCACCAAAAATATTGTGAAACCCACCTGTTCAAACATCTACCAGGAAGATTGACGTGAGAAGCATCACTAAAAATAACTCACTTCATGTTCTTTGGGTCATCCAAGGATGGAAACTTAAGTATGCATTTCTCCATATTTAATTTTTAAAATATTTCACTTGTCCTTAAGGCATTTTTGATTTTAAGAGTGCTTCAGCATTGTACTCAGTTCCCAACATAATATTTTAGCGTGTGGATTCTAATTTCAAGATGCAAGCTGCTTTTTCTTAGAATATTGCTTAATTTTGTAGAAACACTATTGGCTTGTCTAATCCTTTTTTGGATTTCAGTACTGTCTTTGACGTCAGATTTTACTGTGCATCCAAGACAGTTGAATTAATTGGTGTGTTCTAACTTGCTTCCATTTACTGTGATATTGCATATTGGAATGTGCTTTTTCCTTTCTCATTACCACAGTGTACTTTTTCTTGCAATTGAGTGAAACCCGAATCTACCAATTTCCTTTAAGGCTTCATTGATTGTTTTTTTTGCAAGACTTGGTCAGTTATGTATTATGGATGTAAAGCTTGGAGCATTGGGAAAGAGGTAAAGAACATCAACAATGTCAAAATCTGGTGCCTAAGAAGGACCCTAAGGATAAACTGAATGGAGAAGTATCTGTACTGAATAAGGCCAGAAGAACAGGAAAATTCAATGATATCAAAAGACAACAAATGGAGTTCTTCAGACACGTTATCCATGCAGAAGGATTGGGAGTGCCTCATCACAGATAGGGTTATCAGAAGAAAAGAGTTAACAGCAAAGGAAGCAACTCGACAATGTTAAAGGCTGACTTAACAAAGAGGTCATCTGCTGTTGGGAAATTTGGAAGACCATGGTGACCTACACCCCTCAGCATGGTGCTTAGTCATTAACAACTTAGTTTCAATACATCAAAAATAGCATCCAGTCTTGTCTTGAATGCATAACCAATTCAATTCTCAAGCTATGAAACTGCCCCGTTTGTTCTTTAGATGTGACATTATCTTCCTAGCGTCATTAACTGGGATATAGGGGTATCATTCTCAAAATCTGATTTTATATTATTGCAGATCTGTTCTGCTTAATATCTAACCCAATACATTAAAAAACCCCTGAAGTCTGAGTTCCAATCTCAAACTCCACTTTAAACTTATCAATTCTCAAATTCCACAGAACCACCCCAGAAGAAATCAGGTTGCCTGAAAGTTTCCCTTTTTGATACAAACAACATTATACAAAATCTGCTTTTAGTTGGACAAAGACTACTTTCACCAAGATAAAAGCTAAATACTGTGGATGCTGGAATCTAAAACAAAAACAGAAAATGCTGGAAAATCTCATAGGTCTGACAGAATCTGTGGAGAGAGAATAGAACCTCGAAGGGTCATCCAGACTCAGAACATTGGCTCTATTCTCTCTCCATAGGTGCTGTCAGACCTGTTGAGATTTTCCAACATTTCCTGTTTTTATTGTGACTATTTTCAGCAAAACAGACCTCACCAAAAAGACTACAACCGTGAAGCAGCATTCAGGCCATAAACCTGTTTGTTTAGTTTTCTAGTTTCTGTTCTGAATCTCTTCCTCTTTAGGTAGTTTCAGAAAAGGTTTCCTGAAATTTTTCATCATGCAAAATACAACTTCTATTTTGTTGTGACCCTCATGGAGATCAATAATTTTTGAAAAGAGATATAAATTTCCCAGCAGCCAATGTAAAGGGTCATGTAACAGGATTTCACACTTGAAGGCAAATTATTACAATAAACAAGCCAAAATCAACATTGACTAAATATTACTTAAAAGGCATATAATACACTAAACTGTAGAATAGGTAGTCCCTGTTAATTTCTAAACACAGCTTAAAACCCTGGGTGGAATTCTCCCAAAATACAAAATGCTCTCTCATATGGTCAGAGGTTCTTTAACCCAGTGTGCAATCATTTTCTGATGGAAGAGTAACTCCCAAAACAACTATTAGAGTTCACACTGACTTTCTTACCTTCCACTCTTTCACCCTATTCTGCAAATCTATGGACCTCATTTCTTGGCCATCATCTTGAACATTTACCAATACTTAAACTTGCCAGTAGCTTTTCCTGCACATCCCACAATAGTTGCACTCCTCCACTCACTGGAGCCTTCTGAAACACATACCATCTGAGTACCCACTTTAGGCAAGTGGCCTATGGATGTGACAGACCTGTCCTGTGCCTCATGGTCACTCAATCTACCACCATCCAGCCCCTGATCCATTGCACTCTACTCCTCAAGCCTATCATCACAAACCACAAAAGAATAAGGATTTCATGATGCCTCATCGCCACCTATCAGCTGCTCAGATTCTGAGAGTTTGTAAGGCTAAGGAAATTCAGCATGTTCAGTAAATTCTGACCAATTTATATAGATGCACCAGATAAAGCATCCTTTCCAGATGTATCACAGCTTGGTATGGTTCCTGCTCTGACCAAGACCACAAGAAAGTACAAAGAATTGCGAACATAGCCCAGTCCATAAGGCAAGCCAGCCTCCCATCCATTGACTCTGTCTACACTTCCCACTGCAGTTTCTTCCCTGCTGTCATCAGACTCTGAATGATCCTATCATATATCAAGCTGATTTTTCTCTTCACCCTACCTGTAACTGCAAAACTGTAGTCTGCATCCTATCCTTTCCTTCTCCCCTATGTACTTAATAAACAGTATGTTTTGTCTGTATAGTGCGCAAGAAAGAATACGTTTCACTGTATCAGTACATGTAACAATAATTAATCAAATCAAAAAGTCAATTCTGATTAACGACGAGGAATAAACCTTTACAGTTTGATTAGGAGCCACTATCTTAAGTTCGTAGGCAGTCTGGCAGGGTTCAGAAAGGGGCCAGAGTAAAATTGCATGAATTGGATTCCTCCGGGGTACCATCCACCCAAGATGGTGACAATTTTTTGCCCTGGTGGGCATGGCTTCTTACGGGAAGCCCACCCTTGCCTCAATTAAGTTGCCCCTATAAAGTGTAAAATGAAAATATTTCTGTCCTGCCCCCTTTAGATCCATGGCAATTGCATCACTAAAGTCACGTGCCAATGGGAAGCTTATAACAGGATGTGACACCATCCACTGATGCTTTTTACATTTTTCATTAATCTTTTCAACGAACCTTGTATACACCTGCATCTTTCAGCACAGTTTTTAATCTCTGATAAAAAAAGTGAGAAAATTGTCTAATTACCTTAAAGACCATCTGTTGTTCCTTTTCCTCTTATTTTTAAATCACCTGATGCCATTACTATTTCTCTCATAATCTGATTAGAAGCCTTACTAAGTGGTACATTATTACAGCACATCATTGACTTGCCAAAAACAATTGCCTTATCATGCTCCATGTCCAGTTTCATTCTTGCCTTGTTATGAAAGGGTTAACAGCAAAGGTATCTCTCTAGTGAGTATATCAGTCTCACTCCAGCTATTGTGCATGGAATCACCACATTTTGTTGACCTCATGTGTTGTCATCCGCAAACCTAAAACAAGTAGAACTTTCATACTCCTGACTGTGCATCGATCCTCACTACAGAGTGAGCCATGGGCAGCACAGTGGTTAGCACACGTCTCACAGTGCCTGGGTTTGACTCCCGGCTTGGGTCACTGTACGTGGGGTTACACGTTCTCCCGATTTCTGCATGGGTTTCCTTCCAGTGCTCTGGTTTTCTCCCACAGTCCGAAAGATGCACTGATTAGTTGCACTGGCTGTGCTAAATTCTCCCTCAGTGTATTCGAATTGGTGCCAGAGTGTGGTGACTAGGGGATTTTCACAGTAACTTCATTGATGCAAGGCTACTTGTGACACAAATGAATAAAACTAAGAAACCTAGATAACTTTTCAGCCAATCTGTTCGAGACACCATCGACGTGCAATGACTATTTAACATTTGAAGCACATGTTAACCATTCCCCAGACATTCCTGAGTTCATTCCATGTTCCAATATGTGGTATCCAGATCTGCTAAATGTTTGTGCATCCTTATTTCCTCTTTCTCTAACTCTTTCATGCTGCTTGTGCTTCCATCCAGTTTCTAGATGATCTTGAAACTCTGCAAACATTGAGTGCTCTGTGACTCAGCAGGACGTCCCATTTGTGCTGTCAAGACTGCTGGAAATGATTGCATCCCTGGGAATTTTTCAAGGCAGCAGACATGAAATCATTCTGAGAATGTAACTCCAGTTAAGACCAGGAGTGTATCCAAATGCAACAACTTAGCACAACCTAACCATTTAAATATAAGCACTGAACAAGAATTCCTAAATTAAATTTCTTCAATCTATAATGCAGATTGTTGATCCCTCTATGGAATGGCCTTTAGAAAGCTATCAAGGTCGGATCATGCCCAGTAAGCAGCTAATAGGTCATGTCTCAAGTTTCATGGATGAAAATTATCAATCAATATCCAACTTAGCCACTACCAGCTCACAAAATGCTTTGTTTCTGATTTTACTTTTGTCCAGAATGACAGCGCCGAGGCCTTATCTCGTCTCCTCCTTGGTAGCAAAGTAACCGATGTCCACATATTCACTTCATTCCTTCACTGGCATGGGGTTCAGACTGTTGAACTCCAGACAGCCAGTTGATGAAATAGGAGACTAGAAGCCAACCTTTACATTTGAAACGTGACGAGCATACATCTCCTAACTCTGCTCCCAGACCAGTATCCATAGAATCATAGAATCCTTACAGTGCAGAAGGCAGTCATTTGGCCCATTGTGTCTGCACTGATCACAAACCCATCCAGGCCCTATTCCCGTAACCCCACATATTTACCCTGCTAAATCCCCCTAATACCATGAGGCAATTTAGTATGGCCAATCGACCTAACATCTTTGGACTGTGGGAGGAAATGGAAGCACCCAGAGGAAACCCATGCAGACATGGGGAGGAAGTGCAAACTCCACACAGACAGTGATCCAAGGCCAGAATTGAACCCAGATTCCTGGTGCTGTGAGGCTAACCAATGTGCTACCCACTTATTGATAAGTGTTTCTTTGTCTATGCTCAAGTTGTCACCTATGTGTATTTAGCCTTAATTTATACAATTAACAGTGACCCTGGCAGCAGGGGGTCCAGGGGCCTTGTAACTCCCAGTTCTCAACTGCAAAGATCCAGTCAAAGTGACGCTGGAATCTGGGCAGAAGTGCCTGCTGTCTACAGCAGATGAGAGATGGGTAAAGCAGTAGGATAGCACTGCCAGAGGCCAAAAGAATTGGCTGAGTCTTGTGTAGCAACTTGTGACGGGGGGGAGGGGTGAGCAGTTTGGTGTAGAGGGGCCCTTAATTTTCCTGGGCAGCAACACCCAAAAGGTCTGGGGGCAGGATTGCTGCCCTGATCTCTCAGCCCAACACAGGTGAAGTCCTGGATGAGGTCATGTCAGGATTAGAAATTTGGGAAAATGAATGGCCTAGCTGAAGGATGTCATATCCTCAAGTAAACACAAGCAAAACCTACCTTTGGAACAACTTGCCATTTATTTCATTCCAAAAGATGCGATTTAAAAGCAACAACTTGTCTATTTGTAAGGTTCAAAATTTAGAACAAATTTCTGTTGAATTCATTCATACAATGGACTGCAGTCTGTTTCCAAGGCAACCGATACGTCAAAGACATTTTACCGTAGCACATAGTTCCCTCTGCACGCTGAGAGAGCGTTCCTGCAACCTAAAAGATGCCGTCAAACCAGCCCTGCACTTCTCTGACAATTTCTGTCTGCCATTAAGCACTTTCTCTAATTGGTGTGAAGTGTTGTAAAGAATTCATCAATAAAAGTTTAAAAGGGTGAGTGGGGTCACTCACTAAATCCACCAGCAGATTGTGATTTCCTGATCTGATTCCTGGGACTGGTCACTCAGCATTGCAAGTGCTCAATAGGGGAAGCATCCCAAAAGAGTGATTAATACTAGAGTAGATTAGTGGAGCATGCCTCCAGGCTGACCCTGTATATGGCATGCAAGTCTCATTGAGAGACAATCGATTATTGCGATATGGCACATTGTAGATAGGATGCATTTATACTGTGGGTCCCTAACACTTTCATCAGCTTTCAAGAAAAAAATTAAAGCTTTGAGATTTTTTGTAGTCTTTTTCTATTGTCAGATTATCTCAGTTCTACTAAATTTTCAGCATCCATTATGGCCATTTATAATTTTAATTAACCCTTCCATGAAAAGGGTTTTAAGTTTATTATGCAAACTGATCGACAAACAAGGTTAGGGGAAAATGATATTTTGTTTTACTCAGCAAGCTGTTATGATCTGGAAGATATTGTCATTGAAAAATGAATTGGATGAACACTTGAAATGGAAAGAAATGCAGCCTATAGGAAAAAAGCGGGAGTATGATACTAATTAATAGCACTTTCAGAGAGGTAGCACGGGTATAAGGACCCAAATGATCTTTTTCAATGGAATATGATCCTGTAACAGATTAATTGATATTATCTCCAGCTGAATCTCCTTTCCCAATCCTTGGAACAGCCTTTCCATAGGTAACCATGCAATAGTCACCTCAGTCAGAAAGTTGGACAGATGATTCCCATGCCTATTATGTTCTCTACTTTTTTTTTGTTGTTGAGTACAGACTAAAGGTGGTGTGCGGGGGCGGGGTTGCCTGAGAGGGGTGATCCAGTCAAATCACACAGGGGTGCTCAGGCCTGTGGGGGTGTAGGGATCCAGTCAGATTGTGGGGAATCTCAGGGGGAGTCACGGATGGGGGGGAGGTGGGGAATTCCATGAATGTGGTGGGTGGTGGTTATGGGAAGTGGGGAGAGTGCTGTGTGGGGGTTGTAGTCAGGGGATTGGTGAAGTGCGCTGGGAGGTCAGGATGTGGGGGGTGGGGGAGGGCGTGGGAGGAGTTGGTGTCAATGTGGGTCTTCACAATTGCTACCCAGAAGTTAGAAGAGGTTTTAATTCTTTTAATCTTATTTTGGGTAACTTTATGTGGAACACAGCCAAACCATCGAAAGTTTACGATTTAAATTGCATTTTCGGATGGTTCCCACTGCAACACAATTGCCCAGAGGATGTTAGTGCCTCTGGGCAGCTGCCTTGCAATTGCTTACCTGCGCTGTTCTGAGAGGGATTCCCAGTGTATCTTCGAGCTACCTCATGTCTGATGGTGGGGGAGCTCGGAAGCTATGGCCCGTATGTTTAAATCACTCTGTTATTTTAAAGTTTACATTTTTGGCAATAAAGCTATGGCCGGAATTTTACCAGCACACCCGCCCTGATTCTGGGGGCGGTCGAGGCTCGGAGAGCAGAGTTCTCCATGGGCTTCCGATGGGATCGTACGAACCTCGGGTGGACGTGCTGGTAAAATTCTGCTTATTGGGCTTGCGACGGAGACTTGTACTTAAACACTTTTACAGCCTCTGAATGTTCCAAAGCCCTTTGCAAAGACTGTAAGTATGTTTTTTTTAATCTGCATTATCTAGTCCTTAAAGACAGCATTTACATCCCCTTGCAACTTTCTCCTGCTGTGAGAACAGGTTCAATTTACATAATTAACATTCTTACCATTCTGCAGAATTAGGAGTTAAAAAAAAACAAGTGCAATGATCCTGCCAGTCACAGGGATGTTAGTGAGGGGCTGCTCCACAAGCTAAACCACCATGAAACTGGCCCTTAATGGTACCAGATATTAGTTGAATTTATTTATTATTGTCATAATTAGGCTGACATTAACACTGGAATAAAGTTACTGTGAATATCTCCTAGTTGCCACACTCCAGCGCCTGTTCGGGTACACTGAGGGCAAACTTGGCATGGCCAAGGCACATAACCAGCACGTCTTTCAGACTGTGGGAGGAAACCAGAGCACCCGGAGGAAACCCATGCAGACATGGGGAGAACATGCAGACATGGGGAGAACATGCAGACTCCGCACAGACAGTGACCCAAGATGGGAACCGAACCCAGGTCCCTGGTGCTGTAAGGCAGCATTGCTAACCACTGTGCCACTGTGCTGCCCATATGGCTGCATTGAAGGGAAGGTATCTTGGAGGAAACTGTACAATCTCTCAGGAGAAGATGAGCTGAATCCCAGAGCAATGATCAATCGAAACACAGGTTCCAGGGCAGGAGGAAGTGGATTTAAAGTTGGACAGTCACGAAGATCGAAGGAGTGATTTAAAAATCCTATAGGCCCGGTGGGAAACCATGCTCACTGATATAGAGAATCAGTCAAGCAAAACTACGATGGTTACTGTGTGAGCCTATAACACATCCTCCAGGAGAGTGGAAATTTGGAAATGAGAGTGAGCGAATTGTCATGTGCTCTCTGCTCTTGTTGCCTACTGGATGTCTGGTATTGGTAATAGTTACACCTTAAGTTAGGAAAGATGAAAGTTCTTTATGTTTAATATTTGCCCTGCTTCCTTGCACAAAAGAGGGGCAAGTTCAATCTAGTTCTGTCACACATTATGTGACTCTCAAATGAGCTGTTAAAAGTGATCCAATTAGTTCCTAGCAAATTAGTTTTTAGCTCTTTAAAGGTGTTTACAAATCAAACAATATATAACATCCTTCTTGCTGTATAATATAATGCCCTTATCAATGTTTCAGTCATTATCTGTCATAAAATGAGATTATTAATCGACTTTAGGAAATAAATGGATCCCCTTCTTTTTATACATGAATTATTTCCTTAAAATATCATTCCTGGTGCTGCTTAGGTTGTGCCTCTATTTTGTAGAGCCTCTATTTTGTAGATTTGCTGCTTTTAAAGGTGAGTTGGCACACTGAACAGACGATGTTATCCCTGTTTTTTTTGTAGGAGTTGTGTTATTGCCGCTGCTGAAGTTATATCATTTTCTGGTGATGTTAATGTTGTCTCTCTGGACGTTGATGTTTTCAGTATTAACAACGGTCTTTTCTATTTTCCCGGTTCTGGAGGTCGAACGTAGACACTTGTTTCTTCTCATTTACTTCGCGATTTCAGTCACAATTACTTATGACCTTGGTATCTCAGCTTCATCAGCAACTTTTGCTGAGCTGCAGGTTTTCATGATAGGATCCTGCAGGCGTATACATTGTCCTTGTACTGTTACGTGGTTGTTCGGGGATGTTGACACAAGCAATAACTTCAACAGTTTACTTCAAAGGTCTTTTGACTGTTCTTACATGTTGTGCCTGTAGCCATTGATTTTGTTTACATGCTGAGCTTTGGCAGGGTAACTGGCTGCAATGTGCCTTGTGGTGGTAGCTGATTGATGTGGCTTTGATCTGTAACACTTGGCAAAATGATTCCAGTTACCACAATTGTTGCAGCAAGTGCAAAACTTGTGCTTATTTTCTGTGGGTGCTGGCAGGCTATTGTCAATTGAGCAGGATGAAAGGACTTTGGGGGTGATTTTACCAGCTCATCACACCAGTCAATCAGCGTGGCCAGCTGGCAAGATCACGCAAGAGGCAAAAAAATTGGCTTTACGCCCGGTTTCTGGCTTCCTGCGAAATTAGCGGTCTTACAGAGCCTGAAAATGTGGTGGCGGTGGTGGTGTTTGGTGGTAGTGGTGGTGGTGTGCGGGGCAGCACAGTAGCTGGCACTGCTGCCTCATAGCACCAGGGACCTGGGTTCAATTCTAGCTTCCAGTCACTGTCTGTGCGACGTTTGCACATTCTCCCTGTGTCTGTATGGGTTTCCTCCAGGTACTGTAGTTTCCTCCCACACTCCAAAGATGTGCAGGATTGACCACGTTAAATTGACCCTGAGTATCAGGGAGGATTAGTTGGGTAAATACGTGGGATTACTGGGATAGGGTAGACTCGATGGGCTGAATGGCCTCCTTCTGCACTGTAGGGCTTCTATGATTCTAAGGGTGCAAGGCTGTTTTAACTGTTAAGTTAATTTCAATATTATTAGTGAAGCTGGGATGCAATCGTCCAGGCTCACTTGCCTTAATGGTCTCACCGCTTGCACGCACTGTTGCTGCGTATTCCAAACTGTACAGTCACTGGCAGGTTCTTCATGAGATCACTGAATTTGCACCTTTTTGCCAGAATTTTCAGTGTTGAGACTGTTTCAGGTTTCTGACTGGCAGTGTCGAAAGTCTGTCAACCCATGATGACTTTTTTTTTACAGGTGTTCAGATTTGTTCAGATTGCTTTAGAAGGACCTCAGAATCCTCTTGGTCTTCCCTCTCCTGGAATGTGACAGATTCCAATTTCTCCACAGCTTCAGGACCCACCAGGTTCAGCAACATGAAAGCTTGTGTCTTCTTCAATTTGTCAGACAGACAGCATAGCGGTAAACATGCCATTCCTTCTCAAACTTTTTCCAGTTGTCAGTGACAGTTTCATTAAAAGTATGCAGATCATCAAAATCACAGAATCCCTACAGTGCTGAAAGAGACCATTCAGCCCATCTAGTCTGCACGACTCTCCGAAACAGCATCTCACCCAGGCCCTCACCCCTTAACCCCATGTATTTACTCTGCTAATTTCCCTAACCTACACATCTTGGGACACTAAAAGACAGTTTTAGCATGACCATTCCACCTAACCTACACATCTTTGGACTGTGGGAGGAAACCAGAGCACTATGAGGAAACCCACACAGACACGGGCTGAATGTGCAAACTCCAGACAGTCAGCTGAGGCCGGAATCAAACCTAGGTCCCTGGCAATAGTAAGGCAGCAGTGCTAACCACTGTGCCACCAGGAGATCGATGCACCTGAATCCCTGTACCATCTCAGCCAGCTCCTGACACCATATGTTGTTGTGGGGGTGTTCAGGGATAATGACGCAGGTGATAACTTCAATGCTTTCTGTAGTTCACATGTGCAGAACCCCAAATTAGTTAATCTGTGTTCTTAAATTGACATTTTAAGACAATAAGATGGTAAGAAACAGAAAGGGGAGGAGGCCGTTCAGCCTTCTAGCCCACTGCACCATTCAATAGGATCAGGGCTGAGCTGACATTTCTCACATTCACTTTCCTGCCCTTTTCCCGTACCCCATGATTCTCTTACTGATCAAAAATCTATCTCAGCCTTAAATACACACAAGGATTCTGTACCACAGCTCTCTGCAGCAAGGAATTTCAAAGATTCACAATCCCCTGAGAGAAGAAATTCCTCCTCATATCAATCTTAAATTGGCACCCCTTAACTCAGAGATTATCCATCCCCTCTGGTCCTAGACTCTCCCATGAGGGAAACACCCTCTCAGCATTTACCCCGTTAAGCCCCTTAAGAATCCCATATGTCTCAATGAGATCACCTCTCATTCATCTCAATTCCAACAAATAGAGCCCCAACCTGTTTAACCTTTCCCCATCCCTTCCTACCGGGGATCATCCCAGTGAACCTTCTTTGAACTTCCTTGAATGAATTAATGGGTGGGATTCTCCCAAAAAAATTCTAAGTGCCGAATTCACATAAAAACTGGAGTTTTAGTAAACAGCAAGATTTAGGAAATGAATCTCCGACACTCCTTGCATCATAGAGCGCCCCAGCGTGATTCACTCTGAAAATCTGTGGGCAGGGCAGCCTACTCCCACCTGAGAGACTGGCAGCATAGTGCTGAGTGAGCCACTGCGCATGTGGTGATCTGTCAACACCGAGATCGGTGCATGCACAGTAGCCTTGTACTGCTGGCCTCCCAAACACTGCCCAACCCTGCGACCCTGCAATGCTGCCACTCTGATCTGCACCCTCCCCCCCACCCCCCGATCGCTGGCCTTCCAGATATCTCCAGGTCAGCCCCTACCGACCCCCCAGCCATTTGCCACCCACCTGCGCCCACCCACCCCCCACCTCGATCTCCCGATTTCAGTGTGGAGCCGACGACACCAGAAATCTGGCAGGCGGAGACACGCAGTGGCCATTCAGCCCAGCAGGAAGCCCACCACACGGCCTCCGCTGATGTCTCCAGGCTTACTGCACAGCTAGAGCAGCACAGTGGGCTGGGAGAATCGCCCCCAATATCTTTCCTTAAATTAAAAGACCAAAACAGTTCTTCAATAATGGTCTCACCAGTACCTTGTACAGTTGCAGCAAGACTTTCCTCCTCGTATCTTCCAACCCACTTGAAATAAGGGACAACATTCCATTAGCCTTCCTGATTACCTGTATGCTAGCTTTCTGTGTTTCATACATAAGTACCCTCAAGTCCCTTTGAGCTGCAGCTTTCTGCAGTTCTTCTCCATTTAAATGATACTCTGTTCTTTTTGTTCTCTTGTCCAAAATGACCAACTTCATATTTTCCCACATCTCCAATTTCTTGCTGTATTTTTAAAACCTTGTTACAAAGTTATCACCTAATCCCTGTCTGAGGCCTTGAAGTTCATTCCAGGAGATCAGATGGTTCAATATTGGCTTGAGACGAGCGCTGAAACTTTCAATGGTTCAGTCTGGGTCTTTGCTGCGCTCTTCAGTAAGCTCCCAGCTGTTAAATAAATTTAATTCCAAATCTCCTGCCCACAGAAGGATACAGCTGACCCTCTCCTCCCTGCTAAGGCTGCTTAGGAAACTACTGAATGTCAATCTGCACCTTTGTTTAAGCTTTGTAAACGCATCTACAACATCATCAGCTTCCCAATTCATTACAGACTGTAGCTATACATTCACTGCAGTGCTGGTTGACATTTCACAGAGTTATAGGGTCCTATTTTAACATTTCATTCTACGTGCTGGACGGACTTGAATCTGGGAGTGTTTCAGATCTGACTTTGAGACCTGTTCTCTAACGCCACCCCCCGTCGCCTGAAAAAATATCAGCGATTCTGAATCGCGTTGCAAAAGCCTGTGAGTGGGGCTTAATGGACCCAAAACACTGCGGCTCCAATTGGCACCTCCAACTGCACATGCACAGAAAGAAAAGAAAAATGCCCCCCTGCCACTTCACTCCCAGGCCAGATAAAGCCTCCCCCTGGCCCTCACAGACATTGTCCCACCCCTAAAACATTACTGACTCCCTTATCCCCCTGCTACCCAGACTGATCGCGCCCCCCTCCCTCCTTCCTCCCCGCCAATCACATGCAGAATGGCAGCACCCCCCTCTACCGATCATATGCAGAGTGGGAACGGACCCCTCTTCCTGCCACCAGTCACACGCAGAGTGGCAGCAGACCCCCCCCCACTGATCTTAGGCAGAGTTACAGCAGACCCTGTTCCACTCCCACTGATCACAGGCAGAGTGGCAGCAAACCCCACCCCCCGCTCCCCTACACCCTTTGCCCACCCTCCTGCCCCTCCATCCCCCCTCCACCGATCTGATACACAAAGCCATCCCTCCCCCGCTCTTCCCCCAACGATCTGAAGAAAAGAGCCATCAGAAGTTTGGAACTTACCTCCTCAGAAGCTGGAGCCCGAATCGGACTTTTGCAGACCATGTCTGTTTTGTGCCGAATCGGTACAGGCGAATGCGGTGATAAAAGAGGAAGTGTCGATAAAGTTGGGTGTGCAGGTGCAGCCCATTAAGTCAATTTAAACACCCCCATTTCGGGTGTGGTCCTGACGGCGGCCATTTTCAGCCCTTGGTGAAAGGGGAATCGGCACGGAGGCAGAGTGGATCGTGCTACTCGTCTCATCCCCGACTTTACCAAATTTTCACACTCAAAAACAGGCGTAACCTGATGGTAAAATCAGGCCCATAGAGCCATAGAGATATAAAGCATGGAAACAGGTCCTTCGGCCCAACCCGTCCATGCTGACAGGTTTCCTAAACTGAACTAATCCCATTTGCCTGCATTTGGCTCATATCAAATATGAAAATATGAAATATCAGTGGAACTAGTTAAATGTATATACACCATTAACTAGCTTCATAGCTTCTGCAGTATTTTGCTTTTATCTTATTTCAGTGTTTATTCATTACTGTTGAATCTTTTGGGCAGCTCGCGGTATCCATCCTGGCACAAGGACTCTAAGATCAGCTTGTCTTTATCTAACCTTCATCGTAAGCATTTCAATATCATGCGATACCAATAATGCTCCTACAAACCTAAATAATTTATTTTATCCAATTATATCATTGCAACGTTCACAGTTAATTAGAAAAACTATGAAGTTTCATTCTCCGCTCCTCTCCCAGTCTGACCTCTGTTTTCAGACACCAACACTGTTCCAACAAAGCTCAATGTAAGCTGGAGCAACAGCACCTCAGCATTAAGTTCAGCACTTGATAATCTTCTGCACTGGAAAACTGAGCTCAACAATTTCAGATCATAACCTCTGCTCCCATTTTGTTTTGCATTTTTTTTTAAGGGAACAGCTGGTAATGTTTCTACTTTCCCATTTACACCACCTCTAGGCACATCTTTTCTTCGAATCATAGATTCCCTAAAGTGCAGAAGGAGGCCATTCAGCCCATCGAATCTGCACCAACTCTCTGACAGAGCATCTTACCCAGTCCCCTTCTCCAACCCTATCCCCATTAATCCATCTAACGTACAGCTTTTGGGACTCTAAGGGGAAATTTAGCATGGCCAATCCATCTAAACTGCACATGTTTGGACTGTGGGAGGAAACTGGAGCACCTGGAGGAAAGCCACGCAGACACGGGGAGAATGTGCAAACTCCACACAGACTGTGACTCGAGGTTGGAATTGAACCCAGGTCCCTGGCATTGTGAGGCCAGCAGTGCTGACCACTGTGCCACCGTGTCTTTACCTGTTCCACTATCAGCTCCTCTTGCTGGGCACTGTAATGCCATTTGTCATTTACCCTATCTCAGACCTTTCTATTGTTCTTGCACCCACCCGCACCCCCACCCCCAACTCCCCAAGTTAAACATTTACTTTGTCTTTCTCTCCAGAGATGCTGTCCAACCTGTATTTTCTATTTTTACTTCAGATTTCTACATCGGCAGTGTTCAGCTTCTGTGTTTGTGTGAGATTGTAGCGTGGTTTCCATTTCGGATTGTCGGTGCGTCATCCTCAATAGCCGAGGGGCAAAACAAAAGAGTTCACTGCTGGCCTAAGAAAGGTTGGTATTGGGCTGCTGATGAAGTAAAGCAGCGGGATACTATATATTCAGCTGACCAATCTAACCCCAGCCATCTGCTAGTGGAGAAATATATACGAACCAGAATGCTGTGGCATTACTGAAAATCTATGTGTGAGAGAGCTGTCACGACCAGCACCCTTCAAAGCTGAACTTTTGTAATCAAAAAACAATTCATAAAGTTGTGGGAGATGGATAATGGCAGGCTTGAGTACAAGTCATGGCATCTCAATTTAAAATGAAACAATACTGCTTCTAAAGGTGCTACTATTTGCTGTAATACTGGGAAATGTAGCTTCCAGAGTGGCCTCAAATCAAAACCAAGGTTTCCTCCCTAGTATTTCAAGTGGGCCTATAACTGGTCATACAGAACAAAAACTCTTTACGAACCTTTTCATTGCAGCAGAAGTTAATACATGTCCAGCGTTCAACACTGATGACAAGTACATTTGGATTTGTTTAAACAAAAGTACTTTGTGCTATTTAGTTGCTCAGATCCTTATTTGAGAGAATGATAGACTCCCTACATTCAGTCTATCAAGCCCACCCAGGCCCTATCCCCGTAACCCCATGTATTTATCCTGCTAATCTCCCTGTCACTAAGGAATATTTAATGTGGCCAATCAACCTAGCCTGCACATCTTTGAAGTGTGGGAAGAAACCAGAACACCTGGAAAGCCACACAAACACGGAGAGAATGTGCAAATGCCACGCAGACAATGACCAGAGGCCAGATTTGAACCTGGGTCCTGGCACTAGTGGAGCAGCAATGTTAACAATTATGTCACCATGCCACTCTAATTTGATCTGTAATTTGACTAGATTCAAATCAGTTTAACATCATAATATCATAAGAACATAAGAACTAGGAGCAGGAGTAGGACACCTGGCCCCTCGAGCCTGCTCCTCCATTCAATAAGATCATGGCTGATCTTTTCGTGGGCTCAGCTCCACTTACCCACCCACTCACCATACCCTTAATTCCTTTACAGTTCAAAAATTTATCTATCCTTGCCTTAAAAACATTCAATGAAGTAGCCTCAACTGCTTCACCGGGAAGAGAATTCCAAAGATTCACAACTCTTCGGGTGAAGAAGTTCGTCCTCTACTCAAACCAAAAATTTAGGCTTTTGCACACGTCAAATTCCTGATAAGCAGCAGTCCATTCTGATTGTTGTGATGCACTTTTAAAATATAATTGTTCCAATTGTCAATTCTCTTCATGTCCTTTCTTTTGAGTCTATTCCTAGCTAAAAAAAATCTATTTTCAGAGACCCTTCCTGCTACTCCAGGAGAGAGAGAGTGTGTGTGTGTGTGTGTGTGTGTGTGTGAATGAGAGAGAGAGAGTGAGAGAGAGAATGACAAGACTTAAGAAAAGGAATTCTTCCACTTGCTGTATTTCTGATGGCATTGCCTCCTTCAAGGGCGAATTCCCCAAGGCATAATTTGCTTCCAGATACTTGATTCGAGTGACCATTATTGATGTTGTAAGTGTCAACGTTGTTGTCAGACTATTTAACAGTTGAAGGCACTGAAATTGAACGTTTCCTGTCATGTTGGTCTTTATTACAGGAGGATTTGAAAATAGCAGGAAAGATATCTCACTGTAATTATATACGGCCTCAGTGAGCCCACACCTGCAGTATTGTGTGCAGTTTTGATACCCTTGCCATAGAGAGAGTACAATGAAGACTCAATAATTTAATTCCTGGGGTGGTGGGCTTGACCTTTGAGGAGTGATTAAACAGACTGGGGCTTAAACCTTCCAGTCCTGCCCCACTACGGGAATTGTCACGGGTGGGACAGGTAATTTGATGGACAAGCAAAAGGTCCATTGACCTCAGGTAGGGATTTCCAGTCCTGGGCAGGTGAGTGTGTCTGGAAAATCCTACCCTGAGCCTTCATTCTCTGAGGGATGATCTCACTCAAAACTCGACAGGGTAGATGCAAGTAGCGTGTTTCCCTTGGCTGGGAATTGGGGCAAGTTATATTCAGGAGACATTGTCTCAGAATAAGGGGTAGACTACTTAAAACTGAGATGAGGAGGCATTTCTTCACTTGGTAAATGGCAAACCTTTGGAATTCTCTGTCCCAGAGATCTGTGGAGGCTCATTAGAACATAAGCACCAGGAGCAGGAGTAAGCCATCCCGCCCCTCAAGCCTGCTCCGCCATTCAATAAGATAATGGCTGATCTTTTTGTGGGCTAAGCTCCACTTACCCACCCAGTCACCATATCCCTTAATTCCTTTACTTGTTGAAAAATCTTGCCTTAAAAACATTCAACGGGGTAACCGCAATTGCTTTACTCGACAGGGAATTCCAGATTCACAACCCTGTAGATGAAGAAGTTCCTCCTCAACTCAGTCCTAAATCTACTCTCCCTTATTTTCAGGTCATGCCCCTAGTTCTAGTTTCACCTGCCAGTGGAAACAACCTCCCTGCTTCTACCTTATCTATTCTCTTCATAATCTTATGTTTCTATATGTTCTCCCCTCATTCTTCTGAACTGAGTATGACCAAAGATTGAGATCAATAGATTTCTACACATTAAAAACATCAAAGGATACGGGAATAGTGAAGGAAAATGGTATTGAAGTCGGAGATTAGCCATGATTTTATTGAATGTAGAGCGAGCGTAAATGTCTGAATGGCCCACTCCTGCCATTCTTATGATCTTATGTTTAGTCCTCATCCAGAATACGCTTCGAGCAGAGTTTGCAGCTCAGTGCCCAGGAGGAGCACTGTTTGAAAAACTCTCTGCATTTTAATCAAGACTCACTGGGTTAGTTTTTAATTTGATTTGATTTATTATTGTCACGTGCATTAGTATATAGTGGAAGTATTGTTTCTTGCATATATCAGACAAAACATACAACACATAGAGATGGAAAGGAGAGTGTGCAGAATGTAGTGTTATAGTCATAGCTAAGGTGTTGAGAGAGATCAGCTTAATACAAGGTATGTCCATTCAAATATCTGATGACAGCAGGGAAGAAGCTGTTCTTGAGTTGGTTGATATGTGACCTCAGACTTGTGTATCTTTTTCCCTATGGAAGGAGGTGGAAGAGAGTATGTCCGGAGTGCATGGGGTCATTGATTATGCTGACTGTTTTCCTAAGGCAGCAGGAAGTGTAAACGGAGTCAATGGATGGGAGGCTGGTTTGAGTGATGGACTGGGCTACGTTCACAACCCTTTGTAGTTTCTTGTGGTCTTGGACAAAGCAGGAGCCATATTAAGCTGTGATGCATCCAGAAAGGATGCTTTCTATGGTACATCTGTAAAAGTTGGAATGCTTCTACTGATATCACAGTTACTCAACACCAGCAACTAAATCTTCTGTGCTGCTGAGGGATGGAAATTCATGTCGAGGTTAGTGGGATGTGTATAACATCTTTAACGTACTTTCCCAGCAGTGGACTAAATCACTCTCTCCTCCTTAGGCCTTCTATGTTATTACATGGTACATCAAACTGTTCACCAAGACAAACATATATTTAGGCCAAATCAAAAGATATCCTCAAAGGTATAACTTTTCCATTAGCACAAGAGTGTATATCTAATTGTCTAAACAAATATCAAACGTTATTGGCAATCTTATAAAGTTTCATGTTCACTAGCAATTTTGAACACTCTGCAGCAAGACCATCAGAACATCAAAGGAAGAACTTGCATTTATATAACATTATTCATGTGCTCTGGGCAGTTTAAAGCTTTTCAAAGCCACAGAATTGTTTTTGAAGTGCAGTTTCTGTTGTTTTGTGGACAAATGGGCATTACTTGCATAGGATTACATAAGTTACGTGGCACAGAAACCATTCTGTCCGTCCAGGCAGATAGTCACGCTCAGACATCATCCCATCTTTCTTACTCTTAATCTATCATTAAAGCTCTCCATCCCCTTTTCCCTCATGTGCTCACTTAGATTCCCCTTAGGTGCATCCACACTATCTGGGCAGCACGGGGGCACAATGATTAGCACTAGGGACCCAGGAACAATTCCAGCCTTGGGTAACTGTCTAAGTGCAATTTGCAGGTTCTCCCCGTGTCTACGTGGGATTCCCCTGGGTGCTCTGGTTTCCTCCCACAGTCCAAAGTTGTGCTGGTTGGCCGTGCTAGATCTATTAGTGTGGCCTAACCAACGTTCCTCACAGATCACATTGTTCGGTTGTAGTGACAGTTGGACGCACTGCGCAGCATACAGGGAACAAACAGTGTGATAGACACTAGCTGCAGGGAGGTTGTCACACCACAGGCTCAGTCAGGTAGATGGCTGACTACCAGGAGATGTAGGCAGATAGTACAGGAGTTCCTGTGGCTACTGCCCTTTCAAACGGGTATACCGTTTTGGATACCTTTGAGGGGGATAGCCTCCCAGGGGAAAATACCAGCAACAGCCAGGCCTGTTTCTGCTGTAGAACGGGGTTGGGCAAAGAGCAAGCAGTAGCAATAAGGGGCTCACTAGTTACAGGCACAGACAGGTATTTATGTGGCCATGGTTGAGACTCCAGGATGGTGCGTTGCCTCAAGAGTCAAGGAGATCTCAGCAGTTGCAGGACATTCTTAAGGGAGGGGGCCACAGGTCATTGTAAACATCAGCACCAACGACATAGCTAGGAAAAGTGATGAGGTCCTGAAGTATGAATATAAAGAATTAGGAAGAAAGCTAAAGTGCAGGACCTCAAAGGTAGTAACTTCTGGACGACTGCCAGTGCCACGTGCTAGTGAGAGTAGGAATAGGAAGATTAGGCAGATGAATGCATGGCTTGAGAGCGGGTGCATGGGGCAAGGAGTTAGATTTGTGGATCATTGGGAGCTCTTCTGGGGCAGGGCCGATTTGTTCAAGAGGGACAGTTTATCCCTGAACTGGAGGGGGACTAATCCTGGCAGGAAGGTTTGTTAGTCACTTGGCAGAGTTAGAACTAGTTTGACAGCCATAGTATTAGGGGCTTGGATGGAGGAAAATTTGCTGTGTGTATTCAGGAGGAATTTCTCATTCAGTATATGGATAGCCTGACTGGAGAGGGAGTGACACTTGATCTCGTCTTGGCAAATAAGGAAAGACAGGTGACAGAAGGTTTGTTTTAATTTTCACTGACAGCTTCAGCCTTTTTTAAAGGCTAAAAGAGCAGGAGTTTTAAAAAAAAAACTTCAAATCATAGACTTAATCAGATGTTCTCCAACCTCCAAGAACATTTATGTCATTTCTATCAATCCATGACTCCCTCACTATGGGCTTAGATCCTTACAATAGCCAAAATAGGGTATATTTAAACTCAGTGCTAAGTTTGCGCTTTCCTCCTCTGTGAATCATGCCTATCCTCTTTCTCCTCCTGGCAAAAAATTGAGCTGTAAGAAATACCAGCAAAAAGTCAACACCAGCAAAGTTACTGCAGGCTATAATTTGAGATAAAATAGATGAATAGTGAGAATGCAGAGACTGATCAAAGATAGAAGGACAAGGGCAGCCGATAAATGGTGTCACCACCACTTGCAATTTCCCCCTCCAAGCCACTCACGATCCTGACTTGGAAATATATCGCCTTTCCTGCGCAGTCTCTGGGTCAAAATGACATTGTGGGTCAATGCACAGAACATGGACAGCAGCGATTCAAGAAGGCAGCTCACCACCACCTTATAAGTGCAACGAGGGGATGGGTAATAAATGCTGGCCAGCCAGCGATGCCCATGTCCCATGAATTAATAGAAAAAAATAAACTTGGACATGAGGTAATGCAAAAGATGGATCGTGAATGGACTTCCAAAAAGCGTTTGATGTTGCAATGAAGAAATTGATGATGTAAGGTGGCATGGTGGCAGAGTGGTTAGCACTGCTGCCTCACAGCGCCAAGGACCTAGGTTTGATTCCTGGCTTGGCTCGCTGTCTGTGTGAAATTTGCACATTCTCCCAGTGTCTGCGTGGGTTTCCTCTGGGTGCTTCAGTTTCCTCCCACAGCCCCAGAGGCACACTGGTTAGGTACAGTGGCCATGAAACGTTGGGGGTGGGTGGGGAGAATGACAGACAACAAACATTTACTGTAAATGAAGGTTTCTCAGACAGAGAGGCAGTGGAGTGATGGAGTGTCTCAAGGATTGATGTCAAGACCATTGATGTCCTTCAAGTATACAACTTAGAAAGGACCTGGAGTGAGAGGTAAAGGGTCAATAGCAAACTGAGTTTATAAACTGAAAAGATTAAGAAAATACCTAGAAAATCAGAGGATGGGAGAAGGACATATGAAAACTGAGCGAATGGGAATAAATGGCAGATTCTGTATATTAGAGACTGTTCAGGGATTAGCTAAAAACTAAGGAAACAGGAGCAGGGTTGGCAGTTCAGCCTTCCAAGCCTGCTGTACCATTTAATCAGATCATGGTTAATTGTCTATTTCAATCCCACTTTTCTGATCCTGTAACTATCAGAAAACCAGTCAGTCTCTGCTTTGAATGACCCCATCAACTGAGATTCTTTGGAGTAGAAAATTGCAAAGATACACATCCCTCTGTGTGAAGTTTCCCCACATTTATGTCCTAAGTGAGCAACCCCTTTGTTTGAGGCCGTGACCCAAACTCCTCGCCAAGGGATACATCCACCATGTCAAGCTCTTTAAGAATTTTTGTATTTCAATGGCTAGAATTTCACAGGCATACCATCTGTGTCTCCCACCATAGATGCAATGACCAATTAAATTGCTGTTTACTTTAGTGGGACCATAGTACCCACCAGGCAGGTGGGCCTGTAAAACCTTGGCCAATGAGATCACTTTTCATGTCTCTAAATTCCAGGGAAAAGTACACCTTGCCTAATCTGTCTCTCCTCGTATGACAATTCCCTCAGTCCAGGAGTTCTTTCTCACTGACTTAAATGGTCTAGATCCTTTAATGATTTCTCTGCGTCCTCCTCACAGCTTACCTTCCTACCTAGTCTTGTATGTCAGCAAACTTGGATGCATTCAGTTGCCCCATCTCAGTTATTGATACAGATTGAAAATAGCTGAGGCCCCAGCACTGATCCTTACTATTGTTAAGAACCAGATCAGAGGTGATGCAACAGATGTAACTTAGATGGACTTCCAAAAAAAAATTTGATATTGCAACGAAGGAATTGATGATGTAGGGCGGCATGGTGGCATAGTGGTTAGCACTGCTGCCTCACAGCACCAAGGGTCCAGGTTCGATTCCTGGCTTGGGTCACTGTGCAAAATTTGCACGCTCTCCCCGTGTCTGTGTGGGTTTCCTCTGAGTGTTCCAGTTTCCTTCTAAAGTCCCAAAGACATACTGGTTAGGTGCACTGGCCATGCTAAATTCTCCCTCAGTGTACCCAAGCACGTGCCGGAATGTGGCAGCTAGGGACTTTCACAGTAACTTCATGTAAGTTTACTTGTGACTAATAGATAAATAAACTCTAAGGCATTTTATGAAGTTAGCCGAGACCCTAACGTTTACATTTAATTTTGGCATTAGGGTGAGCATAGTGTGTTCCACTCCAGGTATGATTCAAGTGACCCACTCGGAAGCTTTTATAAAAACAAACTTTATTTAAGAATTTATTTTGTTAGAATATAACAAAAAGAATTTGCATAACTTTTACCAATTAAAATACTTAAACAAGACAAAATATAATTCTTAATAGCTAGCTATCTCTATTTTTCTAATTCAGCAGTATTCCCCATTGACATAAATCCCTTCTGTAGAACCAGTTAGCACAGAAACCAAAGAGGCTAGATTTCCAGCTTTTTAACACTTCTGAACAGTGATCGAGCCAGCAGTTTTTAGAGGATATATCTTCAAAACAGCAAAACTTCAGAGAAGCAATCCTAGTCACTGGCACGTCTCAGTCTTCAGACTCCGGAGACAGAAAGGGATACTACTTCCTCTGCAATTTCCAAACCAGCAACTCTCAGAGAAAGATCCATTCTCTTACTGATGCTTTGAGAAAGAGACTCATCTCCTAGCAGATTCCAGTCTCCAGTGTCAGAGAGAGCACTGCTAATTGTGGCAATAAATATTTATTAATGAACCTACAACAGACCCAGAGTTTAATAAAATGAAAACATTAACAAACTCCCTAGAAAATCATAGGAGAGGACAAGGATGGAAATGCTGAAAAAAATTGACAAGTCTGTCAATTTCCCTGGACTGAAGCCACCTGAGATGTTTCAATCAGGGATCACCACCTCAGAGAAGGCTTCTGTCAGAGCCAGCTGGACCGTGATTCAATTTCTGTGTAATAAACTCAAAGGAGTGTCTTCCCATATTGACATTTGAGTCTTGCCACCCTGGAAACTCTGAACCTTTCACTCCATAACTGAGTTTTTTTCTCGCATCATGTCTGGGTCTGTTGTAAATTTATTAATAGATATGTACTGCCACAATTAGCCAGCAACTCCATTCATTATTATTGCACCAAATAAGCAGGATGATGGAAGGTGAATCAGATGGACCTTGGTCATTTATTATCCATTAATGCCTATGTGTCCAGACTGCCCCAAGTCTCTCAACCAATTTTTTTCAACCAAGAGCTTTTTCTATGCAATTATCTGTGTCAGAATGCAAAGGTTTTTGTGTCTATGTTTGGATGAAAAGTTCCTGGAAGTTCCGCTTACTGTTGGTGCTAAAGGGCCTCCACTTCATTTCCAATCACAGGACATATCATTGGGATTGAAGCAAGGCCAAAATTTTTGATGTTGTCTTGCGTTTTCCTACAGAAAAATTCCCAACTCCTCAGACTAACTGACAGTCCTCTGGAAACTGCAATCTCTGTCACCAGAAGTCACATGCAACAGCAAGGCATCACCGTTGAGTCCCCAGTTTTATTGCAGAAATTATTCTCATTATGTCCAATACACATCATCAAAAGCTGGATGGACCCAAGAAGAGCGAAATTTCTCTGGGCAGCACAGTGGTTAGCATTGCTGCCTCGCAGGACCGGGGACCCGGGTTTAATTCTGACCTCGAGTCACTGTTTGTTTGGAGATAGTGCATTCTCCCCATCTCCACATGGATCGTGCTCTCACTATCTAATGATGTACGAGTTAGGTTGACTGCCCATGCTAAATTGACCCGAGTGTCAGGGGATTAGCAAAGTAATGCGTACGGAAACAAGTCCTGGGTGGGATTGTGGTTGGTGTAGATTTGATGGGCCGAATGGCCTCCTTCTGCACAGTAGGGATTCCCCGATTTTACGATTCTCTCTCAAGTCAAAAGCATTATCTAAGCTTGAATATTCTGTGTAAGTCTAGCTCCACCCCATCACATGCCCCATACCAGTCAATCATCCCAATCAAATCCCACACTGCAAAATCCAAGGGGAAGACCAAGAACAGTGGAATAGCATTAATTCAGATTAAAACCAACATTCTAGCAATTAGAAGCAATTATGCTGCTGCAGTAACAGTACAGGATGCCAGTTGTAGATAGAACAACACTGATAAAATGGAAGGGACTGCGAGAAACATTCTGCACAGAAACATGACTAAAATTTAAAAAAAGACTAAACTTAAAGGCACAGTATCATCACATGGTTCAGCCTGTCAAATTGAAAATGACCAGTTTATTTTGTCCCTCTCTTTTTCTATCTGTTAACCAATCCTCAATCCATGCCAACATGTTACCATTTAAGCCTAATTTTATGTAATAACCTCTTGTGTGGCACCTCAGAGTCAAGGAGCTTTAGAACACAGAAGGAGGCCCTTCAACCCATCATGTCTGTGCCAGCCAGAAAGCACCTATCTATTCAAATCCCATTCTTCCAGCACTTAGTCCTTAGCCTTGTATGCTATGGAATTCATGGCACTCATCTTACTGAACGTTTTTGTTTGAAAATCCAAATATACATCCAGTGACCCCCTGTAAGAATAATAAAACATAGAAGTGCAGCTAAATATTACATTTCTCAATACAGTGGGAATAGTAAGGAATCTAATATATAAAAAAGAAACTTCCAGAAACACACAGTAGATGAATTAGCATGGGTAGAGAACAGACTGGTCAATGGTCTCTCCCAAGGATGCTGGTTGCCCGGTAGTACATGTACAAAATGTTCTGGTTTTGTTTAAAATTTCCAACATTTGTTTTTTTTTTAACTTCTTGTGAGCAAAAAGCAAATCCAACCGGGCAGAGACACGTACCTTTAAAGGTGGGTGGACAAGGTTTTACAAAGGTCATTCAGCTGGGAAATGGATTTCTGAAGCATTCATTGAGAGGTACGCTGAATACAGAAACAGATGTCATGATGACTCTGTCTAAAATTGCAATTAGGTTACATCTGGAACACTGTGTGCAATTTTGGACACCTCACAGGGAGACAGATTTACAGGTATCGGGACTATGCATCAAGCCTAAAGCAACTTGGGCTGTTTCATTTTAAAATGAGGAAGAGAAGCTCCAAATGATTTATAAAATGGATGATGTGATTTATTTGCATTGGGAAGCAAATTGAAGTCAAGAAGCTGTAATGTCAGGATAAAGATGAGATAAAGGATGGGGCAGGGCAGGGGGGGTGCGGAGGGACTCAGGATGAATTTCCCCACAAAAAGACTTGTCAGGATGTGGAATTCTTGCCACAAATAGCAATAGCTGCCACATCTACTGCAGAATTCACAAATGTACTGGATAATTATATAAAGAATAATTTGAAATAGTTTAAGGAGAAAGCAAGAAAATGGGAATGGATAAAATCTGTGCCTGAGGTCAATGCACAAGGTACTGAATGTTCAACTCCTTTGCTAAAATAATCAAAATGCTGCAGATGCTGGAATCTGAAACAAGAACAGAAAATGCTGGATAAACTCCCCAGGTCTGACAGCATCTATATGGAGAGAAAACAGAGTTAACGGGTGGGGTTTTACAGCCTTGCTCGTCCCAAAACCGTAAAATCCCACCCGAGGTGAGCAGACCTTCCCATTGTCCGTCCCTCGCCCGCTCCGATTCCCATGGTAGGCGGGGTGATAAAATTCCGGCCAACATTTCAATGTTGTTTGACTCTTCATCAGAACTAAAGAGAGGGAAAATGTGTTTAAACTGTAGCTGGGAAAGATTGCAACAAGATGTAGCAACTGTACAAACAGAAGACATATGGCTGCCTTCAAGGCGGATGGGATGGGGGAGAGGGGGCTGCTCAGATAAACGTAGGGGAATTTAATAAAAGGGGAGGGTTTAAGATGGTGAAGAATGATCAGTGTTAACTTGTTGAACTCAATGTTGAGTCCTGAGAGTTGTAACCTGCCTAATCAGAAGATGAGACGCTGCTCTTTCAGTTTATGTTAGGCTTCACTGCAGCATTGCGGCAGGCCAAGGACGGACATATATGCATAATAGAAAGATGCAAATTTAAAATGGCAAACAACAAGAAGATTGGAGTTATGCTTGCAGACTGAACAAAGGTATTCCACAAATCGGTCACCCAGTCTGCATTTAGTTTCTACGGTGAAGATGAGAACGGCATGATGCTACCCACAAAACACATTTCCCCCTCACTCTCCCATCAGCATTCCACAGGAACTGCTCCCTCCGTTTTGCACCCTCCATCACACGAAACTCCCCATCCCCTTCCCACAGCAACTTCCCTTGCATTTTCATTGAATGCAATGGCTGCCCCTTTACCCAAAAACTCCTTTTAGGATATGCAGCATTTCACTTTCAATTCCTTCCGTTTGGCCTATTGTATTCACTGCTCCTAATATGAGCTATGTTGGATTTAGTATTGTGTAATGGGATGTGATTAATTAATGATCTTGCAGTAAAGGATCCTCTAGGGAAGAGTGATCATTGCATGCCTGAATTTCAAAATTAGTTTGAGTGCAATAAACTAGAGTCCCACACCAGTGTTCTGGTGTTAAACCAAAGTAGCTGCATAGGCATGAAGACAGATTTGACCCTGGTGGACCAGGCAGAAAAGACTAAAAAGTTGATGATCAGTGGCAGACATTTAAGGAACTAAAATATATTCCAATGAGGGAGAAAGATTGTAAGGGGGGAAAATTGCATCCATGGCTAAGCAGGGAGGTTAAAAATAACATGAAGATGTGAACTAAGGCATATGATATTGCAAAGGTCAATAACAGACTGGAGGATTGGGAAAGTGTTAAAGACCAACAAAGGGTTTCCTAGTGGATAGCAAAATATTCTCTAAGTATATAAAAAGCAAGAAGTTAGCTAAAGTCACTTTACAGGATGAGACTTGGGAGTTAATCCTGAGAAGCACAGAAATGGCACAGTTACTAAATCAATATTTTGCCTCAGTTTTACAGCAGAGGACACCAGAACCATTCCAATAGTAAGAGGTAATGCAAAGGTTGTTAAAAAGAAGCAACTTAAAACAATCACCATCACTAGGGAAAAAATGCTAAGCAAACTATTGGCATTAAAGGCAAACAAGTCCCCAGGTCCTGATGCCTACATCCTAGGAAGTGGCAGCAGAGATAGTGGAGGCATTGGTTATAATATTCCAAAATTCCCTGGGTTTTGGAAATGTTCCAATGGATTGAAAAAGGGCTAATGTAATGCCCTTGTTCAAAAAGGGAGAAAGGCAGAAAGTAGAAAATTATACACCAGCTAGTTTAATGTCTGTCAGTGGCAAACTGTTGAAATTCATTATTGAGGAAATTGTAACAGAACATTTGGAAAGTCAAAAACCAATCCATCACAGTCAGCATGGTTTTATGAAGGGTAAATCATGTTTGACTAATTTGCTGGAGTTCTTTGAAGATGTAACAAACAAAATGGATAATGGGGGCCTTGGAGATGTAACTGTGTCTGGATTCCAGAAAGCATTGGATAAGATGTTGCACAAAAGATTAATAATACACAAGGTAAGATCCCATGGGGTTAGGGGTAATATGTTAGCTTGGATAGAGGATTGACTAACCAACTGAAAACAGGGAATGGGAATAAAAAGCCGTAACTAGTGGAGTACCACATGGTATGGTCCTTGGTTCTAGCTATTTACAATCTATATTAATGACTTGAATGCAGGGATAGAACGGACTATAGCTAAATCTGCAGATGACACTAAAATAGGTGGGAAAACAAGTTGCCATGAAGGAATAAGGAATTTGCAAATGAATATGGATAGGTTAACTAAGTGGGTCAAAATTTGGCAGATGGAATTTAACATGATTAATTGTGAGGTTATCCATTTTGGTCAGATGAACAAAAAGACAACTTATTATCTAAATGAAGAGAAACTTCAAAATGCTTCAGTGCAGAGGGATCTGAGTGTCCTCATGTATGAATTGCAGAAAGTTAGTATGCAGGTACAGCAGGTAATATGGAAGGCAAATGGAATTTTGGCATTCATTGCTAATGGAATAGAGTATAAAAGTAGGGAAATACTGTTGCAACTCTATAGGGCATGGATGAGACCGCATCGGGAGTATGGTGCACATTTTCGTCTCTTTATTTGAAGGAAGATTTAAATGCATTAAAGGTCGTTCAGAGAAGTTTCACTCAATTGATTCCAGGGATGAAGGGCTTGTCTTATGAAGACAGATTGAGCAGTTTAGATCTATACTTGCTGGAGTTCAGCAAAATGAAAGGAGATCTAATTGAGGTATATAAAATGCTAAAGGGAATTAAAGGGGCAGAGATAGTGAGGATGTTTCCCCTTGTTGGATATCCTAGAACAAGAGGTCATAGTTTTAGACTAAGGGGTGGCAAATTTAAAAGAGAAATTAGGAGGAATTACTCCATTCAAAAGGTTCTGATAAATGTGGAGTTCTCCACTCCAAAGTGCAGTGACACTAAACAAATTTAAGGAGGAGGTAGAGATAGGTTTTTAATCAGTCGAGGGTGATGGAGACCAGGCAGGAAAGTTGAGATGAGACCAAGGTGAGATCATGCATGATCATACAGAATGCCAGATTAGGTTCAAGGGCTGAAGGGCCTACTCTTTTTCCAAGTTGTTATGTTCTTATGTTCCATTGAAGGACAATGCAAGCTAGAGGAGCATCTCACCTTCCAATGAGACATGTTACAACCCTCAAGACTCAACATTGAGTTCAACAACTTTTGACTGGGATCTTTCTCCTCCATCTTGAACCCCTTTTTTAAAAACATATCCCATACATTTATTATCCAAATGCAAAAGCCCTCCCTTGCCCCATCTCCCTTCCATACCATCTGTATTTTTTTGTTCCTAAGGTTGCATCTTGTTGCAATCTTTCCCAGCCACAGTTTAATATTCAACACATTCTCCCTCTCTTTAGTTCTAATGAAGAGTCAAACAGGCTTGAAACTATGGACGCGAGCTCACCTGCCATTCATGCCATGCTCCCACTGCAGAAAGATCGGAGAATTTAGCAGCCAGCCAATTTACCATTCACTACGGTAAGATGAGAAAATCCCGTCAATGTGAACAGTGGCAAGATTCTGGCCATTACTTGTTTTCTCTCTCTATAGATGCTGCCAGGCATGGTGAGTTTATCCAGCATCCCCTGATCTTGGTTCAACTCCTTTGCTATTTGTTTATGCTTTAATGATGGGATTCTATGGCAGGGTACGTTAATGGGGTGAGAGGAAGTAAAATAGGAGGAGGCTTATGTGCAGCACAATCATCTGCTGAGACCTATGGTCTATTCCTGTTTTGCAAACGATATATGATGCAACACCTTTGCGTCTACCAATCAACATTCTGACCTCTGCTCTCTAACCACATTAAACCTTAATACTGAATTTGGGAGAAACTTGTCACTGCATCACACTGGTTAGCCGAATGGTCATTATGATGCTCTAGATCCCTAACTGAGCCACCAAGGATACACTGCAAAATGGGGCTGAAACATCCGCAAGAAACTTTTCAAGGCTGTCACTGATGAAGATGTTAAATAGGATGAATAATAGTGAACAACCTACCTTCACTTCTCTTTTCAGGGTGAATGTAGGCAGCATTGAAATAGCTTGAATTTAAAGTAATGGCACCACATCTGAATAAAAGCAAATTACTGTGGATGCTGGAATCTGAAACCAAAAGAGAAAATGCTGGAAATCTTCTGCTGAGATTTTCCAGCATTTCCTCTTCTGGTCACCACATCTCATACTGCTACCCTATAATGTACATAACGCCCATTTATAATGAACAGAGTTTCTCACTCAGCATCACTGCTACCATGATTCAAATATTTATGAATGTAAAAAAAAGTGTTTCATAGCTTGTTAAAAAATATGCAACAGCATCAGTCACTTACAAGCTGAGTTTTTAAAAAATGGGCTGATTCTTCTGACAGTCAAAGTCTATTCACAGGTGAAACCTTTCCTACCTTTAAAAGCTTCTTTTAGTGTTGCTTGAGGCAGTTGGAAAATGAATTCATCAGCAGCAGAATCGAGGCAAATGAATGTATCTGAGGCATGCAGAGAGAAAGCGGAAATACAGTTCCATTAGGATCTGCTGTACTATCTCCCAGTGTTCAAATTCACCCACTGGGTATTCCAGTAACCATCTTTCAAATCTGAGCCAACAGCAGATGGTGGGAAACGAACTGAGAGAAAGGCCGGTGAGATTGCTGATGGGGGAGACATTTTCCGACTGTGCAAAGGGGCCCCCTCCAGATGCCAGCCCATGGTGATAAATTGTGGGCCCATTCACCTTAGCTTGTTAGTATTTACGTGGATGGAGATGGGTGAACTTCCTTGCTAGTAACACGTGTTTGGGAAAGTCACAGAGGGTGGAATAAACTCAATGAAAGAGATGAATTTAATTTATATTGCACCCCACATAACTTCAAGGTGTCCCGCAGAACTTTATGGTCCATTAAGCATGTTCATTTTTCAAGTGTTGTCAGGGTGACACAGTGGTTAGCACTACCGCCTCACAGCACCAGGGACCTGGGTTCAATTCCAGCCCCAGGTGACTGTTTGTGTGGAGTTTGCGCCATCTCCCCCCATCTGTGTGGGCTTCCTACAGGTGCTCTGGTTTCCTCCCACAGTCCAAAGATATGCAGCTTAGATTGGTTGGCCATGATAAATTACCCCATAGTGTCTCAAATCAGGGAGATTAGCAAGGTAAATACGTGGGATTAGGGGGAATAGAGGCTGGGGGAGATCCACTCAGTACTGCACTGGAGCATTGGCCTTACATTCAATTAAAACAGTAAACTCAATACAGAAATAAAGTCCACTTAGCATTGATCAGGAGTTCCCAAACGAGGGTCCATGGAACCCTGGTTTTCTGTAACAGGTCTCCAAGGATTCTGTGGGAGTTCTGGCAGCCGTGCGACAAAAAGGCAGTATTTTTTTCATGAACCCAAACAAAAGCTTGCAAATTAAAATGTAAGTTAGCTGAAAAGGCAAAGTTTCAAGAAACAGCAATAGCCACAAATCACAGAACAATAAAATCAAATCGACCAATCAGAGCCTGCCCTCTGATTGGCTACTGATAGGCAGGTAAGAGAGCCTATGCTCGGAGGGGCCGGGTTCTGTTTGGCCAATTTGATTTCTTGTTATTTTCTCTGTTGCCGGGCAGTAAAGCGGCTGAGCGAGTGGAGCAGCGGCCTGTGTGGTGAAGGAGCAACAACTACAGCGAAGGCAAGACTCTTACTCAGTACGATAAATTGTTACCTTGGCAGTATCAACCACATCCTGAGAGCACATCTTGAAAAAGTGTCAATCCTGTCAAATAAACCAAATGCTACGTTAGGGGGCCTCTGGGAGGGGATTCATCGGGGGCTTTGGCAAGGAGTTCTATCGGGAGCTATGACAGGGGATTCATGGGGGGAGGGTTTTGGGAGAGGACTCATGAGGGGGTTTTGTGCTGAAGTCATGGGAGGGGCTTAGGGAGGGGATTAATGGGGGGCTTTTGTAGGGGGCTTCATGAGGGGTGGCTTTGAGAGGGAATACATGTGAGGGGGGCTAAAATGTGTCGTTAACATGGTAAGGACTTTGGGGTTCCCCGATGCTCTTGGGAGTCACAAGGACTTCCGTAGCTGGAAAAGTTTGGGAAACCCTGCTGTAGATGCTTGAGTGTCAAGATGGTTTGTAATACGTAGAGTTGCTTGTTTTGCAATGCCACGATGAATTGTAAAGGATAAGGCTCACATAGGGAGGCTAACATTTCCCCAGAGCTGCTGTTGGGCATCATAAGCTCAAAACAGTTTAAAGTAATTCTGACCAGAACTCAAAACCCTCAGCTGCACTGCTGCACAACAACAAAGCAAACATTGGAATTCATTCCAAAATACACCAGCACCTACATCATGTCCCTTGACATTGTTGAGTATGTTTTTCCAGAGAACATGTTTAACATGAAACTCAGCTAATTGTAATCTAAATGCATGCTAGAATATGAATCAAGAAGTAGTTATTTATTGGGACTAACCACCATCGGAGCATTATATGGGGGAATTTCTGCTTCGGTATTCCCAGTGTATAATACATATTGAAAAGTATGCACTACCAGTGGCCAACTTCCTGTCTCTTAAAATGTATAGATTGCAAAAGCTCAGGTTGGAATTGTCTCAAATACTTCCTACAGTGTCACCCTCAAATTGAGGGACAGCTGGCAAAGATGAGGAGGAGTGTCAACTATTTTGAATCAGGGGCCCATCTCCATTGGAAACAAATGTGATAACGGAGACATTACACAAACAATAATATACTTTCTGAATTCACAAGTTCCACCAGTTACCATGGTAGAAGTTGAACCCAATAGACTTCCAAATTACGACTACATTGACATTACCACTATGCCACCTCCACCCTTAAAACTCAATCCTCTCTGAGGCTTGAACTCAGGACATTCAGATTATGAGACTGATGCACTGCCTATTGCACTAATAGGTGCGCCCCAGGGGAGGAATGTCAATGTGTAAAATCTTTGTTATAATTTGCTGCTGCCAACTAACTCAATTGCCAGGCTAAATATCATTCAACTTCTCATTCACCAACTCCAACGCTCTTTGACCGAGTTCCCACTATTTTCCCCCACCTCTCCTTTTCTGAATATCTAAGTCTTGTAAGATAGCAGTTAACTGGGGACTTATATCCCCCCAGATCCCTAAAACAAGTGGCCATTTTCCATTTGAATTCTCTGCAAATTAGCCTTAGCAAGTTACATTTTCACATACGATAGCACAGATAAAAATATCCTATCCTGTCCTCTCCTCACTGAGCAGATTAGCTTTCCAGCAGCTAATACTGAATAACATTGAGAAGCTGGATCTATGTAATAATTCAGGGAACCCAGGGAAAGGAACATAGTTTATTTACAAAATGCAGAGAAAGCTACAACTATGGTGTACATACACTAATCACAGCTGGGATAAATAGTTCAGCAGGCCCAGTCCTGGGCCTGCCTTAAACAGGCAATGAGTTCCAGCTAGATAGGACGCTGCCTGTTACTAGGAACTCATACTCAATGAACCGCACAAGGAGGTCAATCAGTGAGTTCCCCATGGATCTCATGGGTTATCATACCCCACCCCCTCTGAGTCCAAAAGTTCTCGCTCCCTTGATGATGGGGCCTTCTCCATGTCTTTGCTCCAGGCCTCATCTTCAGTGCTCGTACGGTCTGGGGAGGGGACATATAACAGTTGGTGAACACCATTTTCACGGAGAGCACCAAGGAGCCACTGCAGGGGGCTCATCATTGGTGATTTGATTTGATCTATTACTGTCACATGTATTAACATACAGTGAAAAGTATTGTTTCTTGCGCGGTATACGGACAAAGCATATTGTTCACAGAGAAGGAAAAGACAGAGTACAGAATGTAGTGTCATAGTCATAGCTAGGGTGTAGAGAAAGGTCAACTTAATATAAGATAGGTCTGTTCAAAACTCTGATGGCAGCAGAGGAGAAGCTGTTCTTGAGTTGGTTGGTATGTGACCCCAGAGTTTTGAATTTTTTTCCCGACAGAGGAAGGTGGAAGAGAGAATGGTGGTGACCTCTGATTGGGTTTCTAACACTTCTGTCTTCATATCTGAGCCAGAATCATCAACGTCCTGAAGACTGCTCTTCAAATGTTAGTGAGCAAAACGTCCTGTCCACAGGCTGGTGTAAAGGATGCCGAAGGTTGCATGTCCCAAGCCCCTGTTGTCTCCATGGAGGTTTCCCTGTGACGATGATCCATGTGTTTTTTGAAGATCTTCTCTCTGGTTTGCACTTTATATAACACCGGTCCTGTTTTTTCAAGAGTAACTCCCAGAATCCATGGAGAGCCATCGCCAAAGTTCCTCATGTGGACTGTATCTCCCTTTGCTTGAAGACTCTATCTGGCCTCTAATCATCTTGGCCCCTTTTCTGGGCTTCTTGTCTTAACACAACTTTGAAGCACAGTTTTTGGAACATCAGGCTAAGCTTAGTCCAAAGGCTTCAGCCCATCAATAGTTCCTGTGAGACTATTCCCATCGTCATATGTGGCATAGTCCATAGTTGAACAGAAATTGTGCAAGGTTGGTTTCCAGGGAACCTTTGGTTTATTCCTTCATGCCACTTTCGAGTGCCTGGACCGCGCACTCAGCCTATGTTTGAGGATAGGTAGTAGCATGCCATGTGAACACCATTTGTACTCATGAAGGTCTGAAAGTCCCCACTGCTAAAGGGGTCCAGTGGTCTGTTACAAGAATCTCAAGTATGTTCTGTGTACTGAAGGATTGACGGAGTTTCTCTATGATATTGTAGGAGGTAGTGGAGGCCACCTGGTGTACGTCGATCCATTCTGATTGGATGTTGATATGGAATAAAAACATGGAGCTCATAAATAGCCCTGCAAAGTCTGCATGCATGCACCCAGGGTCTCCCCAACTATTGCCAAAAGTGCTGGTGGGATCTTTTGGTTTTCCGAACAGGTTTTGCGCCACTTGACCAAGTTTTCAATATCAGTGTGTACGCCAGGCCACCAGACATAGCTCCTTGCGAGCATTTTTAACTTAGAAATTCCTGGGTGGCCGTTGTGCAATTCTTGAAGTATTGGTGGCTGGCTGGGACATGGGACAATCACCCAGGCCTCCACAAGATGATGCCAGTACCCATTTCAAAGATCTGTTGCCAATCCCTTCCCAAGAGCCTGGGCCCTATTCCTTGCACCCCTATTAGGGGAGTTGGACTGTCTGTTGCCCGTGCATAACCGCGGGGTTACAGTGATCCTAACAATACGTATGGGCTCCCCTGTGTATATGGCCAATCTAGCCTTGGCGTCCAGCAGGCTTAAAGGCAAGATAGAATCATAGATGCTCAATCGGAGTTGCCTAAAGGTTTGCTCCCCAATAATTTATACAACAGCTCCTGTGTCTACCTCCATGTCTAGGGTGTGGCCATTTACCTGGAGTTTAACCTTGATTGGAGACATTTTGGGCACGGCGATGCAGTTTAGCTGCATCAATTCCACATTCTCAGGATGGTTTATTTGTAAAGCCCTGTCCTGGGGGTAGCTTCACCCTTCGGCCTAGGTGGTATGTGTTTTGTCTGTTTTGTTAGTCTTGTCTGTGAAGGACCCAATGACCACAAGTGCAGCACAAGTGTCACGCTCCTCACTGTACAGTGGAGAAACTTCCTGTCCCTTTCTGGCATCTCGCAATCTCTGACTCCAATAGGCTTTTCATAAAATCGCAGAATCATAAAATGCCAACAGAGCAGAAGGCGGCTATTCGACCTGTTGAGTCCCACCAACTCTCTGATACAGCATCTTACCCATGTTCACCCCCCCCACTCTCTCCATAACCTCATGCATTTACTCTGCAAATCCTCTTAACTGGACATCTTGGGACACCCAGAGGCAATTTAGCATGGCCAACCCACCTAATCTGCACATTTTTGGACTGTGGGAGAAAACCGGAGCACCCAGAGTAAACACACACAGATATGGGGAGAACATACAAACAGAATCCACACCCAAGGCTGGAATCAAACCCTGGTCCCTGGTGCTGTGAGGCAACAGTGCTAACCACTGGGCCACCATGCCTTTCTTGGCAGTAAATGGGAGACATGAGCATTATTTAATGGGTGTTTGGTTTTGCAGTATGAGAATTGCCCAAGGCTGAGGACATAGAGTATATAAATATAGAAACTAGAAGCAACAGTAGGCCATTCGGCCCATCAAGCCTGCTTTAATGTTCATTTTGATCACGGCTGAGTATCAAATTCAATATCCTGATTCACCCTTCCCCCATATCCCTTGATCCCTTTAGGCCCAAGAGCTATATCTAATTTCTTCTTGAAATCAGACAATATTTTGGCCTTAACTACTTTCGTTGGGCCAAAGGGCCTGTTTCCCGGGCTGTTTTTTTTTGAATTCCACAGATTCACCGCCCCCGGTGAAGAAATTTCTCCTCACCCCTTATCCTCAAACTATAAGCCCTAGTTTTGGACTCTCCCAACTTTGAGAACATTCTTTCTGCATCTACCCTGTTAGAATTTTATAAATTTCTATGACATCCCCTTTGTCTCTTCTAAACTTCTGTAAACATAATCCTAACCAATTTTATATGACAGGACCTGCCATCCCAGGAATCAGCCTGAAAATCTTCACTGTGCTCCCTCTATAGCAAGGACATTCTTCCTCAGAAATGGACACCAAACCTGCACACATTGCTCCACTTGTGGCCTCACCAACGTGGTATACAATTACAACAAAACCTCCCTATACCTGTACTCAAATCCTGTGGCTATGAAGGCAAACGTACCATTTACCTTCTTTACTGCCTGCTGTACCTACACATTTACTTTCAGTGACTGATGCACAAGGACACCTATATTGGCCATATACACTGGGAAGCCCATACGTATTTACACCCATTCAAGTAATAATCTGTCTCCCTATTCATTTTTGTTAATCTTATTCCTTTTATATACCTATAGAAGCTTTTATGTTCCCCACTAGCTTATTTTAATACTCTATTTTTCCCTTCTTAATCAATCCCTAGATCCTCCTTTGCTGAATTTTAAATTGCTCCCAAATCTCAGGCCTATTGCTTTATCTTGCCAATTTGTATGCCTCTTCTCTGAACCTGATACTATGTCTAATTTCCCTTGTAAGCCATGATTTGGCAACAATTCCCTTACCACTCTTGTGCCAAACAGGAATAAACAACTTCTGGAGTTCACCAATTTGTTCTTTAACTGCCCGCTATTGACTGTCCATTGTCTTTCCTTTCATGTTTCCCAGTCCATTGTGGCCAATTCATGCCTCATACCATCATAGTTACCTTTACTGAGATTCAGGACCCTGGTCTCAGAATTAACTTCATCATTATCCACCTTGACAAAGAATTCTACCATATTACGGTAACTCTCCTCGAGGATTCTCTCACAACTAGATTGCCAACTAATCCTTTCTCATTGTAAAGCACCCAGTCCAAAATGGCCTGTTCCCTTGTTGGTTCCTCAACATATTGCTCCAGAAAACCATCGCATATGCACTCAGAAATTCTTCCTCAATTGTACAGTGACGACTTTAATTCTCCCAAACTATATGCAGGTTAAAGTCACCCATAATCACAGGTATTCATTTAACACATGTACCTCCGATTTCCTGTCTAATGCTTTTCCCAATATTACCACAACAGTTTGGTGGTCTGTATATCAGCCTCACCAACCTTGTTGTTTCTAAACTCGATCATACAGATTCCACATCATCTATGATAATATGTTTCCTCAATTTCATGTCAATATCATCTCTAATCAGCAATGCAACTCCACCACCTTTTCCTTTCAGTCTTCTCCTTCCCAAACATTGAATAGCCCTTAATGTTCAAGTCCCACCCTTAGTCACCTTCAAGCCACATCTCAGTAATGCCAGCCACATCATATCCCTTTACATCTATCTGTGCAACTAATACATTCATTTTGTTTCAAATGCTCCAAACATTCAGGTGCAAAACCTTAAGATGAACACTTTTAACATTTCTTTTCCCTTTCCTACTTCTTTTCCTTTATCTTACCCTGGTTTTAGATTTCTCTGCCTATCACATAAAAGGGACCATCTATGGTCCTCTGAACTCCTTAGCCCCCTTCTTCCATGTTTTCTTAGGGGAAAGGGCAAGTTCTATGCTTTTCTTGAGATCCAGAGTTGTATGAGTCAGTGGCTTCCTTTGGGTCGCAATGTGATTCCACATACTAAGTGATCCCTTAATATTTCTGGAAATGCTGACTCCATATTCAGTGTCCTGCCAATATCCGCTGTTTTGTCAAGAAATCAGTGACTGATTCCCCAGGGAGTCTATTTGCCATGATAAACCTTTCACATGGCATTATAGTATATGGTTTAGGATCGTAGTGGTCCAATACCATATCTATCAATTCATTGAAAGATTTTGAATTTCGGTCTATCATAAAAGGCTAAACTTTTATGATACTGAAATTTACGGCCCGACAAATGATGATGACTTTTTGCCAGTCGTCCACTTCTTTACCTTTGCCCATAAGAAATAGCTTATTGTTTTGGTGTAATGGGGCCAATCCTCTACACCTGCATCATAAGTTTCCAGTTTCCCAAGCAGCAGCATTTTCAATAACCCAAGTCACTACCTTATCTGGTTCATTGAATGGCAAGGCTGTCTCAAACTTCTCTTGTTCCTCATCGCCAATATAATAACTCAGGAAGCCTGACTGGAAAGGATCATTGTTTATTTATAGAATGCAAAATAAAAAACACTACTGTGGTGTACACACACAGACCCCTGCCTTGGATAGCAGTTCAGCAGACCCAGTCTTGGGTCTGATTTATGAAAGCTTAGGTAATGAGTTCTAGCTGGGCAAGCCACTGCTTGTTACCAGGGGAACTCGTACTCAACAAGCCCCATCAGGAGATCAATCAGTGATTTCCTCATGGACCTCGTAGGGGTCATCACAATCCTCGTGATTTCTTCCCAACCCTCTTTATTAATTTTGGTGCTGTGATGACTTGATATCGGTCTAACTGCATTTTAAACCACTGCTGTCTGTTTTGTATCCCACAATGCAACCAATTGGTATCTGAACATGGATTCAGCTGGATGTCAGTACACGAACACTGATCCAAGGCACTGCACCGGAAGTGAAGATTTTCTCAATATAATTATCAACTATATCACAGCCCAAAGCAGCAGGAGGTTCACATTATCTCCTTCTGTTCAGATTGTTCTCATTAACATTTTTGTAGAGGAATATCTGTATCCTTGTGATTGCAAGCGGTTTGTGCTGGAGGCCAACATTACACACACCAGTGCCCACAGAGGTATGCCATGATTAATGATTAATCAGAGGCAGATTTGGATGGAAAAAGACAATTGGTCCATCTGAGCTCATCCATTCAGAAAAAGATGCAGTTCTCACATTGCAGCATGCAATCATTTTCTTAGCAGATTCCAAGGCTTTGTATCCCTTCATCAGATGCTTTATGGAAGGGTAATTTCTGTAAAGCATCTTTTAAAAGGAGATGATCAAGGAACATTAGAAATAAAGGATAGAGCAAAAGCTGCTGTTCCTTGAAAGAGGAGAGAAAGTTACATTACAACAAGATTTAATTAGAGGTAAATAGCAATCTAACAACGCAAAAGAAAATCAAGTGAATATAGAAGACATAAAGTACCAAAACAGAAGTATAAATAAGGAAAACAAGAATGTTCTCTTCTGTAGTTCCTACCACCGCCACAGGAGAATCCCAAAGCACTTCACAACCAGTGAATTATTTTTGAAATATAGTCATGGTTATCTCAACAAGTGAAAAATAATTTGCCAGGGCCCACAAGCAGCAGCAGTGATATTACTTGAGGGATGTATATGGTCTGGGAAAGCAAGAGAATTTTTCATTTCAAATAGTGTCACTTTTACATTCACTTGAAAGACCAGATTAGGGCCTTAGTTTAATATCTCATCTGAAAAACAGGACCTCCATCGCTGCAGCATCCCCTCAGTGCTGCACTAACATGTCAGCCTGGATTAGGAGCTCAAGTCTCTAGAGTAGGATTTTAACCTGCAACCATTTGACACAACAGACAAGGGTGGCAACACTGACACACAACATAAAGTAAAATGGCAAGGGATTTTATGACCACATAAGAGACAAATAAAGAGGACTCTCAGTGAAATGCATAGTTCTACCATGGTATGCTGATGTTATTATAACTATACAACTCTTTTTTGAGGTTTTTCCTTGCCTGGTTAATGATCTGTAGCTATAAAGCTAAGAAATATTTGGAAGAGCTTCCAACTCATTGCGGAGGTTTCAGGCCCCTTCACATCCAACAACCTGCTCTGAAAACCGTGCTCACATTTTGACAGCAAATTCGACCACAGCAGTTAAGACAGTCCACACCGTTCTAAAATAATCAACAGCATTCTAAATCAAACAGCCCTCCAATCCCCCAACATTTAGGGATTTAAAACCAAAATTCTCGGATCCAGATCCAGGTCTGCATCTTAGCCAAATTACTAATCAGTTCTTTCTTGGGCCATGGCCTATACACATACCATGCTTCATTGAAACTGAGCATTCATTTCTGAGATAGGTTTTTAACAGCCAAAGGACAGAGGCGAAAGCCTACCTCTGCCCACATGCAGTGCCAGGGATAATAAAGAACATTTAAATAAAAGGGTCAAGTCTATTGGAGACGAGAAAGCGAACCAAATCTTGGAGAGTAAGAAAATGGCAGGCATGCAAAATTAGTTGTTTGTTTTGGCTTTTAGTAGCCTTAGAAGACTTTCAGTTATGGTGGTTCAGTTGTTACAGATGTTTCCTGGTGCTTCAGATGTTTCACACACACCCAATTCATGGTAGTTCGCAGAAGGCTGCGGTAATATAAGACAGGATTACTCGACTATTACTGAGTATTTAGTTTTATTCACTGTTTTCCAAATATTCTTATTTAGGAGAGTGCAGTAATGCTATGGTACTGAGGTGTGAAGCTGGGACGCAGAATTTTAGTATACAAGTTGTCAGTTATGTATTGTTAAAGACAGGATTTGCATGGTCCCCTCCAGTACATGATCAGCATGTTTAGAAACACAAACTTAAAAACATAGAAGATAGGAGCAGGAGGCGGCCATTTGGCCCTTTGAGCCTTCTGCCATTTATTATGATCATGGCTAATCATCCAATTCAATAGCCTAATCCTGCTTTTTCCCCATAACCGTAGATCCCATTCACCCCAAGTGCTATAGAACCCTAGAATTCTAGGTTTGTGAGTAAGTTGCGTGTATTTTTCTCAACTTGATATAAATTCTAGCAGTCGGCTTTCAGGTGACTTTTTTTTTTAAAGTTTATTACTTGTCACACACTTGCCCTGGGATTTTCCTGCCTCACCTCCTCCCCACGGTTCCCTTCCAGTTTCCCCGCAACGGAACTGGCAACCCACTGAAATCTCTATTTACATCGACCGGACCAGAACATTCCATAAAGGGTTGGAAAATTCTGACCGATGTCTCAACTGGTCACCTCACTCATACTAAAACACATAAATATTAGTTACAAATTAAGTTAAAGACATAATTATAAAAATGGTATTTATAATTTAGTCTTTGTATCAATTACAGGCCTGGTATCTTCTTGTTTGAGTTGATATTTTGGTTAGCATGAAGGTCTTTTACAAATAATACATTAGAATCATAGAATCCCTACAGTGCAAGAGGCCATTTAGCCCATGAAGCCTGCACTGGGTTCCACAATCCCACCCTGACTCTGTCCTCCCCAACCCCGTGTATTTACCCTGCTAATCCACCTAAACTACACATCTTTGGACACTGTGGACAATTTAGCATGGCCAATGAACCTGACCCACACAGCTTTGATCGTGGGAGGAAACTGGAAAACCTGGAGGAAACCCATGCAGACATGGGGAGAATGTGCAAACTCCTCATAGTTGCCCAACACCAGAATTGAACCTGGATCCCTGGAGCTGAGAGTCTGGAGTGATAACCACCGTGCCGCCACTCCACCCCATTTTCTTGTGAAGCTGAAAAGCATCTTGTGGATGAGCAAGCAAGCAGCTGGTTCTCAGGTGGTCTTGGAAGATAGGATAAATACAGTACCTTTGCAGCCTTAGAAGACTTTTAGCTTTTGTGTTACAGATGATTCCTGGTGCTTCAGATGTTTCTCACACTTCACTTTGCTCGGGGTGTGTTATACTGTAATCCCTGACAGTTAATTTCTATCACAAGGCCCCCGGTGTATCGGGTCCAGACCATCGTGATACACTAGCAGTTGATAATGATCCTTTCATCTCTGTCCTGGGGCGATACAGTAGCAGAGTGGTTAGCACTGCTGCTTCACAGCTCCAGGGGCCTGGGTTCGATTCCCGGCTTGGGTCACTGTCTGTGTGGAGTTTGCACATTCTCCTCGTGTCAGCATGGGTTTCCTCTGGGTGCTCCGGTTTCCTCCCACAGTCCAAAGATGTGCGGGTTGGGTTGATTGGCCATGCTAAAAAAATTGCCCTTAGTGTCCTGAGATGCGTAGTTTAGAGGGATTAGCGGGTATTATGTAGGGATATGGGGGTAGGGCCTGGGTGGGATTGTGGTTGGTGCTGACTCAGTGGGCCAGATGGCCTCTTTGTGCACTGTAGGGTTTCTATGATTCTATGGACTTGAGCTCAAATAGTCCCCTTTTGTTCAGTAAGATACCCCGAGGTCAATAGTCCAGAGGTTTCATGTTCCTCAAATATGGGTTCTTTCTTGTACAATGAGATGTTTGAATTCACATATAGCTTTGAAGTTCCCTCATTCAGATCCCTATTTAATTTGACCACAAAATCAATCAAATCTCCATAATCAGCCATATTAAGTGGTCACTTACACAAAGTAGGATCGTACACTTCATAATATCCAAATCCTCATGCTCACGCAGAGTATGGCAGTATTGTTTTATATTAGCAGGGAGAGTTAGTTAACCTAACTAAGTACATAAATATCTATAGTTATAATTACTGTTTACTGAAGTCGTTTGCAGTTAGAGACTAATCTGCAGCCTTCTACAGATAAGGAAATCCTGTCTGGCAATAGGATAGAGCCACTAGCTTCTATAATCTGAAAAAGGCTTATTCCTTTGGATGCAGTGTGAATTTTAATGAGATATCAGGCTAAGTGAAATCATTCCCTGTGACGTAGATCACTGAGCTCAGGGTAATCTGAAACACAAAAGCCTGAGACGTCTAGAGTGGTAAAGGTGAAAGTAACCCGGTTGCAAAACAGATGGTAAGGGCTCATTGGTTCAAAAGAAAGTAATATCACTCTCCAGAGGCAGTTCCTTATGTAGAATGAGCAAAACTCAGGATGACTTTCCTGGGAGAGCAGTGGATGGGAAAAGCCTTGGAATGATGAAATAAACAACTGCACACCATGATGGGGATGGGTGGATGGTTCTGGTTCAATAAGCAAATATTAACCTTATCTGTAACTATTCTGTAAACAAGAAAAAGTAATCTGCAAAAAAACATTCAGAAATCACCTCTCCACCAAAAATGTATAGAAATCTGGAACTATCTCTGCCGAAATGAGGTTTGGGCTAGGTCAGCTGAAAGCTCCAAAACAGAGATTAAGATTTTTTTTTGTTAGGCACAGGTGTTTAAGGTAATGGAACCAAAGTAGGCAGAGGGAGTTAAGATACAGGCCAGAATTCCCTGACCTTGCCCGCGGCTGGGATTCTCCAGTCCCACTGCAGTAAATGGAAATTTGGCTTAGTGCCACATTCTCTGTTGTTGCTGACAGCGGGGTAAATGAAGTTGGAGAATCCCAGCCACAGATTAGCTGATTGTTCTGAATGGCGAAACAGGATCGAGGGGCTGAATGGTCTATTCCTGCTTCTATGTTCATATTTGGCAACACATTCGCCAAAAGTACTGAAAACTGGTTTTAAAGTGAACGGGCACTTGCATGAAAATGATCTAAAAAAGAGTCAACAAGGTGTCAAGACAGGTTAATTCTGCCTGACAAAGCTCACTAACTTATTTAAGGAGCTGAGATCCTAAATAGATTAGGGAAGGCATGTGATTTGCCATTTGCTGAATAACATGGTAAAATTGCAATGCTAAGTTAGAGAGGCAGGGCAATGGAACAAACTAAATCACTCTTGCCGAATCCACATAGACTTGGTGGGGAAAATTACTTTCTTCTATACCATAATATTCTATGATTCTACTTCCCTGGCAGGTTGGGTGGATGGGCGTTGGGTATTGGCGCATGGTGTCGGCATGGTGGTTTTGTCACTGAACTGGTAATCCAGGGGCCCAGGATTTACACTTATTTGTATCAAGACACTAGAAAGTCGATAATGAATGTGTCCGGATGCTGCAACAACCTTCTTATTAACATTTGGGGTCTTGTGCCCAAACCATGAGAGCTGTCTCACAGACCAGTCATAGTGGTGGAATATACCTTACAGTTAACATCCCAGACCCACCTTTATCATCTCTGGTTATGTCCAGTCCCACCAACAGGACAAAACCACAAGAGGTGGTGGCACAGTCAGGATGGAGTGGCCCTGAGAGTCCTAAAATCAACTCTGGCATCAGGTCAAACCTCTTGCTGGTTACCATGTACCATCCCCCCTCAACTGATAAATCATTATTCCTCCATGTTGGACTAGTCCTCCTGGTGGAAACACAGAGTGACAAGGACACAGAATATGCTCTGGATTGATGGTTTCAATGTTCATTGCTTGGTAGTATCACTACTGACCTAGCTGGTCAAATCTTAAAGGACATAGCTGCTAGACTAGATCTGCAGCAAGTTGTGAGGGAAACAACAAGAGGAAAAAACATACTTTATCTCATTCTCACCAACCTGCCTGCCGCATTAAAGGATTGGTAGGAGTGACCATCTCACAGTTCTTGTATTCCCAGTCATGACAATTAAACAATTCACTGGAGGAGGAGGCTCCACAAATATCTGCATTCTCAATGATGGAAGATCCCAGCACATCAGTGAAGAAAATAAGGCTGAAGCATTTGCAAACATCTTCAACCAGAAGTGCCAAATGGATGACCACTTTGGCCTCCCAGAGGTCTTCAGTATTGCTGATGCGAGTCTTTAGCCAATTCAATTCACTGTGTTTGCTATCAAGAATCAGCTGAAGGCACTGGCTGTTAAAAAGGTTACGGGCCTTGACAGTTTTCCAGCTACAGTCCTGAAGAATTGTGCCTGAGAATTTGCCCGTAGCCAAGCTGTTCCAGTACAGCTACAATGCTGGCAATTGGACAATTTGGAAGATTGCCCTGTTGTTATGTTCTGTACACACAAAAAAGAAATCAGCCAAAGCCTATTGGTGATCATTAGTAAAGTGATGGAAGGATCAACATCACTATGAAGCAGCACTTGCTCAGCAGTACATGCTCACTGATGCTCAGTTTGAATACTGCCAGAGACACTCAACTCCTGACTTCATTACAACCTTGGTTCAAACATGGACAAAAGAGCTAAGCTTTTTGTGAGGTGAGAGTATTTGTCTTTGACATCGAGGCAGCATTTGACCAAGTTTTGCATCAAGAGCTCTGGCAAAACTGAGGTCAATAAGAATCAGGAGGAAAAATCTCTAGTGTTAGGGTCATACCTAGCAGGAAGGAAGTTGGTTGTGCTTGTTGGAGGTCAATCATCTCAGTCCCAGGATATCACTGCAAGAGTTCTTCAGGGTACAGTCCCAGGCCCAATCATCTTTAGTTGCTTTATCAATGACCTTCCTTCCACCATAAGGTCAGAAGTGGGAGGGTTCAGATTCACTGGCATTCCTGATTCTGACTTTGGACCTGAAGCACTCTTAGGGATTGAGTTTGTAAATAAAGGCAATTTCGTGATGGGACACTGGCCTCTGAGGAGTTATTTCAGATAAGTGAAATACAAGAAACTATCATCAGTAACAGCATAGGTAGTAAGTGAATATTCATAAATGATTGCCTGGATGGAAGGAAGATGGGAGTCTTTTTTTATTTGTGAAGGGGATGTGTGTTGTCCTAATAAGGCCAGCATTATTGTTCATCCCAATTGCCCCTGAGAACATTTCAGTGGGCAATGGGAAGTGGGAATGTTCGCTGATGATTGCACAATGTTCACTATCATTCGCGATTCCTCAGATACTGAAGTAGTCCCTGTCCAAACGCAGCAAGATGTGGACGATATCCAGGCTTGGGCTGGCAAGTAATAAATAACATTCTGGCCATACAAGTGCCAGGCAATGACCTTCTCCATTAAGAGAGAATCTACCTATTGTCCCTTGACATTCAATACTATCGCCCACGCTCCTGGGGGTTACCATGCACCAGAAGTTAAACGGCACAAGCGATATAAATGGGTAGAAGAGCAGGTCTGAGGCTAGGAATAGTGTGGCGAGTAACTCACCTCTTGACTCCACAAAGTCTGTCCATAATCCACAAAACACAAGTCAGGAGTGCGATGGAATATTCTCCACTTGCCTGGATGAGTGCAGCTCCAACATCATCATCCACGGTGTTGCTCAACACCATCCATGACAAATTAGCCCACTTCAACAACCATTCACTCCCTCCACTACTGATGCACAGAAGCAGCAATGTGTAACCATCTAAAAATTCACTGTAGGAACTCACCAAGGTTTCTTAGAGAGCACTTTCCAAATCTACAAACGCGACCATCTAGAAAGATGAGGGCAGCAGAAACTTGGGAGCACCACCACCCAGAAGTTCCCCTCCAAGCCACTCACCATCCTGACTTGGAAGTATACGACTGTTCCTTCACTGTTACAGGGTCAAAATCCTAGAACTTCTTCCCTAACAGCACCATGGGTGTACCTACAACTCAAGATGGGATGACCAATGAATGATGGCCTAGCCAACCAAACCCAAATCCCTCAAATGAATAAAAAAAAAACTGAAATAAAAATTATTCCAGATTCATTTAAATCACTGAATTTCTATTTCCCAGGTGCTGTTGTATGATTTGAACACACGCCACCAGATTTTTAATGCTGGAGTTTGAATTAGTAGTCGAGTAACATAAGCACTTTGTAACCATACCTCCTGAGAGCTCGAATGCAATGGAGATGTTTCATTAAGTGCTCCAGGTTCCATGCTGGGACCCCCTTCTGATCCTGGTATCGAATGACCTAGAATTGCAGTTTGAATGCAATCTAATTAAATTTATTAAGTCGAGGAGAGGACGGTAGACTCAGGAGAGGAAGCCCAAGATCTTTCAAAGAAAAGAAAAATCACAGAATCACCGAATGGTAACAGCACAGCAGGGGGCCATTCGGCCTGTCGAATCCATGCTGGCTTACTGCAAGAGCAACTCAGCTACCCTCACTCCCCCTTCCTTTCAAAATAGCCTTGCAAATCTTGAGTTTTCAGAAGCTTATCCAATTCCCCCTTGAGAGACAGAATTGAATCTGCTTCCCTCACAGTCTCAGGCCCTGCATTCCTCAGCCTAACCACTCAGTGCATGAAAAAAATGTTCTCTCATGCCGTCTTTGGTTCTTTTGCTCATCACTTTAAATCAGTGTCTTCTCATCTTGATCCTTCCACCCAAGGGAACAGTTTCCCACTAGCTATCTGTCTTGTTTTTATGTTACAGGACGACTGGCACCATTACTGTCAACTAACTTTATAAATAACACATTTTCAAAAGATGAATTCACAACACAATATTAAGGAAAGGTATCAGCATAGAAGATGTGGAATCTGCATGGGTCGAGTTAAGAAACAACAAGGGGCAAAAAACATTGGTGGGGGTGGTATAGAGACTACCAAACAGTAACGGTTATGTTGGGGAAGCATTAGACAAGGAAATCAGAGATGCATGTGTTAAAAGAACATCTGTGATTTTGGGTGACTTTAATTAGTCACAGTATAATAGAGGAGGAATTTCTGGAGTGCATAGGGGATGGTTTTCTGGAACAATATGTTGAGGAACCAAAAATGGAGCAGGCCATCTTGGATTGGGTGTTTTGCATTGAGAAAGGATTAATTGGCAATCTAGTTGTGACAGAACCCTTGAGGATGAGTGACCGTAATACAGAAGAATTCTTTGTCAAGTTGGATAGTCATGTACTTGATTCTGAGACCAGGGTCCTGAATCTCAATAAAGGTAACTATGAGGTATGAATTGGCCATGGTGGACTGGGAAGTATTACTGAAAGGAAACACAGTGGACAGGCAATGGCAAGCATTTAAAGAACAAATAGGTGAACTCCAGAAGTTGTTTATTTCTGTTTGGCATAAGAGTGGTGAGGGAATTGTGGCCAAATTATGGCTTACCAGGGAAATTAGAGATAATATCAGATTCAAGGAAGAAGCATACAAATTGGCAAGAAAAAGCAATAGGCTTGAGGATTGAGAGCAGTTTAAAATTCAGCAAAGGAAAACCAATACATTGATGAAGAAGGGAAAAATAGAGTATGAAAGTAAGCTAGTGGGGAACATAAAAACTGACTGTTACTTTAGACATGTAAAGAGAAAAAGATTGACAAAAATGTATGTAGGCTCCTAACAGTCAGAAATGGGAGAATTTATAACAGAAAATAAAGAAATGGCTGAGGAATTAAATTTGTATTTTGCTTCATTCTTCACAAAGGAAGACATGAATAATGTGCCATAGGTGCTGAGAGAAACATGTTTTTGTGAGGAACTGAAGGAAATCAGCATTAATAGAGAAATGGTTTGGGAGAAACAGATGGGATTGAAAGTGGATAAGTCTCTTATCTTCATCCCAGGGTGCTCAAGAATGTGGCCCTGGAAATAATAGATTCATTGGTGTTTATTAACTAAAATTCTTTGGACTCTGCAATAGTTCCTACAGACTGAAGGGCAGCTAGTATAAGCCCATTCAAAAAGGGAGGTAAAGAGAAAACAGGAAACTACAGACTAGTGAGTCTAATATTGATACTGGGGAAGTTGCTAGAGTCATTTAGAAAGCAGTGGCATAATCAGACAAAGTCAGCATGGATTTACAAAAGGGAGATCATGCTTGATGAATGTACTGGAATTTTTTGAGGATGTAACCAGTAGAGTTAACTGAAGCAAACCAGTGGATGTGGTTTATTTAGACTTTCAGAAGGCTTTCAACAAGGTCTCACATAACAGAATATGGGTAAAGTTAAAGCACTTGGGATTGCAGGTAGTGCCTTGAGATGGATAGAAAGCTGGTCAGCAGTTGGAAGCAAAGAGTTAGCCTAAATGAGTCTTTTTCTGATTGGCAGTCAGTGATTAATGGGGTTCCACAGGGATCTGTGCTAGGACCCCAACTGTTCACATTATATATTAATGATTTGGAAGAGGGAACTGAATATTTTATCTCCAAATTTGCAGATGATACAAAATTGGGTGAGAGGGTGAGCTGTGAGGTGATGCTTCAGCGTGATTTGAACAGGCTGAGTATGAGGGCATCTGCATGGCAGATGCAGTATAATGTGGATAAATATGAGGTTATCCACTTTGGTAGCAATAATAGAAAGACAGATTATTATTGAATGGATGTAAATTGAGGGAGGTGGTTTCTCAACGAGACCTTGGCATCCTCGTGCATCAGTCACTGAAAATAATCGCACAGGTACAGCAGGCAGTAAAGAAGGCAAATGGTATGTTTGCCTTCATAGCGAGAAGATTGGCGTATAGGGATAGGGATGTTTTGCTGCAAATGTACAGGGCATTGGTGAGGCCACACCTAGAATATTGTGTGCAGTTTTGGTGTCCTTATCTGAGGAAGAATGTCCTTGCTATAGAGGGAGTACAACGAAGGTTTACCAGGCTGATTCCTGGGATGGCAGGTCTGTCATATGAGGAGAGACTAAGTTGATTAGGATTGTACTCACTGGGGTTTAAAAGAGTGAGAGGGATCTCATAGAAACTTTTAAATTCTAACAGGGTTAGACACGGTACAGTCAGAATGTCCCCAGTGGTGGGGGATAGACTAGGAGTCGTAGTTTGAGGATAAAAGGTAAACCTTTTAGAACTATCGTGAGGAGAAATTTCTTCACCCAAAGAGTAGTGAATGTGTGGAATTCACTACCACAAAAAAATAGTTGAGACCAAAATATTGTCTGATTTCAAGAAGAAATTAGATATAGCTCTTGGGGCTTAAGGGATCAAGGGATATGGGGGAAAGGGGGATCAGGATATTGAATTTGATGATCAGCCATGATCAAGATGCATAGCAGAGCAGGCTCAAAGGGCCGAATGGCCTACTCCTGCTTCCAGTTTCTATGTATCTCCAAGACATCTGCAGCCTTGTTACAACAATTCCTAAAATGTGCTATCTGACCTCTGAACCCTCGGTCAAGTGACCCCATGAACTGTTGCGTAAATGTTGCAAAATATTGTATGTAATACTGGAATCCAATACTTCTGTCACCCTATTATTATCATGACACTACCCTGTCTAGACCCTCAATATTTTGACCTCTATTAAATCTCATTGCATTTTTCTATTTAAGGAGAAAACCCCAGCTTCTGCAGTCTATCCTCAGAAGGTAAGTTCTAAATTCTGGGATCATTCTCATAAATCACTTGTGTACCCTCCCCAAATACTTCACATCCTTCCTAAAGTATGGTACCCAGAACTGAGCACAACACTCCAGTTTAGACAAAACCCGTGCTTTCGAAGGATTAGCCATGCTTTCATACTCCATGCTTCCATTTACAAAGACTACAATCTCATTTGCATTTTTACCATCTTCTCACTCTTTCCTGCCACCTTCAACAACCTATGTACATATTCTTCATGTCTTGCTCTGTTCCTGTAACCCTTTTAGAATTATATACATATTTTGCCTTATCTTGTTCTTTCAACAAAAACGTACCAGTCACATTCCTGCATATTCAATTTCATCTGCCATGTGTCTTTCCTTTCTACCAACTGTGTCCTCTTGAAATCTATTATTATCCACCTCATGGTTCACAATACTTTCACATTTTGTGTCATCTACAAGTGTTGAAATTGACTCCTGTGCAACCCCAGTCTATAAATTCTTTCAATAACCATTTACGGTCAATCAGCCAACATCACATCTAAGTTATCATTCTCTCCTTTGTTCCATGAGTTTTAAATTTGCTGACAAGCCTATTACCTGGCATTTTATCAAATACCTTTTGGAAGTCTATACACATCATGTCAACTGCATTTCCTTCGACAACTCTTTCTGTTACCTCATCAAAGTATCAGTCAAAATAGTTAAATATGATTTGCCTTTAAGAAAGGCAAACTGTGGGAGAGATGGTGGCATAGTGATATTGTCACTGGATTAGTAATGTAGACACTCAAGTTGATGTTCTGGGGACCCGGGATTGAATCCCACCACAGCAGGTGCTGAAATATGAATTCACTAAAAAATCTAGAATTAAAAGTCTAATGATGACCATGAAACCATTGTTGATTGTCACAAAAAAAAACATCTGGTTCACTCATGTCCTTTAGGGAAGGATATCTGCCATCCTTACCTGGTCTGTACTACATGTGACACCAGACCTACAATGGAGTTGATTCTTAAATACCCTCTGAGATGGACAATTAGGGATGGACAATAAATGCTGGCCTAGTCAGTGATGCCCACACCCCATGAGAAAATGAGAAACAAAAATCCATGCGGTTTTTTGTCAATTAATCTACATTAGTCTCCAACTGTTAACTTTGTCCTGGTTTATCAGTTTTAAAAGATTTCCCGCCACTGAGGTTGAACAGACTGACCAGTAGTCATTGGATTTACCCTTACACCTCACCTAATCCTTATGGCTCATTTCAATAATGGCTTGTCTCACCAAGTTCAGGTTACATGCTTGAGTATTCTTTGATTTACTTAGGAAGAATCCAGTGATCCACCAAATAATTTTCAGTCACTGATCACAACCAGATCTCTAATCACCGGCAGTGTTCACATGGGCCAAAGGATCAGAGATTTGTCTGTCAAAATGATCCTGAAGTATAAAGATTTGTATTGTTCAATAATAGCCTGGACAGCACAGGCGTGGAGGGCTGAAGGGCCTGTTCCCATGCTGTACTTTTCTTTGTTCTTAAACACTGAAGAGTAGATGATGTAAAATTATTCTGAAGTGTCCTCAATGTCCAAATGTCAGTCACCCAGTGGTGACCGGCCACATCGTACTAAGTCATATGGAACACATGAGATCTTCATTTGTTGTGTTCTGCTTTGCATTAGCTGGTCCCAGCCAAGGAGGAAATGGAAGTTGAAGCCTGATATCGATACTATTAATGTGAAGAGGAAATCAGCGAAGGGTCACCAAATAGTCGCCCCTACTAGACATTGTTGTGCTTGGGTTTAAAGGCTTGATCAATACATAAGAACATAAGAAATAGGAGCAGGAGTAGGCCATCTAGCCCTTCAAGCCTGCCCCGCCATTCAATAAGATCATAGCTGATCTGAAGTGGATCAGTTCCACTTTCCCGCTCTCTCCCCATAACCCTTAATCCCCTTGTCTGTCAGAAACCTATCTACCCATGACTTAAATATATTCAGCGAGGTAGCCTCCACCAGTTCAACGGGCAGAGAATTCCAGAGATTCACCACCCTTTGAGTGAAGAAGTTCCTCCTCAACTCCGTTCTAAACTGCCCCCACCCCCCTTATCTTGAGGCTGTGCCCTCTAGTCCTGCTATCCTTTCTAAGTGGGAAGAATCTCTCTACCTCTACCCTATCCATCCCCTTCATTATCTTATTTGTCTCTATAAGATCCCCCCTCATCCTTCTAAACTCCAACGAGTACAGACCCAGTCTATTTAGTCTCTCTTCATAGTCCAACCCCCTCATCTCCGGTATCAGCCTAGTGAACCTCCTCTGCACTCCCTCCAAGGCCAATATATCCTTGCGCAAGTGCAGCGACCAAAACTGTACACAGAACTCCAGCTACGGCCTCACCAGTACCCTGTACAGTTGCAGCAAGACCTCCCTGCTTTTATATTCCCCCCTCGCTATAAAGGCCAGCATCCTATTCGCCTTCTTGATCACCTGCTGCACCTGCAGGCTGGGTTTTTGCAACTCGTGCACAAGGACCCCCAGGTCCCTCTGCACCGTAGCATGCTGCAGCTTTTCGCCTTTTAAATAATAATCCCTCCTACTATTATTTCTGCCAAAGTGGATAATCTCATACTTGCCAACATTATACTCCATCTGCCAGGTCCTCGCCCACTCGCTCAGCCTATCCAGATCCCTCTGCAGACTTTCCACACCCTCCACGCGATTTGCTTTTCCACTCATCTTCGTGTCATCAGCAAATTTCGTCACCCTACACTCAGCCCCCTCCTCCAGATCATCTATATAAATGGTAAATAGCTGAGGCCCCAGTACCGATCCCTGTGGCACTCCGCTAGTCACCAACCGCCAATCAGAATAGCACCCATTGATACCAACTCTCTGCTTCCTATTAGACAGCCAATCCTCTATCCACGCTAACACCCTACCCCCAACTCCGTGCACCCTAACCTCCTGTAGCAACCTTTTATGAGGCACCTTATCAAACGCCTTTTGGAAATCTAAAAACACCACATCCACCGGTTCCCCTCTGTCTACCGCACTAGTCACATTCTCATAGAAATCCAATAAATTCGCCAATCACGACCTCCCCTTAACGGATCCATGCTGCGTCTGCTCTATCAAACCATTCTTTTCTAGGTCCCTCGCTATTTCTTCTTTGATGATGGATTCAAGCATTTTTCCAACTACAGACGTAAACTAACCGGCCTATAATTCCCTGCCTTTTGTCTGCTACCTTTTTTAAACAGCGGCGTAATATTCGCCATTTTCCAATCTTCCGGCACTTCCCCGGAATCCAGCAAAGTTTGGTAAACAAGAAGAATTATCTGTAGAGCCTCAATCTCAATGGATATTAGGTAAACAGACCAATGTTGGTGGTTTTTTTCTGGTGGGGATTATAAAAAAAGGGTGGCACGATAGCTCAGTGTTAGCACTGCTGCCTCACAGTGCCAGGGACACATGTACAAATCTGGCCTCGGACCACTGTCTGTGTGGAGTCTGCATTCTCCCTGTGTTGGTGTGGGTTTCCTCTGAGTGCTCCAGTTTCCTCCCACACTTCAAAGATGTGGGTTAGGTTTACTAATTAGTGTCAGGCAGATTAGCAGGGTTAATTTGTGGGTTAATGGGAATAGGGCCTGGGTGAATTGCCTCTGGTGCAGGCTCGATGGGCTGAATGGCCTCCTTTTGCACTGTAGGGATTCAATGATTTTATTCTCTGAGTCTAGGATCGAAGTTCAAAAGCGAAGGTGATAGGATCTGTGCATTTGAGGATTTAGGCCCAGGTGAGTCCTTCAAGTTTCATGCAATTAGGCAGCACTACACTGACATCAGGAAGACTCAGTATGCTTTCCTCTACTACAGCTCAGAATGAGGAAGCAGCCAGTTTTTCTTCCTCTTTATCTGAAGGAGTAAGAACCCTGAAAACTCTCGTCCCATCTCCTGTTTGGGTCCTGCGTCTAAACTCAGTGGCAAAATCTGAATCCAGCTGCACATCTTGAAGACTTTGCCTCACTTCTTTAGTTGGCTTTGTGCCAGAAATGGCTCAATTCCAGATCCACACCAGTCTTTCCACACATTTGCCCCCGAGGGTTTGGTTTATGCCAGGCAGTTCAACTCAGCCTAAGCATTGCCACTGACTTCACCATAGCTCACGGGGTTAGGACATGGCATCATGAATAGCATTCACTTGGGGGGAATAAAGGCACATCTGTGGTGCCTCCATTGAAGTTGGCCAGAAATGTGAGCAGAAGACTTGTGGGATTAAGGGAAATAGATAAAAGTATTTTAAAAGTTTCAAGATCCAAACTTTCAGATAGTTAAAGGTCCAAACCTTCAGGAATTGCTTGATCCTGGTCTGGATTTAGAAGGTGCCGGTTTCAGATCTCCCACTCAAAACAGTTCTAGTCATTTCATCGTGTAGCAGTTACAAGATTGTGATGAAGTTTCTTGGACATTCAAATCTTTGGAGCACAATCGACTGAACCTCCGGATTTACTGAGTCAAATGCTTTGTCAGGTCGATGGATGCAAAGAGTTTCTGGTATTGTTCTTAATATTTTTCCCACACTTGTCTGGCCACAAAGATCATGTCAGATGTTCCTTTGGAAAGCCTATAGCTACACTGTGTCTCCATGGGAACTCCCTCAGCCACAGGAAGTAGACAATTCAGGAAAATGCATGGTTTTACCTGCTATTGATTTGAGGGAAATACTTCAATAGTTTCCGCAATGCGGATAGGGCCTGGGGAAGAGGCTCAATGGGCTGAATGGCCTTATTCTGCACTGTAGGGATTCTATGATTCTATTATCTATCTCCCTTCTTGAAGTAAGTTACAATTGTCACAATCCTGACGTGGAGAGGGAGGTATTTTTCTTCCCAGATCCTTAGGATGAGCACCTGGAGTCTTGGTATGAATTAAAAACTCAGCAAGAGGATTCTTTTTCCCATTTAACCTTGTAGCCTTGGTGGCTTGAAAAAAGTTTCACACTTATTCTTTACATTCCGGATTTGTCTTTAGGTGGCAGCTTGGAGCTTATTGGAACCTTGTCTTCTTGACTTGCGACCCTGGGCTATTCTGCCTGGAAATTAAGGCTGCTCACTTTTGTTCCAGGAAGTCAAGTATGTCAGCATCATTTTGATCAAACTAATCCTGGTTCTGATAATGCTAAAATCTGGTTACAATTATCATCCAATATATGTGCAGTATGGATCATGAATATTAAAAGCAGCAGTAATATAATACAATGTTGTGTGCATCCTACAGGCTATCCCACCGCAAGTTTGAGACTACGAATTTTACTTTAACATCATTGTGTAACATTGCTAATTTGACAGAAAAATATCCCACTATTATTTGTAACACTGTATAGATGATAACACTGATTTCAGTGACTGGCTCAGCCTCATTAACTTGTTCTGCACATTGCCCCTTATGGATGCATTGAGAGTAAATTAGGAGAAAGATTTAATATTTGCAGCCCAGATACACATCTTTTCTGTCCTGCCTCACAGCAGCCAGGGACCTGGGTTCAATTCCCAGCTTGGGTCACTGTTTGTGTGGAATCTGCATGTTCTCCTCGCGTCCACACGGGTTTCCTCTGGGCGCTCCAGTTTCCTCCCACAGTCCGAAAGACATGCCAGTTAGGTGGATTGGCCCATGCTAAATTCTCCCTCAGTGTACCTGAACAGGTGACAAAGTATGATGATTAGGGGATTTTCACAGTAACTTAATTGCAGTATTAATGTAAGCCTACTTGTGACACCAATAAATAAACCTTAAGATGTAGAAGGCTTTCTCATTCTTGGATGTAGGATACTATTCAATATGAATATTTCACACAAGTTCAAGTGGCTCCTAAACAACAAAGTGGGATAGTTGAATAAAATAGATCTTCACTGTCAGTGAGAAGTATTGGAGACCTCAGGTGTCTCTGTACAGTGAAACTTCTAAGAAACCAGAGGGCAAAATCTTAATGGTTCACAGTTGTATCTGTATATTCTTGATTGGCAAGTCTGAAGACTCTGCTGATTGCTGCTTCTCACGACAATATATTTTTAATATTTGCTATGCAACATAAATTTATCACAATATTTCAAAACCTCAGAAAACTCATTAAAGCCACAAGCTTTAATGCTTGTCAGGACCAAGTCACTGCCGCAGCCAGTTAGGATTTTCCAGGCACATTTGCCCTCAATGCTCCTGCTCAAAGTCAACAGACCTTTGCATGGTCATGTCCCACCCACTATAATTCCCGGGGCAAGCAGGCAGGGTGGGAAAATTCCTCCCACAGTCTTCCTACACTTGTTCTACCATCGAGAAATCTTTGGGACTGCAATTCGTCTGGCACCTGCACATAAGCTCACCACAAATGGCGGTCCTATCAGGAGCAAGAGACTTCTGACTGTGTTGCTTAAAGGATTGTCAGAGCATACACACATTTCCACCTGCAATCCATGAAGGGCCACTACAACATATCAAATTCAATATCACAGGCTCAATCTACAGCACGTCTGCTGCTGTTGGAAGCCTTTCACCTGTTTCATTCTGCCAGCAGTAATGTTAATAAAACAGTGTTTTTTATGAAAGGCCCAGCTGGCAAAAGCAATAAATTTGACTCAAATGGTTGTGCAGTCTCTGAGCTAACTGTAAAGGAGCTTGGAAGGATGCTGAAATTAAGATTTCTGAACAGCCCGACAAATGCTGGCACTCAAATGAAATTTTCTCCAATATTTCTACTTGTGACAAGATCAGATTATGATTCCTCTAATAAAACTAAAATAATAAAGATACTCCCAAATTTGCAGGAGTGAGGAATCTCAAGGGAAACCCCTTTCATAGCATTCCTCGCCAGTCTCCAGTCCAAAATTGCTTTGCAGCGACAAGTCCTGAGAGAACTTGATAACACAATGGCAAAGAAACATTTAGAACTTTGGTGATAGACTGAATCAACAGTCTACCTCCTAATTCAGCGAGAATTAAGAATCGAGAAACGAAGAATACAGCACAACAGAAAATTGGGGGCGCTGGGTTTTAACTGCTCCATTTCTGGACTGAAGAGGTTGAGTGATATTGCAAGTAAATCTTATTAAAAATGTCCTTATGTTGTTGAGTACTTTCAATGGTCTGTTCAACTTGCTTTAACAGCACAAATGCAGCAATTTCTTGAAATGAAATAGATGATGGTGAGCTGCTGTGTTTGTGTCAGAGGGACAGCAAGGTGCAAATCATCCAGCAATGTGTGGTGATTCAGCATTCACATGGGTGGGATTTTCCAGCCCATCCTGCTGATGGGATCTTCCAGTCCCGTTAAAGGTGAACCCCCTCCCTCTCTATGGCAGGTTCCTCAGCGGCGCGACCAGCGAGCGGCGCAAACGTCCATTGACTTTGGCAGGACTGAAAGATCCCAGCAGCAGCCAATGGTGAGCTGTCTTGACCATTAGAAAACCCACCATGCGTGGTGGGGGGGGCGGATGTGGAAAATCCTGGGCAATACCTTTCCTCACCACAGTTACTAAATTATTTACAAATTTAAACTCAATATTATCTTCCCAGCAAATTCTGGGCCAAATTATTTTGGAAGATGGAGCTTTGTTGCTTCAACTTGGACAGGAAGGAGGAGGTTCAGAAGAAGATTTCCAAATCCCTTAAAGAGAAACTCAGACTTACTTGTGAAAGCTTGTGGGGGGTGGAGCTTGAGTTAGCTCTTTCCGAGGTTGACAACTGAATAAATTAGGATCATTCTTTGCTTACTTCTGAAACAACTGAGTGCAAAAGCTCACGTTAAGAAACAACAGTTCCAACAAATCTGAGAAACGAGAGAAACAGGGAGAAATAGGGGCATGAGGAATCTCTGTGTTGAAAAATTTCATCTTGTAACAATTTGTCCCTGATGTGGATGAGTGAGGCATTTGCCTATCTTTTTTATTTCAAGTCTTAATTTGCTGTGGATTAGTTTCCCAAGTAAATGTTCAAAGTCAGATAATTACCTGGATAAAGTTCTGGGCAGTCAATATTTAAATCATGGGCTCATGCGCCACTTGAGACTCTGTTTATTGAGATGTCAGTCTGAAAGCAGCATAGCACCATCCTTACGTAGAAGAATATCTGACCTACAGATTGGATTTTATAGCAACTCCTGAAAGGCCTGAGCACTAAGCAAAGAATATGGTTCAAATGGTCAATCATCTTATTTAAAATAAAAGTGGGTCCGGTTCTCCTTTAAAATATCTTTTCGTATTGAGGAGGTGCAGAGATGCTGCAAGACTAAACGAAGGTTTCTTCTGCCTTTATGTTAGGACTGTGTTTCTGAGACTCCCCGCCGTGGTCTTGAATGGCACGGCAGAAGTTGAGCAGTTTTGTGGAACGAAAGCAAGTTGTCAATACACACTCTGAAAAGTAAAGTGCTTTCATGGAAGAACGTTTCATTATGAGGCATCTCTTTCCATGCACACTGCCAAATTGTGATTCAATACATCGAGAGTTGCCATGGAAATCAAACTGGAGCTAGCTGTGAACGTACAATCCAGGCTCCTGTCAGGTCACCGAGGGCGACCTCTCACATCGGGGGGGGGGGGGGGGGGGGGGGGGGGGGGGTCTCGCTCCTGATTGGTTAGGTTCCCCGATTGGTCAGGAACATTGTGAGAATTGATCTTTTGCGGAGCGATTGAGAAAATGATTTCTGCCGTTTTTTTTAATGTTCTCTCCCACCCCTCAAGTTTGTCAACTGCTCCTCTCACTTTTCCTATTAATTAAAGGCATGAGGGTCCATTTTGGCTGTAGGAGCCACTAGCGCGATCTGGCTGACTGCCCATTCAGGTGTCGAAGAGACCGTTGTGATTTTAGAGGTTCCAACCTCATTTAAATTTGGCAGGCAAGCTGCACAATGGCACCAGATCCCAACAAAGCTCAGCAAATTTGGCAAAGAAAGATGGTAGTCATGATGTGGGTATGCCGGCGTTGGACTGGCGTAAACACAGTAAAAAGTCTGACAACACCAGGTTTTAGTCCAACCGATTTATTTGATAATATACTCACAAGCTTTCGAGGTTAGCCCCTTCGTCAGGTGAATGGAGAATTCTGGCCTCAGACAGAGCATATAAAGCACAGACAGTTTAGAGATTACTGATTAGAATATCAGTAATCTCTAATCAGTAATCTCTAAACTGTCTGTGCTTTATATGCTCTGTCTGAGGCCAGAACTCTCCATTCACCTGACGAAGGGGCTAACCTCGAAAGCTTGTGAGTATATTATCCAATAAATAGGTTGGACTAAAACCTGATGTTGTCAGACTTTTTACTAAAGAAAGATGGGCCAGAGCTGGCAGTAGTGGGGAAAGGGTTGAGGAAGGGAAGTCATGATGGTGGAGGGTTGAGGGTTGACTGCAGGCCAGATTATTTTTGTGGGTCCAGAAGGTAAGTTTGTACTCTTCTAAGGGCCACAAGAACAATTTGACATTTCTCTCCCACTGCTATAGAGCAGATCACAGTACTGTCGCATTGACTGGTTCTAACTAAACCGGGAATCAAGGTTTATGCCACATTTCACCAATTTTCTTCCAAAAAGGGCACGTTGCCCAACTCAGGCAAACACTTTGGACACGTGATCATAGGCCCCTTTTAAAATAGAGTTGGTCACATCGGTCGTGTGACTGGGGCCAGTAGGGCTACTGACCCTGTTTTGAGGCTGTTATTCATTCCATTAACCCAAAAGTGAGGATACTCAAAATGCAGCCCACTGACCCATTATTAGGGTGCAGTTCCATAGGTATTCACTGGACAGAGTTTTACAGCCTCAGTCAACCAATGACCATGAAATTCCGTCCCAGTCAACAGACATCGTCCGCCCCTTGCCCGCTCTGACACTCTGGCAGGCAGGATGGTAGAATTCCAGCAACTGTCTTCCTGTAATATTCTCAATTGGCCATTTTTCATCTGACAGCAAGTATTGTCAGGTCTAACAAGTCTGCACCGACTCTTTACAGGGCATTCTACCCAGGTCCAACCGCCCCCCACCACCCCCAACCCCCACGCATTTACCATGGCTAATCTACACACCTTTGGACACTAGGAGGCAATTTAGCATGACCCATTTGCTTAACATGCACATCTTTGGACCGTGGAGGGAAACTGGAGCACCCGGAGGAAACCCATACAGACACGGGGAGAATGTGTAAACTCCACACAGTCATCCAAGGCTAGAATTGAACCCGGGACCCTGGCACTATGAGGCAATAGTGTTAACTGTGCTACCCTGAAATGAAATGAAACAGTGTCCTCCCCAAAAACAGTTGGGGCTTGATCTTACCGGCCGTTCACGCCACACTCCCGCTGCAGCAAAGTCGGAAAATTTGGCACTCAACCAAATCTCCGCAGCGAGATGGGAAAGTCTTGTCAGCAAGAATGGCCATCACATCCTGGCCTGTGCGACTACCTTGCCAATTGACAAATTAGTTTTTATAGAGTGTGTCCAATGGATGACTATAACAACAGTATGGTCACTATCATTTTGGGACCTCTTTTCTAAGTCAATAATTGTTAGCGGACAGCTGATCTTGTTAGCAGCGAGTTATGTGGAGATATTTATTGCTGAGTACGTGGTAGAGTTGCAGGTAAATCTTTCATTAGATTCCTGTTGAATGCCTTCATCACTGCTCTGAAAAGTGGACTAGTTACTTTATTGTCAACTGTGCTTCCAGCAACTATCCTACTTGCAAATACTCATTAATCCAGGTCTGTATAATATTAAATGCAAGCTATAATAACTGATGAAACACATTTACAATGTTGTACAGTTATAAAACACAGAAATGTAGGCTAATAGTACCGAGCACAAGGCAATTAGATTTACATCCATGTGGCAATATATGACCTCTTTTTCAGGCAGAATCTCTTGATATTAAACTGAAGATTGCACAGTGCCCTCATACATTATATGTAGTTCTCAGCCTTCTCATGTTACTTTCAATGTTAGACTAATAAAAAGAAAGTAGCTGTATTGACATTGCACCTTCTCCCACAATACTTGCAGCCAATGAAGTAATTTTGAAGTGTAGTCACTCTGGTAGCATGGCGATACAGGGGAGGCTGGATGGAACAGTGGTTAGCACTGCTGCCTCACAGCACCAGGGACCCAATTCGATTCCCGGCTTGAGTCTGTGTGGAGTTTCTACATTCTCCCCATGTCTGCATAGATTTCCTCCGGATGCTCCGGTTTCCTCCCACAATCCAAAGATGTGCGGGTTAGGTGGATTCGCCATGCTAGATTACCCTTAAGTGTCAGGGTGACTAGCTAGGGTAAAAGCATGGGGTGATGGGAATGGGGCCTGGGTGGGATTGTGGTCGGTGAAGACTCGATGGGCCATCTTCTGCACTGTAGAGATTCTATGGTCCTATGATTCTAGTAATGTAGGAAAAGTGGCAGTCAATTCACTAGGTCCCACAAACAACACTGTGACAACAGCCAGATAATCAATCTTAGTGATTTGGTTGAAAGATAAATTAGCCAGGAAGAACTCTCCTGTTCTTCTCCGAAATAATATTAGGGACATTTTTATGTGTGCATGAGAGGGTAGACGGGTGCATCACAGCACTTCTGACAGTGCAAGCACTCCTTCTGTGCTGCAGAGTGTCAGTCTCGATTTTACGCTCCAGTCTCAGATGTGGGATTTGAACTCAAATTCTTCTGCCTCAGTGAGTGCTATGACTGAGCCACAGCTATAGCACAAAAGCAATGCTTCAGGAACAGAGCTTTAGCTTTGTTTGCTCCTTCAGAATTTCAGTGAACAATGATAGGAGGTGACTGTTCATTGTCCACTTAATTTCCTTCCACATTACACAGCAGAAAATGGTCTATTCTACTAAACTGGACCTTCGGTAGGTGGTCAGGGGATTAACAAGAAGGAAAAATATACTTGCCTTGTCCTCACCTATTACTTTTATCCTTGGTGGGTCTATGGTGCAACAATAGCACAAATGATTCTAGATCAGAAGGCTGCGTGTTCAAATCTGAGAATTCTACTGGGTGGCATAGTGGTTAGCACTGCTGCCTTACAGCACTAGGGACCAGGTTCAATTCTGGCCTTGGATGATTATCTGTGGAGTTTGCAAGTTCTTCCTGTGTCTGTATGGGTTTCCTCCAGGTGCTCCAGTTTTCTTCCACAGTCCAAAGATTTGCAGGTTAGAATAATTGGCCATGCTAAACTGTCCCTCAATATCCCAATATGTGCAGATCTGGGGGATTAAGCATAGTAAATGGATAGGACAGGGGAGAGGGCTTGGGTCACATAGTCTGTCAGACAGTCAGTGCAGACTCAATGGCCAAATAGCCTCCTTCTGCACTGTAGGGATTCTATGATTTTACTGTTGAGTGTATCCTTGTGGAAATGCAGTCCCATCTTCACAATGAGGACACCCTCCAGCATGTTCTGTGGCAGCACCATTGTCCTCAATGGGATGTACTCAGTACAGACCTTACCACTCAAAACTGGGCATCCATTAGGCTCTATGGGCTATCAGCTAAAGCAGAATTGTATTCAACAACAATTTGCAACCTCATGGAACAGCATATTCATCACTCTACCACTATCATTAAGCCAGGGGATCAACTTCAGTTTGCAGTAGTGCAAAAGAGCAAGCTGGGGCAATGCCAAGCATGCTTAAAATTGAAGGGCCAGCCCAGTGAAGCTACAATACATGCTAAATAGCAAATGCATGCTAGATAGCAAAAGCAGCATGCAACAGACAGGACAAAGTGGTTTCATGTTCAGTGGATCAGGTCTAGGCTCTGTAGCCCTGCCACATCCAGTGGTGTAAGGTGGTGGACAATTAAATAATTAAATGAGGAGGAGCTCCACAATCACCTCCATCCTTAATGATGGGGGAGTTCAGCATGTCAGTGCAAAAGAGAAGGCTCCATCTTCACCCAGAATTGCTGAATAGATGATCCATTTCTGCTTCCTCCTGAGTTCCTCAGTATCACAGATGCCAGTATTCACAAAAATCGATTCACTGCGGTGACATCAAAAATAGCTGAGGGCACTGGCTATGGCAAAGGCAATGGGTTCTGACAACATCCCAGCTGGAGGACTGAAGCCTTGCACTCCAGAACTAGTCACAATATTCGCAAAATTGTTCTGGTACAGCTACTATAGCTAGCCAACATTGTGAAAGATGATGCAGATATGTCCTGCCCACAAAATCAACAACTTTCCACCTTGATAAGATCAGAAATGGGGATGTTTGCTGATGATTGCACAATGTTCAGCACCATTCATGACTCCTCAGGTACTAAAACAGTACACTTGAGCTGATTAGTGGCAAGTAACGCTCATACCACACAAGCGCCTTCTTCAACGAGGGAGAATCTAATTATCTCTCCTAGACATTCATTGACATTGCCATAACTATATTACAACATCAACATCCAGGGGGTTACCACCGACCAGAAGCTGAACTGGACCAGCCATATACATACTTTGGTTACAAGAGCAGGCCAGAGGCTGGGAATTCTGTAATGGTTAACTCACAAAAGCATGTCCACATCCTACAAGGCACAAATCAGGAATGTGATGGAATACTCTTCACTTGCCTGAAGGAGTATGGCTCCAACAACACTCAAAATGTTTGACATCATCCGGGATAAAGCAGCCCACTTAACACCCAATCCGTCACCTTAAACATTCACTGCCTTCACCATCAACTCACAGGACCTGATTTTACCATCGTGTCAAGCCCAAAATGTGGTAAAGTCGGATGTGAGGCCGTTAACGCGATCCGCACCCGTGTCTGCACAGATTGCCACTTTACCGAAACCCGGGAATGATGGCAATCTGATTCGCACCCAAAACGGGCGCAATGGCGATTTAAATGCATTTGCATGTATTTCAATTGAATTAATAAACTGCCTGCCCAACTTTATCAGCAATTCCCCCTTTACCACCATGTTCGCCAATCCAGAATCCGCCTGAAATGAACTTGCTGAATAGAAGTCTGAATCAGGCGCTCCAGTTGGTGAAGAGCGAGTTCAGAGTTTCCAATGGCTCCCTGACTCAAATCAGTAGTGGTGGGGAGGAGGGAGGTGGGTCAGATCATTCTCTGGTTGGGGCGGCGGAGGGGAGTGAGGCTAGCTTGTTCTCTGGTTGGGGGGATGGCGGGGGGGGGGGCTGATTGTTGTCTGGTGGAAGGCGGGGAGGAGGGGGGGTGTGGTGCAGAAGAGGGCTGATCATTGCCTGGTGGGGAAGGAGGAGGAGGCAGGTCAGGCGAGTGAGGCCAGATCGTTCTCGGGGCGGGGCGGGGCGGGGGATGAGGGCAGACCAGGCCCACAATGGCAGCAGTGCATACCATTTACAAGATGTGCTGCTGAAATTTGCCAAAGCTCCTTTGATAGCACCTTCCAAACCTGCAATCTCAAACACCTAGAAGGAGGAAGACAACTAATGGGTGGGAACACCATTACCCATACATTCCACTCCAAATCATACAGCATCCTGATTTGTAACTAAAATCACCGTTTCTTCATTGTCAAGGGGTCAAAATTGGTCGCTTCCTTCCTAACAGGGCTGTGGATTTTTCTATATCACACGGACTATAGTGATTCAAACGTGGCTCACCACAACCTTCTCAGAGGCCAATAGGGACGAACCACAAATGCTGGTCTTGCCAGTGACATTCGTATCCCAGAAAGAATAATAAAAGGCTGGTAACTATAAAGTGATGACAAAAAGATGGGTCAGAGCATTATCAAACTGCTGGTATAAAACGCAACATCTAGCCATTGTTAACACATAACAATAGCACCACAGTGGGGCCTGACATAATTTGTGTTATCAATATTCCTCGACAACTGGACTGATAGAGTCACAGTTACTAAATAAAACCAATTATCACAGACAACAGGAACCCTTCTGAAAAAAATACATTCACAATTTCACTGGTTATTGGAGGATGTATGAATAATGGATTAAAGTCCCCTGGTTAGCCTTTTCCCAAAAGCTATATCCTGTATGAATCTTGTATAGTAAATCGTATGAAAATTAAATTTCTGATGATTCGCTTCAGCTAACAATACAAAATTCTATTTTACAACAAACCTCACAATCATTGTGTAATTTACACTCCCATGGACACAGATGGCCTCAGGAATACTACCAGTCCTTACCTACTGATGGAAATGTAACATCTCTAGCTAGAAATTATAATAATTTCAAGAAGTTCGCTTGTAGTAATGTACAGCAAATGAACTGGAAATAATTACCACTGCCACAAGTTTACGAGTCAAAGCACTGGAATAAAATAATCTCTTGAACCTTGGAAGAATAAAGGCGCTTTGAGGCTTCGGGGATTTAGAATAAATTTTAGCGTCAAGATGTTATCAGGACTACAGTAGAAAACAATGAAACTACTGCACTGCGCCAATACAATCGTATAACAGGATTAAATATTCTGATGCTTGGTGACATATGAACGCTCAACCCATCAATTCAGATTGGGCAGAAGATTCTAAATATATGAAAGCAATTAAAACACTTGGGTGTGTGATGCTAAACAATGGGATTAGTGTCTGACAATGAACGATAAATGTGTGCAAACAATAGCAGTGAAATTGGTCTTTAGTTGGTGATGGTTTTTGGCTTTTCGTTTTCAAAGGTTTACCCATTGAACCACTTAGTTGCAACAATGAAAGTGTTGAATGAGAATTTCTGGAAGATTTAAAGGAGAGAAGACTATCTGAGAAAGGATCAGAATCATTCGTCACTAATCTTACTCTTGCTCAGACCCTAATTTTGTCTCATTTTTCAAGCAAACCATTTTTATTTCAAAGAATTTATAGATTTTGTAGCAGAGAATTGATTGCATATTCCACTGACATTCTTCACAAAGACTTCCAATCTCCCCTGTAATTCTCTGATGTCTGATTTACTAACGTCTTGGCGACCAATGGAAAGAAATTTACCACAATTCATTTGATTCATTGAAGATCCTGACTGGAATTCTCCAGCCTCGCCCACGGCTGGGATTCTCCTGTCCCAATGCAGTGAAGAGAGTCATGGCTGAGCACTGAATTCTCTATTCTTGCTGGCAGTGCAAACAAGATCAGAGAATCCAGCCCCCTATCTCAGCTCCACTGAAAGAACTCTTAGCCTCTGATCCTTGGCAACAGGCCATACTGCATTTTCTCCATTACTTTCATGTCCTTCTTTCCTTCTTAGAATGGGGTGTCCAAAACTTTCCACGCATAATCCAAGATGGCATTTTGGTGCAGTACTGAGAAGTGTGCCTCTCTTTTGGATGAGGCATAAGACTAGGTTCCGTCTGCCCTCTTGTTTGGATGCGAAAGCCCGATACCCTGGCCTACATTTATTCCTCAGCTAACACACATAAAACAGAGAGCAGAATTCTCCCATCTGCTGAAGAGGAAGGGACAGGAGCGTCTCCTGCTGTGGAGGTCGATGGAAAACCACGCCATATCTTCCAGCCCTGACCTCATTAATTATGCATCTGGGGGTTGAGTGCCATATTCGTGGCAAGATGGACTTGATTCCACGCATCCGCCATAATTACTAGGTGCTATATTTAAAGGGCACCCAACATCACTGACCACCATTGAAGAAAAAAGATGGACATTTAGGAACATTTTGAGACTGGAAGATAGATCTACTTGATGGCACTGAAGTTGACAGATCCACCTGATTGATGCTCCCCCTCAACCATTGCTGTGGTGATTCAGGATTGCTGGAAAACTCTATCCTGAACCTTGGAGGCAGCTACAGGCATTTTTCAGGTAAGACCTGACTTCTGCACACCATGTTGTTCAGACATGTTCTGGACCAGAATGTTTTCCTCCCGTGATTGTGGAGAATCGGATATAGGGGGAAGATTCCAGTCAGGCCTTTATCTGCATCCCATTAGTGGGTTGCAGATCAGTTTCAAGCTGACTTCCAGCAGGATTCCCAATCCGCTATGGCAGACACTGATGGGAAATCCTATGGGAAATTTGCACTGGCATAAAACTGATTTTTGGGCCTCCCGCTGGATTTTAATCACCTGCCAGTGAACATGGGAGCATTCCTCCCAGTGTATCTGGTTATTTATCACATTGCTATTTGTGGGACCTGCCTGTTTGCAAATTGTCTGCCGCATTTACCTGTGTAAGAATAGTGACCAAATAGTCTTTTTTAACAGCATAGATCTACAACTCATCTGTGAAGGAGATGAATTGGGAAACCTTATGGAAGCCAAATAGAAGATTTCCCTGGAACAGCAGGTGAAGCAGGTGAAATGCAAAGCAGGTGCAAGGCAAACAGCAACCAACAACTGGTGTATTGTCACATGGTCTTGTTGGAAAGCCTGAACAGGAGGACATGTTTCCAAGCTGCATCACCTGTCAATCCACCTCTAAGAACAAAAGAACTGCTGTTGTACCCTCACTTCTCACAACCTTCAGTAGGGACGTACTGCTAAGGCTTTATAAGGCTCTGGTGAGACCACAATTAGAATATTGAGAGTAATTTTGGGCCCCGTATCTAAGGAAGGGCGTGCTAGTCTTGGAGAGGGTCCAGAGGAGGTTCACGAGAATGATCTCAGGTATGAAAATCTTGATGTATGAGGAATGTCTGAGGACTCTCAGTCCGTACTCGATAGAGTTTAGAAGGACGAGGGGGATCTCATGGAAAATTATAGAATAATAAAAGGCCTGGATATAGTGGATGTGGGAAGATGTTTCCATTGGCAGGGGAGATTAGGACCTGAGGGCACAGCCTCAGAGTAAACGGGCAACTCTTTAGAATCATAGAATCTACAGAATGGAAAGAGGCACTTCGGCTCAAACTGGTCCATGTCAAACAAAATGCCCATCTAAGCTAACCCCATTTGTCCGCATTTGGTTCATATCCCTCTTAAACCTTTCTTATTCATGTATCTGTCCAAATGCCTTTTAAACATTGTCAATGTCCCTACCTCAATCACTTCCTCTGGCAGCTCATTCCACTTGTGTATCACCCTTCTTGTAAAAAGTTGCTCCTCAGCTTTCTATTAATTCTTTCCCGTCTTAACTTAAACGTGCACCCGCTAGTTCTCGATTCCCTAACCCTGGAAAACAACTGAGTGCATTTAAGCCTATCCATGCATCTCATGATCACATTTATAAGATCACCACTCAGTGTCCTATGCTCCAAAAAAATTGCCCAGCCTGTCCATCTCTCCCTATAACTTAGTCCCTTGAGTCCTGGCAACATTGTTGTAAATAAACTTCTTCTGCAATCCCTCCAGTTTAATAACATCTTTCCTATAGCAAGGCGACCAAAACTGAACACAATACTCCAATATGGTCTCATCAAAGTCCTGCACAACTGCAGCATAACTTCACAACTTCTATACTCAATGCCTTGACTGATGAAGACCAACATGCCAAAACCTCACTGACCTACCTACCTGTGACTCCATCTTTAGAGAACTGTGCATCTGAACTTCAAGGTTCCTCTGTTCCACAATACTCCTTGAGGTCCTACCATTCGCTGTGAAAGTCTTACCTTGATTTGACTTTCCAAAGTGCAACATCTTACACTTACCTGTATTGAACTCCATTTGCCATTTCTCAGCCCATTTCCCCAGCTGATCAAGATCCTGCTGCAATTTTTGATAACCTTCCTCACTGTCTACAATACCACCTATTTTAGTGTCATCTGCAAACTTACTGATTATGCCTTGTACATTCTCATCCAAGTCATTGATATAGATGACAAACACCAATTAGCCCAGCACTGACCCCCAAGGCACACGACTATCACAGGCCTCCAGTCCAACAAGCATCCTTCCACCATTACCATCCACTTGCTACCATCAAGTCAATTGTATATCCAATTTGCCAGCTCTCCCTGGATTCCATGTGATCTAACCTTCCAGAGCAGCCTCCCATGTGGAACTTTATCAAAGACCTTACTGAAGTCCATATGGACTACGTCTGCCACCCTGCCCTCATCAATCTTCCTGGTCACTTCATCAAAGAATTCTAACAAATTTGTAAGGCATGATCTCCCGTGCTGACTACACCTAATCAAACCCTGTCCTTCCAAATGCCTGTATATCTTACCCCTCAGAACACTTCCGAGTAATTTACTGATCACAGATCTATAACTCCCAGGTTTTTTTTTTGCAGCCCTTCTTAAATAAGGGCACAACATTTCCTACCCGCCAATCTTTTGGTACTTCACTCGCGGCTAATGACGATGCAGGAGTTGAGATGAGAGGAATTTCTTCAACCAGAGGGTGGTGAATCCATGGAATTCTTTGCCACAAAAGGTAATGGAGGCCAAGCCTTTAAGACAGAGATGGATAGGTTTTTGATTGGTAAAGGGGTCAAGGATTATGGGGAAAAAGCAGGAGAACGGGTCTGAGAAATTTATCAGCCATGATTGAATGGCGGAGCGGACTCGATAGGCCAAATAGCCTAATTCTGCTCCAATGTGTTATGATCTTATGGTCTTACTTCCATCCAGACTCTGGGAATATCTCAAAATGGATCTTCGAGCTTAAGGGGAAGACATTCCTCATCGTTGTTGACCATTACTCCAGAAGTTAAACATCTTTGTGGAGAAACCTCAGAGCAATCATTAATTCACTAAAAGATATTATTGTCACAAGTGGCACTTCTGATCTTGTCTTTGCAGGCAATGGTCTAAATGAAGGATTGAAGAAATTTACAGATGATTATAGACTTGTCCAGACAATTAGTTCACCCAGGAACCCACAAGCAAAAGGTTAGAGAGGAATAGAGTGGTCTTTCTTAAAAAAGAATGATGATATCAAATTAGCACCGCTGAGTTACCATTCAGAATGGGTTGGCTCCATCAAAATCTCTGACAGGAATATAACTACAGACTCAACTTCCAGTTCTTCCACCAATACTCATGCTTTTGTCTAAAAACAACCAATGCTGAGAAAGTAAGGGGAGAAGGTGGGTGAAGATTATGCATATCAGGCAAAAATAACCAGAACTCCAACCAGGTAAATCAGAGTGGATCAGAGATCAGAATGGAGAAGGCCAAGTACTGGAAAAGGAACAAAGTCTGAGAACTTCTCTTGTAGAGGCAGAAAACGGGATAGCGGGAAGAAAAAAACATATTCATATCTACAAGAAGAAGACCATCAATGGAATGGACTAGTTACCCACATGATCAGGATGACAACCTAAATATTGAGCCAATAGTCTCTGAAGATTCACATGCCACTCTACAGATTTCGAGAGAGAACATGGAGACCTTGAATCCTCAGCAACTTCCAAGGGAGATGAGAACAAGGGCAGGGCAATGAGTGAACAACCGCAATGCTTCTCAATGAACCATGATAGAGGCCAGGGAGTGGAGGGGTGCATATATAGGATAACGTAAAGATATATATCAGAGGCCAAGCCTTGGGGGAGATGTAGGGCCTTATGTTACCATTTTGATTTTAAATGCTGGGCGGACTTGAAACTGGAAATGTTTCAGATCCAACTTTTAGACCCTTTCTTTGGTGCCCCCATACACACTCTGCCTGCAAAAACATCAGCAATTCCAAACCATACTGCACAAGCCTGTGAACAGGGCTTAATGCGCCTGAAATCCTGCAGCTCCAATTGGCGTCTCCAAGTGTGCATGTGCAGAAATAAAAGATAAAATGCAGCTCCCAGGCTGGATAATGACACCTCCTGACCTCCACAGACATTGCCGCACTCCCACAATATTACTGACCCCCTTATACCCCCACCTCCTCCACCAACTAGACCCATTGCGCGCCTGCCTCTTCCCTTCCACCAATCTCAGGCAGAGTGACAGTGACTCCCCTCCCCCCCAAAGATCTCAAGCAAAGAGCCATCGGACGCTCGGCGCTTACCTCCTCACTAACTGGAGCACCTGAATCACCCGAATTTTGTGGAGCATGGCTGATTCTGGATGGGCGAATGTGGTGGTAAAGAGGGAAGTGCCGGTAAGGTTGGTTGTGCAGATCATTAAGTCAATTTAAATGCATACAAATGCATTTAAATGGCTGCTGCACCCGTTTCAGGTGCCGTCTCGATCGCGGCCATTTTTGGGCATTGGTAAAGGGGCAACTGGCACGAAGGCGAGCACAGATCATGCTACTTGCCTCACACCCGACTTTACCAAGTTTTCGCACCTAAAAATGGGAGCAACTTGATGGTAAAATCGGGCCCCCAGTGTAATGTGCTAATGTTAAACATAGTATATATCATCAGTAATGTATGATCACATGACAATACTGCATAGAGAGCGGTGGCTCTATGTACAGCCTTATGCTGAACGTGTATTGAAAATAGTTAGTAGTCTTGCCTCAAGCATTGTCTGTAAGTCCAGACCCAGAACTACCTTATCTAAGACCCACACCGAGAACATGTTACCAACTGAGCCATAGCTGACACTGAAATGGGAACACAGACACAACTGATGAAATTTAACATAGAAAAGTATTAAATGATACATTTTAATGGTAAGAATTAGGACTGGCAAAGTGAACTGAATGGTACAATTTTAAAGTTAGTTGCAGGTATAGGAAGACCTAGAGATATACAGACACAAATCTTTGTAGGTGAGAAATTGTGAGATGGTTAATTTTATCCTGCATCATTGTCTCTCAATTTAACAATCCTCCAACAAGTGTGGATTAAATATGGAGAGACAGCACATTCTTCCAAATGTGTGCTGTATAGAATGAAACATATATCCAAACACCCTCTTCCTCACAGTTCACAACATTTCCAAGTTGGTGTCATTCACAAGTTTTGCAATTGTGCACTATACACCCAAATCTAGGTCATTTATCTAGATTAAGAAAAGCAGGGGTTCTAACACTGACCCCTAGGGAACCTCAGTGTTAAATTTCCTCTAGTCCAAAACACAATGGTCACTACTCCTTTTTACTTCGTCACTCATCTAATTTTTTATCCATGCTGCTACTTTTTCTTTCATTCCATGAAATCTAACTATTGGCAATCTTATTATGTATAACTTTATCAAATGCCTTTTGGAGGTCCACATATACCACCTTGAATAAATCAATCTTCTCTGTTACTTCAAACAATGCAAACATGTTAGTTAAATACAACTTTGCCTTACAAATTTGTGTTTGTTTTTTCTAATTAATCCACATTTGTACAAGTGACTTTTGATATGGTCCCAAAGTATTGTTCCTAAAAACTTTCCCACCACAAAGGTTAAACTTATTGATCTGTAGATGCTGAGTTAGCCTTTCACCCTTTTTGAATAAGCATGTAACATTTGCAATTCTCCAGTCTTCTGGCACTACCAGTTTAGAAGGAAGATTGGAAGTTTATGAACAGCGTGTCTGCAATTTTCACCCTTGTTCCCCACAGTATCCTGGAATGCATCTCATCCAGTCACAGAATCTTTATACAGTGCAGCCGGAGGCCATCGGTTCATCAAGTCAGAACTAACTCTCTGAAAGAGCATTTTATCTAATCACATTCCCCTGCATTATCTCCATAATCTTGTACATTTTTTCTTTCCAGATAACAATTACCCTCTCAGGCACAGTGGTTAGCTCCTGCTGCTTCACAGCACCAGGAATCCCTTAGTGTGCAAAGATGTGTGTGTTAGGTGAATTAGCCATGGCAAATATGTGGGGTTACGGGGACAGGGTGGAAAGGGGGGCCTGACTGGGATGCTCTTTCGGAGAGTTGGTGCAGACTTGATGAGCTGAATGGCCTCTTTCTGCAGTGTAGGGATTCTATAAAAAGGCTTGTTCCAGTCTCCACCCACCCTCTGAATGAAAAATATTTTCTTTATATCACTTCTACTTTTTCCTGTTATTAGTGTTCTCCCCTTCTTGAGGTATTTTTGTGAGGGAATAGTTTCTCACTATTTACTTTGTCCCTAGCCCTTAGGATCTTGAATATAATTAAGTCTACTCTCAGACTTCTGTTCTCCAAGGAAAGCAGATCCAACCTCCTGAATCCATAATTATAGCTGCAGTTGTTTATCTCTGGAATTATTCCTGTGAATCTCCTCTGTCCTCTCTCCAATGTCCTCATATCATTCCTCAAATATGGTGCCCAGAATTGGACGCAATACTCCAGATGTGATCTAACCAGTATCTGAAACAATTTTCATTTACATTCATTTTCCCTACAGTCCTTACATATATACTCAATACCTCTAGGATATCAGGTGCTTTATTAACTATTCTCTCAACATGCCCTGCTACCTTCAATAACTTATGTACATGTATACTGAGGTCCCTTTGTTCCCGCACCTCTCCCCCTTTATTTTTTACTTACTGCATTTAACTTTAACTGCCACTTGTCTGCCCAATCCAACATGTCTACGTTTTTATGATGTTCAAGACTATCCCCATCACAGTTGACAGTGCTTCCGATCTTTGTATCATCCTCAAATTTTAAAAGTATGTCATAAGAACATAAGAAATAGGAGCAGGAGTAGGCCATCTAGCCCTTCGAGCCTGCCCCGCCATTCAATAAGATCATGGCTGATCTGTCGTGGCTCAGTTCCACTTTCCCGCCCTCTCCCCATAACCCTTAATCCCCTCTCTTATCAAAAACCCATCAACTCGCGTCTTAAAAATATTTAGTGAGGCAGCCTCCACCACTTCAACGGGCAGAGAATACCAGAGATTCACCACCCTTTGAGTGAAGAAGTTCCTCCTCAACTCCGTTCTAAACCGCCCCCCCTTTATCTTGAGGCTGTGCCCCCTAGTCCTTCTGTCCTTTCTGAGCAGGAAGAGTCTCTCCACCTCTATCCTATCCATCCCATTCATCATCTTATACGTCTCAATGAGATCTCCCCTCAATCTTCTAAACTCTAACAAGTACAAGCCTAGTTTATTCAGCCTCTCCTCATAGCTCAACCCCCTCAACTCCGGCATCAGCCTAGTAAACCTCCTCTGCACTCCCTCCAAGGCCAAAATATCCTTGCGTAAGTACGGCGCCCAAAACTGCACACAGTACTCCAGCTGCGGCCTCACCAGTGCCCTGTACAGCTGCAGCAAGACCTCCCTACTTTTATATTCAATCCCCCTCGCTATGAAGGCCAGCATCCCATTCGCCTTCCTGACCACCTGCTGCACCTGCAAGCTGGGTTTTTGCGACTCATGCACAAGGACCCCGAGGTCCCTCTGCACCATCGCCTGCTGCAGTTTTTCGCCACGTAAGTAATAGTCCTTCCTACCATTATTCCTACCAAAGTGGACCACCTCACACTTGCCAACATTAAATTCCATTTGCCATTTCCTGGCCCATTCGCCCAGCCTATCTAGATCCTTCTGCAGACTCTCCACACCCTCCGCACAATTTGCAGTTCCCCCAATCTTGGTGTCATCAGCAAATTTCAACACCCTACACTCAGTTCCCTCCTCCAGATCATCTATATAAAAGTCTAGGTCATTGTTATATATCAGCGCTGGTGACTTATCAAGGTGAATTTTACCATCCTGCTCACCACAGGAATCGGAGCAGGTGAGGAACAATCCATAGAAAGGTCTGTTGACCTTAGGTGAGATTTTCTGATTGCGGAGCAAGCAAGACTGAAAAATACTGCCCATCAACTTTACATCCAATCTTTCTAATGCTTCCTCTTTATCACTTTTTAGGCCATCCAGTGTCTCAACTACTTCCTCTTCCAACATAATTTGAGCAGCATCGTCTTCCTTGATAAAGACATGTATGAAGAATTAATTTAGTATACAGCTAAATTCCCTGCCCTTTCATAAAAAGCCTTGTTGGTCCCCAATCAGCCCCACTCCTCCTTTTACCATGCTCATGGCAGATATTTGAATTCCCTTTTGTGTTAGCAGCCAACGTCTTGTTATACTTTGTTTCTCTTTTTTATCACTTCTTTACTGAGCTTCCAGAGCCAGCCTATTCTCAATTTTGTTACCCACTTGACATCAGTTATATGCACCTTTTTTCTGCTCTATCTTAATTTCTACCTCCTTCATCATCTCATTAACTCTGGATTTATTTGTCGTACCTTATCCCCTCACGGCAATGTGCCTCAGCTGTACTCGAACTATCTCCTCTCTGAAGGCACTCATTGTTTCAGTACAGTTTTGCTTTCCAATTTTTGGTTTCAATTTATCTGGGTCAGATCTATTCTCACCCAATTAGAATTGGCCCTTTCCAATTAATTACTTTTACTTGTGATTGGTCTTTATCCTCTAGCGGATATGATTACTATCTCCTAAATATTCGCCTAGGAACAAAAGAACAGGAATAGACCATTCAGCCCCTCAAGCCTGTTCTGCCATTCAATGAGATCGTGGTTGATCTGTGACCTAACTCCATATACTTGCCTTTGGCCCATAGTCCTAAGTACCTTTGCTTAACAAAAAATATCTCAGATTTAAAATTAGCAAATGATTTAGCATCGACTGCCCTGTGTGAAAGAAAATTCCAAACCTCCACTACCTTTTGCTTATAGAAGTGCTTCCTAATATTTCTCCTGAGTGGTCTGGTCCTAATTTTTAGATTGTGCCCCCCTCTCCCCCCATCATGCCGAGTTCTAGAATCTCCAACCAGTGAAAATAACTTATCTTTATCTACTCCTGTTTTTTCCTGTTAGTATCTTGAAGACTTTGGTCAGATTACCTCTTAACTTACTGCATTCTAGAGAAAAAAAGGCCTAATTTCCACAATCTTTTTAGTGACACTGGATTCACTTGACCCAACTCATTCTCCAGACCCGAATCTAAAAATGCATCCTTCCTTGATGGACTAAAAACAGTGATCTAGAAAGTTCTCCTGAACACACTTTATAAAGTTTTCCCCCTCTATTTAAACCATTACCATTTCAGCCTATTCCATGTATTTACATACACGCGTAAACCCAATTTAGACCTTGTTACATTCCTTCTTAATCTGAACCATCTAATACTATGCCATTTCCTACTCCAGTGCTATCTGCCGCTCCCAGTTTTGCCTTGCTAATATTACCTCCTAATTCCCACATCCCTGCCCTGTTAGTTTAAACCCTCCCAAATAGCACCATCAAATCGCCATATAAGGTTATTGGTCTTGGCTCTAGCAAGGTGCAATCTGTCTCGCCTTTACAGTTCCATCTGCCCCTCAGAATGATCCCTGCACCTCACACATTCCATTAGAAGTTGTATCCTTGGCAAAGGCAAGTGAGTCTGTCAAAAACATTTAAATCACTCTGAGGTTAGAAGATTAGCCCATTAACCCTGTGGCAAATGGAATTCCAGCCGCATCCTGGACATGTCCCAAATCTCATAAAGCATGAAGATTTGGGTCAATAATTCTCCCCAGAGCATACTTCAGAAGATTAAAGTGCTTGATATTCACTGGCTCTTCTGCCTGCTCCTCAATTGCCAGCAGTGTGCACTGCTAACATAGAAAGCGGAGAGAACTGTGCAGGTGTCCTGGATCCCCCATTCAGCCCTACAACTTGTGCAATTCCACCTGGAATTCCATTACAATGTATTCTACAAGACCACGTAACAGTAATTTACATCTTAATTCCATTACATACCAGAACTGATCAAAATAGCAAGAATTAGGAAATAGTTCTGAATTTTCAAGTTAATTCATATGACAGAAGTGGTCACCTGGCAACACTAATCTGTGCCTTGGCTGTGCCAATATAGTCTCATGATATAGCACTCTAAGGACTGCCTAGATACCAAGGAGCGTTGTTAAGTTGAAATCCCATTATTGTCTGAAGACATTTTGGCTGAAGCAATGGACTTGGCATTCAACATCATGAATTACTCACAAACTAATTTAATTTCCCTTTACATGGAGTTCTCCAGCGTCTTAATGAGCTGACTCAGTAACTGAATCAGGCAAATCAGATTTCAGTCTGCCCCAAGTTTATGCTAAGGTCGGTTATCTCAGTGACAGTCGTAAAAGTGATGCTGGAACTCACCTCAGCTTCCCTGAGTTCAGAATAGGCCGGCCAGCATTGTGTTTCTGATTGCTCTCCAGTGACCCCTACTGGAATGCGTCTGTGCACAACAGATGAGGACACGATTGCTACCCTCTTGGTATCTCCCTGAATTCAAACAGACTGCCAGCGTTCACTGTTAAGGTGCACTCATCCAATATGTCACTCAAGTGTTTTTGGCCTGTGTGAAGGCATGTTTCTCCTGGCAAAACAGGCCTTTGTACCAGGAGGAATTTCAATTTTCGAATAACTGGCCATAATTTTCATTTAATTGATCTTGTAATGTTATCACATTTTATCTCCTTGTCAACCTTTCTAATGAAGATAAATTTACAGCACAGTGGGATTTTCAATTTTTTGCCTCAAATAAATGAGGCCCCTGTTGCAAACATAGTTACATTATATTCATCCATGCTAATTTGCACTATACTTGGTGCCTATAGAACTGGAAATGCGTGTAAGTGTGTTCTGATATGTAATAATTACGTCCGATTTTTAAGTTTTCAGCATTATTCCTTTCAATATTGTTCAGAACTTCTTTCAGTGTTGTAAGGATACCTGGGTTTTACTTTTTAGTTTAGGGGGATTTAGTTTGCCTGAAAAGTTTGACCATTTTAGAAGTTGCGTTCTGCAACTCAGGCTATCAAGGCCAAGCCACCATTTTGGACTAACACCCTAGGGCACTCATCCCGAAACCATAAAATCCCACCCAAGGTTAACAGACTTTCCCATTCTCTGCCCACTCCAATTCCCATGGTGAGCAGAGCACTTAAATTCCGGCCCTTGTCCCAAAAAAAGCCATTTTGTGATTTGAACATCTGCTGCCAAACGACACAACATTTTAGTGCACTGACCATGAGTATTGTAAAGTAGCAATTGACCAGCAACAGATGAACGGAAGTGCCTCAATTACTTTGTAATTGAATATTTAATTCATAAGATAGTTGATAAGGGTTGACTTGTATTTATTTCTGTCTTTCTACTCATATTCCTATCTGTATTTTAACACGTGTAGGCATTTGCAGGAAGCACTTGCATTGATCCACCAAGACCTTATCGATACAAAATGCCCTTGACTAGTCCACCACTGGGCCGAATGAATAAGGCAGTATTCAGATTAAGGTTAAATAATCTGTTGTTTTATGTTTAAGGTGATATGCATAGATGGACAGATCCAATAACCTTTTACAACATTATTGACCAATTGGCTGTTAACAACAACTTTGGACCAAGGTGGGGTGAGGCCAGAGTTAGATATAAAGGAGGGTTTCAGGAACTATCTTGTTTGCGTATACTGGGAAAGCAGTTATATTGTGTATTCTTGGTGAAAGAAGTAGAATCCCTATAGGCAAGAAGGGTTGAGGTCAATTTCCAGTTCTTCTGGATTGGCCATTCATTTGAAGTCATGAAGTCAGTAGTGTAGAATTAACAAGTATTTCATTATTTCACTTTTTTAGATAATTGAGAAGTGTATTGTTCTTCTTTTTTACTGTTTATTCAATAAACTTTAAAATTAGTTGCTAAATTGATTCGACTTTGGCTAAGTGTTATATCTCTGTCGGACGAAAACAATTTGAAGGGTTAATTTGAGATTCAGTAATTAGACCATGCACATTTAAACTTAATCAAGTCTAAATTGTCAAAGTACTCCTCTTAATTCTACACCTGGCAACCATGAAGGGACAGAGATAAGACAAAGACACCTCAGTTGTGAAGGTATCAACAATGTGAAGTAGACCCTGGCAAATTATTCATGGGAGAATCAGACAGTAGCCATGACAAAGTCTACTTTATGACAGTAGAGCAAAAAAACAAAGAACAAAACAGCACAGTTTCAGGCCCTTTGGCCCACCAAGCCTGTGCTGATGTTTGGTTTCTCTCTCTCTGTTTTCATGTTCATGTGTCTATCAAAATATGCCTTGAACATTGCTAATGTGTCTGCTTCCACCACTTCCATTGGCAGTACGTTCCAGGCATCTACCACCCTCCATGTGAAAAACTTTCCCCACATTTCCCCTAAATGCACCCCCTCTCACCTTAAACCTGGGCCACCTCGTACTAGGAGAAGCTTAACTGCTTCTTTGGGGAAGAATTCCAGATATCTTTTTCGGGATAATGATACCAATATTGATGATGAAGTGAGAAAGTTCAAGATTTGCTGGCCCAGCAGGGTGGCACAGTGGTTAGCACTTCTACCTCACAGCACCAGGGACCTGGGTTCAATTCCCGGCTTGGGTCACATTCCATGAGGAGATTGCACGTTCTCCCCGTGTCTGTGCGGGTTTGCCCTGGTTTATTCCCACACTTTGAAAGGCTTGCTGGTTGGTTGCATTGGCCATGCTAAATTCTCCCTCAGTGTACCTGAAAAGGTGGCGACTAGGGGCCTTTCACAGTAACTTCATTGCAACATTAATTGTGACACTAATAAATAAACTTTGAGCAGTTTATAAAGCATACAGTATCTTGAGCTTTATTAATAAGGGCACAGTATGCAAGAGCAAGGAGGTTATGCTGAACTTGTACAAGGCACTAGTTAGACCTCAGCCGGAATATTTTGTACATTTCTGGATGCCACACAATAAGAAGGATGTGAATGCATTGGAGAGAATGCAGAAGAGGTTTACACGATTGCTTCCAGGGATGAGAATCTTTGGTTTTGAAGCCAGGTTGGATAGGTTGGGACTGTTCTCCTTGGAGAGAAGGCGGCTGAAAATGTCCGAGATACGCTTGATTGCATCTGCCACAGGGCTTCATAATCACCCATAATATTTCACAAGCAGAATGATAGCATTTTTGAAGAACTTCCCCAGACCCAGCAGTGGAATTTTACAGCCCCATGACAGTGGGAGCAGGCCTGTAAAATGCCATGAACCTTTTAAAAATCCATTGACTTTAGCAGGACCAGAAAATCCCACAAGTGAGAGGAATCATAAAATTCCAGCCCAATGTTTGTCACATTACACAGATGATATTCTTTTGACGACTGACTCAAATATTTATTTCCACTCGATGAATTATTAGCATTCCTGTGTCAAGTAGGTCTGAATGTTAACCCATGAAAAGCTCCCCTGTTTAAGGGGAGAAAAATAACTTATTTGAGGAGTCGCGAAGGAACTACTCCAGACATTAAAAAAAAGATGTCATTCAGCAATTGTCTCTACCTAGAACTAAAACTGCCCTCTGATTTGTTTTTAGTTAGTTATCAAAGTAAGGGCAACACGGTGGCACAGTGGTTAGCATTGCTGCCTCACAACGCCAGGGATCTGGGTTCGATTCCTGGTGTGGGTGACTGTCTGAAGTCTACACATTCTCTCCATGTCTGCATGTGTTTCCTCCAGAAGTTCCAGTTTCCTCCACAGTCCAAAGATGTGCAGTTGAGGTGGATCGGCCATGTTAAATTGTCCCTTTGTGTCCCAAGATGTGTGGGTTAGGGGGATTAGCGGGGCAAATACATGGAGCTACGTGGATAGGTCATGTGTAAGATACTCTATTGGAGGGTCTCAATGGGCTGAATGGCTTCCTTTTGCACCGTAGAGATTCTATGAATTTATGAAACTCTATTCCTAATTTTGCCAAAATGGCAAACCCTACGTAAGAGCCTTTGAAAATCGAGCAAAATAAAATGCAGGCTGATTGGAAGGTATGTCATACTGAGGCGAGAATGAACTTTAAGAAGGCAGGCATACAAGCTGTGAATTTTATTGTGCCTGGCCCTATTTCACCACAGAGCCCACCCACTGCTTTGTCAGAAACACTGCAATCGATTGCATATACGTCGCAGATGATGCGAGGTGTGGAGAACACCTACTCTGTGTGTGAATGTCATCTGCTAGCTACATTCTGAACTTGTACAACTCTTCATATACTTCATAAGTTTGCCACGTATTATTCTGCACTCTCTAAAGACATAACTGAACTTGCTAATGAAACCTGGAGACTCTTTAGTCTTGTCACAGAAATTAAGTAAATGGACGTTGGAGTTAATGCATTGACATAGCGACATCACTGCAAACAGAACAACCTTACTGCCCCACTTACTGTCACATGAAGGTGACTCTCACAACTGCCCATTACCTTTTACTAATTTCGAATCATCCCCAGTCATGAATAAACCTATCCAGAGTTCCATAGATCCAACGTGGATGGCTCCTGTTACTACGTCAATGGCCTAACAAACACAAGCTATGCAGTCATGTAACCAGGAAGAGTTATTATGAGGCAACACTCTTCCCAATATGCAGAGACACTACCCATCAGAGAAACATCCAATCAAACTGTTAGCATCAGGTCTGACAGTGCCCATGCCATCAATGCCATGCTAGCCATCCCATTATAACTTTAAACGTTATCTATTAGTGTCACAAGTAGGCTTATATTAACACTGCAATGAAATTACTGTGAACATTCCTCAGTTACCACACTCCGGTGTCTGTTCGGGTACACTGAGGGAGAATTTAATATGGCTAATGCACCTAACCAGCACATCTTTGGACTGTGGGAAGGAACCAGAGCACCCAGAGGAAACTCGCACAGACATGGAGAGAATGTGCAAATTCCACCCAGACAGTGAGCCAAGCCAGGAATTGAACCTGGGTCCCTGGAACTGTGAGGCAGCAGTGCTAACCACTGTGCCATTGTGCTGCCCCAGCACTTCTGATAAATGTCAGATGCAAACAGTTACTGATGCATGAAATTAAAAAAAGGCAGGAATCCCTCTCAAAGTCAGATAGAAATTGTTATATTTATTCCACTCACACACTACTCACTATTCAGCTGATGTCACCTATGCAAAAGCTTGCCAAGTAGTCAAACTACATGTATCTCGCTGTCGGCCGAATTTCCAGCAAGATCCAACTGCCTGCTCTAACAGAGATCTTTTAAAAAGAGCTCCTCTCTCAGAGGGATCTTGGACATACTTGCAAATTGATTTCATTGGACCGTTACCAAAAACTCATTAGTCATGAGAGACCAATTCACTAAGTGGATTGAGGTCTTCCCTTGCAGCTCCAACACAGCTCTGACTGCTGCATTGTTTTAAATGATTGAGGTCATCTGCAGGTGGACGCTATCACTGCAGATACAAAATCAACAAGGATAACATTTTACTGGAAGAAGTTTCACTCCGAAGCAAAAAAGTATTGGAAATCACACACAAGCTTCACACCAGTCACCTTGGCAGTCTTCTGGAGTGACAGAAAGGGGAAAACAGAATGCTGAAAACAAGCATTCTGTTAGATGTTGCCAGTGATTCTCCCAGGCCACTGTGCCACTTTAGCACTGCAGGTGGCCAGGAGACATAAGTGGAGGCCATTTAGTAGTCTCCCTGTTGGGTGCCACCGCCTCTACGCATCTCCGGATTCCTGGCATCATCAGTTCCATGCCAGAAATCGGCACAAAGCTGAATAAATTCTCATTTAAATATCATTAGGGGCCCAGGACTGAATTCTCTGTCCCCCCCCCCCCCCCCCGAGCCTCTCCACGCCCACCAAGAGTGTTTCAGTCCAGCGGGGTTCACAACAGCTTCCCACTGGCAGACTGCTGGCCGTCTATCCTTGCTGGAGTGAAGGAGGGCCATGGAGGCTTCCCCAGAGAATCAAGGGTAACGTGGGGTGCCCCTGGGCATTGCCAACCTGGTAGTGGCAATGCCCAGGGGGCAGCTTGGCACTACCCACCAGGCATCAGGCAGTGCCAAAGCAGTGGGGCCAGAGGCGGCGAGATCAATAGGGACAGGGCATGTGTGGGGAAGAGATCATTGGGGGTGGGAGGTTTCACTGTCACAAGGGCAATGTTTAATGTGTGAATGCCATTGAAAAATATTTCAAGGGTTTAAGTGCCATAACTTCATTTGATTCCTGAGACAGGTGACAGATCTTAGAACTGAGGGGGAAAGCTGAGACAAAAACACAATCCCAACCGTAATTAAGACTGTCCTCCTCCTGAGAATTGCTAAGTTATATTGTCCTTGGAGGTGGAGGGATTTTCACACAGGTAACTACATGTGCATGACAGCAGCTGGTACAGACCCAATCACTCAAATTTGGAATGTAAATAAGAAGACAACATAAGAAACAACCTGGAAAGTAATTACTGGTATCCCTGGAAGGCAAGATAAGGTAAACACATCCCTTTTGACAAGGTACCTCACAAGAGGTTATTGCAGAAGGTCAGGGGACATGGAGTTGGGGGTAGGGTGTTAGCGTGGATAGAGGATTGGTTGTCAAATAGGAGGCAGAGAGTGGGGGTCAATGGGTGCTATTCGGATTGGCGGTTGGTGACTAGTGGGGTGCCCCAGGGGTCGGTGCTGGGGCCTCAGCTATTTACCATTTATATAGATGATCTGGAGGAGGGAACCGAGTGCAGGGTGTCGAAATTTGCTGATGACACCAAGATTGGGGGAAAGGCAAATTGTGCGGAGGGTGTGGAGAGTCTGCAGAAGGATCTAGATAGGCTGGGCGAATGGGCCAGGAAATGGCAAATGGAATTTAATGTTGGCAAGTGTGAGGTGGTCCACTTTGGTAGGAATAATGGTAGGAAGGATTATTACTTACGTGGCGAAAAACTGCAGCAGGCGACGGTGCAGAGGGACCTCGGGGTCCTTGTGCATGAGTCGCAAAAACCCAGCTTGCAGGTGCAGCAGGTGGTCAGGAAGGCGAATGGGATGCTGGCCTTCATAGCGAGGGGGATTGAATATAAAAGTAGGGAGGTCTTGCTGCAGCTGTATAGGGCATTGGTGAGGCCGCAGCTGGAGTACTGTGTGCAGTTTTGGGCGCCGCACCTGCGCAAGGATATTTTGGCCCTGGAGGGAGTGCAGAGGAGGTTTACTAGGCTGATACCGGAGTTGAGGGGATTGAGCTATGAGGAGAGGCTGAATAAACTAGGCTTGTACTCGTTAGAGTTTAGAAGAATGAGGGGAGATCTCATTGACACGTATAAGATGATGAATGGGATGGATAGGATAGAGGTGGAGAGACTCTTCCCGCTCAAAAAAGACAGTAGGACTAGGGGGCACAGCCTCAAGATAAAGGGGAGGCGGTTTAGAACGGAGTTGAGGAGGAACTTCTTCACTCAAAGGGTGGTGAATCTCTGGAATTCTCTGCCCGTTGAAGTGGTGGAGGCTGCCTCGCTAAATATTTTTAAGAAGCGGGTTGATGGGTTCTTGATAAGAGAGGGGATTAAGGGTTATGGGGAGAGGGCGGGAAAGTGGAACTGAGCCACAACAGATCAGCCATGATCTTACTGAATGGCGGGGCAGGCTCGAAGGGCTAGATGGCCTACTCCTGCTCCTATTTCTTATGTTCTTATGTTCTTATGTTCTTATTGCATGGAGAGATTGGGTCCACGTAGCTCTAGTTATGATAACACCCATGAAGCTGGGGACACACAAGTTATAGCAGATTAGGTTTCTCCTCAATGTGCTTTTGAAGATTTCACCACAGATATTGTAACACGAAATCCTCAAAACATCTCCTGCAGTTAGTAAAGCAAGAATGAACCTTGGAGACGCAGAGTGTCCTCAACACAGGACCCTGACAATAGAATAGTGTGGTGACTGGGAGATTTTCACAGTAACTTCATTGCAGTATTAACGTAAGCCTACTCGTAACACTAATAAATAAACTTTAAATTGCATAAGTATGTTAACAGATATGGATTTCTGTAGAAGTCCTGTGTTCCCAAAGGTTGGCGACCAAAGGCTGGTGAACAAAGAATATTTTATTTACTAGCTCAGCAGCTACTCCATGCTTGTACTTTACCTGCACTCCAGGAAGAACTCCCATCACGTGACCCTCTTAGTAGCCACCTCATCACGTGACTACTTGGTCTACAGATACATCATTCCCTGAGCATCTTGACAAAGCAGGTGCAAGGGATAATTCACCTAACCAACATTTTTATCTGCCATAAAACGTGGAAATTAAGAGATATCAGAAGTTGGAGTGCAGGGAAATTGGTGGAATTTTATACTGGACATTAAAATATCTTCATGGATTAAAATCATGTTTAAAGTTTATTTATCTGTGTCACATGTTGGCTTACATTAACACTGCAATGAAGTTACTGTGAAACTCTTCTAGTCACCACATTCATCACACTTTGGCACCAGTTCAGGTATGCTGAGGGAGAATTTAGCATGGCCAATGCACCTAACCAACACATCTTTTAGACTGTGGGAGGAAACCCACACAGATACAGGGCGAATGTGCAAACTCCACACACACAGTAACCCAATCCAGGAATCAAACCCCGGTCTCTGGTGCAGTGTGGCAGCAGTGCTAACCACTGTGTCACCGTGCTGTCACAAGTTTGGTGGTGACTCAACTGATCCTTGTCATTTATTTGGTCATTACAGTCACCCAGGAGAGGAGAATGATAAGAGGTCTGAAAAGCCACCTGCCTCTGTTGAGAGTCATGGCTTTTTACATAAATTACATAGAAATTTAGTGACGGAATTGGCAATATTCACTCTGAAGATGTAAACAGGGTTTTAGACTTTATTTTGGTAGGATTGAATTTGCCTGCTTAACTTAACCATTTTTAGAGGCTGTAATTTGCAACAGGTGAACAAGGTCAGGCTGCCATTTTGGGCTAACACCTTATCTAAAAGAAGCCATGTTGTGTCTTGAACACCTGCTGCCTTGCTATACAATATTTCAGAACAATATCCACTAGTATTGTAAAGTAGCAACTAATCAACAACAACTGATGAACAGAAGTGCCCCAACTATTCTGTAATTGTAGAATAAGTAATTCATCCCCCAGTTAATAAGAGTTAAATTCTATAGATTTCTGTGTTCGACTAACATTACTATCTGTATTTTAAACATTCTGAGAAAGTGTCCGTGGGAAACAATTGCATCATTCTACCAAGATCCTTATCGAAACAAATTGCCCTGACTACTCCACAATTGGTCTTAATGAATAAGGCACTTGGGCAGTATTAAGATTAAGAATACAGAGTGAAATAATCCCATTGTTTTATGGTTAAGGCAATGTGCACAAATGGATAAATCCAGTGAAGTTACAACCTTATTGACCAATTCACTGTTAACAAAAACTCTGGATCAAAAATCTAACGCCAGAATTAGATTTTTTTAAAAGAAGAGTGTTTCAGGAACCTCTTGCTTGTGTACAACGGGAAACCAGTTGTATTGTGTATTCTCAGGGACAGAGGAAAAATTCCTTTCAGTGCGAGAATGGATAGTGCAGCACTGGGTCCTGAGATAGAGGCACAGTTCCTAGATAGTGTAGTTTCCTTCCGAGACAGGCAGAAGTCCTGTTAGCGAGAAGAGCTGCGGTAATTTTCCAATGCTTTTGGATTGACCATCCAAATCATGAAACTTGTAACATGATAACTATATCGTTTTGCTCTTTTGCTCCTTTAGCTAATTGCTAAGTGTATTGTTCTTTTATTTTATCCTTTATTCAATAAACATTTGGACTACTTGCTAATTCGGAGTCAGGATCTTTGCTTGACAGTTATATCTGTGTCAAACGGAAACACTTTTTAAAGGGTTAATTTGGGATCCAGTAATTAGGCTGTGCACGTTTAAAGTAAATCAAGTCTACTTTTATCAAAATACCCCTTTTTAGCCTATAGTATATTATTAATGCCTGTTGTCTGTCATTAAATTTGGGATTAAAAATCAGTGACTACACTTGAACATCCATGAGTGATGAGGCAATTGTTTCTGATGCACACCATTGTGACCTACTCTATTCTGCATTCACTGCCGATTACTTGTTCCCATGTTAGCTAATGAATGTTTCCTTGCTGAGGTTCTCTTGGGAAAGGAAACGGTTGTGAGTGTCATAACTGACCTGAATTTTTATGCAAAGAGTTCATTCAGTCTCTCGCGAAAGCATCAGTGGTGTTAACCAATCGACTGTGAACAAATGCATAAAACAAGTGCCAAATGTATTGTCTGCTGAAGGAATCCAATACATTGACTTCCTATAAGGACAGCCTACCAGAGTAGCAGTACAGAGTGAGCAAATTCCCCAAAGAGTAACAGATTCCAATTGCCTGGCATATCAGCTCCCTTGATCAATCCCACCAATAAGGATTCTACTGTCTCACTCTAAGATACTTAGAGTCATAGAGCAATACAGCACAGAAACAAGCCCAAATGGTCCATGCTGACCAAGGTGCCCTCCCAGCTAATCCCAATTGCCCACATTTGGTCCATATCCTTCAAATCCTTTCATAGAATCATAGGGCCGGATTTTACCGATCAGAGGCTAAGTGCCAGATCTGGACATAAAACGAATCCGAGCCCGGAATCCTCATTCCAGCGCGCACATACGCGTTTTGACGGCTCCGGTCCAGTCCGAGTTGTGGGGCGGGGCTTAGCGCTGCCGGAACGATCAGAGCTCTGAAATGCACATGTGCAGTTCGAAACAAAAACTGTAACAGCGCGCCTGGGCGCAAAAGACAAAACGGGGGGGGGGGGAATGAGCCAAGATCGGACGCCCCTGGGAGGCAGGCCCCCGCAGCAGATGCCCCCCAGTCAGAGCCCCCTCCCCGCCCCCAGTCAGAGCCCCCAGGAGGCAGGCCCCCCCTCGGCATAGCACACCCCCAACCTACCTGGATTGCTGACCATTTGGGGGGGGGGGGGGGTGCTGCTGTCTGCTGGGGTTTGATCGTGGGGTGGGGGGCTGCCTCTCAGGGGGTTTGGATCGCAGGGGTGGCGGGTCTGCCAGGGTGGTTAGCAGGGGGTCTGCAAAGGGTGTTTGAGGACGACGGGCTTTGGAGGTTCCCCTGCAGAATAGGAATCGGCTTTGGATTTTTATTCTGCAGATTGGTAACAGCGTGGATCCAAAACGGATCTGAAGACGGTAAAATGGGATTTGGCAGTGGAATTGTGCGCACGGTTCACTAAGTTGATTTAAATACATGCTAATGCATTTAAATCATCGGGCCGCCCAATTGGGGCATGGACCGGATCTGCGCCCAAATTGGGTGTCGGTAAAGGCATGATCTGCTTGGTTTCGGGTGCAGATCGCGTTACAGGCCCGATGCCCAAATTTACCATGGTTTCACGCCCAAAAACGGGCACGATTTTTTGGTAAAATTGGGCCCATGGAATCCCTACAGTGCAGAAGGAGGCCATTTGGCCCATCCAGCCTGCACTGATGACAATCCCATCCAGGCCCTATCCCCGTAACCCCATGTATTTACCCTCCTAGTTCCCCTGACACTAAGGGGCAATTTAGCATAGCCAATCAACCTAACTTGCACCTGTTTTGCATCCAAATGCTTTTTAAATGCTGCTATTGTACCCACCTCAACCACATTTTCTTGACGCTTATTCCATATACGCACCATATACATCAGGCTAAAGTCTTAACCTGACCAACCTCTCCCTATAACTCAGGCCCACTAATCCTGGCAACATCCTCGTACATCTTGGCAAAAGAACCAATAGGAAATTAGGAGCTTTCTTTAAACTGCCCGTAGGATGGTTTCCAATACTTGTTGCAGAGCCTTGAGAAAGGAGCACAGATGTGGCGCTGACATGTTGGGTGTGATGGCTTTTTCTGTGGAGTATAATTTTCTATGGAGTATATACTCCCACTTGGAGTACTGTGCGCAGTTCTGGTCGCCTCACTATAGGAAGGACGTGGAAGCTATTGAAAGGGTACAGAGGAGATTTACAAGGATGTTGCCTGGATTGGGAGGCATGCCTTATGAAGATAGGTTGAGGGAGCTGGGACTCTTCTCCCTGGAGAGACGAAGGTTGAGAGGCGACCTGATAGAGGTTTATAAGATGTTGAGAGGAATAGATAGGGTGGATTCTCAGAGGCTATTTCCCAGGGCTGAAATGGTCGCTACGAGAGGACACAGATTTAAGGTGCAGGGAAGCAAGTACAGAGGAGATGTTAGGGGTAAGTTTTTCACTCAGAGGGTGGTGAGTGAATGGAATCGGCTGCCGTCGGTGGTGGTGGAGGCAAACTCGCTGGGGTCTTTTAAAAGACTTCTGGATGAGTATATGGGATCTAATGGGATTGGGGGTTATAGATAGGTCTATGGCTTAGTAGGTATAGAAGTGATCGGCGCAACTCGTGGGCCGAAGGGCCTGTTTGTGCTGTAGTGTTCTATGTTCTATAATTTTGATGGTCCAGTTTGTTTATGGCAAGCAATGCCACAACACAGAAGCAAATATTTGCTTTCCAGACAGTTGCCACGATGTCTTCATAAGATATTCTACCTTTCCAACATTCTTCTGCACAGCAAGGCAAATCCTTGCATGGATTTCAGGATATCAAGGTTCCTCTTTATGAAAGTAGCTAATAGGTATTTTGTCTTTTGTTGGATATTCACTGAGTATGTGCTCTATTCAACTACTGCAGTCATCAGGCAGCACAATGTGATATTCCAAAGACGCATCCCCAATGCCTGAATAAGTTATGGAGGTGGAGGAGCCATCTACAACACAAATTGGCAAGTTGTGACATAACAGGATGGACTTTAACTGTCACCATCCCTTCAAAAACAGGAAGAATGAGAGTTAAAATTGGTTTCATTTTGATTTGATTTGTTATTGTCACATGTGTTGGGATACAGTGAAAAGTATTGTTTTCTGTGTGCTAGACAGACAAAAGCATACCATTCATAGAGTACATGAGGAGAAGGAAAGGAAGGGTGCAGAATGTGGTGTTAAAGTCATAGCTAGGGTGTGGAGAAAGATCAGCTTAATGCAAGGTAGGTCCATTCAAAAGTCTGATGGCAGCAGGGGAGAAGCTACTCTTGAATTGGTTAGACAATTGAAGCAACATTCTAATTTCCTCTTGACTATTTTAACCTTGTTCTTTTTTTGGGCAATCAAAGCATCTCTCTGATTCAGACTGGGACCTCATAAATCTATCAGAGGCCATTTTAAAGGCCCACTGGACAGAACAGCCATGTCAGAAACTCTGCTTGGTACAGGTATTAGGAGCAGAAATAGGTCCCAAATGCTAAATATAAAAGACCTCTTTGCAGAAGCTGGAGAGAAGCAAGTTACCATTAAGATTGCTTGTGTTGCCTAAGCCACCCATTTTCTGTGCTCAAGAAACCCTCGCACACCCAAGCTTCCCCTTGAGGCTTATCCAAGGTGCCAGCCAGCCAGGCAGCCTCTGGGCAAGTTTATACATACATCTGACAGAACTTAATGAGTTGCCTCTGAATGGCCAATTCAGACCAACAGCTCATCAAATCTATGAAACATAAAAAATCAAAATGGAGAAAGAAAGAAAGAAAGGTAGAATGAGAGAAAGAAATATAGGAAGAGAAAGAGAAAGACAGAGAGAGAAAGAGAGAGAGAAATTGAGATAGAAAGAGAGAGACAGAGAGAGAGAGAATGAATGAATCTCAGAGGCCTTTGTACAGGTAAAAATATTCCCTATGATTTTAGCCCCTGTGTCAACTTCCATTTTAAGAGATCTGCCATTTACCATCAAGGCTATTGCTATAGGGGGCAAATTACTCAGTTGGACCTGGTTAAGGGTAAATGATTAATGTTCCTTGTCAGGCTCCTCATTCTTTTTTTTTCATAGGAATAAAACTAATCGTTGAGAGGTTTTACTTTGCACATTCTGACCTGACAGCTTCACTCTGCATCACACTTACATATGACCCTTATTGTTGAACCTGAAACACGCAACTTCTACATCGGCAAGTTTCTTGGGACTGTTCTCCCCGACACCGGAAACAAGCTTCTGCCCTCGATGCTACATTCCTCTTTTTAATTAGAATCTTCTGTGCTCCCATTCAGTTTGCTCTCCAAAACGGTTGTTTCCCACCACAAGCGGTTTACCATGTTTGACATGTTTTACACCTTGCTCAGCTTACCCTGTGCTGCTCAGTCAGTCACCTGGGCCAGCTCCACAGTATTTTCTAAAGGGATTTTGGTCTCAGCCCATAACTTCTTCTGTATGATTGGTCTGTTTATACCAAATGATCCCTTAATATGTCTCTTAAAGCTGGGCCCAATTCACAATGCTTTGATACTCCTCTCAATTTGGCGATGAAGCCTGAGCCTATCTCCCCAGTTCCCAAACTACTAAATAAAATCCGCATCTCAGCCTAATGATTGAGGGCCTGGGGTTGAACTTATTTGTAACCAATTCAGTTGTCTGGTCGATAGACTTGGGGCATGATCTTATCAGCCGTTCACACCACGCTTCAGTCAAATCTCCATTCACTGCAGTGGGATGGAAAAATCCCGCTGTATGAACAGTAATAAGATTCTGGCCTTTGTGTCTGGAGCATCGGGTGATAATAAACTTCTTACTGAGCTATAACTCTGTGGGTCACAGACTGAGCAGAATAACCGTTTTCTTTGCTTCAGCTGTTATTTCACTTGCTACAAAAAAAGTAACGCAGCGTTTCTATATACTGCCCCCAGTTTTCTACTTTAGGCTTAAATGGTTCAATTCTCCCAAAGGCATTTTAACACATGCCTGTACCTTGCTTATTCATACTTTCAATGCTCCAGTCTCTTCCCCCCTCTAGCTGTGCTTTTCAATCCCCAAGGACTTTGAAAGTTTTTCCTCATCACCAGTGTAATAAATTGAGAGTCACTTGATGAAGCTCAGGTAACAAAAGGTTTCATTGTTGATGAATAAATAACTATTTACACTAATAGAATAACTATGTGATTATACAGCACTCCTTCCTGGTTCAAACTGGGGTTCGTCCCCAGTCTGGGACACATGGCCTTGAACTCAATTGACTCAGTTTCTCACCTCAGCACTCAGTAGGGTCTGGCTCGACCACTTGGCCCTCAGGGAACACCCTCTTATAGGGGTCATACGACCACAATGACTGGCTCTAGTCTTAACACTATAAACTCCTGTCCTAGACTCACCCATCAGCAGAACGCATTTCTCACTATCTTTCCTTTCTAAACCCCTAAAAGCTGCAAAAATTACTCCTTATTCTTCCATGTTCCATGGAATATAATCCACACAAGAGGACAGGCAGGGCAGTTTAATGTCTCATCTGAAAGATAGCACCTCTGGCTGTGCAGAATTCCCACAGTACTGTACTGAAGTTTCAGCCTCGATTATACGCCCAATGTATCTGTGCCAATCTGACACAGACCACTTTCTTTTCAGTACTAAATGTGCCTACTGCACTAACAGTCCTATCACCATGTTCCCCCCTAGCCACCCATGTCAATTAATTCATGTATAGAGATATTCATCAAGTTACATGCTTCCCACTAATCCAAACAAATCTAAGGCACATGTTCACCTGAAGAAAAAATAACGTCTGAGCACACAACTTAAGTGCAAGCACAGATTTAATGCAACACCAACTTGCATGTCTCTGTATTCTTTCTGTCTACTGTGCACTCTTAGTGCCCATCTCTTGTGTACCCCTTCCAACCCAATTGCATGTATCTCCTGCAAGTTTCCTTAATAAAAGAACGGTGTCTTCTTCATGGATGGCCATCATCTTAAAACAGCTCAATCCTGAGAGGGACCTGATGCTAGCTGCATCACCTGTGCATGGATAGAGTCATAGAATCCCTACAGCACAGAAGGAGGCCATTCAGCCCACAACAACAATCCCACCCAGGCCCTATCCCTGTAACTCCACATATTTACCTCACTAATCCCACTGACGCAGGGGACAATTTAACATGGGCAATCAACCTAACCTGCACATCTTTGACTGTGGAAGGAAACCAGAGCAAGCCCACACAGACACAGAGAGGTCTTGCTGCGGCTGTATAGGGCATTGGTGAGGCCGCAGCTGGAGTACTGTGTGCAGTTTTGGGCGCCGTACTTATGCAAGGATATTTTGGCCTTGGAGGGAGTGCAGAGGAGGTTTACTAGGCTGATGCCGGAGTTGAGGGGGTTGAGCTATGAGGGGAGGCTGAATAAATTAGGCTTGTACTCGTTAGAGTTTAGAAGAATGCGGGGAGATCTCATTGAGACATATAAGATGATGAATGGGATGGATAGGATAGAGGTGGAGAGACTCTTCCCACTCAGAAAGGATAGTAGGACTAGGGGGCACAGCCTCAAGATAGAGGGGGGGGGGGGGGCGGTTTAGAACGGAGTTGAGGAGGAACTTCTTCACTCAAAGGGTGGTGAATCTCTGGAATTCTCTGCCCGTTGAAGTGGTGGAGGCTACCTCGCTAAATATATTTTAGTCGCGGGTTGATGGGTTTTTGATAAGAGAGGGGATTAAGGGTTATGGGGAGAGGGTGGGAATGTGGAACTGAGCCACGACAGATCAGCCATGATCTTATTGAATGGCGGGGCAGGCTCGAAGGGCTAGATGGCCTACTCCTGCTCCTATTTCTTATGTTCTTATGTTCTTATGTGCAAACTCCATGCAGACAGTGACCCGAGGCCAGAATTGAACCCGGGTCCGTGGCACTGTGAGGCAGCAGTGCTAACCATTGTGCCACCATGCCGCCCACAGGCTGAGACAGATACAATAGGAATATAAAAGAGACGAAGCCCAAGCAAAGCAAGGTAGTTTACAGCAAAGGGAAACAGAAATGGACATACATAAAGCAACATCTTGCAGGTAGCTCACAGAGAAGAAACTCTACCTCTACTGAAAAAATTCACAGCAATTTCCTATCCAGAACTCCTCGGGTTCAAATTCCATCTATTTATGCAGGAACAATTGCATCTGTAGAATTCTGGAAGCAAGGAATAGTGTCTGGATGCAACCACATGAATAAAATCTATAACCCAATTTAGCTTTCAGCAAAGCTCTTACAAAATCAATGAATGGCAATTAAATTAATGTGTACTGTTGATTTCTCTTTAACAAGAATATAATCATTAACCAACACAAAGCAAAATACACTAAAAATTGATAGGAAAAATCTGCATTTATCACTTCAATCGTGAACATCTCAAAGCACCTTTCACAATGAATAATTTTGGGAAGTAGTGACTATTATTCTGGAGTCAAAGGCAACAGTTATTTCATGCGCGACATTAAAATGAATGACCATTTAGTCTGTTTTTGATAATGTTGGTAATTCCCTGTCTGTTTTCAAGTAATGATATAGGATCATTAAACCTCACCTGCAAATCTCATTTAAAGGACAACAGATTCAACAATACTAAGGTACCGAGTTAGATAATGTGCTTGGACTGACAACAGAACCCAGGGACAACTGAACCCAGTTTAGCCTATTGGACAGACAGTTTCCTTGCACCTGAAGGTAGCCACGTGTGATTAAAGTTTCTAATTTTAGTTTGAGTATTATTAATCCACATCCTTCTTCAAGAGTAAGTGGCCTACGAACTGAGGCAAGGTGACATCAACCTTGAATTTGCTAAATGTTTAACTAAACAAACAGCCATTGAGTTGAGGTATCTCCCAAACATGGTACAATTTAATCTGAATTTTACTACACTGCGTTGTGTGTTTGTGGCACAGGCATGCTGTCATGAGACTGTGCACAATCTGTTATTTGAAAATATGACTTTTCAAATAGCTGGATCTTTTGCAAGTTGAACTAAGCCAGAACAAATTGCCTAAAAATGCGAGGCCACATTCCAAGCTGAAGGCGAGGAACAAACAAATTATCCTCAGGGGAGGGCGAAGAGAGAAACATTTCCTACAACAGGGACATCCTTCGAAAGTTGCAACTGCCTGAGGAAGAGATATTAAAGATGCAAAGTACTTATATTGAAACAGACAGACACACCCAAGACAACTTGGAATAACACAATAGGCAAAGTGGGTTATGTCAGAGATGACAGTCACTACAGAAAGATTGCAAGTGACCCAGGCTCTCTTTCTATTTCAGAATAAGTGTGTTGCCCAGTTCAAGAAGCCAAGTCTACCAGAAATCTACCAGTGAATCAAGATATTATAAGAATTAAAACATCTTCTACAACTGACCGCAGCCAAGAAACCAGGGTAACCTAAATCAACTGCAACATTTAAAATTTGCATGTCATGGACAAGAAACAGATACTTAAGCATGTAATATTTGACCTTTTCTTATTGGATTCTAATTGTCCTTATTTTTGGTGTTAACATGCACAAGTGCGTATTCTAATGGCTATATGTGCCCCGAATACTGACATCACATTGTTGTTATATTTTTTGGGTTTAGTGGTTCGTAAAGTTGCTCTTCCTTTGACTCAAGAAAACCATGTTTGATTTCTTCTTATTGCTCACCGCTGAAATAGTTAAATGTATCCTAATTTGTATTCCTTATAAAAGGAAATTGTCTCTTTTATGACTAACTGAGGGGCTTGGATAGAGGGAAGCCAGTTCACTCCTCCTCACCTTGTCATCGCAATATCAATATGTCGCTTCCAGAACATTAGGAGCAGCTTCTGCATGTTTCTCTCCTCACAGCAATGAATCATAGATTTTCTACAGTGCAGAAGAGGCCATTCGACTCATCCGGTCTGCACCAAGTCTCAGGCAGAGAACCTAAGCCAAGCTCTCTCCCCCACCCTATCCATGTAACCCCACACATTTCCCATGGCTAATCCATCTAATTTAGACATCTTGGGACATTAAGGGGCAATTTAGCATGGCCATTCCACCTAACCCTGCACATCTTTGGACCATGAGGAAACTGGGACACCCATGGAGACATGAGGAGAACGTGTAAACTCCATACACACAGTAGCTAGAATCAAATCTGGGTCCTTGAAGCTGTCAGGCAGCAGTGCAAACCACTTGCCACCGTGTACTCCTTGATTAAACTAACAGAAGATGAAACATTCCGCAAATTACAAATTTCAGAGTTATTTGGGGCATAGATTGAGAGTGAGAACGGGAAAGTTTAAAAGAGATGTAAGGGGCAAACTTTTCACACAGGGGATCTGAATGCCTGCAACATGCTGCCAGGGGAGGTGTTGTAAGCAGATTCTATAATGACCTTCAAGAGGCATCTGGATAGAGATGTGAATAGGCAGGAAATAGAGGGATATGAAGCATGTAGAGGCAAGAAAATACTATATTAGTGAGCCATCTGTGTTGGCGCAGATTTGGTAGGCCAAAGGGCCTGTTCCTGCGCTGCACTGTTCTCTGTTCTTTGTATTTACTCTGGGACTTTATTTTTTAGTTTTCTAATTTGTTGTGACTTGTATGGGCATCTCCAGTCCTTTAAAACTCTGCCTGTTCTTTGTGTAGGCTATTAACCATGGAGCACGTTGCAGCAAGGAACTCTGGATAGTGATCAGGCTCAGGAACTATGGCTGATGTTTATCACTTCTAGCTCAGGATACCCAAGCCTAAGCACTTTCCAGCTCCTCTGATTGGATACTTTTTTTAAAATTCATTGTAGGCGTCACTGACTGGGCCAGCATTTATTGCCCATTCCTTATTGCCCCTTTACTAGTGCTTTGCCCATTTCAGAGCGCATTGAAGAGTCAACAACCGTGGGATCTGGAGTCCCATATAGCAGACCAGTTCAGGATGGTAATAGTGAACCAGATGGGACATCATTGAACCAGATGGATTTTTACGGTAACCATTAGATCTCTAATTCCAGATTTTTATTGAATTCCAATTTCACCATTTGATGTAGTGGGATTTGAACCCGGGTCCCAAAATATTACCTGGGTCTCTCGATTACTAGTTCAGTAACAATACTATGACATCACTGCCTCTCCATTAGTAGAAAGATGCCATCAACATTATGAAAGATGAAGATACTGTTCTTAAAGGTAGGACCAAACGTTATAATCAAATTTGCTAAAAGTATATGTACATAGAACACTACAGCACAAACAGGCCCTTCGGCCCACAAGTTGTGCCGTTATTTAATTATTTTGAAGCACAAGATTTCTAAGAGTGCACACTCCTTTATTTAAATGAGTTTGCACTTTAGCTCAGCTCTTGAGATTCCCTATCAGTGATAGATGTTCATTTTTGTTAAGCAAAAGCATGTGGACAAAGCTCCATTGGTATGGAAAGGTGAGAAAATAAACAGAAGGAAATTGTCTGAATAAAATATTGTAGGTTGCTTGTCCACTTTCACATTAAGAAACTGAACTTTATGGGAGGGGGGTTTTCCAGCCGCGCTCGCCCCAAAAACAGAAAATCCCACCCGAGGTCAACAGACCTTTTCATGATCCGCCCCCAACCCCCCCACCCATTATGATTCCTACAACAGACGGGATGGTAAAACTCTCCCCTGAATATCTTCAGCAGCTCCTCAGATCACACACAGGAAATGAATTGGCACTGTTATATTTGTTGTTTCAAAGTTAGCCATTGAACGGTTTCTCCACATCCAGGGCAATGTACCATCCATGGGCCTGGTGCCAACATCACAGCCATCCTCCCCAACATGCCCTCGAGTGGCACATCCCTGCCCTCCACATCCCCATTCTGTTCAAAGAATCAAATAATCCAACAGAACTAAAGTAAGTGACTCAGTCCATCATCACTGTTCTGATTTGAAAGAGCTATTGCTCTTCCTATTGCTCACATTGTTCTCAATGGCCCACAGTCTTCTCCCTTCAAATTTCTTATCAACGCCTTTTTGGAAGTTACTATTGAATTGGCTTTCAAGGAGTGCATTCCAAATCATAATAATTTCTTGCTTAAAAAAATTCTCCTCCTCTCATCTGTGAATCTTCTGCCAATTTTTTTAAACCTGCGGTCTTTTTGAAGTAAACTTTTTTTCTCCTTATTTACTATGTCACAACCCATCATGAACGCCTCTGTTCAATCTCCTTTTGGCTTTCCCTGGTTTAAGGAGGACAACTCCAATGATCCCAATTAACTTAAGTATGCCATCCCCGGTGAATTTTCTAGTAAATCTTTTTTGGAACGTTACTTTAGTTTGGATTTGTGAGAGCATGTCTCCACATTTATTATTTAGAAAACTGACACCTACTGCAGCAAAACATCGATTGAAACACTGGAGGGGACAGCAAAATTGATCGCAGTTGTATAATAATCCCTCATGTTGTTTGGATCTAACTCAAGTTTAATATCAACAATAATTGGTGTTTATATAGTGCTGGTGGAAAAGGGACCCTAGGCTCCTTCACAAAAGGTGTAAGGATTCATGAACATCAGGTTAAAAGTGAAGCAGTTAGGAACCTACTAAAAGCCTGGACAAACAATGTGTTTTAAGGAGGGGCTAATTGGTGACAGAACAAAGAACAGCACAGCAGAGGAACAGGCCCTCCGGCCCACCAAGCCTGCACCAATCATGTTGTTCTTCCTAGACCAACTACCTGTATCCTTCTATACCCCACTCATTCATGTACATATCCAGATAAGTTTTAAATGTCACTAATGTATCTGCCTCACCCATCACCGATAGTCATGGCTGAGGTGACTGAAGATTGGACAGTGGCAAATGTTGTGCCTTTGTTTAAAAACGGCTGCAGGGAAAAGCCTGGGAACTACAGGCCAGTGAGCCTCATATCTGTGGTGGGTAAATTGTTGGAAGGTATTTTGAGAGACAGGATCTACAGGCATTTAGAGATACAAGGACTGATTAGGGACAGTCAGCATAGCTTTGCGAGTGAAAAATCATGTCTCATAAATTTAATTGAGTTTTTTGAAGGGGTAACCAAGAAGGTAGATAAGGGCAGTGCAGTTGATGTTGTCTACATGGACTTTAGCAAGGCCTTTGATTAAGTTATTGCATAAAGTTAAGTCTCATGGGGTCCAGGGTGAAGTATCTAAATGGATACAAAATTGGCTTCTTGACAGAAGCCAGAGGGTAGTTGTAGAGGGTTGTTTTTCAAACTGGAGGCCTGTGGCCAGCAGCGTGCCTCAGAGATCAGTGCTGGGCCCACTGTTATTTGTCATTTATATTAATAATTGAGATGGGAATATAGGAGACATGGTTAGTAAGTTTGCAGATGACACCAAGACACCAGCTGGGCCGGATGGTTTTTCATTCCTGGCTTTCATTTTCTTTGGAATTAGGCCTATCAGTTGTAACCCATGGAAAAATGTTCTGGGGACATTTTAGGAGACCCAGCTGCCCTTTATTAGCTGCTAGTACCTGAATATTCAATGCATCTAGCCCTGACATCTGTCAAGTATCAGAACCCCTAAACACTGAACAAGCTGACACTTGTAGCTGGATTATAGGTGCATGCAGTGAGATGTAATGGACCCAACAGTGCTGCTCCCAGACACCTTCACCAGTTCTAATGTACACTCCACATAATTCTATGCAACAATTTGTAGTCCAAATCTCTTTACCTCTCCGTTACATTGAAAAATTGACTACTTATAGCTATCCCTAGAATTAATTTTAGTTCTCATGTTACCTTATGACCTGAATCTTATGCTCCCTGCCCACCTCCCCCACACCATTAGGTGGAGGAAACCATCCTAGATCCTGCATGCCCACCCCAACCTAGAAGCAACTTTATGGTGGTGGTGGTGGAGGGGGAGGAGAGAGGGGGCAGTGCCGCATGAGCAGAGGCCTGCCCTTACTCCAATCAATGCTCTTGAGTGGCCACCAAAGGGCCTTTTCCCACTCAGTCTCAATTTTTAGGCTGGTGGACAAATGACAGATTGGGAGAGGGAGAGAGTAGAAAAGTCTAACAACGTAAATCTTTGGCAGGAAGGGGAGAGCTCCTCCAAGAGCTTCTCTTTTTGATTGGGAGCAGTTTAATTGCATTTCTGAAACGGAACTCAGCACAGTCACTCTCAGATGAAGCAGGTTAACTGAGCAACTGGTTCAACTCAGTTTCAAAAGTATTATTTTAGGGGCCCATAATATGGGAGGCAACCTTCAGTGCTGCACACTGCACTGTGAGTGCTGCGTGACAAAGCGAGAGTTCTTTGGAGTTGGATGAAAACAGGGAGAAGATGAAGCTTAAAGACTGAGAATTCAGTCTCAGTCTGGGCAGGAAGAAAACACAGCAGAGATTCACAGACACTGAGAGCCGGGGAACTGATTTGGTGAGTAGCAGGGAAGGAGGAGTAATTGTTACGTGATTATTGCTTGTTGTTGGCAAGATCACAAACTGGGAGCTAACCTGTGAGGAAGGAACGGACAGAGCAGAAGAAAAACACTGAGTGAGCCAGCGACAAAGCTCTAAGTGACATCACGATTCAGAGAGTGATGTACAACAGCTGATTGGTGAGTAACAATCAGGGGGGTATTTCTTCCCCTTTTTAACTCTTGCAGGGACACCAGTTTGGAATAGCTGGTGTTTAAATAGGGGTAGGCCCCCTGTACAAGGCCAATTTTGCTGGTATTCGACAGGAACTTTCAAAAGTTGACTGGAAGAGTCTGTTGGTAGGCATAAGGATGGTTGGTAGGTGGGAAACTTTCAAAAGTTTGTTAACCAGGGTTCAGGGTAAGCGCATTCCTTTTAGAGAAATGGGCAAGGCTGGTAGAAGTAAGGAACTCTGGATGACTTGGGATATTGAGGCCCTGCTCAAGAAGAAGGAGGCATATGATACGCATAGGCAGCTGGGATCAAATTGATCCCTTGAAGAGTATGGAGGTTGTCGGAGTAGACTTAAGAGAGAAATCAGGATGGTAAAAAGGGGACACAAGGTTGTTTTGGTACATAAGGCAAAGGAGAATCCAAAGAGCGTCTTCAAATACAAAGGCCAAAAAAGTAACTAGGGAGAGAATAGGGCCTCTGAAGGATCAACAAGGTCATCTATGTGCAGGTCCACAAGAGATGGGTGAGATCCTAAATAAATATTTCTCATCAGTATTTATTGTTGAGAAAGGCATTGATGTTGGAAAACTGGGGAAATAAAGAGTGATGTCTTGAGGAGGTGCTGGAAATCTTAAAGCACATCAAGGTAGATAAATCCCTAAGATCTGATGAAATGTATCACAGGATGTTGTGGGAGGCAGGAGAGAAAATTGCAGGTCCCCTAGCAGAGATATTTGAATCATCGTAGCCACAGGTGAGGTGCCTTAAGATTGGAGAATGGCAAATGTTGTGCCTTTGTTTAAGAAGAGCTGCAGGGAAAAGCCTGAGAACTACAGGCCAGTGAGCCTAACATCTGTAGTGGATAACTTGTTAGAAGGTCTTCTGAGAGACAGATTCTACAAGCATTTGGAGAGGCAAGGACTGAATAGGGACAGTCAGCATGGCTTTCTGAATGGAAAATCATGTCTCACAAATTTGATTTGAGTTTTTGAAGGGGTAACCACGAAGGTAGATGAGGGCAGTGCAGTTGACGTTGTCTACATGACTCTTGCAAGGCGTTTGACAAGTACCGCATGGTAGATTGTTGCATGAGTTAAATCTCACAGGATCCAGAGTGAGGTAGGCAATTGGATACAAAATTGGTTTGATGACAGAAGATGGTTGCCGAGGGTTGTTGTTCAAACTGGAGGCCTGTGACCAGCTGTATGCCTCTGGAATCAGTGCTGGGTCCACTGTTATTTGTCATTTATATTAATAATTTGAATGAGAATATAGGAGGCATGGTTAGTAAGCTTGCAGATGACATCAAGATTAATGGCACAGTAGATAGTGAAGGAGGTTATCTAGAATTGCAACGGGATCTTGATCAACTGGACAAGTGGTCTGAAGAATGGCAGATGGAGTTTAATTTAGATAAATGGGAGATGATGCATTTTGGTAGATCGAACCAGGGCAGGACTTAATCAGTTAATAGTGGGGAACTTGGGAGAGTTATAGATCAAAGAGATCTTGGAGTACAGGTTCATAGTTCCTTGAAAGTGGAGTCACAGACGGACAGGGTGGTGAAGAAGGCATTCAGCATTCTTGGTTCATGTCAGAACATTGAGTACAGGAGTTAGGATGTCTTGTTGAAGTTATACAAGACACTGACCAGACCACAGCTGGAATACTGTGTGCAGTTCTGGTCACCCTATTATACAAAGGATATCATTAAACTAGAAAGAGAGCAGTAAACAATTACTAGGATGCTACCGGGACTTGATGGTTTGAGTTATAAGGAGAGGCTGGATAGACTGGGACTTTTTTCTTTGGAGCGTAGGAGGCTTAGGGGTGCTCTTATTGAGTCTATAAAATAATAAGGGGCATAGATGAGGTAGGTAGCCAACATCTTTTCCCAAATGTAGGGGAGTCTAAAACTAGAGGGCATAAATTAAAGGTGAGAGGGGAGAGATACAAAAGGTCCAGAGAGGCAATTTTTCCATGCAGAGTGTGGTGAGTATCCGGAATGAGCTACCAGAGGTGGTAGTAGAGGCAGATACAATTTTGTCTTTTAAAAGCATTTAAACAGTTACATGGGAAGATTGTATTCAGGGATATGGGCCAAACGCAGGCAATTGGGACTAGCTTAATGGTAAAAACTGGGCAGTATGAACAATTTGGGCTGAAGAGCCTGTTTCCATGCTGTAAACTTCTATTACTCCATAACCTGTACTCTAAATTACAGGGAAAATCTAAGAGTACAGTTCAACTGTATGGCAGGAGAATCTAGGGAATGTTCGTCCTGCAATATGTGGCAAATCAGTGACACTTCCCTGGCAACCATGTATGCATGACATATGTCCAGCTGCAGCTCCTGAATGACTGCACTGCATGACTGGGGCTGCAAATGGACACACTTTGAAGCATCCATGAGGCTGAGAACATCTTGGGTAGCATGTTTAATGAGCTGGTCACAGGGCAAGCAATAGCTGCACAGGTGGAAAAGCATTGGGTGACCACCAGGAAGAGTAGTAGGCATAGGTGGGTTGTGTAGGGGTCCCCTGTGGTTATCCCTCTCTCAAACAGATATACTGTATTAGATACCGTTGAGGGAATGGCCTCTCTGGGGAAAACAGCAAAAGCCAAGTTTATGACACCATGATGGACTCTGCTGCACATCTGGGGAGGGAAAAGACTGGGAGAGCTTTAGTGACTGGGGAGCCGACAGACATTTCTATGGCCATGAATGCAACTCTCAAATAGTTTGTTGCCTCAATGGTGCCAGGGTCAGGGATGTCTTAGAGCGGCTATAGATTATTCTGAAAGAGGAGGGTGAACTGCCCGTGTTCATGATACATCTTGTTACCAACGACACTGATAATAAAAGGAATGAGGATCTGCAACTTTAGCGAGTTAGGTAGTAGATTAAAGAGCAGGGCTTGTAACATTGTAATCTCTGGATTACTTTCGATGCCATGTGCTATTGTGTTTGGGAATTGGAAGATAGGGTTAATGAATGCATGGCTAAATGAATAAAGTTGGAGAGAGAGAGCTTTAGATTTTTGTATCACTTCTTGGATTGTTGCAATCAATGTTACAATTAAGTGGATTTTCACAGTAACTTCATTGCAGTGTTAATGTGAGCCTACTTGTGACACTAGTAAATAAACTTTAAGTGGCTTGCTAGACCATTTCAGAGGGTCAACCATCTTAATTCCAGATTTTATTAGTTGAATTCAAATTCCACCAGCTGCTGAAATGTGATTTGAATTCATCTCATGATCACCACACCACCACCTCCCACTGGCATAATTTAAAAGGATAGGCAACAGAAGCTGAATTTGGTGTTTTGAGATGCTCCAATTTCCTCCCATGGTCCAAAGATATGTGGGTTAGGTTGATTGGCTAAGCTCAATTGTCTCTTCATGTCAGGCCAAATTAATAGGATAAATACATGAGGTTGCAAGGATAGGACCTGGGTGGAATTGTTGTCACTGCAGGCTCAATGGGCCAAATGGCCTCCTTCTGCACTGTAGGGATTCCATGATTCCAAACCTTGGCAATTCTACAAGTATAGTCACAAGAGTGCTCAAATGAAACAAGTTAAAGAACTCATACTAAGCAATATTCTCCTTCTTGTTAAAACGTAAGTGGTGACACTATTGGATCTGCTGTCATGTGACCAATGGTAACAAGCTGTAAGGGTCAGTTGACCCAGTAAACCATGTAACAAAATACAGAATGATGTGATGATCAGCTGACTAGTTGATTCACTATAAATAAGAACCTGTTGGGAATTGTGGGGAACTTAGAATGGCCCAGGGTGAGGCCTCAAATTTGGAATAATTAAGTTTCTTTATTAAACCTTTTCTCTGGTTTGTGAGTTGAAGCAAGTTTTGTTATCCTTTTATTGTCTACACTGGAAGCGTTCCTTCTGGATCAACACTTCTTGCCCAAGAAGATGAAAATATACCCTCAGATTAGACAACAGGAGGCAGTTTGAATTTAGTTTTTATGAGATGCATGTTTACAGCCTATTTGTTTTACATATATATGATCTCTAGGGCACAAACAACAGATAAACAGCTTTGTAAAGGTGACAATTCTGTGCCATCAGCTTATTTTAACACTTCTCCTCCCCAGGTAACTGAGAGTAGATGACTTCTGACTGTAGCCAACCAGCTTCTCGGGTGCTATCCAAACAAGCTGGCACATTCCATCAGCCCCCACTTCCACCTTGGGGATGAGTTATCGGTTGGTATTGACAACCTCCAATTCCAAGAGACTTTTCTTCATACTGAAGGACTAGCTGCTGGTTCAAACACAAAGCGTCGGCACATCTGTGTTGCTGAAGTTGTGTGCTACTCGCTCTTAATTCTTAGGAATAGTGCAATTATAAAGCCCGTCAGGGACCTCAACTCTGACTGCATCCCGGGAATAGATTTTCCAATTAATAGAAACGTATAGTAAAGGAGGAAGCCGTTCAGCCTCACACTTGTGCAAGCTCTTTCAAAAGTACTATCCAATTAGTCTCATTCTCCTTGGTCTTCACAGATCGTCCCTCTTCAAGTATATACAGTTTCCTTTGGAAATTTACCACTGAATCTGCTTCTGTAACACTTTCTAGCACTGAAATCCAGACCATTAGAGCTCGTTGCATAAAAACAGTTCTCCTCTCTGGGATAGCACGGTGGCAAAGTGGTTAGCACTGTTGCATCACAGTGCCAGGGACTGGTTCAATTGCCAGCTTGAGTCACTGTGCGGAGTCTGCACGTTCTCCCCATGTCTGTGTGGTTTCCTCCAGATGCTCCGCTTTCCTCCCACAAGTCCAAAAGATGTGCTGGTTAGGTGCATTAGCCATGCTAAACTCTCCCTCGGCGTACTCGAACTGGCACCAGAGTGTGGCACTAATAAATAAACTTTAACTTTCCTTGTGCCAGTTATCTTAAATTTGTGCTGTCCAGTTACCAACCCTCCTGCTTATTGGTGTTATTTTAAATGAGTTATCGCAAGTGTTATGATAACGCCAGTCGAAAAGTGTTCACATCAACTAATTTATCATGATGCCGTTTTAAAAAAATATATTTGTCCTACATTATTTCTGTTTCCTGACTTGTTGAAGTTGAATAATTAAATCTGGAATTATGGGAGGTAAGTAACAGGGTTTCAATGACATTCTGAGCACCTTCATCAAAGGAAATCAATTTTCACCAATATTATTTTGTCTTATTAGAAACAAGACACGATGACTAATTCTTTACTTAAAACAATACAGTATCTGCTGAGAATTGATGACAGTAAATGCACAAGTACCACTGTGTCCATGGAAACAGCACATTTCAAGGAGTGACTGTTCACTAAGCAGTTCCCAATCATTCACCTACATCCAGGGGTATTTAATGGCTTCCTTTCGAGGTCAGTCAGGAACGCATAAATCAATCACAAATTTGCAATTTGACAATTTCATAAAACTGCCAGGCAGAAACAGACTTTCCCACGTTGGTATAGATTATGATTTTTTGCAGTAGTGGAAAAATGGCCTTCATGGATCTGGAGCATGGGGATGAGAATCATATCAGCCACAATTGAATGACGGGGGCAGACTCAATGGGCTGAATGGCCTAATTCTGCTCCTATATCTTATGGTCTTATGGCGCCATGAAGTGTAAAAATCAGGAGTGGTGTAAAGCAGGCCATCAATCCACAAACACCCAGCTGGTACAATTATGCAGTCAAAATCAACTTCATTATGGTGTGCTTATTCATGAATTATTGTATTTTTTGCAAGTATGAGTCCCCAGAACGATGAACATGGTGGACATCAAACTGAACAAACTAAGGTACAGAATCACTGTAAAAATGTTCTTACTGACTGAAATATTCAGAACGGAAATGGTACTTTATTTGGCTTCATTCGGACACGTGTGATCCCACCATCCACACCCCCACCCCACCACAGCATATCTGATGACATATCTTGTATGTCTTTATATCTTGAGATAGGAAAACAGATGGCCAGCCTGCCTGTCGCCTTCTCATCCGCTCCCAATCTGTATCCCAATTAACTACATGGGGTTCTAGGCTTGATAAGTAAAGGTATGGAGCACAAAACCAGGGAAGTTGTGACAAACCTGTATGAAGCACTACTTCAGAAGTACTGTGTGGAGTTCTGGGCACTGCACTTCAAGAGGATGTGAAAGCTTTGGTGAGAGTTCAGAAAAGATTTATGAGAATTCCTCCGGGTTGAAGGGCTTCAGTTATGCGGATATGCAGTACCTCTCCTTAGAGAAAAGAAGGCTGGAAAGATATTTGATAGAGCTGTTAAAAATCATGAGGAGTCTAAGTAAAGTAGATGGAGAGAAACTGTTCCTTTTGACTGGCAGATCACAAACCAGAGGACACTGGTGTAAGTCAGTTAGCAAAAAAAGCAATAATGGCAAGAGGAAAAGCTATTTATGCAGCACTCCCTGAGAATATGTTGGAAGCAGATTCATATGGGTAGCAGCTAGGACAGCTGCCTCACAGCGCCAGGGACCGGGTTCAATTCCCAGCACTGTATGTGCGGAGTCTGCACGTTCACCCCATGTCTGTATGGGTTACCTCCAGGTGCTCTGATTTCACCCCACAGCCTGAAAGGGTGTCGGTTAGGTGCATTGGCCATGTTAAATTCTCCCTCAATGTACCCGAACAGGCACTGGAGTGTGGAAACTAGGGGATATTCACAGGAACTTCATTGCAGTGTTAATATAAACCTACTTGTGACTAATAAATAAATAAACAATCATGACTTCCAAAAGGAATTGAAAAAGCACCTGAAGAAAAAAATATTTGAAGGGCTTCAGAGAAAGGATGGGGGACTGGAACTAGCTGAATTATTCTTGCAGAGAGCTGGCATGTTAATGGCAGGCTGAATGGCCTCCTTTGGTGCTGTAACCTTCCTATAGTTATGTAATTATAAATATATATCTTCTGGACTCTTGATTATTGGAGACTAGATGTAATGCTCAAGTTGCACATTAGGTCCCTGAGGAAGCAGCCCATTGTATTCCAATCCCATTGAAACATCTCATCCCTCAGTTGCACCCTGAGCATCACTAGCTAAATCTATCTAATAGTGTCACAAGTAGGCTTACACTAACACTGTAACTAAATTACCGTTAAAATCCCCTAGTCATCACACTCCGACGCTTGTTCGGATACACTGAGGGAGAATTTAGCATGGTCAATGCACCCAACCAGCACATCTTTCGGACTATGGGAGGAAACTAGAGCACCTGGAGGAAACCCGTGCAGACATGGGGAGAACGTTCAGACTCTGCACAGACAGCGATCCAAGCCAGGAATTGAACCCAGATCCCTGGCACAAGCTATCAAAATACTTGGATATTGAGGGCTGGGTAAGTGAATTTAAAGGTCCAGCTACCTTTAATGATTTGTTCTCAAATGCCCCCAAGGCTCTCTGTTCTGTATGCGCTTTAGAATTGTGTCCTTTAGTTCATTTTGCCTCTCCCTGTTCTTCCTACCAACTTGTGTCACTTCACAATTCTCTGCATTTAATTTAATTTGTCATGTGTCTGCTTTTTCCAGCATCTTGCCTTATACACTTATTCTCTTTTATAATACTATCCTCCTTACAGTTCTTAATACTCCTAAGTTTTAATTCATCTACAAATGCCGTGTGTGCCTTGGCATAAGTCATTGAGGTGCATCTAGAAAAGCAGCGGTCCCAGTACCAAGCCCTGTGGAAACTGTTCTCCAGCCTGGAAAACAACTGTTCCCCACCACTCCATTTCCTCTTTGCTGTCAGCCAACTGTATATTGAATTTGCCACTGTCCATTCTTTCCACAGACTTCAACTCTTCTTTTATTAGGTGGTACTTTATCAAACGGCCTTTGGGAATTCATCTACACCACATCAGCCACACATAGGAAGAAACCATTTCCATTTGAGCAATGAGAAATTACAAATTTAAAATAATTTGCAAAAGGGCTAGAGGGGAAATAATAAGAAACATTTTCACATGGTGATTTGTTAACATCTGAAAACATTACCCAGTGGAGTGGTGGAAAGCAGATTTTGTTGGAGCATTCAAAGGCAATGGGATATGTACACAATAGGACTAATTTGCATAGTTTAGGAGAAAAGGTTGATGAGTGCTCTTTCAAAGAGTCAGCATATGTATGACAGACCAAATGGCCTCCTTCTGTGCTGTGAGATTCTAAGGTTCAGTTGATTCTATGTTAGGGCACCGCCAGTGGTGCTACACCATTGGTACAAGTTTAAAAACTGTATAAGCTCTGGCTGAACCTCAGTCATGATGTGGGTATGCCGGCGTTGGACTGGCGTAAACACAGTAAAAAGTCTGACAACACCAGGTTTTAGTCCAACCTATTTATTTGATAACATACTCACTAGCTTTCGGGGTTACCCCCTTCATCAGGTGAATGGAGAGTTCTGGCCTCAGACAGAGCATATAAAGCACAGACAGTTTAGAGATTACTGATTAAAATGCGAATCCTTACACCTAACCTGCTGTTCAAGACCTGAAGTGGCTGATAATGTGAGTGGAAGGAGCACTGATCACAGGTTAAAGAGATGTGTATTGTCTCCAGACAGTACAGTAAGTGAGGTTTTGCAAACCCAGGCAAGTCACGGGGGTTGCAGATAGTGCGACATGAACCCAAGATCCCTGTTGAGACCGTCCTCATGTGTGCGGAACTTGGCTATCAGTCTCTGCTCAGCGACTCTGCGCTGTCGTGTGTCGTGAAGGCCGCCTTGGAGAATGCTTACCCGAAGGTCAGAGGCTGAATGCCCGTGACCACTGAAGTGTTCGCCAACAGGAAGGGAACAGTCTTGCCTGGTGACTGTCTGGTGCCTGGTCACGGGCATTCAGCCTCTGACCTTCGGGTAAGCATTCTCCAAGGCGGCCTTCACAACACACGACAGCGCAGAGTCGCTGAGCAGAGACTGATAGCCAAGTTCCGCACACATGAGGACGGTCTCAACAGGGATCTTGGGTTCATGTCGCACTTTCTGTAACCCCCATGACTTGCCTGGGTTTGCAAAACCTCACTTACTGTACTGTCTGGAGACAATACACATCTCTTTAAACTGTGATCAGTGCTCCTTCCACTCACATTATCAGCCACTTCAGGTCTTGAACAGCAGGTTAGGTGTAAGGATTCGCATTTTAATCAGTAATCTCTAAACTGTCTGTGCTTTATATGCTCTGTCTGAGGCCAGAACTCTCCATTCACCTGACGAAGGGGGTAACCCCGAAAGCTAGTGAGTATATTATCAAATAAATAGGTTGGACTAAAACCTGGTGTTGTCAGACTTTTTACTGTGTGAACCTCAGTCACACAGGGAAAGCTATGTGAAAATGACAGGTTTTGATTAAAGTAAACTCAGATAAGAAGGGCCATCAAACTGAATGATATGCAGCTGCAGTTAACGTCTGCCCACTAGAACAAGGAACAATGGAAACAGCGATCGAGTTACCATTGGTCAGAGATATAGCTATCATTTCTTGATGATATAACATGCACAAGTTTTAATTTGACATTATACCCTTACGTATGCATGATTTAACTATAACCATGATTGGTTAGGGGTAACTACTACTCTGCTAATTACTTATAATTGAAGCTGAGACTTTAATTGCCTGTGTATTTCTGAATTTTTCATTCTGAATGCCCTGAATGGACATTCAGGTTCCTATAGTTACAGTAAAGCTCATTTTGGAACCACTCTGTTACTTTGTTTTGTCTTCTTGAAGGAAACAATAGTTTTTAAATACAACTAGAAAACCATCGTGCAGCCCCCTAACATTCATCATACCACTCTTGAGTTATTCCTGGTATCTACTGATCACCCAATGATGACACAAACCTCCTGCTTGGTGGTTGTCTTATTAATTAGCTGTGACGATCATCACTGGGCGAGTGGAGGGAGTAAGCAAGGTGTCTTTCCAGTTGAGTGAGCTCAATTTACATAAAAATCAGAACCGTTATTTCACCACACCAATATCATTGATGGCAAACTGTGTTTTCCCAGCACATTCAGTGAGCTTGTCACTCTGCAGCTCCCACTGAGCCGAGCGGCAGCGGGAACAAAAAGCAGGAACAATCGAGTGCTTTTCATTAACTGTGCCAGCTGTCAAATAGCAATTATGAAAGAAAAATCATTTTGTAACTCAAATCGCCACAATCCAAACACCAGCAAATTCATACCAACCACAGTATAATTGCACTTTTCATAACATTGCCTTAAAATATAAAATTCTCAAACATCATTAAACAAAAAATGCAGTAATGGCACAATTCCCATTCCACTGGTTCCCTCTGAGCAGACCTTTTTATTCCACGGGCGTATATAGTGATCCCCAAGGAGACAATGTTCTCTTTTCATTATTTGTAGACAAATCACAAATGCATTCCTGATAACTTTGGAGCCTAACAATTGTATTTCAAACCGTAGGTGGACCTCTGGAAACTAGTTTCAAATATGAATTCCTGGTATGCCTGCACGGAACAATTAACAGCCTGATGTTAACTCCTGTGGTATCTTAAATGAGTGGATCTGATTTATCTTGTCAAAGGAAAGCTGTTGTCACGTCTGGAATCATTGCGGTATCGCAAAAGGACATGCGTGCATTTTTACAAAACAGCAGATATTTTAATGCAAATTTAAAACTGTACCTCATGTGATGTACAATCACCACGGCGCTCAGCAACTGAAATCAGGACACCTATCCGACAGCACATTGATTGCTTATCACGTACATTAAAGTATCAAGCCAGCTTTGTTACCATGTGGCACACGGCACCAGACTATAATAACGCGGATGGCATTACCTATTCTCACCAAATAAATACCTTACCTGCCAAAATATGGAGTCTATTGTGCTGCCATGAAACCCTTCCCGCACTTCAGATGACAACAGTTTAGGGCCAAGTATCGTCATAAATTCATCAAAGTCCACTTGTCCATCACCTGCAAATACACAAATGAGGAAATAATCATGCCTGCAGAAACTCCGTTTTTGATATTGGTTTTTTTCAAGTTGGTGAAATTAAGGGTGAGAGTTTTCCCAAGCCTCCATTGTACTCATCGGCTCACTCGCCTGTCCTTTCAGAGGCATTGTCATTTAAAAACGGGCAGCGAGTGAGGAAGGAAATTTTCAGAAGCATTGTCACATATCTTGCTTACCAGTTTGTTGCTGGTGGTACTGACCCAATGGATTATCAGCATTTGATGGCCAACAGTCTGGCTTTGGGTAGCATCACCAAATAGAAGGATGAGTGGGTAGGGGAATTGAATCAACTGGCCTCAACAGTGAGATGCTTCAGTATCAGGAGGGGAGGACACATAACCCAATACTCTGGAATGCAAGGGGGTGGCAACTAGAGGTTTGAAGTTTATTTATTAGTGTTGGTTTCCCATAGTCCTTCCCTATCCTGATCCTGGCCACTTTGAAACTAGCTGGTGTGCAGTGTGACTGCAAACACATGTCACAGCACAGTTCTGTGTGCCAGCAGCCCTCTAGTGCCTCGTGAGAGCATGGGCAATGTTCAGGCAAGCTTTGGGTGTCTTTGCAGCAGGATTTGCCCTTCATGAGCTTTAGGCAACAGTGGCCAACGTTCCCACACCCTTCACATTATGCAAGTTAAAATCAAGAATTCAGGTGCAGATGTCATTGCTCTGCTCTGTTTTAAGATGAATGTGCAAATATTAGGAATATTTATTTTTAAAATCCACCTTACTATTCAAAACAAGGTCAGAGCAATACCCTATTCCCTATCTCCCTACCTCCTTCAATCAAAACCGACATCCCATTAGTCTATTTTGATTGCTTTTTGCACCATCAGCCAGCATTTATGCTCCCCACACCACCACCACTATATAATTCGTCACATTTCTCTCTCTCTTCAGTTTTGTACAAGGTTCATATGGCCTCAAAACATTAACCCTGGTTCTCGCTCCACAGATGCTTCCTGACCTACTGAGTTTATCTAGCATTTTTGGTTTTTATTTATGCCCCAAGGTCTGGTGAACTCCTTTATTCTTTTAACCATCACACCCATGCTCCCTTCAATGTGTTTCTGCTTACATTGTATTCCTGATTACCATTCTTACTTTTAAAGTTTACATCCTCACACATTCTATTATGCAATATCCACTACTGTTTCATGATTACAGATTTGTTGACCTTCAGTTTTCCTTCTCAGTTCAAAGATCCCCCACTTTACTCCCAAAAGCCCGATAGTCCATCAGAAACACATTGGCAAAACCTACCCTTCTCTAAAAGAAGAAAATATTCCCTTGATGTGATTCTTGCCGCACTATCAGCAGCTTGGTGCAAGTTTTGATTTAATGAGAAACTCAGTTATATATTTCTCATTACATATGTTTAAACATAATTATTTCTACTGCCAGCTTTTCCATTATGATTCTTTCACCCTGAAGTTATTAAATTCTGAGTTTAAAGAACTCTGCCTTATATATCATTTGGTATAAGATGGCGATAAAGTTATATTTGAAAAGAAAATTATGCTATGTGTTACTACTGACCACTTGCTGCCCGTTAGCTCCTCACGCTGTAACTAGCTTTAGAATAAGGTTCATTCTATTACAAATACAATCTATACAACTTGTGGTGTGTATATGTGTGTTGGTGCTGACGTGATTTGCCTGCAGCACCCTATGGGAGGCTCAAAGATGTAGCGCTATTACCACTGAACAAATCTAATGTTACTTGAATGACACCTGCTAAAATCTCAAATATAGGTTACAAAATGTTTTAAAAGTTATTAAAATAAATACAGCCACATTATAAATGATACGATGGAATGAAAATTTACACCACAGCAGTCCTACACAACTCCCAAAAAAAACTCTGAAATCAGGGTCTCAACTGTCCTTTGACAATATGGATGCAAATGTATGGCTCCCATTCTGAGGACCTTGTTTCTTTATAGGGGGGGTACACATAGAAGCCTGTATTTTTCTTAAATTATTATTTCAAGAGAGATGGGTGTCACAGGCTAGGCCAACATTCATTGTCCATCCCTAATTGCCCTTGAGAAGATGGTAGTGAGCTGGATTCTTGAACTGTTCAGTCATGTTGTGTAGGTACACCCCAATGAGGAAGGGAGTTCCAGGATTTTGACCCGGCAACAAAGAAGGAACAGCAATATATTTCAAAGTCAGGATGGTGGCTGACTTGGAGGGGAATCTCCAAGCGGTGGTGTTCTCAGCTGTTGCTGCCCTTGACCTTTTAGATGGAAGTGGTCAGGGGTTTGGAAGGTGCTGTATAAGCAGCCTTGGTGAGTTTCTGCAGTGCATCTTGTAGATGGTACATATGGCTGCCACTGTTTGTCGGTGGAGGTGGAAGTGATGAATGTTTGTGAATGGGGATGCAATCAAGCTGGCTGCTTTGTCTTGGATGAAGTCAAGTTTCTTGGTGTTGTTGGATCTGTACCCATCCAGGCAAGAGGAGAGTATTCCATCACACTGCTGACTTGTGCCTTGTAAATTGTGGACATGCTTTGGGGAGTAAGATGTTAAGTTACTCGCCATTGGACCAGCCTACGTTCAGCTCTTGTAGCCATAGTATTTAAACGGCTAATCTAGTTGAGTTTCTGGTTGATGGTAACCCTCAGGATGTTGATAGTGGGGGATATTAACAGTTGGAGATGGCCATTGCCTGGCACATTTGTAGCATGAATGTTACTTGCCACTTGTCAGCCCAAGCCTGGATATTGTCTGGATCTTGTTGCATTTGGACATGGACTGCTTCAGCATCTGAGGAGTTGGAAATTGTGCTGAACATTGTGCAGTCACCAGCGAACATCCCCACTTCTGACCTTATAATGGAAGGAAGGTCATTGATGAAGTAGCTGAAGGTGGTTGGGCCTAGGACACAGTTGTGATGAACTACTGCAGTGGTATCCTGGAATTGAAATGACAGACTACCAACGACCACAACCATCTTCCTTTGTGGTGGCATGACTCCAGCCAAGAGAGAGATTTCCCCCATTCCCAAAGACTACAGTTTTGCTGGGGCTCCTTGATGCCACACACAGTCAAATACATACAAACATACAAATTAGGAGCAGGAATAGGCTACTCAGCCTCTAAAGCTCTGCCATTCAATAAGATCATGGCTGACCTGATTGTAACTTCAACTTCACATTCCTGCCTATCCTTGATAACGTTTTATTCCCTTGTCGATCAAGAATCTATCTAGCTCTGTAAAAATATTCAAAGATTTTGCTTCCACTGCCTTTTGCGGAAGAGATTTCCAAAACCTTCTGAGAGAAATAGTTTCTTCTCATCATTCTAAACTGAGGAACCCCTTATTTTTAAACAATGACCACTAGTTCTAGATTCTCTGACAAGAAGAAACATGCCCTCTACATTCACCCTGTCAATACCCCTCAGGATCTCACATGCTTAAATCAAACTCTACTAGATACAAATCTAATTCTTCTAATCTTTCCTCAGGAGAACTCACACGTTCCTGGTATTAGTACAGTAACATTCTCCAAACTGCTTCTAATGCATTTACATCTTTCCTTAAATAAGGAGACCAATATGTACACATTATTCCTGATATGGTACAACTGAAGCATAACCTCCCTACTTTTGTAATCAATTCCCCTCACAACAAATGATTAGATTTTATTAGTTTTCCGAATTACATGCCGTACCTACATGCTTGTCTTTTGTGATACATGCACTAAGATACCTAGATTCCTCTGCACTTCAGAGCTCTGAAATTTCTCACTAGTTCGATAATACACTTTTTTTATTCTTCTGCCAAAATGGCCAATATCACATTTGCCCACATTATTTGTTAGAATTTTGCCCACTCACTTAATCTAAAGTTTAAAGTTTATTTATTAGTATCACAAGTAGGCTTACATTAACAGTGCAATGAAGTTACTGTGAAAGTCCCCTAGTTGCCACACTCCAGTGTCTGTTCAGGACGCTGAGCAAAAATTTTAGCATGGTCAATGCACCTGGCCAACACATCTTTCAGACCGTGGGAGAAAACCGGCGCACCCAGAGGTAACCCAGGGAGACACAAGGAGAACGAGCAAACTTCACACAGTGACCTAAGCTGGGAATCGAAACCAAGTTCCTGGTGCTGTGAGGCAGCAGTGCTAATGACTGTGCAACTGTGCCACCCGATCTATGCCATTTATATTCATTCTCCTTACATCCGCTTCACAACTTATTTTCTGCTTATCTTTGTGTCATCAGCAAATTTATAAACCATATCTTCAGTCCCTTCATCCAAGTCATTTATATAAACTGTAAAAAGTTGAGATCCAGCAATGATTCCTGTGGTACACAACTCGCCACATCTGCCAACCACAAAAAAAACCATTTATGCCTACTCTCCGTTTCCTGTCAACTAGCCAAACTTTAATCTATGCCAATATGTTACCCCTTATACCATGAGCTTTTAATTAAGCAAGATCTTTGATGCAGCACCTTATCAAATGTCTTCTGGAAACCTAAGTACAGTGTATCCACCAGTTCCCCTTTATCCACAGCACATGTGAAGCCTTCAAAGAACTCCAATTGGTCAAACATGATTTCCCTTTCACAAAACCTTGCTGACTTTGCCTGACTGGCTTGAATTTTTCCAAGTGCCCAGCTACACATCTTTAATAATGGCTTCTAACATTTCCCTAAGACAGGTGTTAGGCTAACAGGCTTATAAGTCTCCTGCTTTCTGTCTCCCGCTTTCTGTCTCCCTCCCTTTTTGAAATAAAGGCAATGCAAGGATATTAACGGCAGTCACTCTCATCTCACCACTGGAGTTCAGCTTGCTTGTCCATGTTTGAACAAAGGCTAAACTGGAACAGAGTTTGAGTGACCCTCATAAAACTCAAACTGAGCATCAGTGAGCAAGTTAATAAGCAAATGCCACTTAATAGTAGCTAATGATCCTTTCCATCACTTTACTGGTGACCGAGAGTGGATAAATGGGGCAGTAATTGGGTTTGTCCTGTTTTTTGTTTACAAGGCATACCTGTACAGAGCATACTTGGGCAATTTTCCATATTCCTGGGAAGACTAGCACAGAGTGAACATTGGTCAGCATAACCATAACCAGATACTGTTTTTTTCAGTTGGGCATGATTTTTATTGCAGACAGCTGAGCAGTGCAAGCTGTAAGCCATCACCAATTAGAAGTGATTAAATGTACCAAGCAGTTGTATTTTAATGAGGTGCACAGGACTGAGTAAACTCCTGTTTCCACCCAGACTGCTTAACGCACGATAAACTTTATAATTGTCTATAAGTAAATGACAAACACTATTTTGGCCAAAATGTACTAACAGCAGGGGATCAACAAAGCATGCACAGACATCTTTTATCTAGGGATGAAGATCACACACACTGATATATATTTATATAATATACATCATCCAGATATTAACCGATACATTGCAAAAGCAGAACCAAGACCAGGGATGAGATTTTCCAGCTGCACTCACCCTAAGACTGGAAAATCTTGCCCGAGGTCAACAGATCTTTACATGGTCCATATCCCGCTCACTACAATTCCCATGGGATGGGAAAATTCCATCCTAAGTGGATTTTTCAGATGAACTGGAGTTAGACGTCAAAGGGATTAGGTGGATTGGCCAAGTGGAATTGCCCATCAGTGTCAGGTGGGTTAGCAGGGTAAATGTTTAGGGTTACAGGGCATAGGGCCTGGGTGGGATTATGGTCGATGCAGACTCGATGGGCCGAATGGCCTTCTTCTACACAGTAGGGATACCATGGTTCCATGATAATTAGCCTTAGGTATACAAATTTAACTCAGGACCATTTTAAAAAACATATATTTTCCCTTCAATTATAGACAATACTTCAATTTAATATTTTTTGAAGAGTTAAATAGCAAACATAAAAACAGGGAAGTAGGATTAGTTATAATTTATTATAAACGTGTATCTGAAGTACAGGCTGAGGAGCAACACCACAGCACTGACACCACTATCTTTTGAGGTGGAATGTAATTACATCATGACAAGTTCTACAGAGACATTTTCTGTTACACATATTGGCACAGGCATTTATGATGAAATTTAAAGAAATATCTTTATATGGCATTTATATTGTGTGTTTCATGACCTCTGCATGTCTTAAATTGTTTTACAGCCAATGAAGTACTCTAAGTATGGTCACTGTTGCAATATCAGAAACACAGCAGCCAATTTTCATTCAACAAGCCTCCATCTCAAGCAGCAATGTACCAATGCCCAGGCAATCTGTTTACTGATGTTGATTTGGGGATAAATATTGCTTGGCAACCAAGGGTAACGCCTCTGCACTTCTTCATAATAGTGCTATGGGACATTTTGCAAAGCAGACAGGTTCTCGGTTTAATGTTTTGCCCAGAAGATGAGATCTCCAACTGTGCAGCATTCCTTCAGTTCTGCACTAGAGCATCAGCTTAGATAAAGCTGGCACAAAATTGGAAGCAAAGTGTAATTCCATACAAATGCTTGCAGGTATATGATTCTTTAGTGAATTGTGGGGTGTGATATGGTGGCACAGTGGTTAGAACTCCTGCCTCAGTTCCAGGGACCTGGGTTCAATTCCAGCCTCGGGTAACTGTCTATGTGGAGTTTGCATGTTCAGCCCTTGCCTGTATGGGTTTTGTCCAGGTGCTCCAGTTTCTTCCCACAATCCAAAGATGTACGTGTTAGGCTGATTAGCCATGCAAAATTGCTGCCTAGAGTCAGGGAAACTAGCAGAGTAAATATTTGGGATCACGGGGACAGGACATGGATGAGATTGTCATTGGTACAAGATCGATAGGCCGAAAGACCTCCTTCAACATTGTAGGGATTCTATGATTCTGTGTGTTACTGTTCACCCAGAGTGTGTAAGTTTGCAATGGCAACCTGCATGTTGCAGTCAGGAACTACAGATAATGTTAATAAGAGATCCACATTTCTGTTCACTTAAGCAGACTTAGAATCTCTTCCCAGTCATTCCATGGGGCATCAGTGAGTGTTGGAAAAGATTTGCTGGTAGATACTTAACCTGCTTAGTCCATAATAAAAGCATCTCCCTTAGCGAGCAAATTCTAAAATGGGAATCAAGCCTGCAGCTTCTGGTTCAGGCAGTGGAACGCTACCCACTGCACTGAGTTCTCCACATTACAGACGGAGAACTTTTCAAATATTTTCCCAAGAATTTTACTTCCTATGAGAATACAGAGTGGAAGAATTCATTATCCAGCTGAATACAGCGAAAGTTGGAGGATGTGAATACCACTGAGATTGCTATTCTAATTAGAAATTCATGAGATGATGCATGCTGACAGCCAGTCATTTAGATTGATGGCAGTCAGAAATACTCAGTTGACTGTTTGATGGTCTATAAATTACTGACTTTAAATGTAAATTTATCGGTGTAGTGCGAGGGAACTAAGACTGCAGAATTAATCAATGAAAAGATAGAAGTGTACTAACAATTGTTAGAAATGCCCACATTATGGTTATATTCCAAATAAACACAGGCTATTATCTTTGAAAACTAATTGAAAGACTACAGAAAATTAATAGGGACTGCTCTTCAATTAAAGCAAATCTAAATTTGATATGCAAATTTTGCTTCCTGCTTGCATCCGATTGGCCAAAGTTGCATATTCATTAAATTAGAATTTAAATTACATCTAGCTTTTCAGTGCTCGTGCTTTTGGGTTTCACGTTTATTATAATGAAAGACTAAAACAGTTATTTCACATCCCATATTTTACTCTAGAATGCAACTCCCATTTACAACTTCATAGAATGAAATTGATTTGAGACCGGAAGCTAGATTGTGAAGTCCCAACGGGAATGGATACAGAGGCAGGCGGGCACAAAAAAAAAGCACATCCAGCCTTTATGCCAGTTTTAGGTCACTGCTCCGGCCCATGGCATTTGTCCTGAGGATAGCAAGTGGAAGGTAGGCCCTCGAAGCTTTGTCGGTTTGGAAATTAGGACAATTAATCTTGTTAATAAGCTGATTCACTGTTCATTAATTTTGGTGGGGGCACACAGGTCGCACATTGGATCGGGGACAGCCGGGGGCATACAGGCAGCAACAAAGCAGGAAACCAGTCACGTCCACCTCGTAGACTCTGAACTCAATTGAGTTTATAAAGATGAGTGGGATCTCATTGAAACTTACAGAAGCTGAAAGGCCTAGATAGATGGGATGTGGGGAAGATGTTTCCATTAGTAGGAGAGATTAGGATCCAAGGGACAGCCTCAGAGGAAAGGGATAACCCTTTGGAGCCGATATGAGGGGGAATTTCTTCAGCCAGTGGTGGTGAATCTCTGCAATTCATTACCACAGAAGGCTGTGGAGGCCAGATCATTGAGTGTACTTAAGACAGAGATGGATGGGTTCTTGATTGGTAAAGGGATTAAAGATTATGGGGAAAAGATGAGAGAATGGAATTGAGAAACATATCAGTCATGATTGAATGGTGGAACAGACTCAGTGGGCTGAATGGCCTATTTCTCTCCTATATCTTATGGTCTTAGCTTTTTTATTATTCATTCATGGGATATGAATTGCTAGCTGGCCAGCATTTATTGCCCATCCCTTTGGAAGGCAATTGAGAGTCGACCACATTGCCGTGGTTCTGGGGTCACATGTAGCCCAGACTGGGTAAGGGGCAGATAGGTTTTACTGGCAATTGACAATGGGCTCATGGTCATCAGTAGATTCTTAATTCCAGACATTTTTTATTGAATTCAAATTCCACTGTCTGCCATGGTGGGATTCGAACACCGGTCCCCAGAACATTAGGTGAGCTTCTGGATTAATAGGCTAGCAATAATACCACTAAGCCATTGCCTCCCTAAAGGAGGAAGTCCAATGAAAGGGAGTGTGGCAGTGAGTGATGCTCAGCCATGAGACTGATTAATCCTTCCACTCCCTCGATGTTCAGTTTGCCTGCAACCACACCAAGAACTTCACGTGCACTTGCTTTCCTGGCAGCTACCACCCTTCACCCTCCAGTATTCCAGACTGCCACAGTTCTTTATTCCTTCCCCCACTCCTGCTCCAACTCTCACATACATTCATGTCTGGATTCTCAGGAGCAAAGGTTATCCTTTGCTACTCATCCCTTTCTGCAACAGAGCCACAGAGGTGCTACAACTGCACAAGGACCACCGTCGACTAGGACATCAGGTTTCTGGAGATACAGACATAAGAATCTTGTGTATCCTGTTAATTTCCTGCACACACTGTAATCCGACCTTCCAGAAAGAGATGCACCTGAGGAGGAGGTGGGGCCTGGAATGACATGGTTCGTCAGATAAAGAGGACAAGCAGGAGGTAGAAGAAGAGGAGGAAGAAGAAGAGGAAGGTGCAGAGTGCAGCAGTACCCAGGCTTGAATAGAGAGGGCCAAAGCTGGACGAAAACCTCATCAGAAAGGCGCAATATCACAGGACATCTGATCCAGACATGTTTCTAATCCAACAGGATCACATGGTCTGTAACATACTTTCAGTTGTTGTGAGAACACTTCCTTTGAATGGATCCATTCATATCACTAATGACTAATCCAGTAGTTTCATTGCTCCCTTTCAAAGTGCTTTAATTCCCTTCACCACTTACTTCTCCCTTTTAAGTATTAAGATCATATATAGCATAACCCAAGGGTGACATTTCCAGTGTTCTGTGTAAGTCAGTCCAATCAGCCTGATTTTCCCAGGTCCGACTCACCAGCAAGGCTCATCTTGGAGGCTGCCGCATCCTTAAATCTCCAAATGTCCCACCTGTTTTCTATTCTTCTTTTCAAACAGAGAACTAGCTCTCACCAGCATCGTGTTTGGCTCTGAACACAAACAGCCCTTCTTTGCTCTTCACTGCAGCTATGTTGTTTCTCTGTCACCCTGTGTCTTGGTGTACCTGTGTCCAACAATCAGCTATTTTCTATTGCAAGGTGTCGAAAGTATCGCTTCTTTTCAATAGGTTTTGGTCTGAGTTTTTTTTTAATCGGATCACATGGGCATGTATCCTGGAAGTGGCTTGGAATGGCAACCATCCCCCCCCCCCCCCATTCAGAATATTCTGTTTCACCTTAAGTTAAAGTTGATATTTTAATCATAACTAGTTTATAAAATCCCACATTCATAATAAATTGTACACATAGAAAAAAAATATTGTCTGGAAAACAAATTTTTGGTGAGCTTATTAAGGATAATGCAACACAGGGGATTACTTGGTATCAGTTTATATCCAATCTCATGTCCATACCTGTGAGAGATGATAGCATGGTGGCACAGGGATTAGCAGAGCCAGGGACCTGGATTCGATTCCCAGCTTGGGTCACTGTCTGTGTGGAGTTTGCACATTCTCCCTGTTTATGCATGGGTTTCCTTCAGGTGCTCTGGTTTCTTCCCACAGTCCAAAAAATGTATTGATTAGGTGCATTAACCATGCTAAATTCTCCCTCAGTGTACCTGAACAGGTGCCGGAATGTGACAACCATGGGATTTTCAGAGTAACTTCATTACAGTGTTAATGTAAGCCTACTTGTGACACTAATGAATAAATTTAAACCTTACAGGGCAAAACTACAGGAGACAGATATCTAGTCAATTGAATTCTCATCAATGATGGATAATCACTGAATACATCTATTATGTACAAAATTAAAGAAACTATAATGCAATGTCAAGAATGTAGATGCAAGTTAAGCAGAAGTGACCAAGATCATAAGATGCACCAAGCCATAATCCACTTCGACATGGTCTAGGAAGGCTCATTACTTATTTAGGAAGTCTGATGGATAATTAGCATTGCAGACACTTCACATCCATTTAGTTTGGGTGCTGAATTGTTGGTAGCCCATTCAGCTATATTGGCTTCTCTTTCTTAATGGAGAGTCAACTTGGTAATTGTGGTAAATTTGATGGCTAATTTGATTGTTTCATGACTCAATGATTTGAGAGCATCACTGAAACTACTCTGTCCTCAAGGATGAACTCTAACCTCTACCTGAGGACACTTTAAAGTGAATTTTAATTATCCACAAGGCTAATTTGGACATTTAGCTATTTGGCTAGATATCACTATCTAAAGATTCTACAGAATAAAGAGAATGGGCTAGGGAGTCTGGGCTTGCAAGTCAGCTGCACGTGCCTCAGGTTCTGTCAATGAAGATGTATCAACATTTGTGTGTGTGCAGCTAATGTAATCATACCTGGATACATCTACGGACAGATCCTCATCACAGGACTGCTCAGCCCCTTAGGAGCCACTCAGGAAATTAACAGCTGTGTCAGTGGCTGTCAAGGCAACCAATACCTTGAATTTTCATGCCTCTGGACCTTTCCAAGTAACAGCAGGAGGTATCTATCAAAATATCACAACTTGCAGTGCACAGTTGCTTCATTTGTCCAGGACAGTGAGTTCATAAACTCCCCCTGTTCCTCCCTGCCCCCACGACCCTCGCTCTGTGACAGGCAGCCAGCCACACGTGGATATTCCCCTTTTGCCATCTGACAGCATTCACAGAGTTTTAAGGTATGTGGGTGGTCATGTCAGCCCCTACGCCTAGTGTCACTCTCTTGTGAACAGAAAGGAATTGTATTCCATGTCATGAGCGTGCAGCTGGTCTATCCAGGATAATGCCCAATAATCCCCACTACCCAAACAATCAGAGTTGATGTCACTTCATTTGAAAAGAATTGGGTAGATGGCTGCTGGGGAGCAGTGCGAGTCCGATACTTTTGAGGAACACATGGACAAATAGGAAGAAGTAAATACAAAGGCACATGAAGCACCAGGACTTGATGGAGCAGAGTCACAGAATCAGTGCAGGAGGAGGCCATTTGGCCCATCACACCTACACTGACCACAAGCCCATCCCCGTAACCCCATGCATTTACCCTTCTAATTCCCTGGCACTAAGGGCCAGTTTAGCATAGCCAATCAACCTACCTCACACATCTTTGAGAAATATGACAAATGAAAGCTTCCAATGCATTGACCAATGTTACTGAATGTTATTTAGTGATTTTTTTTAAAACAAATCCACATTCTCTTAAATTTAGTAGCTGTAGGCACCTAGATGTCAGGTGGTTAGTATGTTAATCGCAAATTGCTCACACAGTAAGCAATTTGTTTGTTGGTGTATTCAGAAAGGCTATTCACCATTGTGTTAGAAAACTCTTTGATCTATTTGTGTATGAGAGAGTTAGGCTTACTGACACGAGGGACAACAGAACAAAGACGCCAAAGTAAGCAGTCAAGCTTGAAAAATTAGGATTGTATTTGCAGCGCGCACTATCTACAGAATGCAATGCAGCAATGGTCGCACAGTGGTTAGCACCGCTGCCTCACAGCACCAGGACCAATTCTTGGCTTACGTCACTGGCTGTGTGGAGTTTGAACATTCTCCCCAGGTCAGTGTGTGTTTCCTCCAACTACTCCAGTTTCATTCCATAATCCAAAAGACGTGCTGGTTAGGTGCATTGGCCATGTTAAATTCTCCCTCAGTGTACCCGATCAGGCGCTGCAGTGTGGCGGCTTGGGGATTTTCACAGTAATTTCATTGCAATGTTAATGTAAGCCTACTTGTGACTAATAATTAATTTAACTTCAATTCCTTAAGGCTCCTTTGACACCATTTTGCAAATCCATGACTTCAACCACCTAAAACAGCAAGAATAATGAGTTCATTGGAAACCATTCATTCCAAGATCAACTCCAAGTCACAGATCAACTTTGACATATATCACCCTTCCTTCATCATCACTGGGTCAAAATACTTTATGGAGGGACAAGAGATTGATGTGGCGGAGGACTGGATGGCAGCCAGGCAGAAAGGAAGCAGTCAAGGCTCCCCAAAGTTAAGTCCAGATAACTCACTGTTAGTGAGTAGCAGGTCCTAATACTGAAGTTTTATAGATTAAAATTTATTTATTATTGTCACAAATAGGCTTACATTAACACTGCAATGAAGTTACTGTGAAAATCTCCAAGTCGCCACAGTCTGGGGCCAGTTTGGGTACACTGAGGGAGAATTTAGCATGGCCAATGCATCTAACCAACACTTCTTTCAGACTGTGGGAGGAAACCAGAGCACCCGGAGGAAACCCACACAGTGCCTGTTCGACACTGAGGGACAATTTAGTATGGCCAATTCACCTAACACAGCTTTCGGAAGAAACCCACGTAGACACAAGGAGAATGTGCAGACTCCACATAGTGACCCAAGCCGAGAATTGAACCGACACTGTGAGGCCGCTGTGCCACCCAAACTCAGGCTCAACTGTAAGTTTTGCAGCGAGGCAACCGTGCGGCTCTTTATTATGACCAATGTTCCAGTCATGGGCATTGTTACAGGTTGGATCTGTGCTTCTGTCCCGAGGTCACGTCTGTGATCTGGAATACCAGCATCAGTCACAGCTTGGTATCCACGGTCACAGCACACGCTGAACACCCTGCTCCCATTCAGTAACACGGCAGGGAGAGAGAGAATAGGAAAAACAGCCCTGTAGACTTTGTTTCAGTTTTATTGAATAACCATTTTCTTCTGCTTACAATAAGGAGGAAAAAAAAGAATGATGGTTATTAATAGTCATGTAATGTGACAAAACTAATTCTAACACAACCTGAGTTTCACTTAGCAAATGTATTATTTCTGAGAGGTGTGGGTGTAACAGCTTTTGAATTTTAGTTTTTAAGCTTGACACAAGGGACAAATTGAAATCTGGAAACAAAAATGAATGCATAATCCAAGTACAAGTTCCAGTTTAAGTTTCAGTTTACCATCCCACTCTTGTGATCTTCTGATTAAGTTTAGCCCATTCCACATAAAGATATATGACTGTTAAATTCCAAGGCTGGTACTTAGTAGAGATGACAGGAGTCTCATTCAGTGGTGAGGGCCCATGTCACCTCTGTTGGGAAAGTGCTGCCAGCCAGGTGTGGGTGAGTGAGCTCAGGACCCTTCTCCTGGCATGAAGGTGCATCCCTGTATCTGCTGACAAACAGCCTTCAGTGCAATTGTACAGATTGATTTCCTTCGGAAGATTGGGCGGTCAAAGGGGATGATGTACTCTCTCCAATGATAGACTCAATTATCTCAATTTCAAAGTTTGCTGGAAGCATGCACAAGCAATTAATTTGTGTTTGTGTTTTTGTTGATTCATCCTACTTTGATCCGATGGATTAATAATTCAGAGCTGGCACAGCTGGGCACACCTACTGCAAGCAACTGAGGGTTTGTAAGGCCAATTCGTTGAAACATTTTGACAGTGCTCCAAGTACTTTAATGTTTGTTGCACAAGGAGAACTCAGATTGAGGTGGGATTTCTAGAACCAGGAGATTTTAAATCGCTCCCAGTTGTGCTTCAGAATTTTTTTAAGCAAAATAGTGGGGCTGAGGGGTTCCATTCACTCATCAAGAGTTCCAAGCCCTACTACCGGAGATCTTACGACAAATTATTTGGAAGACAGGTCCACTCAATGGGGTCTGCCAGAAGAGATTGAATGAAAGTGGCAGGGGACGCGATTAAAGGGCTGAATTTAGTGCTGGCAGCAGGAACCTGCTGATCAGCCCAAAACAGGGAGGAGGAATGACCTTGCTTCAGTGGGAAGCTGGAACTGGGGCTGCAAATTATCAGCGGCATTTGGCTGCTGGTGGGACAGCTGTCCATATTTAGAACAATTGTCTGTCCCTAAAAGCTGCTGGCCAGTCACAGCAGCTGTTAGTTCAGCAGCGCCACCAGTAGGGGTGGCCACTGCTGGAACTGTTCTGGGAGCAGAAGGGTGCACTGATGTATATGTGCCCTCACAACAAGCTAAGTGGTGTCTGGAGGTTCTGGGACCCATCAAAGAGTGCCAGGAAAGGAGGACCTCGCCCTCAAAATTTACTTGGGGGGGGGGGGGCGGGGGTGGCAAATTGGCTCCTGTGCGAAAGGAGGTGTGCATGTGCCACCTTCTGCTCCACTGGCAAAATGGCATGGCATCTCCTCCTACTTGTGGTATTTCACAGGTCCCCCCTGCCTCAGCAGTCTATCTACAGACTCAGCTGTGACTGGAATCTGGAAGCAAAATACATTTTTTGTGGGTAGCAGAAGGGTATAATGGTAAGTTGCAAATGTACTAAGACATCTTAATAGGTTGTCTTATTAAGCATTTTTATTCATAAGTCCGTAAGTTCATAAGATATAGGAGCAGAATTAGGCCATTAGGCCCATCAAATCAGCTCCATCATTCGATCATGGCTGATATGCTCATTTCCATTTTCCTGCCTTCTCCCCTTAACCCTTCAACCCATTACCAATTAAAAATCTAACTCCTCCTAACATTTACTCCCAGCATTCACCATGCTTTGGGGTAGCAAATTCCACACTTTCACAACCCCTTCGCAGAAGTAATTTCTTCTCAACACTGTTTTAAATTTGCTACCCTTTATCCTAAGACTATGACCTCTCGTCCTAAAATGCCCCACAATAAGAAGCACCCGCTCCTCTTCACTAAAACCTTGATATATCATCAGTGAGGAAGATCACAATAGAGTTGTGACCATGAATGACCACTGTAAATGCACCAATAAGCTGGTTTTCTTCCAATGCTACCAACATATCATATCATGCCAACCATTAAACATGGCTAGTATGGAGGATCAGGCAGAATGGCAGATTCCTTATTATTGAATATTCACAATACGACATAAGGTGGTATTTTAGATTCAAAAGAGTTGCAGGTTGCTTTAAGAGCTGATCACATGATTTGATGGTGATGTCATTAGGGTGCTTGTAGAAGCTGTTGTTTTACTTTCAGTTTGTATTCTGCAGTGCAGAGAACATCTCTTTCAATAAAATCTCTTGTGTTGGAATCCATGTGTGCAAACTGGCAACTCCAAACATAGTTGGATATTTCAGAATGAAAACTGATGATGAGTTGGGATTTTGTTTTATTGAGAACATCGAAGAAAGATGCTAAGAGAAAAAAATGGTGGGTCATCCCACTTTGAATATACCAGGCTGGGGTGAAGCAATAGGATTAAGCATTCAACTGTCAATGAAGGAAGACTTAAGTCAGGAAAAGCTACCTGTGTGGTTTTAAAAGAGGAGTATTTTTCCAATCAGAGAATGGTGAGCTTCCCGGCAGATTTGAAGAGTGCTGTACAGCTGGGGCCATTTAAAACAATACATCAAGTCAACTCTGGGGTCAAAAGGGGAATACTGGGAAGACAGTATAAAAAATATATCCTGAGCAGTCTCAAGTTGCTAGTGCCTGCAAGAGAAATGATGGTTCAATTAGGATACATAGGGCCTTTCAATAAAGAAAATGAAACATGGAATTCCAATGCTGAGCATTTTCAGTACTTTGTGCAAGCAAATAAAATTGAAAATGAATTGCTCGTACAAGCTTTTCTCAGCACAATAGAAAGTAAACCTTTAATTTGCTTCAGAGCTTTATTCATCCAGCAAGGCTGGGATGATCTGAACACAAATCCTTGAAGACCATTATTCCACAAAGACATTGATCATCGCGTCACAGTTCAGCTTCCATTAAAGGAACCAAGTGGAAGGCAAAAGCATTGCTCAGTTTATGGTGACCTTAAAAAGGCTGGCATGAGACTGTAGATTTGGTGAGTTATTAGAAGTTACTCGTTGAGATCATCTAGTTTGTGGTCTCCAAAATGAGGCTACCCAAAGAAGACTGCTTACTGAATAAACTTTGACTTTAAAAACAGCAGTAGAAATCGCAGTGTCATGGAATTGGCTGCTAAAGAAACTTCACAATTTTGTGCAGGAATGAATACCTACAAGTTGAGAACTGCCCATAAGTCAAAACAGCAACAAGCATGTCACAGATGTGCCAAAATGGACCCTTCAGCGAGTGAATGCTAAAGCAAGGGTGGTCAATGCAGGAATTGTGGCAAAATCAGTTGCATTGCTAAAGCTTGTTGGACTAGACCAGCTTTCTCTGAGAAAAATATTCAGAAGAAGAATCTGGGTACCTTCAAGAAGAACAAGTTGAACTCTGGAAAAAAATTTACAACATAGAAGAAAAGAATTACGGCTGTGTAATGAGAATGTCCAGAAATGTAATGAAGACCTCCAACTGAACATCTTATCCATACAGGGAGAATAGCATAGATTCTGGATGATTCCAAAGTTAAGTGGACAACATATTAGGATGGAGGTTGATGCTGGTGCAGCTGTACCTTTAATTCCTGACATTGTGTACCAACAAAGGTTGAAGGATCTTCCTTTAAAACTAGTTGATATGATTTTAAGAATATACGTGGTAGAGTTTGTGCCATTAAAAAGTTACATCATGGTCAATGTAGAGTTGAGTGGACAAACAGCGGAGTTGCCTCTAGATGGTCCATGGTAATTTTCCTGTTCTGTTTGACAGATCATGGTTGGAGAAGATAAAACTTAACTGGAGTGCTGTCAACAGATTGCTCAATGCCAAAATAGACCTACAGGACCTTCTAGATAAATACAAAAGTGTATTTGAAGATTCACTTAGCTCAATGAAGGAAATTCAAGTGAAACTCAAGATAAAGCCTAATAGTGAACCAAGAATGTTTCAAAGCAAGAGTTGTGCCATATGCAATTTATGCTAAGGTCAAAGAAAATTTTATGACTCATCAATAATTGTATGTTACAGCCAGTTACAATAAGTGACTGGGCTACTCCTATTGTTCCTGTCATGAAACCAGATGGTTCACTACATATGTATGGTAATTTTAAAGCAACCATCAATTCAATGTTGTGTTCTGATCAATATCTGCTTCTGTTGATTGAAGATTTATTTGCTGGGTTATAAAGTGGGCAGAAATTCAGCAAAATTGATCTTTCATAAACATATTTACAGATGAATCTAGCTGCTGAATCACAACCATTGCTTTACCATTGTCACTCATAAGGGTCTTTATCGTAATGAAAGGTTGACTTTTGGAATAACATCTGCACCTGACCTATTCCAAAGGTTGACAGATCAGATTTTAAGTGATGTCTGGTGTACAATGTTACCTGAATGATATTCTAATTACAGGGTCCAGAGAACAAGAGCATTTGAATGATTTGGAAACAAAACTTTAATGTCTTAAAGCACATGGTCTGCACACCAAGAAATAAAAGTGTGACATTGCCACATGGCAGTTCAGTATTTGAGTCCCATTATTGATTTCAAAGGCCTGCATAAAGCATCTAAAAAGTTGCAAGCTATTTTAGAAGCACATCCGATGAATGTGATGCAATTAAGGTTCTTTTTAAGATTAGTAAATTATTATAGCAAATTTGTTCCTAACTTAACTATATTATAGAAGCAATTGCATAATTTGATTTGTGTGAAACTGGACAACAGAATGTGAGAAAGCAGACAAGAATGTCAAAGCTACTTTGTAGAAGTTTGTTCATTTTAATCTAAAATTACCATACTTGCTTGCTTGCAATGCTTCACCTTATGGAGTAGAGGCACTAGTTTCACAAAATATGCCTTTAGGAACAAAATGACCAATAGTTTTTTCTTTGTGTCCTCTGTCTAGTGTTGAATCTAAGTATACTCAGCTAGAAAAAGACACATTGAGTATATTTTTTGGCATTCAAGTGTTTCGTCATCATTTATATAGCCATCATTTCACATTATTGATTGATCATTGACCCTTAACTCCTAGTTTGGGGCCATTTAACAACATACGTTTGTTAGCTGCTAGTCAATTACAAAGACGGTTACTTATCTTGTCAGCACACTCTTATGAAATAAAGTATTGTTAATCAGAGTGCATGGTAATGTTGATACTTTATCACACTGACCTTTATCTATGTGAGCAGATACCACAAATTAGTTTTGCTAATATTCTTTATTTTTAATGAGTAGATCGTTTTCCTGTGATAGCTTCTCAAGTTCTGAGAAATGCCCCCATGTTGGGGAAGGTGATGGATATGGTATTGAAAGGAATGATATTTGGAACACATTGTTCATGTCCTGAGTTGAAACCATATGTGTCAAGAAAGCTTGAGTGGGTGTCTATTTTGGGGATCTGAATGATCATTCCTCCTCATCTACTTGATGCTCAGATTCAAGAAAAAATAGGATAGTATTAATCTTCTGCACGAATAAGAAATATACCACTGTTGTCTCCTTTATAACCTTGGGAGTCGTCCAAAGTACTATGGCAATAATTGTACATAGATTTTGCTGATCTGTTTGTGGGTTACATGTTATTAGTCATAATTGATTCACACTCAAAGTGGCCAAAAGTTGTTATCATGAGATCTACCACATCTGAACAAACCACTGAAAAAGCTGACAAAATGTTTGCAAGATTTGGTAAACTGGAACAGGATATTAGTGATAATAGCTTAGAGTTTATCTCAAAGTAAATGGTATTCAGCAAATAAAATCCACACCTTATCATCCATCAACCAATGGATTAGCTGAAAGATTTATATAAACTTTGAAACATTCTCCACAAGTTCCAAAAGGTCAAAGTTCATTATTACATCATGTGCATAGATTTTTGACATCTTATTGAAACACTACTCATGCGACTAGCCATAATTCACCTGCAAATCTACACTTAAAGAGAAATTTGAGAACTGTTTGATATGTTATTACCTCCAGAAACTTCAGAGGTAGTTAAGCATCAGCAACAATCTCAAGTAGCTAAACAAAATGTGAGGGCAAAACAATAAGGTGGCATGATGACACAGTGATTAACACTGCTACCTAAAGCTCCAGGGACCTGGGTTCAATTCCCAGCTTGGGTCACTGTGTGTGTGTGTGTGTGTGTGTGTGTGTGTGTGTGTGGAGTCTGCACATTCTCCCTGTGTCTGCATGGTTTTTTTCAGGGTGTTCCAGTTTCCTCCCACAGTCTAAAGATGTGTGGGTTAGATTGATTAGGCATGCTAAATCATAGAATCAAAGAAACACCACAGTACAGAAAGAGACTGTTCGGCCCCTTCAAGTCTGCACCAACCACAATCCCACCCAGGTGCTCCCCTCCTTTTCCCTACATATTTTACCCACTAATATCTTTAACCTATGCATCCCAGGACACTAAGGGGCGATTTTATTAGCTTGGCCAATCAACCTAACCTGCACATCTTTGGACTGTGGGAGGAAACCGGAGTACCCAGAGGAAACCCACGCAGACACAAGGAGAACGTGCAAACTCCACACAGACAGTGACCCAAGCCAGGAATCAAACCCAGGTCCCTGGAGCTGTGAAGCATCAGTGCTAACCACTGTGCTACTGTGCCTCTTAGTGTCCCAGGATGCGCAAGTTGGAGAAATTAGTTGGGTAAATGAATGGGGTCGTGGTGATAGGGTCTGGAATGCAACTGCTGATGCAGACTTGATGAGCTGAATGGTCTCCTGCTGCACTGGAGGGTCTCTATGAAGTTATGACTAGTCATTTCAACAAGGAGGTAGTTGAGGAACAGAAACCTTTTAGGAACAGGATCAACTCATGCTCTTCCTAGCTGTATGAGAATTTACATCTTATAGAAATCTCCAGTTTGGAAGTGCATGGCAACTGCACAGGCTTCTGCCGCTCAGATGCTTTTCACATGGAAACTGCTCTGATGAATATTCCGAGTGCCTATGCACAGCCCTTGAGCTCTAAATTTCTGTATGTTCTGTTATAGGATTCCAATCTGCTGGATAATCAGCTCATGAAAGTCAGTACAGATGGCTTCAAAAACTTCAATGTCTTCAGGTTGGTGACTTCCCAGCAGATCAGTTAAACACAAGTCTGGCAAATCTTTCCATGGAGACACTGATTTTTTGTTGCGCATACATATACTGGTCAATGCCTGTAGTTCAAATTCTAATAGATAATATAAATCAGTGGGGAGGCAATGGCCTCGTAATATTATTGCTTGACTATTAATCCATAAAATCAGCTAACATTCTGAGGACTTGGGTTTGAATCCCGGCATGGATTTGAATTCAATAAAAAAATTCCAGAATTAAGAATCTACGGACGACCATGTGCAGTAGGGGGACCCAAGGAATGAGAGCTGCAGCAGGAAAGGAAAGAAAAGAATGGAAAGGGTTAAACACACGGTCTGACTGTAGTATCCATGCTCACAGCAGGCAGACACATGACAAATTACAAATAATTACATCCCAGATGGCACTATACAGTCAGATCCCAGGCGAGATCTTTCCGAGGTTACAGCAACAGTAAGAGAATCGATACCACTTATCAAGACTTCACAATGTTTAGAGGAGTCATTGTGCCTCTGGAAAACTAATCAAGTATCAGGGAAATTGCGACAATTAACACACCATTGAAATTGATTTGATAACTACAGTGCTTTGATATTGCAAACAGGTAGACAGGAAATGGTCAGAAAACAATTAAAGGTAAAGCACACAGGACAATGGATCTGCATAATGTGATCAAAACAGAACTTTAACAAATTTAAAATAACAATATGATAACCTAATCTAAATGTATCATTTTGTAACATGGAAAGTACTAGAATGTGTACAAACCTATGATTAGCAGAGTAGCTCAGGGAAAAGCTAGAATTACAGCTCCAAGTGCTACTCTTCCTCATGCATGTTGAATAAAGCCATTTTTGTTGAAGTTGTATAAATTCTCAGAAGGTTCAGTTAGTTCATTCCCTCCAACAGTGTTGGAGGATTCTTTTTTCTAAACTATTGCAATCAAATATATACTCCTGCGAGGTCCATAAGTAATTGTGACAAATCAGTTATGCACACGGCAATGTGCATTGCATTGTACTACATTACTTGCCCCATATTTGTCAGGATTTTGCTGTATAACAAACAACTTTAATATATAAAATGATAAATATTTCAGTTCTTTCTTTCCCAGCACTAAAAGCATTGCATTAGTGCAATCAACCAGAAATGTAACTGAAATACTTTGATAACAAAAGTCTCTGTTAAAATAAAGCACTTTAATAGATTTGATATTCTAATATCTAACACAATTCTTTAAACTGAATGCAATTTCCCAAAAGACTGGTCTATTGCCCAAACTGTAACAGACTCTCAACCCCAAATACTTGCTTCGGTGAATTCAGATAAAGTGCAATGTAACAAAATATAGTAAAATGCAATCACATTTAAGTGCCTTGAAAGTCACTGCAGTAATTTGGTTTATAGTACATTTTACAACAAAACTTGTGGAACCATTGCACAAATTTATTTCCAACATTATGCAGAACCTATTAATTAGGCCTCATCAAATAATGGCTTTGGCAACATCATAGCTAAGACATGGGCTGTAGTGATGTACTTGTTGTTGGGATTACATTTCTACCCATCATTATATTACTGCTTTATTTTCCTGGCCAACTTCATTTTAATGTTGAACATTAGGGCCACGATTCTCCCATCCCAACCTGCAACTTTTCTGGCGGGTTGGGCTGGGAGAGGCGCGTCACTGGTCTTGTTCCGGGATTTGAGCAGGGCTGGACTGGGAATTGTGTGGGGGCCACAATCAGGCCTTGGGAAGGGCTGGAAGGGCAACATTGCAGGGGTTCCAGGCTAGCCAGTGATCAGGCTGGCCAGCAAATGGGGAGACTGACAGATCGGGGCCACTGCGCATGCACAGAGTTCTGGAACTGTTAGACTCCAACACGAATAGGCCCTGCCCCCCTCACCACTCCCCCCCCCCCCCCCCCCCCCCCCACCCCCCTGGGCTTTTAATGTGATTCATGATTGGGACCTCTGCAGTGTACAGAATGGGGAGATTCAGATGAGAAATTGAACTGACAAAACAGTTGGGATTTAGAACGGTCAATTCAACACTTTTGGGGGAATCACAGCCTAGAATGCTGCAGATGCTGAAATTCTGAAATAAAAAAGTGCTGCAAGTACTAAGCAAGGTCAGGCACCATCTGCAGAGAGAGAGAGGAGGCAGTGCTGTAATGGTATTGTCACTGGAACTGTGTCCAGTGACTCAGGGTTATGCTCTGGACTCAAATCCCACCATGGCAAATAGTGAATTTTGAATTCAATTTTTAAAAATCTTGAGTGAAAAGTCTGAACAGCAACGATGAACTATTGTCATATCAACCCATCTGGTTTGCTAATGTCCTTTAGGAAAGGAAATCTGCCATCCTTACCTGATCTGGCCTACATGTGACTCCAGACTCCAATTCTTAATTGGCCCCTCAAGGGCAATTAGGGATGGGTAATAAATACTGGCCCAGCTAGCGATGCTCACATCCCATAGAAGAATACATTTTTAAAAAAAGAGCTAATGTTTCAGGTTGATGAAAGGTCCAGCATTTACTAATTTTACTTCATTCAATGGCAATGCCATTTGTCTCCTCTATTGGAAGATCAGTTTTGTGGTGGAGAAGGGATGTCAGGCAGTTCATCACAGGTTCTGCTTGGTTACCTTGACCATGGCTTGGCCATGGATGCCTGCTCACCCAGCTACACTTCTACACTGTATCATATGAGTGTACCTTTAAGAAAGGTTCTTTTTAAAATCATGCAACTTGCAGCTTCAGTGATATCATTGGGATGGAGCTAAGATGCAGCAGTCAGGTGATTGGGGCTTTTTCTTTTGGGCTTTCAGTTTTGTTTTTGGTCAGTTTCTTTTTCGGAAGCAGTTTAGCAGCAAGCTAAGAAACAGTCTCTCTCTTTCCCTTTTTTTTCCCTCTTTGTTTGGTTCTGCCTTTAAGAAGCTGTGTTTTGGGAAATAGATTCGACTGCAACTTCTTCTGAGTTTTTTCACAAGGGATTGCCAGCATTCAATCCGGGAGGTGGGATTCCTGTAACAAGGGGGCATTAACCCGTGCTGTATTGTGTTTACTTGGAGGGTTTTGTCATATTGGATGTTGGCTTTGGTTGGAACACATTAGAGATATTTCCTTAAGAGTTATTCATTATTGTGGTTGTTGCGTTTCTAGTTTGTAATTGTTTAAAGTTCTTGCTAATTGTCTTACTAGACATGTCAACAACATTCTTTATTAAACTTTGTCTTTGATGGAAGTCCCTGGGGGCGGGGGGGGGGGGGTCAGTTGAATCACACCTGGAAATGAAACCTCTCATGCTGAAATTCAATGTAAAACAATGCAGGTCAGGCAAGCTTCACAGAACACTTTGAAGCTTCTGACCTCGACTTGTAACAATTGCCTTCCTCCATCTATACTGTATCAGTGTAGGATTTTTATCAAAGTGCAACAATACAGCACTCAGACCTTTTAAAACACTGATTGTCAGAGGGTGACACAGTGGCACAGTAGTTAACACTGCTGCCTCACAGTGCCACGGACTGGTGTTCAATTCCAGCCTTCGGTGACTGTCTGTGTGGAGCTTGCACATTCACCCTACGTCTGCATGGGTTTCCTCCGCGTGCTTCCAGGTTCCTCCCACAGGCCAAAGATGTACAGGTTAGGTAGATTGGCTGTGCTAAATTGCCCCTTAGTGTTCCAAGATATGTAGGTTAGGGTGATTAGCGGGGAAAATATGTGGGATTACAGGAATAGGGCCTGGATAAGATGCTCTGTTGGAGAGTCGCACGGTCTCCATGGGCCGAATGGCCTCCTTCTGCAATCTAGGGATCCTACCGTTCTATGACCTGGGCTGCAACGGCGCTGACACCCATCCCAGAGCAGTCAAACTACCTGAAACACAGCTATGGTCTGCTCAATCATATCATGAGCCCTATCATATTTAAAGCAGAGAAAGGGTGGTCAGCAGGTTAATTGAGATTGTGAGCCAGTGCTGCAGAGGGTAAACCTGCTCTCTGATCTGCCACCCAGTTATTCACTTTTACTGGCACACAGCACAGATAGATTCAACTTTCATGTAGTTACAGCGTCAAGCCAACTGCCTGGGTGGTGGGCATTGATGCATGAGGTGAAGTAGATTGGATCACTCACCAGCATGACATTGAGTGAGCGAAACCTCCAGTTTAAACACGTCTGTAATAATGACTATTGATGTGGGCCTATTGCAGCTGACTGCTGGGGAAATTGGTACAAGTTAACCACCCTCACTGGGTCCAATAGGAAGGTGACGAGCTGTGCTGCTTATATAAACAATGCATCCGTCACCTGCTAGACAGCCAGCTAGCTTCTGTGCATTTCTGCTGTTGCTGCAATCTCAAAGTTAAGGATGTTGAAACCCATGGTGACTCACACTGGCAATGCCACTCTTCTAGCAGAGTTGGGTGCCAGCTCTGGGGAAAGCAGCTAGCAGAGCTCTGTCACCTAATGAGGAAAGATTTGTGTTCTATTATATTAGAGAAGATTCTAAACAGATCTTTCTTCAGCATGAGAGTAATACCGGAGCTATTAGCAAATTGAAGAAAGAACGTTTCAATCAAGTACGCTGTCCTCAGGCAGCAGGAGCTGAAAATTGGTGACGTTTGCACCACTGTATAAAGTGCCAGGAAACTTTTAAGTTGAGAATCTCCATCACTAACCCTGACAGACAGCCCAAGACAAGAGGCTGGTTCTTTCCATTGATGTCATTGGCAGTCAGTTCCCTTATCGGGTGTGTAACAGGAGCTCCCACCCACCAAACTGCATTGTTGGTTACTAGACCAAGGTAGAGATATTGCAGTTCCCTCCTTTGGAAAGAAACAAAAAGAGGTCATGTTGGCCCCCTTTGGAAAGATGTCTTTGCTATTCTCAACTTTGCCATCTTCTACGCCACTGTCCTTGAATGGGGAGGATGAGGAATCAATCAAGGACCCAGAGTGAGGCTAGGTCTCCATGTGTCTTGGCAATATGACATAAGTAACGTCCCCATGGGACATCTGCCTGTACGTTACCAAGGCTAACACCTTCCATTCAGCTGCACCCCCTCCCCCCTTGTCCTTCACCAAAACTCTCCGAAGGTTGATTTTGGCCCCAGCACTGAAACAATTTTTTCCCACAATTTTTATCTTATTTCCCTGTCATTCTCCCTCTGTTTTCATCTTGTCTCTAGAAGCCACCTCCTGCCCACTTGATTCTATTCACATTGAGCCGTTCACCACTTCAATTTCTCTTTCTGGCACCCATGCTGGTTACAGATGTACAAATGGTTTCTTTCCTTATCAAAACCACTGTCAACACACTTCCCATGAAGTCTACTGTCATTCTGTCTGTCCTTGCAAGCTACAGCCCCGTCTCTATAGCCAATCTTTTGTCTCCTATCCTTTCCATTTCAACGTCCTCAAAGAAATTATTCCAACTGCAACCACGCCCAGTTTTCCCACAACTCTATTTCTGAAGCTCTGCAATCAGGTTTCCACCCCACAACAGCTCTGAACTATCAACTCATCAGAATCACAAATTCTATCCTCTGTGACGGTGATGATGGCGCAGCATTCTTTCTCGACTTCCAGACCAATCCTTTGGGGCAGTTGATCATACCATTCCACTCTAACGCTTCACCACCACCACCACCACCCCCCCCCCCCCCACTCACTAGTTCTATGAAAAAGCTCTCAGCTGGTTCCATTTTCCCATCCGCTGCAGCCCGAGAATCTCAAGTAAGGGTTTATCATCCTGCTCTGCAACATTAAATGGTGGTGTAGCAGTATTATCACTGGACTAGTAATCCAGAGATCTAGGGTGATGCTCTGGGGATCTAGGTTGAAATTCCACCACAGCAGATAGTGAAACTTTGGGACAGCACAGTGGTTAGCACTGCTGCCTCAAAGTGCCAGGGACCCAGGTTCGATTCCCGGCTTGGTCACTATCTCGGAGTCTGCACATTCTCCCCATGTCTGCATGGGTTTCATCCAGGTGCTCCGGTTTCTTCGCACATTCCAAAAGACTGCTGGTTAGGTGCATTGGCCATGTTAAATTCTCCCTCAGTGTATCGAACAGGTGTCAGAGTGTAGTGACTAAGGGATTTTCACATTAACTTCATTGCAATGTTAATGTAAGCGTACTTGTGATGAAGAAATAAACTTTAAAACTAAAAGAAACATTATCACTGGAACTCCCGTGACCTATTCTCAGTTGCTCCCTCTGCCGCTTCTTCCCACCCAGCCCACCCTCACCCAACCAGCAGAACTTTTTCTTCTATATGCTCTGTCAGCTTATTTTAATAGCTTGAAACACAATCCATTTTGTGTAATTCTTCCACAAAATCTAATCTACTGTGTCCAGGTATCATCCTAATACATCTTTGCTGTACTCCCTCCAATATAACAGGATAACCTTTAAACAAGCATCATTAGTAAGTCATATGGCCTTCAGTATTCAAGTAAGATGCAATTAGATAACCTTTAAATAAATATTTAAGATCCATAGTTTAAAAGTTGAATACATTTATCACACCGCACATACATACTGTATTAGCACAACATGATAAATGTGTTCTTACCATCCATATCCAGTCGCTGCATGATGATTGCAAGTTCTACCTCACTGGGCATATAACCCAGGGATCTCATTGCCATGCCCAACTCTTGCTTTGAAATGAAACCATTGCCATCACGATCCAAAACTCGAAAGGCTTCTCTTATTTCTGTTGACGTAGATGAAAGAAAGAATAACAGGTCAAATCAAGTACAGAAAGATTGTACATACATTTATGTGGTGCTGCTTTGGACCTCAGCATCCCCCAAAGGGTTCTGCAACCAGTAACAGGAAGGTAATGGCGTTATGGCTTTCTCGCTACTTTTCTGGGGACCCAGGTTCAAATCCCACCATGTCAAATGGTGGAATTCGAATTCAATGAAAAATATCTGGAATTAAGAATCTACTGATGACCGTGAAACCATTGTCGTTTGTTGGAAAAACCCATCTGGCTCACGAATGTCCGTTAGGGAAGGAAATCTGCCCTCCTTACCTGGTCTGGCCTATATGTGACGCCAGAGCCACAGCATTGACTCTCAACTGCCCTCTGAAATGGCCTGGCAAGCCAGTTTCAATGGCGATTAGGATGGGCAATAAATGCTGGCTAGCCACTGATGCTCATGTCTCACGAATGAACAGAAACAAAGTACTGTTGAAGTGCAGCCATTGTTGTAACATCCCTACAGCATAGAAGGAGGCCATTTGGCCCATCGAATCTGCAACAACCACAATCCCACCCAGACCCCTTTCCCGTAAACCCACACATTTACCCTGCTAATCCCATGATTTTAGGGTCAATTTAGCATGGCCAATCCACTTAAGCTGCACATCTTTGAAGTGCGGGAGGAAACCAGAAAACCTGGAGGAAACCCACACAGACACGGGGAGAAAGTGCAAACTCCGCACAGACAGTAACAGAGGTCAGAATTGAACCCGAGCTCCTGACGCTGTGAGGCAGCGGCACTAACTATTGTGCCAGTGTGCTGCCCACATGGCAAGCTCTGCAGTACACACACCAAATCATTTTTGCTTTGTGGAGGAGCAGCTTCTCACTGGATGATGAGTTAGAATAAAATTAATCCCTTAGTCTCTGTATGGAACTGGAATCAAATAGAACGGGGAAACTTTTCTTTGTGCATTCATATCTAGCAAAATAATAAACCGACTCTTAATGGATGGCTTTATGATTTCATTATTGCACAGACAGGACAGTTTTCCAGATCCTCATCATAATAATTTATGATTTCATTAAAACAAATTACTGTCAATGATAACAAAAAATACCTTTGAAAAATACAATCAACCAGCTTATTCCATCTTTATCAATAAATCTAAATTGGAAAAGTATGTTTTAGGCAGCACACACAGAAATCCTTGGCTTCATTTCCTGCTTTCACTGATCTTGGTGGAAGCACTGTGATTGACCTGGGCAAGGAAGCCGAAAAACCAGCCAAGTTCCAGATATAATTCCCATCCACTGACCTCTGCCGGGAAGCAACATCAGTAGACTTAAGCTGTAGACAGCATAAGTCTTGGCTGGAATGACAACATCTCCACCACCACAGCAAAATATTCTCCGTGTAGGCTGAATTTAGTCAGCGGTCATCTTGGATTCCCTTAGTCTGGTGGAACTGAGATAGGACGGGCTCTGAAGTAAACTGGGATTTCCCACTTGCCCTTGTAAGAGGCAGGGCTTCTAATGATATAATGGTGGGAGGGATGGGTTTCCTATGCAGAACCTTCCTGCTTCCCCAGTCAGAGGGGGAGCCGGCATGTGTTTGGAAGCTGCTATGCCCAGAGGGCTGAGGCATATGAGTTCCCAGAAAAGCAACCGAAGCCTCATCACAAAGTTTGAAAACAGAGAAATGCCTCAGATTCACAAAGACAGGATTTAATTATTGTAGATATTTTTGTGAGGGAGATGACCTCCTGATTTTGAGGTTCTTCAGTGAGTAGGCAACAAATATAGCTCCCAGCCCTCAATCTCCACCATCCCTTTCCCTATATGGAGTCAATGGCAGCTGAACATAGAATCAGAGAACAATAGAACCATAGAAAAGCTACAGTACAGCCGATAGCGTCTGCACCAGCTGAGAAAAATAACAAACTAGCCGTCCATTTTAATCCCACTTCTGAACACCTGGTCCGTAGGCTTGCAGGTTACAGTATCTCAGGTGCAGATCCAGGTACCCTTAAAATGAATTCAGAGTTTCTGCTTATTGGATCTAATATTTCAACCTTCTCCTCATTAACTGGAATGCCTGTATCGTCCCTCAGAGACAAAGTACTCATTTCATGCTAAATAGAATTCGTTACGGTCACTATCTCCAAAATGGTCCCCACTGCCACTTCATCCACTTGTCCAGCTTCATTTCCTAAGACTAAATCTCAAATTGCACACCCTCTTGTTTGGGCTTGTTACACACCGGCTAAAAAAAGGTTCAAGTGTCCCCTATTCGTGTCCCGGGTGGTATTAAGATAGATGAAGCCCCCAACTATGAAACAAAATGGAATGGGAAAATAGCCCCATATTCCCAAAAATATTCCATCCAAACATTGGTAACCATGTGGTAGGGTTGCCAACCCTCCAAGAGTGTCCTGGAGTCCAAAGGAACCGCACAGAAATCTCCAGGACAGTGCCAAGAGTGTTCCTGGAGAATAATCATGATGGTTTACAATAAATTGGGTTTTCTTTTTAATTTTGTTCGAAAAATGTTGTTTATTAGTTAGAAAAATATTGGAGTCAGGGATATAAGCTGTTTGGCTGACAGTTAATGAATGTGCTTCAATGATAGACATGTTGGCCAACCAATGGTCAAAAGGTTGAGCGTGGCTTTCGGAGGTGATAGGTCATATGATGCAACCTTCAGAAATCCATCTAAATCAGATTTGGGAAGTCTTCGGCTAACCAAATACTTGAATAAACCATCAACCCAGAGCGCCAACTCTGTTTTTCTCTTCATATATTCAGCATTTTCTCCTTTTATTTCAGATTTCCAGCATCCACAAGCTTTTGCCTAAATAAAACTATCAATACTACTTCCCCCATCATCTTAGGCATGACATCAAAAGGTACAGGGATATCAGGATCTGTAAAGGAGCTCACAAGATGGAGGACAGTAAGACTCACGAGTGTCAATTTTGATGAGAAATAAGATCTGTTCCAGTTTCAATGCAGGGTCTGTACCACCTGATGATCTATGAATTCACAACTAGGAAGCTTTCACTGCCTGCCTCATTAACAAATCTGACACCATGCAAAATTGCAGCCAATATCTCATAACATGCTTGCCTACCAGAAATTGAACAATCTCAGTTTTGGAATTTTCATTTAATCTAGCATCTAATAAAGAAAGCAAATGGAATTTTGGATTTATAGCTAAAGGGATAGAGTATAAAAGTAAGGAAATGTTGCTGCAACTATACAAGGCATTAAGGAGACTGCACCTGGGCTACTGTGTACAGTTCTGATCCCCTTATTTGAGGAAGGATGTAGTTGCATTGGAGGCAGTTTAGAGGAGGTTCACTAGATTGATTTAAGAAATGAGGGGTTTGTCGTATAAAGAGTGATTAGGCAGTTATAGCCTATACTCTCCAGAAGAATGAGAGGAGATCTGATTGAGATTTATAAGATAATAAAAAGTGTTGATAAAGTAAATAGAGTAGATATCTGCTTCCTCTTGTGGGGCAACCTAGATTATGAGCTTATGGTTTTAGGATAAGGTGTGGCAGATTTAAAACAGAGATGAGGAGAAACTACCTCTCTCAAAGGGTCATGAATCTGTGGAATTCAGTGCCTCAGAGTGTGGTGCATGCTGGGACATTGAGTAAATTTAAGGAGGAGATAGACAGATTCTTAATTAGTAATGGGTTGAACAGTTATGGAGAACAAGCAGGAAAATGGAGTTGAGGCCAAGACGCAATAAGGGCAGCATAGTGGCACAGCGGTTAGCAATGCAGCCTTACAACTGCCAAGACCCAGGTTCAATTTCAGCCTCGGGTGACTGTCTGTGTGGAGTTGAACATTCTCCCTGTGTCTGCATGGGTTTCCTCTGGGTGCTCCACTTTCCTCCCACGCCCCAAAGATGTGTGGGATAGGTGGTTTGGCCATACTAAATTGCCCCTTAGTATCAGGAAGGCTAACAAGAGTAAACGTGTGGGGTTACATGGTTAGGGCCAGGGTGGGATTGTTGTCAGTGCAGGTTCGATGGGCCAAATGGCCTCCTTCTGTACTGGAGGGATTCTATGATTCTAAAATCAGCCATGATCGTTTGAATGGCGGAGCTGAATTGAATACTCTGCTCCTAGTTCTTATGTTCTTAGCATCAATAGTTCTTTGTGAGGGAACTAAAGTCCCAGATTTATAATACACTTTACGTTAATGAGTGTTTTCTGATTTAATTTTTAAATGGCTTAGGCCTAATCTTAAGGTTATTGCAACTCCCATGAAAGGCAATGGTTTCTCCACACCTGACACCTCAAATCTTACAATTCAGTGATGTTCCTCAGAAGCTGGCATTGAGCACAGCACATACACATTGAAGACATAACAGCAGAAAATATGACAGGTGACAAAATGCTTTAATACTTCGGTCATGAGTGTTGCTGCTCCTGGGAAAAGATCCTCGCAGAGCAGACCCTGGACTCACTTTCTATTCCCAGTTATGCCCACAATCAGGTGAACAAGGACTGAAAGCTTACGCATACTGCAGTTAAGGTTAAGTGGCCTGAATTTATTGTCCATTCTCTATCCTATTTCTCAAAATTGGATGCAATGTTCTCACCCTCCAATAATCTAGGATACATTTAAGAGGAAGCTAAATAATAAACACAAGGGAGAAAAGAATCATTTATGCTGATTGAGTTAGAAGGACTTAAAGTTTTCACCATTGTTTTCAAATCCCTCCACCATCTTGCTGTTCTCTGTCTATAAATTCCTCCAGCCCCGCATCTCTCCAAATATCTGCGCTCTCCCAATTCTGGTCTCTTCAGCATTCTGGATTTTAATCATTGATAACCATGCCTTCAGCTGCCTGGGATCTAAGCTATGAAATTCCCTCCATAAAACACTCAGCCTGTCTACCTTTCTTTCCTCCTTTAAGATACTCATTAAAATCTCTTTGATCAAGCACCTGATTGCCAACTTAATGCACCTTTAAGTGGTTTGACGTGGACTTTTGTACGACAACCTTCCAGTAGAGCAACTTGGAATGTCAGACCAAGTGAAAAGAAATGTGAGAGATGTTGTGTTTTCGTTGAAGAAAGATGGGATGCAACAGATGGGAAGCACAAACACCAGCGTACCTAAATTCATAGCTAGCACAAAGGAAGATGGTTGTGGATTTTGGAGCTCCAGGACTTCACTGCAGAAGGTCCACAGGATTGGTGTCCTAGGCCTAACCATCTTCAGCTGCTTCATGACCTCCCTTCCATCATAAAGTCAGATGTTCACTGATGATTGCACAATGTTCAGCACCATTCCTGATTCCTCAGATAGCGAAGCTGTCCATGTCCAAATGCAACGAGACCTGGGCAATATCCAGGCTCCAGCTGACAGACAGCAAGTAACACAGGGCCACATGAGTGTCAGGTAATGGCCATCACCAACATGAGAGAATTTAACCATCGCTCCTTGACATTCAATGGCATTACCACTGTCGAATCCCCCACTATCAGCATCTTGGGGGTTACCATTGATCAGAAACCGAACAAGTCTAGCTATATAAATATTGTGGCTACAAGGGCTGGTCAAAGGCTAGGGATCCTGTGGTGAGTAACTCATCTCTTGTCTCCCCAAAACCTATCCACCATATACAAGGCACAAGTCAGGAATGTGATAGAATGCTCGTCTGGATGGATGCACCTCCAACAACACTCAAGAAGCTCGACACAATCCAGAAAAAAGCAGCCTGCTTGATAGGCACGCCAACCACAATCCTTCCGCCACCAACAAACAGTGGCAGCCGTGTGTACCATCAACAAGATGCACTGGAGGAACTCGCCAAGGCTCCTTTGATAATACATTCCACACCCATGACTTCTACCATCTAGAAAAACAAGGGAAGTAGATATCTGGGAACACCACAACTGGAAGTTCCCCTCCAAACCACTCATTATCCTGACTTCAAAATGTACCATCTTTCTTTTACTGTCGCTGGATCAAAATCTTCAAATTCTGTGTACCCACACCACATGGACTGCATTGGCTCAAGAAGACAGCTCATCACCACTTCTATTAGGGATGAGCAATGAATGCTGGCCTGGCCAGTGCTGCCCACATCCTACAAATTAATATAATAAAGCATGGATTAATTTTGCCAAATAGCCAGCTTCTGTGCTACAAATTCTAAGTCATAATCTCAGCAAGCTTCACAGCTCTGGAAAGCATTCAAATACAAATTTATTTCACACCTGAAGACTTTACCTGATAACTTACTCAGAAATTCATTTGGTTGTTTAACTGCCCCTTCAATTCAAACAGCACATCAGGACAAATTAGTTATTAATTTGACAGTTAGCCCATTTCATTTGAAAGTATGGACTTAATCGTCACACAGTCTAGAATTAGCATCAGCAGAGTTACCTAATGACCATCACTTTTAGCTGCCTTTTGCAGGACGATCATTCACTCATCTTTCACTTTGCAAAAAATATTCACTACGACCACTCCTTCTCCCAAAGGGCTGTGAATCTGTGGAATTCACTGCCTCAAAGTGTGGTGGATGATGTACAGTGTGTAAATTTGAGGAGGAGTTGGACAGATTTTTAATTGGTAATGGGTTGAAAGGTCATGGGGAGAAGCAGGAAAATGGGGACGAGGAGCTTATCAGGCATGATCAAATGACAGAGCAGAGGTGATGGGCCGAATGGCCTAATTCTGCTGCTATATCTTCTGAATTTATGAACAGATTTTGAAGGTTGGCCCCAGTAGCACATGTCAGGAAGTGGTCTTCGCATTGGCTGCAACTTTCCATCCAAAGTCAAAGGCCTAAAACATGCCACTGAAAACACCATGGAGAGGGGGGGTGGGGGTGTTGGTGCTAAGGTCCAGAGGGTTTTAAACCCATGACCTGTGTGTATTAAATCGCTGACCCAGAAGCCAGTGATTATTCCCAAACCGTAGGGAGCTCAACCAGCTCTGATGCCAGCCCAGGTAAAATGCAAGATGTGAGTGGGTGAAAATCAATGAGGCAGGAGATACAAGGAGGAGGGAGGTTGAGGGGTGGGGATGCAATTGAACAGATGCCAGGTGATTGAGCAGGTGTCATGGGTGAATGTAGTGGTCAGCAGCTGCCAGCAAATTCAATGTGCTGAGTTACAGTATTACAACTGACCTTTCAGGACAAATGGTTGGCTGACAGATTTTGATTTGATTTGATTTATTATTGTCACATGGATTGAGATACAGTGAAAAGTATTGTTCTTGTGCGCTATACAAAGCATACTGTTCATAGAGTACATAGGGGAGAAGTAAATGAGAGGGTGTAGAATATAGTGTTATAGTTACAGATTGAGCGATGAGATCAGCTTAATGTAAAGTAGGTCCATTCAAAAGTCTGATGGCAGCAGGGAAGACACCATTCTTAAAAGTTTTTTTAACGTTTATTTTTTATTGTCACAAGTAGGCTTATATTAACATTACAATGAAGTTACTGTGAAATCCTCAAGTCAGCACATTCCAGCACCTGTTCGGGTACACTGAGGGAGAATTTAGCATGGCCAATGTACCTCACCAGCATATCTTTCACACTGTGGGAAGAAATCGGAGCACCCAGAGGAAACCCACAAAGACATGGGGAGGACATGCAGATTCCGCACAGGCAGTGACCCAAGCTGGGAATCAAACCCGGGTTCCTGGTGCTGTGCCAACATGCCTCCATCAATTTGTATGTGTTCTCAGGCCTTTGTATCTTCTTTCCATGGAAGAAGGTGGAAGAGAGTATGCAGTTTAGATCAGAGTTGAGGAGGAACTTCTTCACTCAAAGGGTGGTGAATCTCTGGAATTCTCTGCCCATTGAAGTGGTACAGGCTACCTCATTGAATATGTTTACGTCACGGGTAGATAGATTTCTGATAGACAGGGGAATTAAGGGTTATGGGAAGCAGGTGGGAAAGTGGAACTGATCTTATTGAATGGCAGGGCAGGCTCGAAGGGCAAGATGGCCTACTCCTGCTCCTATTTCTTATGTTCTTATGTCTCAGTGCTTGGGGCCCCTGATTATGCTGGCTGCCTTCCCAGTGTACAGGAAAGTGTAACGGAGTCAATGGATGGGAGATTGGTTTGCGTGATGGACTGGGCTACGTTCATGACACTTCGTAGTTTCTTGCGGTCTTCAACATTGCCTGAGAATGCTGACCACAGCTTGCACTGTGCATGTTGAGTTCAATCAAAAATCTATTATGCCGGACAGGCCTGATTTATGCATTAGACTCACTATTTCCATAGGCAAAGTGTTAACACCCGAATCGGGTGCAAGACCCTAGATGCATAAAATGCCTTTGCCACTGTGGTGTGTGTCATGGAGTCTAACAACGCAGCCCATTGTGTTTGTACTGACCATCAAGCACTTCCAACATAGAAGGTGCACTTGCATGCTACCTGACAACTAAAATCATTATGCCTCATAATTCGAATACAGAAGTGATCGCAGTAGAGGCCCCCAAGAAGCTACCCGATTCAATCATGCTGTCTCTCAGAAAATGCCTGGCACAACCAGTTCGCAAATACCGGAATGCACAAAATGTGCTCAAGTCTCAACAAAAATCAAACACGTTTAATGTCTGTTTGACCAATTTTCCAATTCCCTTGACCTGCGCTGAGACACTGACATAGCTGAATACAGATCAGTCCTTACACACTCCATACGGGGTGATCAACTGAACGTATTTGCAGAAAATAGGAATAAGATAAAGCAGCTCAGTCTATGACAACAGTAAGGCAAGTTATCTGGAGGCTGAAGAAGTCAGCACAAATCTTGAGGTAATAATGTGAATTTTTTCCATTATAAAATAGAAATGTTAAAACGTAGCTGTTAGTCAACTTGGAGGAATGTGAACACTTGAGACTATTACTGAGAATCACTGCTATTTTCTCTTTGATTTGCCATTTATTTGGAATTCCCAGGATCAAAAATTCATTGGTGCCAGGTTCCTCACTGTTGGATCGGACTCAGAATGTATAGGCCCAAGTCTCATATTAAAGAAATAGCTGGACTCAAAGAATGAACTTTGAATATTTTTGCATTCATTTCAGTAACAAGAAATTACGATGAAGCTGGGCTTCTCTAATCCACAAAACAAGCATTTTATTCTCCAAATGCTGCAATGATCCAAATCCTGGCTTTACCACAAGCACTTTCAATCCTAACATTAAAATATTGTCAAGTTTACCAGCGATATAGATTGCCCCCAGTTGCACAGCCCTGAATCAGCAGGGAGATCACAGCTGTAAATCTGACTGCCGACAATCTTTCTCATTGCTGAGTAAATGCTAATGAGGGAATGTGTGTGCGAGAAATAAATTACCGAATGATCAGACCCTGTCCTTACCCTCCAGCTGAAAATGTTACTAGATCTTTCCAGAAACTACTTTGAGATGAAAGGGAGTTCAAAGCTTTTTTTTTGAAACTTGTGTTGTTGGTTAGACGAATATCCAGAGGGGGTTCCAGCATATATTTCACAGACAAAATAATGATAAGTTATTGATGTTGCCACGATTCCCCCCAACACCAAAACTGACAGGATTTGTCAATGACCTTTTCTTTGGTTCTTGTGCAATTGTCCCTTTAAGGGTCAACTTGCAGAGGCAGGGCCACATGATGCGGGGAACTAATTGGGGAGCAGGGTGGGGGGATTACCTGGTGTTCCAGACCTCTCCCAGGAGCTGGCTGTAGTCATCGAGGCTACAAGCCATTGTATAGCCTTTACCTGCAAATAACTGTTGAAGAAGAATTATTACAATGGCAATGAGGGTAAAAGTGTCACTGAGATATAGTTTCCATTGAAGATGAGTGAAGTTAACAGTAATCACAAAAATGCCCCTATTTAGATGGAAAGATCCTTCTGATGCCTTCGTGGAGGACAGGACACAATGCATAGAGTGTTTCAGTGATTACTTTCAGGCAAACGGAAGAGAAAGGCATCCTCTGAGTGCATGTGGGACCCAGGCTTACAATTTGATTCACAGCCTCACAATACCAAGCGTGTCAGATTCCAAGTCATTCTTTGAGATTGTTGACAGTCATATTTCCATCCAGAACCATTAGTCATATTGCAGAGATGTAATTCAAGGGGAAACTATTGATATTTATTTCACTAAGCTGAAGTAAATCTTAGAGCCCTGTGACCTTGGAGCCACTTTTAATGATAAGCTGGCGGACAGATTAGTCTGCGGGGTGAATAATGAGGCTACTCAACAGAAATTATTAGCAAAGGCAGATATAAATTTTAAGCACACTTTAGAAATAGCACTGGCAATGGAGAGTGCTGAAAAGGATACACAAGAGTTACAAAGCACAAAAAAATGCTGCCATTCATCAATTAGGGCAGGAACCTGCAATCAGTAGAGGCACCAAAAATGAAGATGGAGTAGTGAAGCAGGAAACAAATTCAGCCACAAATAAAACAAGAAGATTGAGATGAAGAAATCAATCGCAAAGATTGAAGCAGGCTGGTACCATTACGGGCGAGCAACACCCCTGAATCCTGCCAGTATAAAGCAGCTAAATATTTTTTCTGTCACAGGAAAGGACATAGAAATATAGAAACTAGGAGCAGGAGTAGGCCATTTGGCCCTTCAGGTTCTCTCTGCCATTCATCTTGATCACAGCTGATCATCGAATTCAATATCCTGATCCCTCCTTCCATATCCCTTGATCCCTTTAGCCCCATTTCTTCTTGAAATCAGAAAACATTTTGGCCTCAACTACATACTGTGATAGTGAATTCTACACAGTCACCACCCTCTGGGTGAACAAATTTCTCCTCACCTCAGTTCTAAAAGGTTTATCCCCTTATCCTCAAGCTATGACCCTGAGTTCTGGACTCTCCCACCACTGGGAACACCCTGTCTAACCCTATTAGAGTTTTTTATAAGTTTCAGTGAGATCCCTCTCGCTCTTCTAAACTCCAGTGAATATAATCCTAACCAACTTAGTCTCTCCTTATATGACAGACCTACCATCCCAGGAATCAGCCTGGTAAACTTTTGCTGTACTCCCTCTATAGCAAGGACATCCTTTCTCAGATTAGGACACCAAAACTGCACACAATACTCCAGGTGTGGCCTCACCAATGCCCTAAACAAATGTAGCAAAACATCCCTATGCCTTTACCAATTCTCGCTATGAAGGTCAATGTACCATTTGCCTTCTTTACTGACTGTTGCATCTGCGTGCTTACTTTCAGTGACTGATGCACAAGGACTCCAAGGTCTCGTTGAGTAGTCACCTCTCTTAATTTACACCCATTCGAGTAATAATCTGTCTTCCTATTATTGCTACCAATTATAACAGAACATTTATCCACATTATACTGCATTGCCATGCAGATATCCACACATTCATCCTGTCCAAATCATGCTGAAGCATCTCTGTATCCTCCTCAGAGCTCACCCTCCCACCCACCTTTGTATCATCTGCAAATTTGGAGATAATGGGCCCAATTCTACCATCAAGTTGCACCCGTTTTCAATAAATTTGGGCATGAGGCAATTATTGGATTCCATGCCCACCTCCGTCCTGGTTCCCCCTTTACCAAGGCCCAAAAATGGCCAAGATCGGGACGGATGCGATAGCCATTTAAATGCACTTAAATTGACTTAATGGGCTGCATGCCCAACCTTACCGGTACTCCTTCTTTTACCATCATGCTTATCACCCAGTATCAGTGCAAAACAGACATGCTCCACAAAAGTCTGATTTGGGCACTCCAGTTAGTGAGGAGGTAAGTGCTGAGTGTCTGATGGGTCTCTGCTTGAGATTGGTGGTGGGGGAACGTGGGTCCGACAGCTCTCTGCTTGAGATCGGGAGGGGGGAGAGAGGAGGAAGGGGGGTCCACTACTATTCTGCCTGAGATCAGTAAGAGGGAAGAGGGTGGTCCTCTGCTACTCTGTCTAAGGTCAGTGAGGGGGAAGGGGGGATCCACTGCCACTCTTCCTGAGATCAGTAAGGGGGAATGAGGGTGTGCCTCTGCCACTCTGCCTGAGACCAGTGAGGAGGAAGGGGGTGTCTGCTGCCACTCTGCCTGAGATCAGTGAGGGGAAAGGGGGGTCCTCTGCCACTCTGCCTGAGATCAGTGAGGGGAAAGGGGGGGTCCTCTGACACTCTGCCTGAGATCAGTGAGGGGAAAGGGGGGTCCTCTGACACTCTGCCTGAGATCAGTGAGGGGAAAGGGGGGTCCTCTGACACTCTGCCTGAGATCAGTGAGGGGAAAGGGGGGTCCTCTGACACTCTGCCTGAGATCAGTGAGGGGAAAGGGGGGTCCTCTGACACTCTGCCTGAGATCAGTGAGGGGAAAGGGGGGTCCTCTGCCACTCTGCCTGAGATCAGTGAGGGGAAAGGGGGGGTCCTCTGCCACTCTGCCTGAGATCAGTGAGGGGAAAGGGGGGTCCTCTGACACTCTGCCTGAGATCAGTGAGGGGAAAGGGGGGTCCTCTGACACTCTGCCTGAGATCAGTGAGGGGAAAGGGGGGTCCTCTGACACTCTGCCTGAGATCAGTGAGGGGAAAGGGGGGTCCTCTGACACTCTGCCTGAGATCAGTGAGGGGAAAGGGGGGTCCTCTGACACTCTGCCTGAGATCAGTGAGGGGAAAGGGGGGTCCTCTGACACTCTGCCTGAGATCAGTAGGAGGGAGGGGGAGGGCCCATGATTGGTCTGGGTGATAGAGGAGATGGGGGAATAAGGCAGTCAGTAATGTTGTGGGGTTGGGGCATGTCTGTGAGGGCCAGGGGGAGGCTCCCATCAATTTACCAAAAACCATTTCTCTACAAATGCTGATCTCCTTCAGCTTCACATTAAATCATGTTTCTCTCAGCACTTCTGGCACTTTATTCATGCCTTCCTTTGTGAAGACTGAAGCAAATTACAAATTTAATTCTTCAGCCACTTCTTTATTTCCCGTTAAGAATTCTCCCATTTCTGACTGTAAGGGGCCTACGTTCATTTTTTCAATCTTTTTCTCTTTAAACATCTATAGAAACTATTACTGTCAGTTTTTTTTTGTTCCCTGCTAGATAACTTTCATTGTCCATTTTCCCCTTCTTAATCAATCCCTTGGTCCTCCTTTGCTGAATTTTAAACCTCTCCCAACCCTCAGGCCTCTTGCTTTTCCTTGCCAATTTCACATCTAAGGCAGTAGTGCAAAAGTCAGTCAAATCTATCCAGTAGCCAGTTAAACAGAGCGTCAAAAGTATATAATGTGGAAGAAGCCAGCACCAACAATTCAGATGTTCATGCCTAGTTTGATGTGCAAGATAGCCCCCATTATTGTAATGCTCCTGGGTGAATGGAAATCCTCTTCAGTTGGAAGTAGCATCTGCTATTGTGATAAGTCACCAAACATGAGGGAAGGAGCCCTGTCATTGAATTTAAAAAACACTGCAGCAAAGTTACACCTTACACATGAGAAGTCATAGAAATAAGGGACATGACAACAGTACCTACAAGTTGTCAGCAACAATCTACCCACTCGCAGTAATAATAATAATGTCAGGCGAAAGACAAAGCTTTCTGTGCCATGTCTGGCTGAAGTTAAACTGGACTGAGATTTTCCAATTATGGGAAAGAGAATTGCTCAAACCGATGAAGAAATTTTGTAGGGGAGGGTAGAGGTCAGCCAAAGCAGTCAGAAGACAAACCATGATTCATGCATGTCAACACGGTTGTTTTCAGTGGATGAAACCATGTATATGAGGAATGTTGGAAGTAAGTCGGGTTGTTATGTGCAAAACTGGACCCGTATCTTATCAAGTGAAGGAAGGATCATCTGTAAACACGTAAACCCTTTGAGAGAGTGAAAGATGTCCCTGTAGCCAGTACTGCCATCAGGAGCTGGATTACCATCTAGGAAGGTTGTCAACTATCCAAGCCCGAGGTACCTGGTCACCCTGTGGTAGGCACAACTCACATCTCCACGGAAATGGACAGAAGTGAACTTTGTGCCTGAAGAGATACCCACCATTGTGGTTTTGGCTGACAGCAATCCTGGTGGCTCCCAGACAGAGGAGTTAGGCTGCTCCACAAGGAGAAACTCCCTAAAATACTTAATTTATCATTGACTAAATTCATGTTCCAAATGTTTAATTTTCTTGGAATGTGCAAGTTGAGTATTGGCATTTGTGTAACAGTACTTAGAGGGGGAAGGGTGTGGTGATTGTCCCTTTAAGGATCAACCTGCTGGGTAAGAGGTCACCTGGCCTGGGGGACAAATCGGGGAGCAGGGTGGAGGGATCACCCCGTCAAGCTCAGGTTTCTGTTCCAGATTCTTCTCGGCATCTGGCTGCAGTCACTAAGCTGCAAGCCTCCATATAACTTTTACTTGTACATAAATGTGTTCTTGTATTTCCCTTAACTGGCAAACTAAAATTATTACAGTTCTGTCGCTGGAAACATAGGTTTCCCACTAATCAGTTAAGGTCGGTAGATTCAGATTAGTTTAATATTACTAACTGCCATTTGTCGATAGACGAATGAACATCAAAATAGACAATATTTAATCTGACTTTCTGCTTTTGACAGCTGATTTTTGCTCAGTGTAAGACTCCACAGTGAACAGTGGATGATGGACACACCAGGCTGAGATACTGCTTTACTCAGATGACGTTTCTTCCACTGATGGTTGCATTCAGCAAATGACAAGTTTATTTACTATTGTCACAAGTAGGCTTACATTAACACTGCAATGAATTTACTGCGAAAATCCCCTAGTCGCCACACTCAGGTGCCTGGTTGGGTACACAGAGAGAATCTAGTATGGTCAATACACCTAATCAGCACGTCTTTCGGACTGTGGGAGGAAACCGGAGCACCCAGAGGAAACTCACACACACGTGGAGACTCCACACAGACTGTGACCTGAGCCAGGAATCAAACCCGGAGTCCCAAGCGCTGTCAAGCAGCGGTACTGACCACTGTGCAGTCCTTTTGCTTTGATTCTTTTTAATCCACTGTGCTTTATCTTGTCTTGACCTATTCAAATTAAAGCAAAATAGCCAAGAAGGATGATCTGGATTGATTGATGAATCATTTATTAATAATAGTAAAATGGGCTTAGATATTTGATCATACACAAAGCAGAGGTAAAGGGGTAGGTCATGCACTAGACAGTCACCAGCATTGAATCTGGCATTGTGTAATATTGATGGTACCTATTAATAAGAACATAAGAAATAGGAGCAGGAGTAGGCCATCTAGCCCTTCGAGCCTGCCCTGCCATTCAGTAAGATCATGGCTGATCTGAAGTGGCTCAGTTCCACTTTCCCGCTTTCTCCCCATAACCCTTAATTCCCTTGCCTACCAAAAACCTATCTACCCATGTCTTAAATATATTTAGCGAGGTAGCCTCCACCACTTCAACGGGCAGAGAATTCCAGAGATTCACCACCCTTTGAATGAAGAAGTTCCTCCTCAACTCCGTTCTAAACTGCACCCCCCTTATCTTGAGGCTGTGCCCTCTAGTCCTGCTGTCCTTTCTGAGCGGGAAGAATCTCTCTACCTCTATCCTATCCATCCCTTTCATTATCTTATACGTCTCTATAAGATCCCCCCTCATCCTTCTAAACTCCAACGAGTACAAACCCAGTCTATTTAGTCTCTATTCATAGTCCAACCCCCTCATCTCCGGTATCAGCCTAGTGAACCTCCTCTGCACACCCTCCAAGGCCAATATATCCTTCTGCAAGTGCAATGACCAAAACTGCACACAGTACTCCAGCTGTGGCCTCACCAATGCCCTGTACAGTTGCAGCTAGACCTCCCTGCTTTTATATTCTATCCCCCTTGCTATAAAGGCCAGCATCCCATTCACCTTCTTGATCACCTGCTGCACCTGCAGACTGGGCTTTTGCGACTCATGCACAAGGACCCCCAGGTCCCTCGGCACTGTAGCATGCTGCAGCTTTTCACCCTTTAAATAGTACTCCCTCCTACTATTATTCCTGCCAAAGTGGATAACCTCACACTTGCTAACATTATACTCCATCTGCCAGGTCCTCGCCCACTCGCTCAGCCTATCTAGATCCCTCTGCAGACTTTCCACACCCTCCGCACAATTTGCTTTTCCACTTATCTTTGCGTCATCAGCAAATTTTGTCACCCTACACTCAGCCCCCTCCTCCAGATCATCTATATAAATGGTAAATAGCTGAGGCCCCAGCACCAATCCCTGCGGCATTCCACTAGTCACTAACCGCCAATCAGAATAACACCCATTGATACCAACTCTCTGCCTCCTACGAGACAACCAATCCTCTATCCACCTTACCCCCAACTCCATGCCCCCTAACCTTCTGAAACAACCTTTTGTGCGGCACCTTATCAAACGCCTTTTGAAAATTGAGAAACGCCACATCCACCGGTTCCCCTCTGTCTACCGCACTAGTCACATCCTCATAGAATTCCAATAGATTTGTCAAACGCGACTTCCCCTTAATGAATCCGTGCTGTGTCTGCTCTATCAAACAATTCTTCTCTAGGTGCCTCGCTATTTCTTCTTTGATGAAGGATTCAAGCATTTTTCCAACAACAGACGTTAAACTAACAGGCCTGTAATTCCCTGCCTTTTGCCTGCCACCTTTTTTAAACAGCGGCATAACATTAGCCGTTTTCCAATCTTCCGGCACTTTCCCGGAATCCAGCAAAGTTCGGTAAATAATCACTAAAGCATCTACTATCACCTCTGCCATTTCCTTCAGAACCCTGGGATGCATTCCATCTGGTCCTGGGAACTTGTCCATCAGTCCTGCTAGTCGATCAAGCACTACCTCTCTAGTGATAGTAATCACATTCAGGCCCTCAACTCCCACCATTCTTCTATCTTTAATATCTGGCAAACTATTCGCGTCCTCCTCCGTGAAGACCAAGGCAAAAAACTTATTTAAGGACTCAGCCATTTCCTCATCTCCCACCACTAAATCCCCTCTCTCATCCTCTAAGGGTGCAACATTCACTCTAGCCAGTCTCCTCCTCTTTATATATTTATAAAAACTCTTACTGTCCTTTTTTATATTTAGTGCTAGTTTAGCTTCATAGTCTATCCTTCCTTTATCAACTTCTTAGTCAATCTTTGTTGACTTTTAAACCTCTCCCAATCTTCTACTCGCCCACTACTTTTAGCCACTCTAAAAGTATCAGCTTTTAATTTAATACTCTCCTTTATTTCCTTCGATAACCACGGCTGGTTATCCCTTCTCCTACATTCCTTCTTTACCATTGGAATATATTTCTGCTGAGCACCGAAAAAGATCTCCTTAAAGATCCTCCACTGTTCCTCAGCAGTCCCACTAACCAATCTGCGCCCCCAATCTACATTTTCCAATTCCTCTCTCATCCTATCATACTCCCCTCTGTTCAAACAGAGGACACAGGTTCGGGACCCTACTTTCTCATCCTCCATCTGGATCAAAAACTCTGATGTGGCAGGTATACAGTCAGCCCTACTTCCCATACTTGGCTAAACACACAGAGTACTCAAATTCATTCCATAATTCAACCAAACAGTAAACATTCTGTCCTAAATATTAAAACTGCAACAAACACAATCGCACATTCCAGAAGGCATTTAACCCTTCAGTGGAAAGGTTTTTATTTATACTGTCTTCAGCATCTATGTAGCAAGAGTGAATTGTTAGCTTCCAGAACAGTTTGTTCTCTGTTTCTTGAGCTTTTTCTCTGGCAGTTTCTCAAATTGTTTACCCTGGCAATTTCTCAAGCTGCTCATTCTGTCAATTTATTCTGAGGCAATCTGCCAGTTTTGTGGCAGGACAAGCTTCCAGCGCTATGCCTGTTAAACTAATGCAAAGGAGCGCAGAAACTTGGATGTAACTTGCATTAGAAATTCCTTGATAGTTGCAGCAGCTTGGGCAAATTGCTTTGGACAATCCAACATAACTGATGGAAACTCCAGGTCACTATCTCAAAGCCATATAAAATGTCTTCTTCTGATCTGTTACATATTTAAAAGGATTGCAGGTTACTCTAAGAGCTGATCACATGATTTGATGATGACATCATTAAAGTGTTCAGCTTGCTGTTTTACTTTTAGCCTTGTTTTCTGATGCAGTGCAGAGCAGCTCTTCAATAAGACCCGTTGTGTGTAACATAAACAAAGTTGTTTCTTTTTCTATTAAGATCCACAACCCCTAACATAGTTGGGACAATACAGAAAGAAAATTTGCAGAGAGTCACGATCTTCTTTTCATTGAGAAAATCAAGAAAAGGTCCCAAGAGAAACATGTAGGTCTTCACTCTTCGAATTTTGAAAGCTAACGGGATTAAAGATTAATCCAGTGTAGGAAGACTCAAGTAGGGAAAAACACTCTTACATTGTTTGGAAAGAGGGAGTATTTCTAATCAGAGATGGGTAAAATTCCAGGTAGTAACTGGTATATTTGAAAAGAAGGGGTGGTTTTGCAGTACAGTTGGAGTCATTTGAAAAAAAAGTTCAAGTCAAGATTGAAAAGGGTAAATAAAATGCATATATCCTAAGCAGTCTCAAGTCGCTAGTGCCTGGAAGAGAAATTACGGGTCAATTAAAATCCATGGATCCGCTCAATGAAGAAAATTACCCATGGATTTCCTATGTTGAGCAACTTCATTGCTTTGTACAAGAAAATAAAATGCAAACAATTTACATTTCTTTTTAGACAATAGGATATAAAGCCTTCAGTTTTCTCCTAAACTTGGTTTATTCAGCAAAGCCAGGAACAAAACTTACAATGACTTGACAAAGATCCTTGAAGCGCATTACTCTCGAAAGCCATTAACCATCATGGAACAGTTCAGGTTCTAACGAAGGAATCAAGCGGAAGGCGAAAGCATTGCTCAATTTGTGGCAACCTTAAAAAGGCTGGCACAACATTGTGAGTATGGGAGTTATTTGAAGCTTCTCTTTGAAATCATCTAGTTTGTAGTCTCCAAAAATGGGCTATCCAAAGAAGATTACTGATTGCACATGCTTTGACTTTGAAGACAGAAGTCAAAATCTCAGTATGAATGGAATTAACTGCTAAAGAAGCTTACATAGAAACTAGAAGCAGTAGTAAGCCATTCAGCCCTTCGAGCCTGCTCCACCACTTTATTATAATCATGGCTGACCATCAAATCCAATAGCCTGATCTCCCTTGATCCCTTTAGCCCCAGGAGCTATATCTAATTCTTTCTTGAAATCAACAACATTTTAGCCTCAACTACTTTCTGTGGTAGTGAATTCCACAGATTCACCACTCTCGAACTATAGCCCCTAATTCTGGACTCCCTCACCATCAGGAACATTCTTTCTGAATCTACCGTGTCTAATCCTGCTAGAATTTTATAAGTTTCTGAGAGATTCTCCTCTCACTCTTCTAAACTCAAATATATAAAAACCTAACTGACTTAGTCTCTCCTCATATAACAGTCCTGCAATCCCAGGAATCAGCCTGGCAAACCTTCGCTGCACTCCCTCCATAACAAGACCAATCAAAACTGCGCACAATACTCCAGGTGTGGCCTCACCAATGCCCTATACAATTGCAATAAAACATCTCTATTCCTACACTCAAATCCTCTCGCTATGAAGGCTTCCTGATATTGTAGAAGAACGAAGATCCACAAGTTGGGAACTGCCCATGAGTTAAAACAGCAACAAGCATGTCACAGTCGTACCAAAATGGGCCATTCAGCAGGTGAATGCTGAAATAAAGATAGTCAACTCAAAAACTATGGCAAAATGGGTCACAGTGCAAACGTTTGTTGGACTAGACCAACTTCCCCAGAGAAGAATATTCAGAAGAAGAATCTGGGTGCCTTCAAGAAGACAAACAAGTTGAATTTACAAAAACAATTTATGACATGGAAGAAAAAAATTATAGATGAAAAAGAGAATGTCCAGAAGTTTAATGAAGAGCTCCAACTGAACATTTTATCCTTACTAGGTGAATCACATAGGTTCTGGTGGTTACAAAATTAAATGGAAAATGCATTTAGATGGAGTTGGTACCAGTGCTGCTGTACTTCTAACACCTGAGACTACATAAAGCAAAAGCTGAGGCATTTTCCTTTACAACCAGTTGTTGTGATTTTAACGACATACAAAGAAGAGATTGGGCTGTTAAAAGGTTACATCATAGCCAATGTAGAATTGAGTGGACAAACAGTGGATTTGCCTCTCCATATGGACCCTGGTAATTTTCTGCTCTGTTTGGGAGATCCTGGTTGGAGATGATAAAACTTAACAGGAGCACTGCCAACAGATTGATCAATGTCAAAATAGATCTACAGCACCTTCTGAATAAATGCAAGAATGTATTTGAAGAAACAGTGAGCTCAATGAAGGAAGTTCAAGTGAAACACAAGATAAAGCCCAATAGTCAATCAAAAGACTGAAAGCAAGAGCAGTGCCATATGCAATTCATCCAAAGTTTGAAGAAAAATGATTCCAAGTTGTTAACACTGGTATGTTAGAACCGACTACTATTAATGCCTAAGATACCCCCATTGTTGCCATCATGAAACCAGATGGTTCAGTACATATCTATGGCGATTTTAAAACAATCAATCCAGTGTTGTATGCTGATCAACATCCACTTCTTTTAATTGAAGATTTGTTTGCTGGGTTATCAGGTGGTCAGAAATTCATCAAGATTGATCTTTCGTAAACATATTTACAGATGAATGTTGCCACTGAATCAAAACCATTGCTTATCAATGTTACTCAAAGTTTTTTTTGTTATAAAAGATTACCTTTTAGAATAACGCCACACCAGCTTTATTGCAAAGATCAATGGATCAGATCTTAAGTGGTCTCTGTGGTGCACAATGTTACTTGGATAATATTCTAATTACAGGGTCCAGTAAACAAGAGCAATTGAATAATTTAGAAGCAACACTGGAACATCTTCAAGCATAAGGTTTGTGTATCAAGAAAGAAAAGTGAGACTTTTTACAAATGCCAGTCAAGTATTTGGGTCATATTTTGACAGCAAAGGTCTACATATAGCACCTAAGAAGATGGAAGCTATTTTAGAAGGACCACATCCAACAAATGTGATGCAAATTAGATCCTTCCTATGATTAATAAATTATTATGGTAAACTTTTTCCTAGCATAGTAAATTATGCAATGACTTCAATAATGTAGCTGTGTGTGAAACAGTCTTGGGACCGGACAATAGAATGTGAGAAAGCATACAAAGATGTCAAAAGTGCTTTGCTGAAGGTTCATTTCAATCTGAAGCTACCATTACTGTCAGCCTGTGATGCCTCACCTTATGGAATAGGGGCAGTAGTTTCACACATTATGCCTTCGGGAGAAGAATGACCAATATCTTTACTTCGTATACTCTGACTAGTGCTGAATCTAACTATGTTCAGATAGCAAGAAAAGCATTGGATATCATCTTCAGTGTACAAATGTTTCATTATCATTTATATGGTCATCATTTCACATTACTGACTGATGATAGCCCTTAACTATTAATTTTTGGGCCATATAAAAGCATACCATTGTTAGCTGCTAGTTGATTGCAAAGATGGTCATTGATCTTAGCTGCACACTCATACAATATAAAGCATCATCTATCAGAGTGCTATACTAATTATCACATTTACCTTTACCTATTGAGCAGATACCACCATCTAGTTTTTCTAATGTTCTTTATTTTTTGCTAGTAGATAATTTGCTGATGACAGTTTAAATTCAGAGACACTTCGGAAATTATCCCATGATGGGGAAGGTGATTGATATGACATTGAAAGGAATGATAGCTTGAATGCATCGTCTGTAAGCTGATTTGAAATTACATGTGTCAAGAAAGCTTGAGTTGAACGTCCAAGGTAGATATCTATCGTGGGGAATCTGAATGACCATTTCCCCAATTCTGAATGTAAGAGTTCCTAAACAACTACAGAAAGGACATCCTGATCTAGACTGGATAAAGGAGTCAGCATGCAGTTATTTTTGGTGTGTGGGTCTGGATATTCAGGTTGAACAGAAATAGAAGAGTGTCAATCCTCTGTACAAATGTGAAATACACCACTGTTGTCTCCATAACAACCATGGGAATGGTTTAAAATGCCATGGAAATGATTACATGTAGATTTTGCTGGTCCATTTGAGGGTGATGTGTTCTTATTGATGCACACTCAAAGTGGCCAGATGTTTTTATCATGAGATCTGCTATATTGGAATAAGCTATTGAAATACGTGATGAACTTTTTGCAAGATTTGGTAAACTAGAACAGATTGTTAGTGATAATGGTTCACAGTTTACTTCACAAGAGTTTGATGATTATCTCAAAGTAAATGGTATTCAGCATATAAAAGCTACATCTTATCCTTCAATCAATGGATTGGCTGAAAGATTCATACAATTTTTGAAACATACGTTAAAAACTTCAAAACAGCAAGATTCGTTATCATGTTGTGTGAATAGCTTTTAGTCATCTTATAGAAACACTACTCTTGTGACTGTCCAAAGTTCACTTGCGTTATTGCTCTTCAAGAGGAGGTTGAGAACTATATTTGTTTTGTTATTACCCTCAAACTTCAGAGATAGTAGTGCATTAATAATCGCAGGTTGCTAGATGAGACATGAGGGCAAAATAATGTTCATTTCAACAAGGAGGTGGAACGTTAGTGTGTAATTATGCTGTGAGTAAGAAATGGTTACTAGCCATAGTTTTAACAAAAACAGGTCCAATTTCTTGTCTGGCTCAAACAGTAGACAAACTAGTTCATGACTCTCTGCTGACCAATTGTTGTCATCTTGAAATAATTTTCTTAGAAGCATCTCCAGAAGTACCTCCTTCTTTAGTTGCGAATAGTATTATGAAAGACTTGGTTATTTCTGTTGCCTGATGATTGTGGCCCTGCTAGTATACTGAGTGAGAATGATTAAGAATTAGTTCCAAGAGAACAACTGTTTACTAAAGTTCCAAATCGTACTTCTAGGGTCAAAGACAGCCAAATTCCAGAACAAGCAAAGAGAAACAGACATCCCCCTGATTGACTTTCTTATTGACTGTGTATAATGATAAATGATGCATAGTACTGTGACTAGACTATTACTGATCCTGAGGTTAACATCGTTGTAATTTGTTATCATAACCACAGAAGTAAAAGGGGAGGGATGTCATACATTTACAAAGGTTTGCAGGTTGCTTTAAGAGCTGATGTCTCAGCTGCATGTTTCTCAGCAGCTGGAGGTAGCATGTCAATCACTAAGGACTGTCTAGTTCCTCGACTGTCAATGGGATTTCTCATTGAAGCCACCCCACACTGCTGGGAAACCAGCATAGGCAAGGATGACAGCCGGCAGGATCAAAGAATCCCACTACCAGTGAACAACCAGAGAACCGCACCCCACACGATTTGATAGTGGTGTCATTAGGGTGTGTGCTCAAGCTGCTGCTTTATTTTCAGTTTTGTATTCTGATTCAGTGCAAAGCGCAGTCCTCCAATAAAACATACTGTGTTTTTTTTTGAATCCATGTGTGCAAACCAAGTATTTTCTCTTTCTATTAAACCCACAATCCCTAACATAGTTAGGACATTACAAGATCTATTTCAGTAAACTGCCCTCTATCCCAGGGAAGATATCTGCCTAGCTATGCTCCTATCTTCCTTTAACAGATCTGGGGTTGTATAGCATTGCTGAGGAATTCAATTCTATTTTCACTTAGCAGTGAAGAATTTAACTGCTGTAAAATTTTATGCTACCAAAACATTTTGGAACTTCCTGTGATTGAGGAGTCGTGAACACTCCAAGTCTCTGAAACATCTTTGATTTCCTTCAAGCCTGTTTATTCCGTCAGTTTCTGCAATTGTTTATTCTGTCGGAGCTGAACAGCCGTCATGAAGCAGGGAGTGTTAAGCTCAACTGATATATCTACATTTACTTCCTGTGTAAACTGAAGGAGTGCATTTGCTTTTCATTTTCAGAGTGTTCTCACGCGGATCCAACGTTGAGCGTGATCTGTTTCATTTCAGGATGAAGCATTCCTAATGAACTAAAAGGCTTCAATTGCGGTGCTGTGGATTAACCTGTGCAAGGAAACCAAAGAAATTTGAATTTTTCTAGATTCCTCATTCACAGGAAAATTCCAAAATGTAGCATGAGAATTTATATCAGTTAAATTCCTCATTGCTGTGTGAAAATAGAATTGAATTCCTCAGCATTGCCACACAACCCCAGATGTGTTAAGTGAAGAGGAGCACAGCAAGGCAGATATCCACTTTGGGATAGAGGGCAGATTCCTGAAATACCTCCAACGAACACATTTTTGATAACTGCCAAGAAATCTTAGTGGCCATGTGTCCTGCTCCATCCTGTCTTTGAAATAACATTGCAGCCTCAATTTGTCTACTAATACATTCAAATAGAGTTTCCATTAGTTATGCTTGGTTGTCCTGTGCAATTTATCCAATCTGGTGCAAATATCAAAGCATTTCTATCTAATACAAATTACATCCAGAACAAATCTTGGGAGACACAGTGGCACAATGGTTAGCACTGTCGCCTCATAGCACCCAGGACCTGGGTTCAATTCCAACCTTGGGTGGCTCTTTGCGTGAAGTTTGCACATTCTCCCTGTGTCTGTGCAGGTGCTCTGGGTTCCTCCCACAGTCCAAAGACGTATAGATTAGATGGACTGACCATGCTCAATTGTCCCAAGATGCCTAGGTTAGGGTCTAGTTTAAAAGATGGTGCTGGAAACTGATCCTGCCACAAAACCGGCCAGACCCCAGATTAAATTAATTACCTTTGCCAGTTTCAGCTACTTGTGCCGAGAGGCCGTTGAAGAGACTTCTCAGTGCACTAAGAGTCATGTTTTAAATAAACGGAATACTGGATACCAGCAAACTGGTTTTGAATAGTCATTCTTAGTTATTTAAAATTGGGTTATTCATAGTTAGTGGCAGACTATAAACCCTGATTAAAAATACTTACTTCTGTGAAAATCCCATTTTCAGCTGCCTTCAATTAAACTGTAAGTAATCTCACAACACCAGGTTAAAGTCCAACAGAAACTGCACTCAGTTACCACTCTTAAACCCTTCTCCCCTACTTATCTCTGTAACCATCTCCAGCCTTACAATCTATAGGAACACTCTAACTTTAATTTTACCTCCAGTGATAAACAGGAGAGTTGGAGGATCTGATAGAAGCAACTGAGGGACTTCAATGGTGCGTTCTGGGAGAAGTCGGACCAGCAACATTTACCAAGAACTGGGAAGCAGAAGATCTGGTGTCAAGGAGTGGTAAACCCAAAACCCTCCCTCCTTCGCTAACCAAAAAAAAACCACTGTAAGACAGTAAAAGTGAAGGTAAGAGTTTTATAAATTTTCTCAAATAATTTAATTGGTACTTGAAATGTCAGTAAGTGGGGTTAAGTGTTGCACTTGTGAGATGTGGGAGATCCGTGAATTTGGGAGCCTCATATTTGCTTATATTCAGGAGTTTCGATTTTAACCACCACCGATTTATTCAGAGGTTGACCCTAACCCTACCTTCACAGAAGAAGCACAACTTGAAGTGTCATTTGACATTTGACTTCCAGCAGATCGGATGCCTATGTCTACAGGAAGTGCACCCAATTGCAGCTCCTTACAGACCACATGGATAGGTTGGAGCAGCAGTCGGATACACTTAGGAGCATGAAGGAGGCAGAAAGCAGTATTGTTAGGAGCTTTAGAGATGTGGTCACACTGAAGGTGCAGGCAGATAGATGGGTGACCACCAGAAGGGGCAGGCAGTCAGTACATGAATCCCCTGTGGTCATCCCCCTCTCTAACAAGTATACTGTTCTGGATACTGCTGGGGGAGATGGGCTATCAGGGGATACCAGCAGCAGCAGCCAAAGCAGTGTTATATCAGCTGGATCTGTTTTTAAGCAGGGAAGGACAAAAGGGATGAGAGCAATAGTTATAGGGGATTCTACAGTTAGGAGTGCAGATAGGCATTTCTGTGGATGTGAAAGAGACTCCAGGATGGTATGCTGCCTTCCTGGTGCCAGGGTCCAGGATGTCTCTGAACAGGCAGAAAGCATTCTGAAGGGAGAGGTGAACAGCCCGAGATCATGGTACATATTGGTACTAACAACATAGGCAGGAGGAGTGATGAGGTCCTGCAGCAGTAGTTTAGGGTGTTATGATGAAATTAAAGTGATGGACACAAAATGGACTCTGAGAAGGGATATTAAAAGGCATTGGCTTTGGACACAGACAGTTACACAAAGAGTTAAAACCTGCAGTATCTTAATTGCTGTAGGAAACTGGTCAGACCTGGGGCATTTTAAGACTTGAGATGAAAGCAGACCCAGATCAATGAGTTTGATAATAAGCCACTGATGGGGACATAAATGCATAAATGTATATATCAAAGCCAGTCATTGATAGAGGACCTAACTGCATAAATGTATCCATTCTACGTACAATGATATGTTAACTGTCCATGTCCGTACCTGTCTGCTTGTAACGATGTGTTAACTGTCGATGTCCGCATCTGCCTACTCAACTTGTAACGATGTGTTAACTGCTAATGTCCATACTATCTATTGTCTAAAAGGTATAAGGATGCTCAATTACCATTGCGTAGTTGAGAAGGTAGCTGCCAAGTACTGCGGAGTACAGTGCTTTCTCCCAAAGCTTTGTCCGAAATAAAACTTTTGTTGAACATCCAATTCTGACTCCGAAGTGGTAAATTTCCCACAACAAGGGAGTTAGGTAGGAAGTTAAAAAGTCGGTCCTCTAGGGCTGTAATCTCAGGATTACTCTCTGTGCCGCATGCTAGTGAGGCTAGGAATAGGAAGATAGTGTAAGCTCAGCACATGGCTAAACAGCTGGTGTAGGAGGGAGATTTTCAGATATCTGGACCATTGGGGTCTCTTCCTGGGCAGATGGGACTTGTACAAGAAGGACGGGTTGCACCTAAACTGAAAGGGCACCAATATTCTGGCCAGGAGGTTTGCTAGTGCCACACGGGGGATTTAAACTTGTTTGGCAGGGTGGTGGGAACCAAAGCAAAGGTGAATTAGCTGAAGGGGAACCAGAGAGTAGGGCCGGTAAGACTTAGAGAAACAGCAGGCAGGGTGGGATTGCTAATCAGAGAGGATGTGGTGGACTGAAGTGCATTTGTTTCAATGCAAGAAGTGTAACAGGTAAGGCAGATGAACTTGGAGCTTGGATTAGTACTAGGAACTACAATGTCGTTGCCGTTACAGAGACTTGTTTAAGGGATGGACAGGATTGGCAGCTTAACGTTCTAGAAGACAGATGTTTCAGGCAGGATAGAGGGGGATGTAAAAGGGGTGAGGGAGTTGTACTACTGGTTAAGGAGAATATCACAGCTGTACTCCAGGAGGACACCTCAGAGGGCTCGTACAGCAAGGCAATATGGGTAAAGTGCAGGAATAGCAAAGGTATAGTCACAACATTGGGGGTTTACTACAGGCCACCCAACTGCCAGTGGGAGATTGAGGAACAGATGTGTAGGCAAATTTTGGCAAAGTATAAAAGTAACAGGGTTGTTGTGGTGGGAGATTTTAATTTCCCCTATATTGACTGGGACTCACTTAGTGCTAGGGTGTGGATGGGGCAGAATTTGTAAGGAACATCCAGGAGGGCTTCCTGAAACAGTATGTAAATAGTCCAGCTTGGGAAGGGACCATACTGGACCGGGTATTGGGGAATGAGCCCAGCCAGGTGGTTGATGTTTCCATAGGGGAGCAGTTCGGGAACAGTGACCACAATTCAGTAAACTTTAAAGGTACTGATGGGTAAAGATAAGTGTAGTCCTCAAGTTAAGGTGCTAAATTGGGGGAAGGTTAATTACAACAATATTAGGCAGGAACTGAAGAATATAGATTGGGGGCAGATGTTTGAGGGCAAATTAACACCTCGCATGTGGGAGGCTTTCAAGTGTAAGTTGATAGGGATTCAAGGCCAGTACATTCCTGTAAGAATGAAGGATAAGTATGGCAAGTTTTGGGAACCTTGGATAACAAGAGATATTGTGAGCCACATCAAAGAGAAAAAGGAACCATTTGTCAAAGGTAGGAGGTTGGAAACACACGAAGCAAGTGTGGAATACAAGGAAAGTAGAAAGAAACTTAAGTAAGGAGTAAGAAGGGCTAAAAGGGGTCATGAAAAAGCATTGGCTAGCAGGATTAAGGAACATCCCAAGGCTTTTTATACATATTTAAAGAGCAAGAGGGTAGTCAGGGAGAGCGTTGGCCGATTCAAGGACAAAGGAGGAAATATATGCATGGAGCCAGAGGAAGTGGGTGTGGTATTAAATGAGTACTTTGTGTCAGAATTCACCAAAGAGAAGGATTTGGTGGATGATGAGTCTGGGAAAGGAAGTGTAGATAGTTTGAGTCATGTTGAGATCAAAAATGAGGTGGTATTGGGGTTCTTGAGAAACATTAAGGTAGACAGGTCCCCAGGGCCTGATGGGATATACCCCAAAATACTGAGAGAGGCAAGAGAGGAAATTGCTGGGGCCTTGAAAGAAATCTTTGCATCCTCACTGGCAGCAGGGTAAGTCCTAGAGGATTAGGGAATAGCCAATGTTGTTCCTTTGTTTAAGAAGAGTAGCAAGAATAATCCAGGTAATTACAGGCCTTATATCAATGGTAGGGAAATTATTGGATTCTTTGAGACAGGATTTATTCCCACTTGGAAATAATTGGACGTATTAGCGAGAGGCAACATGATTTTGTGAAGGGGAGGTCGTGTCTCACGAACTTGATCGAGTTTTTCGAGGAAGTGACGAAGATGATTGAAGAAGGTAGGGCAGTGGATGTTGTCTACATGGACTTCAGTACGGCCTTTGATAAGGTCCCTCATGGCAGACTGGTGCAGAAGGTGAAGTCATGTGGGACCAGAGGTGAACTGGCAAGGTGGATACAAAACTGGCTCAGTCAAGAAAGACAGAGGATAGCAGTGGAAGGGTACGTTTCTGAATGGAGAGCTGTGACAAGTGCTGTTCCTAAGGGATCAGTGTTGGGACTTTGCTGTTTGTAATATATATAAATTATTTGGAGGAAAATGTAACTGGACTGATTAGGAAGTTTGTGGACGACACAAAGGTTAGTGGATTTGCGGATAGCAATGAGGACCATCAGAGGATACAGCAGGACATAGATCAGATGGAGACTTGGGCGGAGAGATGGCAGATAGAGTTTAATCTGAACAAATGTGAGGTAATGCATTATGGAAGGTCTAATACAGATAGGAAATATACAGTAAATGGCAGAACCCTTAAGAGTATTGATAGACAAAGGGACCTGGGTGTACAGGTGCATAGGTCACTGAAAGTGGCAACGCAGGTGGAGAAGGTAGTCAAGAAGGCATGTGGCATACTTGCCTTCATCGGCCAGGGACTGAGTTTAAAAATTCGCAAGTCATGTTGCAGCTTTATAGAACCTTAGTTAGGCCGCATTTGGAATATAGTGATCAATTCTGGTCGCCACACTACCAGAAGGATGTGCAGGCTTTGGAGAGGGTACAAAAAAGATTTACCAGGATGTTGCCTGGTATGGAGGGCATTAGCTATGAAAAGAGGTTGGAGAAACTTGGTTTGTTCTTACCAGAGAGACAGAGGTTGAGGGGACACCTGATAGAAGTTTACAAGATTATGAGAGGCATGGACAGAGTGGATAGTCAGAAGCTTTTTCCCAGGGCGGAAGAGTCAATTACTAGGGGGCATAGGTTTAAGGTGCAAGGGGCAAAGTTTAAAGGAGATGTACAAGGCAGATTCTTTACACAGAGAGTAGCGGGTACCTGGAACTCATTGCCGGGGGAGGTAGTGGAAGCAGGTAGGGTAGTGACTTTTAAGGGGCGTCTTGATAAGTACGTGAATAGGATGGGAATAGAGGGATAGGGCCCCCGAAAGGGTAGATGGTTTTAGTTAAGTTGGGCAGCGTGGTCGGTGCAGGCTTGGAGGGCCGAAGGGCCTGTTTCTGTGCTGTAATTTTCTTTGTTCCTCTCACTCCATAACTGATAGCAAAGCCTTGGCTCTAAAATTCCCTTACTCAGCTCATCCATTTCTCCACTCTCTGCTCCTTTAGGAACCTGGTTAAAACCCACCCTTGCGACCAAGATATTGGTCATCCTTTCCGATATTGTTTCTTTTTGGTTTGACACGCACTTTTCCTGGAAGTTAAAGTTACAATGAAAGTGTCGCAAGTAGGCTGGCATTAACACTGCAATGAAGTTACTGTGAAAATCCCTAATCGCCATATTCCAGCACCTGCTCAAGTACAGTGTGGGAGAATTTAAAACATCCAGCGGACTTAACCAGCACATCTTTTGGACCGTGGGAGGAAACCAGAGCACCTGGAGGAAATCCACACAGACACAGAGAGAACGTGCAAACTTCACACAGATAGTGACCTGAGCATTGAGCCCAGGTCCCTGGGGCTTGGGGCAGCAGTGCTCATGACTGTAACACAGTGCCAACCCAATGCTTTAGTACAATTTTCTTCATGGCAGTGGCTTGTGGACATCTGGAAAGAGGAGTGATCTTGAGAGACTTTCTTGTACTGCAAATTGGCATTTAAGTTCTCTGACATGTGAAAGCCCACTTTAAGATGTCAATGGTATGGAACATTTGTATCTGTGCTTTGTTTACATTTGTTGTTGCCCCAGCACTGAAGAGAACAGCCTTTGTCCCTGAGGAGCTATGCTTGCGCAATACCTTCCCCTGAAAATATGGATGGCAAGTGCCAGAAACAAACTTACTGCGCACAGAATTAACTCTTTACCTGAATGAAGCCTTTCTGCTGCTCACAAACCAGTTGATGGCTCAGTGAATGAAGACTGCTGGAATATGGCTAAGGGCCAGGATGACACGGGGTTGCCAGGAATTACTTCATATTCCCATGAGCCTGAGCTTTTCAGCTATCAGCTACATACCTTCAGTGGGCTTGGTAACAGACACAAAACACACTTCTAGCTGTGAGCAGCCCCAGAACGTGACTTCACACTGACTAGCCAATTAACTGGCAGCCTGCATGAAATGCATGTTGGGAATGGGGCAGCACTGCTAGGGAGGGAGGGGGCAGCTGGTGCTTCCAATGTGCTCCCTCAGGGAGCTGCTGACCTCCGAAAAATGAATTGCAATGGAAAAACACTGCAAAGACAGTGTCCAGGCAGCAGATTCAAGCACAAACTTCAGTCCATTTCATTTCAGCCTTCACAGTGCACCCCGCCCTGGATCGAGGTTGCAGCTAAAACATAAAGACCGCCTGGCCAAATGGTCAGCCCGGCAACCAAAAAGCAGACAGAGGCCACGTAATATTGCATTTAACTTTAGGGGAAGTGGTGGTGCAGTGATATTGCTGCTGGGCAAGTAATCTAGGGACCCAAAGTACTGCTGGGGACTCAGGTTCATAATCCCACCAAAGCAAATGGTGAAATCCAAGTTTAATAAAAATCTGGACTTAAGACTCTACTGATGACCATGAAACCATTGTTGATTGTTATAAAAACCCATCTGGCTCGCTAATGTCCTTTAGGGAAGTAAATCTGTCGTCTTTACCTGGTCTGACCTACATGTAACTCCAGAGCCACAGCAATATGGATAACTTGCTCACATCCCATGGACAAATTTTTAAAAATTGGCCCTTAATGGACTAAATTGCCCACTTAATTGGTAGCGGGTGCGTTCTTGACTCTGGCGCATGGCCGCCAACCAAAACGTTGTGCGGCAAGGTCAGGATGCCTGCCCAACATCATCTCACACAATTTCACATGTTTCTGGGTCAGGTGCATGCCCAGCTGAGCAACATTAAATTCTGGCCATGGAAAACCAGCAGCGCAATGGGACTCTAACAGTTTCTCATTGTGACTGCTGATGGTCAGTGGTGGCATGTACAAAATCACTGCCCTTCCTGAATCAACATCAGTACTTCCTTTTGCATCCGTATATAGCAAACGACATAACACAGCAGATGTATGACCTACACTGTACGAATCCATGCTGGCTCTCTCTGATCAGCTGAAAATGATTAAGGTGTTCAGTCACCTTTATCCTTAATTATAGAATCTAGTGATTTCTTCCCAGAAAGCCTCAGGCTACCAGATCTATAATTCCCTAATTTCCTTCCTTTTTCCTTTCTTAGCTGTGGGAGTGCCATGCACAATTTTCCAATCTAAACAAATGATTCCCAAATCAACTGTTGGAAGATTAGTCCTTGTAAATATTTGTAATGTTTTGAACTACGTAGATTAAAACCCTTAACTGGAACTGGCTGTTCCGGGTAAATATTCCTATCCCGCCTGCAACAGGAATTGCCACGGGTGGGGCAAACAATTAAGATGTCTGTTGATCTCAGGCAGAATTTTCAGTCCCCAGTTGGGCAAAGATTGGAAAATCCCATAGTTGAGATTCATCACTCTTTCATGGCATTACTTCCTTCATTACTGTTATTTTGCTTATGTTAAATTTGGTGAGTCCCTGATTCTTTGATAGTTTTCTTGGGAAATCTGGCGTGCTGACATACTGTCCACCATAAATACTGGCAAAAGTAATTATTCAGCATGTCATCATTTCCTTACTTTCATCAACAATGTCGTTATTATTAGGCACTTATCAGCTGGACAAGCGGAAGAAAGCTTTCCAAGAACAAAATCCACAAAATCAATTGAAAACTTCACAGGACGACAAGTAAATTAATTAACTTGCATAGTTAGTGGAAAATATGAGAGAGGAAAGAGCTGTAAATATAAAACTTATTTATAAAGCATTGCTTAATTTATAAATCATAACCTTTTATTGCTTTCTGCATTCAGCAGATAGGGTGAATTTCTGCTAACCTGTTCCTAACTTAATGTTGTCTGTATTTTTCAATAAAGTTGAAGATTTATTTATTAGTGTCACAAATAGGCTCGCATTAACATTTCAATTAAGTTACTGTGAAAATCCCCTAGCCGTCACACTTCGGTGCCTGTTCGGGTACACTGAAGGAGAATTTAGCACAGCCAATGCACCTAATCAGCACGTCTTTCGGACAGTGGGAGGAAACCAGGGCACCTGGAGGAAACCCACAGGACACAGGGAGAACGTGTAGACTCCGCACAGAGAGTGACCCAAACTGGGATTTGAACCCGGGTCCCTGGCACTGTGAGGCAGCAGTGCTAACCACTGTGTCACTGTGCTGCCCATGCTACGGTGCAAATTAAGCAGAGTAATTCTTACAGCATACATCGAGGGATCACATGTTTAGATGCCTCCAGTCTAAATAATATGACCATTAACTCTAAAATAAGCAAAATACTGAGATGCTGGAATCTGAAAGAGAAATTGTGGATCATGGAAAAAAGTCAGGCACAAAGAGAATGCAAAAGGATGATTAGTTCACTTTTGTATGAATATTGAATGGTTTATTGATAAAGTTGGTCCAAATGGTTATTTCATGCAGTTTTCAGACCAGAATTTGTGGATAAGATGATTCTGTGATTTGCTATAGCAAAGGAGAGGGAATTGCTGGGAGGGTAAGATTTGATTTGATTTGACTTGATTTATTATTGTCACATGTATTAACATATAATGAAAGGTATTGTTTCTTGCGTGCTATACAGACAAAACATGCCGATCATAACGAAGGAAACAAGAGAATACAGAATGTAGTGTTATAATCATAGCTAGGGTGTAGAGAAAGATCAACTTAATGCAAAGTAGGTCCATTCAAAAGTCTGACAGCAGCAGGGAGAAGCTGTTCTTGAGTTGGTTGGTATGTGACCTCAGACTTTTGTATCTTTTTCCCAAAGGAAGAAGGTGGAAGAGAGAATGTCCAGGCTATGTGGGGTCCTTAATTACGCTGACTGCTTTGCCGAGGCAGCAGGAAGTGTAGACCGAGTCAATGGATGGGAGGCTGGTTTGCGTGATGGATTGGACTACGCTCACAACCTTTTGTAGTTCCTTGTGGTCTTGGGCAGAGCAGGAGCCATACCAAGCTGTGATACAACCAGAAAGAATGCTTTCTATGGTGCATCTGTAAAAGTGGGTAAGAGTCATAGTTACATGCCAAATTCCCTTAGTTTCTGAGAAAGTAGAGGCATTGATGGCTTTTTTCACTATAGTGTTGGCATGGAGGGACTAGGACAGGTTGTTGGTGATCTGGATACCTAAAAACCTGAAGCTCTCAATCCTTTCTACTTCATCCCTGTTGATGTAGACAGGGGCATGTTCTCCTTTACACTTCCTGAAGTCAATGACAATCTCCTTTGTTTTGTTGACGTTGAGGGAGAGTTTATTGTTACTGTACCAGTTCACTAGATTCTCTATCTCATTCCTGTTCTCTGTCTCATTTTGTTTGAGATCCGACCCACTACAGTGGTGTCGTCAGCAAACTTGAAAATTGAACTGAAGGGGAATTTGGTCACACAGTCATAGGTGTATAAGGAATATTGTAAGGGGCTGAAAACACAGCCTTGTGGGGTACCGATGTTGAGGATGATCACGGAGGAGGTGTTGTTGCCTGTCCTTATTGATTGTGGTCTGGGGGTTAAGAAGTTCATGATCCAATCGCTGAGGAATGTGCCGAGGCCCAGGCCACACAGTTTGGGCATGAGTTTCATGGGAATATTAATGTTGAACACTGAGCTGTAGTAAATAAATAGGAGTCTGACATCAGTATCCTTGTTATCTAGATGTGCCACGGTTGAGTGCAGGGCCAGGGAAATGGCGTATACAATGGACCTGTTACGGCGGTGGCAAACTGTAGTGGATCCAGGTAGTCCGGAAGGCTGGAATTAATTTGTGTCAGTCTGTGACTGATAATGGAAATTTTGAGATGGTGTTCAGTAGAAATCTAGTCATATGATCTGATCACGGACACAGCCTGCCAAGAAAGTGGATCTGCTTTTCGCTGCTCCACCTCCTCCTACTTCTGACGTGGAGATGCCAGCATTGGACTTCTGGCAGCTCGCTTGAAGCAAAATACCAAGGCTGTGAATGGCTTCGCTCAACCTAGGACTCAGTGGTGAAAATAGAGGACAAGGAACAGAATGTGTGATGGACAGGAGACAATGGCCTTCCAATATTTTGTCGGAGGAAATTTCCATCCATCCAATATTGGATGCCTGAACAGCAGGGTGGCAATTTGGAGATAATTCTGGGATATTAAAAATAAATAAGAAGACACTGTCAGTAAGACCAAACAAGTCACTCATTATTAACCCACACATCAGATTTATTCATGGCAAAGGCATATCCAAGCCCAGACTCGGCAAAAACTTTGCACTAACATTTGATGACTGTCCTCCAAATGAATCAAGCAAGTTTCTTACACAATCATACCTTTCAGTCAACATCAAAGTCTCCTCTGTCACCATCCCTGGGTATGTCCTGTCCCACCGGTGGAAAAGAACCACTGGTGGTGACAGCACAGTGGTGTACAGTCAGGAACAAGTGGCCCTGAGAGTCTTCAATATTGACTTCAGACCCCCATGAAATCTCATAGCATCAGGTCAAATGCAGGATAGAAAACATCCTGCTGAATTACAAATGCAATATAGTACCCCATCAAGGCTTCTTCAACAGTACTTCTAAACCATGACCACCACCACCTAGAAGGACAAGGGCAGCAAGCACATGAGAACACCACCACAAGTTACCTTCTAAGTCATTCACTATCCTGACATGGGAATATATTACCATTCCTCCATTGTTGCTGGGTCAAAGTTCTGAAACTCCCTCTGTAACAGCACTGTAGTACTGCCTTCACCACAAGGACTGCAGTGATTCAAGGAGGTGACTCACTGCCACCTTCTCACGGGTAATTAAGGATAGGCAACAAATCCTGGGCTTGCTGGCAGCACCCACATCCAGTCAATTAATTTTTTTAAAAAGCCACTAATAGTAAAGGCTCAACAAAATACGTTAGATTTGGTAGTGATTTGCCAATAACTAGCAAACTATGTTGCAGTGCATAAATCAGGTTACAAAATGAGGTAAAGTGAAACATGGCTTGATTTCAATAACAATCAACTGAAAACGGACCCGCAAGTGCAGAGAGAGGAGAGGCTGTCTGGGTCAGGAGGCTGATTACTATCTGTTTTGAAGAACACAAGATGTGCTGAAAAGGAAAATGGCAACAGACAATAAACGAGATGATTTGGAAAATTGCTCCAAGATGAACAATCTCTAATAGATCGACCAGAGAAAAAAATAATAGAATAGTCCAGCTTCAGAATGTACAATACTGTGATTACCAGAATCTCCAAGGTTGGAAGTTAATCAGGCATACTGTGTGTAATCATCTTCAGAATGCTCAAGATTCGAAAAAAAGAGTGATAATGCCTGAGGCAGCAAAGAAGAAAGGAGGCCCAAAACCAGGAAGTAATCACTTGAAAATCTGCCCTGACATTTCACACAAGCTACAGAAGCACAAGTTCCAGGTTAATGGAATCAAGAGAATTATTCATGATGGTGGCATTCATTATTAGCCCCACTACCCAGCTTAAAAACTTGATGTTGCAGTAACGCAGAAGTTTTATTTTTTATTATTAATGGAACAAGCTCTTAAGAAATTGGAAGAAGATTTCCCAAATGTATTTTAAATAAATATTAAAGTGACATTTATTTTGCATGGTATGAAATAAAGCACCAGACCTCAGCGGGTTGTTCTGTGCGTTGTGAGATTATTGCAGAGGGAGCTAAACAATGAACATATTTGGAATTGCACACAACCTTCACCTTCATGTTAGGAACCTCTCAGGATCTTGGATGACTGCTCCCTGTCCAGTTCAATGTGTTCTAATACCAAAGTTATTCCAAATCCAGTCACTGAGCTCCAGTATGCAGATGTCACTAGATTGTGTGCACTCATTCAGAAACTGAGCTTCAGATCATTGTCGGCTCCCTCACCTTCTGGTTCATACTGAAACAGGCCAAACATGTTCTGAAATGTGATCTGCCAATTCCATTGCACGAAGGGCAGGTGGCATTTGGAGGTCAGGTAGTTTTTTGGAGCTGTGTTTTCTGCTATGCCTCAACTTTGCCTCAGTGTTCTGAATGTGTTCACTGTCTTTCTGACTGCACCTTCTCCATTTTGGTCAGTCACAAACCTGGGAATCCCATGCTTCAGCAAGGATGCTTAATCTTTTCAGGAATGCTTTGAAGACATCTGTTGTACTGCTGGGAGTCTCCCGCTTCCACTGAGTTCCAAATGCACCAGTTTCTTTTTATTCATTCATGGGACATGAGCGTCACTGGCTGGTCAGCATTTATTGCCCATCCCTAGTTGCCCTTGAAGGGTAGTTGAGAGTCAACCACATTGCTGGCTCTGGAGTCACATGTAAGCCAGGCCAGGTAAGGACTGCAGATTTCCTTCCCTAAAAGACATTAGTGAACCAGATAGGTTTTTCTGACAATCGACAATGGCTTCATGGTCATTGTAGATTCTTGATTCTGGATGTGATTTAAGGAATGCAAATTCCACCATCTGCCGTGGCGGGATTTGTACCCAGGTCCCCAGAACATTCACCTCCCTTTGTTTTGGGAATTTGATGCCAGGCATTTGAATGACATGTCATAGAATCCCTACAGTGCAAAAGGAGGCCATTTGGCCCATCAGGTCTGCACTGACAAAGCATCTTACCCCAGCCCTCTATCCTTCCCTGCCTGTAACCCCACACATTTATCATGACCAATCCATGTAACACATGCCATGGGACTAAGGGGCAATGTTATCATGGCCAATCCACCTAACCTGCAAATCTTTGCACTGCCCAGCAGAGCTGGTTTTGAATGATTAATATCTCAATGCTAGGCATGTTGGCCTGGGAGAGGGCACAAGCTTGCCATCAGCTTTGGAGGATCTTGTGAATACACCGCAGGTGATTCTGCTCCAGTACTTTGAGGTATTCTGCTGCAGGTTGTCCCAAGTCTCCGAAGCATATAGAACCATGGGAGTCACTGCTGCTCAGCAAGCCATGACCTTAGCCTCAGGTTTAAGATGCTGGAGCTCCAATGTTCTTTCCCTCAGTCAGCCTTCAGCTGAGCTGACATATGGCAGCAATGATAAATGTCTTCATCTATGTCCTTCATCAAAAGGAGGCTTCACATTTACCAAGATCTCACCATCGATCTTAAATCAAGAGGGGGGGGGCGGGGGGGGTGGTGGGTGGGATTTGTTTTGCTGTGGCAACTGTTTGGAAGAGGGCTCTATTTTTCTGGGCCCGATGTTTAGTTTCGGAATGCACAAGTACACACACACACACAAACACACACTCAAACACAGTGAACGACTTTGGTTTTGGATTGAAGGTGGAAAGGGCTGAACAGCTTTGCTTCTGTTCTGCCGATGTGTAATCTGCCAGAGGTGAGGTGAAGTACTGCAGCATGAAAGATGGACAAGCAGGTTGGTGCAATGACACACCCCTATTTGACACCAACCTTTATTGATGTTGGTTTGCCATGATTACATGGGATCACAGTGTGCATGTTATCACAGAATTTGTCACCATCCTGCGTTATTGCAGGAGGTTGAGAAAGGGCACGTATTGTGGTTGGTCCTGCTCCTTGCCCTTTTCTTGAATTTACCATGCAGCGGTGAACTTGAAGTGTGTCAATGGCCAAAAACTACAAAAAAACTCCAGAAGGAGATCTTCGACCACTGAGGGAAAGCAATTGAGGAGGATCCTCATGATGACTTTCCCCATGACAGGGAGCAGGGATTCTCCTCTGGAGTTACCACAATCAGACAATATAGTGAATATCGTCACCAAAACTGATATCTCCCACTTGTCCCAGGTGTGTGCGTGCTTGCGCACTCCAAAACTGAGCATCAGGCCCAGAAAAATAGGGCCCTCTTCTCAGTTGAGGGATATGAGACAGTGCAGTGATGGACTATGTTTATGCCGTATTTCAGAATTTTAGGAGGGTTTCTCCTGTTTCCAGAGGCTTTGTTGTTTTTCAGCTGTTGAATTTTTGTTTCAACAGAACTGGGGTAGTGCCAAGACTGAGCCAGAGGAAGCATTGAGGAATGGAATTGAGGGCTTTCAAGGCAAAGACAAAGTCTTTGGTACTTTGAGTTCTTCCTGCAGGCACTGACTGCCTTCCTGTTCTTGATCATCCTTTCTCCATGAATTAGCTTTCAGCCCTTGAGTGCTTGGGTGGAATATGTCATATATAAATGGCCATTCAGCCCAACAAATTCATTCTGACATTTATGTTTCACCCAGGCTCTGATCACCCTTCTTCATCCAACTCCATCAGCACAATCTTTTCTTCCTCACTCCCAAACAAGCTTCTGAAGTTTGCATTTAAATCTATTAATGCTATACATCTCACCCGTTCTCTACGGTGGCAAGTTCCACATTCTCAGCATTGTCCATGTCACAGAATTTTATCTGAACTCTCCATTTGATTTCTTGGTGATTATCTTTAAACTGTTGACTTGTTCTTCTAGACTAGTAGTCCGCACAAGCGGAAACACACCAACCAGGATTTTCAAGCCTTGTTGTGGCAGGAGATTCGGTGACCCAGCCAAAGATTCACCAGACATCCCAACGGTGAATGTAGCTGGAAAATTCTGCCCTGTCTCTATTCAACCTATAAAAACCTACCATATTTCAAATACATCAACTGGTGGTCTCTCGACCTTCTCTTTACAAGAGAACGGACACCCAGACTACTCATTGTTTCCTGATAGGTTTAGACCCACTGCACTCTCTCCATTGGGAAGAATACAATAGAGCCAGGCGTTTTTGCAGGCATCGAGCAACCCTCACAATGTAAAAGTGTTTACGAGTACAACCAAGTCAAGGAGTAAATGATTGACTTTGAACTGTTGCTGAAGCTACCTTCGTGAGGTTTCTCACAATACTCTAGCACGTTGAGTCGCACATTTAGTTACAGGATTAGGGGAGTAAATATTTGAAGAATACTATCCCCGCCAGCAAAAGCAGGATCTCATTTGAGATCACTGGAAGACAAATTGGAAGGAAAGATGTGGGGGCATAATTCTGAGGTAAAAATATATGTCAAGGTTTCGAAAGGATACAAACGTTTGAGGTAGAGCAGAGTGTGAAAGCAAGTGTAGCATGGTGCTCTTCAACTGGGACATGATAGGGACAGACTTGAAACAAGTGCCAGCAGTACGGGATGAGACAGAAAGATTGATGGTGTTGGCAAACACTAGGTGAGGGGATAATGTTGGATGGCCGAGAGTTGGGGTAAGGAAAGCTCCAGCCTGTGGGTGCGAGACTCCATGCACTGAAGGTTAAAGTAGAAATAGAGAAAAACGTAAATTTTGAAAGGAGTCAGGGAAAGGGGAGGCAGCTGCTTTAATGTAAAGCATACAACAGTTCAGTTCTTTCATTTGAGCTTGGAGTGTTTATTGAATTGAAAATACCGGTGAAGTTTTCATAAAGACAAAATATGCAAGAAGTTAGAATACACCTGGCAGCCATACAGTCAACAAGTAAAAGCTGGAGCTCTGCTCCAGGCAGGCATGGGCTGCAACCCATTTGCTTCCATACTCTGCTCTATCTCAAACATTTGTTTCCTTTTTTTGTTACAGTAAATACCTTTTCTTCCGAACAAAGTCTAAAGGCTGTTTACGATATCTGATGCAAGCCACGCTATTTCCCTTCATCTGTACTTACCTAAAGCCTGTTATATTTCTAACTTTTGCCAGTTTTATTGAAAGGTCATCAACCAGAAATCTGTTTCCTTCTCCACAGGCGCTGCCCGATCTTGCGAGTATTTTTTTCTAATTTCATACTTCCAGCATCTGTAATAGTTTGCTTTCATACATAATAGTCTTCACTAGAATTCTGAATAAGATCCAAGTCTTTTCCATTGATGTCTCACTTGGAGAATCCTGTTTAAATCTGCACTGTTTTCTATGTGCATCTACGGTAAATTGAAATATTACAAGTATCTGTTTCTAGAATTGAACTATAAAATGCAGTCATTTGATCAGTTAAGTAGATTTTGATTCAATTGATTACAATAACCATTGAACAAGCTCATTGCTTGCATTGTGATTCACTGAATAAATACAATCTTTAAGCTGAAAATATCAGCTATCTTTCTCACACAAGGGCTTGCATTGAACGCTTTATTTTCACTGGAAATAAGGTTGGGTTGCTCTTATTTTAGTAATAATTAACAGATGGCTTCCCACATGTTCAGGTACAAAAAATATTGGTAGTGTGACAATTTTTATACCATTTGCTCAGTTCAAACATTAATGTGAAAATAAAAATAACAAATCTCAACATGGGCCACCAGTGATGATGTGCATGCAAATGCAGTTAAACAGAGAAGTACACTCCCCTTCTCAGTGTAAAACTGGAATATCCAATATTAAGTGTGACAATCAACTGTTTCAGTACCAACGCTGCCAATTTGCCAGGTTTACCATGTTTTGCGATGAATGGACAAAGTTTGTGTGCTGCACTTACAGGGAAGCAAAAAGACAACTGAATTTATTTTAACCATTTCTCAAAGCATTGGGTAATCAAAGACTCATTCATTTCACATCTATGTAATTAGGCCGTGTTTATGTCAATCAGATGTTGGCCCAGTCGGTCAAATCAATTGAATCAATGCAGAAAGTTGCTTTATTGTTGTCTCACCCCTCACAAATTTAACCTGAGGTTCTTTTCATATTCTTTCCTGAGAAGCATTTCAGACAGAACATTGGGATAGGCTATAATTGAGACATAAATCTGGTGCTGTCTTTTTCATTGAATCATAGTGCAGAAGAGGCCCTTCTGCCCATCGAGTCTGCACCAACACACTGGAAACACCTGAACTCCCACCTGATCACAACCACCAGCACCTGGCCCAAAGCCTCTATCTCCAATGCTCATTCTCTAAACAAAGTGGATCGTGCCTGTGGGAAAGACAAAAAGCTATTCTGTTCCTATCTCATTTTTTCCACTTCCTATTTCACTCCTACTGCCAGTGATTCCTGGGAGGATGCCGTTCTTTGGATTTCTACATCAGTTATTTTACTTTACCCAAAACTAAAGCTGAGATACAAAAACATTTCTATTGGCCTGGATTACATAAAATTACAGTTAAATTTTGTCAAATTTGCCACACATTTCAAATGATAGGAAAATCTCAAGCAGTAATTAAACCTGTATCTTTAATTCCAGCTCCAGTGTTTGCAAAACCTTTTAACCGGGTCCTGACTGGAGACTCCCCAAGATTAAAAGTGGGAATCAGTATATACTGATAATCATGTATCCACTTTCATCTTCTGTTTGTCATCTCTGTCAAAGTTTTTTTTGGCATATTTACATGGCACAATTGCTGACTGTTTCTTCCATCTGAGGTCTTTACCACATAGTTTACCTCAGTCTCTTTTCGATTCATTAAGTCTTGTCTTCCATGGTTGGCCTGACACTAGCAACAACAATGCACCTTTCCCCAAGTCACAGAACTACAAGCCTTTGATTTGCATTTGCTTTCATCACTTGAGATATTATCACTTACTGATGACTTAGTCATAGTCAGTCATCTGGATGTGCCCACAAGATTTCCAGAAGTTTCTGAGGAAAATCACAGCAAAGGTGATTTTGGAAGAGTAGACAAAATTATTTACTAGAAATGGATTCCTAAAAGAAATACAGTCGGATCCGGTTTCCAATTTGATGTCACAGCCGTTTAAAGTAGTAATAAATGGCCTGCGAATAAAGCAATTTAGGTCATCAACATATCACCCTGAATCACAAAAGGCATTAGAAAGTAGAATCAAACATTAAAGACATAAATTTACAGCATATGGTCAAGACTACCCACATGATTGGATTTGAAGAATTGCAATCTTGTTGTTTGCTATTCAGAATAACCCGAATAAGCCAACAGGATTCAACCCTTTCTAGTTAATTTATGATCATAAAGTAAGAGGACCGCTCAGACTGACTAAGGAGAAATCAATGATTCAAAGTTCTGGAATTACTCTTGGATTAGTTTTGTGACTGGGGGACCAAAGTGTTAGTATTGTTGTTGCCAACATCAGGCAAACTGTTGAAGACAAGGTTTAATGAATCGAAAAGAAACTGAGGTAAACTATGTAGTAAAGACCCCAGAAAGAAGAAAGAGTCAGCAAGTGTGCCATGTAAATATGCTTAAAAAGAACTTTGACAGAGATGACAAACAGGAGAAGACAATGATAGTTTCGGTAAAGAAGAGGAACTACAAATAAAATATTCTCAAATTGACTTTCATCTGATTAAACTGGACAATGAGGAAGTACGTAAGAAACAAAAGAAGTGATATTAGGTTACCTCCCAGAAAACTGTCAAAGTGACTGACCAGATCTATTGCAGTCACACAAAGCAATTTCTGTAAATAGACCAAGAGCTTTGCATAATGTTGATGTGGGGGATTCAGCTTCAATAAGGCAACATCCATATAGATTGAATCCAGTATATATTCGTTCCAAGTGCAGAAGGAAATTGAATTTATGCTTCAAAACATAAAATCATAGAGCCCAGTCACAGTAATTGGAGTTCACCCATTATAAGGTGCCAGAACTAGATGGACCTCAAAGGCTATGTATAGATTATCTCAGCAGGAAGTGCAGTTACGAAGACAGATTCATACGTCTTTCATGAATACTGGATTATATTGAGAAACTGGGATAGTTAGTGTTTATTAGAAAAATTTGACTTGCTGCAAGAATATTGGCAAGCACCTTATTAGAAGGGGCAAAAGAGACATCAACTTTTGTGATGCCAGATGGTCTAGACCAATAAGAAGCATTACCCTTTGGTATGACAAGCGTACCAGCAGAAACACGGCCAGAGGATTCTGCCATAATAAGTAATCGGAAATTGAGAAATTTTTTTGAAATAATGACAATTCCTTTTTCTGAATTCAGGGATTGGATGTTTCTTTTTTTAATCTGTTTCAGTGGCTATGGTGATGTAGATTTATATGAAAATAGGTAGGTTTTGAAATTTGCATCAGGAAATAGATGGGAACTTGGCTTTTCAGTTGTTAAATTTCAAATTGGAGCAAGGAATTTTTAAACCTTACAAAGGTTTCATAAGTAAAACAAGAGAAGGTTATTAAATTTTATTCAACATGAAAGTAAAGGGAATAAGTAACGGAAAATTTTTATATTTTGGAGAAGTTCAGTTCAAAGAGATGCTGAGGATAATGTAATAAAAGGTGAAAGAGAATAAAAAGGATACTTAAGAGGAGATTTTGAGTTGAGTTGTTGTTCCTCCCCTTCCCCCAGATTCCTTAATCCATTTAGCCCCTTGACTGTTTCTCTCCTCAGATGCTGCCTGTTTATCTGAGTTTTTCCAGCACTTTTTCTTGTAATGTCAGATTTCCGGCACGCGGTGTTTTACTATTATATTACTATTTTGAATTCTATTACCTCAGTTAAAAAAATGAAGTATGAGAAAAAAACAGTAAGATAATTATAAAAGAAGGAAGAGAAATCTGAAGGACAGAGAAATCTCAACATCATGCTAGTCTCATATCAAGGTATTAGCTAAACACAGCTAGAGATACAGTTATTAGCTTGGTTTCAATATTGAGATTTTCGATATACCATGTGCCATTTCGTACCTCTCTCTGTTTTTTTCAATTCTCCCAGGCCTTTTGTGCCCTTTGAGTTTTCGCTTTTTGCACAGATGCATGGGGCCTCTGTCTCCAGCTCCAAGTCCCATTGGGCATGGGCCTGAGGTTCATTGGGTCTTGGAGATGCCGACTAGAGAGCTGAAGGTGAAGCTAAGTTTTAGTTTAATTACATGAGTTTTTTTATCATATTGAATCTTTTCTCGCAGCACACTTGGGGAGGTTTTCACAGCACATCAGTTTGCTATAGCACACTGGTTGGAAACCACCAATGTAAACAACAGATCCAACATCGCCATGGTCAGCATGGCCCAGTACCTCACTGCCAATGCATTTATCTACTGAATCATTCAGCCAGTTTTATTCTAGGCTTGCAAAAGTGAAGCCTAGGCTTCACTTATCAGCTGCCTAGACTTTAAACTAGGAATTACCTCCCTAAATTTCTTTGTTTCTCCACCACTCACTCCTCCTTAAAGAACCTGTTGGAAGCCTACCTCTTTAGCCAAGCTTCCAGTTACACCTCCTAATGTCCCTTTATGTGGATTGTTGCCAAGTTTAGTTTGATAACCATCCTATGGATTATATTAAAGGCACTAAATAAATGCAAACTGTTGTTATTAAATTGCTCACTGTGTGTGTTTCTGGTCTGTTCCTTCCATTGTGAATTTTTTAATTCATTTGTTGGACATAGGTGTCGCTGGCTGGCCAGCATGAGTTGCTCATCCCTAATTACCCTTGAACTGAGTGGCTTGTGAGGCCATTTCAGAGGACAGTCAAGAGTCAACCACTGTGGCTCTAGAGTCACATATCGGCCAGACCAGGTAAAGACAGTAGATTTCCTTCCCTAATGGATATTAATGAACCAGATGGTTTTTTCAACAATTGGCAATAGTTTCATGGTCATCAGTTGATTCTTAATTCCGGATATTTTTTATTGAATTCACATTCCACCAGCTTCTGTGGCAAGATTCGACACAGGTCCGCAGAACATCAGTTGAATTTCTGTACGAATAATCTAGGGATAATACCACTAGGCCATTGCCATAGTGATTACTATGTTCTCTTGTTGTAATTGTAATACCACACATTTTAAATTTTCACTATGTTCTAATACAGTTTCCAGTTTCAATCAAAATCATTACTACCTTATTGAAATTAAATCAAAAGTGCAAGGGCGATACCCCATTGGTAACGTCTTTGTTACGTGCAAGAAATCCTGTAAAATATCGAGATGCATTGGAAAAAAAGCCACTTCTTTCTTAACACCACCCTTCAAAAATAACAGACAACAAAACTGACCCAGGTACCTTTGAACAAATCGCTGATGCTTCATCTAGATGATATTCAAGAATACATTGAATGACAGAGCTCTGTATAAACCACTGCTGGCTGTTTCTCTGTTCCTTTCTCTGTAACATGGGGCTTTGTATATTTATAGATTCTATGATTCAGAGGAAGGGGCAGAGAAACAGTCAGCAATCCCACAGCTTGTACAGAGTTCTGTCATTTAATGTATTTACATAAACCCCTGTGAAAATCCAAAAGGAATTTGAAAAGAATAGAAATGCACGGCAAGCCAGTCAGCATCCAAAATAGAAAGCTTAACTGGGACCTACCTGATACATTGTTTTTCCTATTTCTTTTAAATTAAACTTAGTTCCTGCCTGTCTCTGCAGCTATTATACAGAAAAACTATTTAGACTGGCAAAAAAAATGTAAGGAAAGAGTGGCAAAATGTCAGGAGACAGAATCAACAGATGATTCCTTTGTATTTGGCAGTGTTCTAAGAGTTCCTATCAAAAAAAAAGGACACAAAATGCCAACATAAATCACTAAAGGCCTTGTTAAAGGTGGTTAATGACAAACTCATTCAAATGTTCTACAGATCTTAGTTCACATCAAAACATATTTTACTTCAGATCAGGCCTGGAGTTATCAAGTTAAATAAATGTGCATCACTAGAGGAGTAAATAATAGAGGAGCTTTCTGTCCAAAAACACTATTGGTAAGTATATTGCAGCAGAGCAGGGCTAGGAGGAAGAGATATTGGCCAAGAGGTGCAGGATGTGTAGGAAGAAAGAGACTAATGGCAGCTACTACTCCAGATGATATGACAGAAAATAACACTCACACCTCACAAATGCCAGGTGCTAGCCAACATTAGCAAGAATCAATCTAACCATCTCCCCTTGATAGTCATCATTGAATCTTATCACTGACCTGAAGCTTAACTGGACCAACCATGCAAATACTGAGGCTGAGAATTCTACAGCGAGTAACCCATCTCTTGATTCTGCAAAGACTGTTCACCATCTACAAGGCACAAGCCAGGCGTGCAATGGAATATTCTCCATCTGCTGAATGACATCAGCTCTAGAAGCTTGACACTATCTAAGATAAAATAGCCTGTTTGACCGACATTCACTTCCTCCAACACCAGTGCACAGTGGCAGCAGTGTGTACCATCTACAAGATGCCCTATAACAACTCACTGAGCCTCCGTTGACAGGGCATTTCAAACCCATGATCTCTACCATCTAGAGGAGAGGGGAATAGGTGACTATGTATTGGCAAGAAAGTGATTGCAATTTGTCATCAAATTCACCAAGACTTTCAATGACAGTCAAACATATCCCATAAACTAGCAAAGTCATTAATGACCTCAAGCCTAATGTCATATTACACTTCAACAAAGCAACTCACCGGTTAGCACATCACACTTGAAATCAAATCTTAGAATATATAGTTTACGTTAAAAGTGCTAGAAAAAGGAAGTTCAGGGCCTAAAGGATGTAAAGAGTAAATTGATTCAATGTATAGTCTTACCATGGAACTCAGTTCAAAGAGAGCACAAGTTGTGATAGAGTGTTGATGCCTGATTTCTGATCCTTCAAACAGAATCCTGCAAAAATTGTGGGAATGGAATTTGCATAATCCTGCTGTTTTTTTTCCAATGATTATTGTACTGTATGTGACAGTTAATGCAAACCTGATTTATCATATCCGCTCTTTGTTCAAAATAAGTCCCCTTACTTAAATAAATTCTTTATCAAAGAATTTTCATTATATTGTTCTTGCTTGTCTGAGTCAGTAACAAACTCACCCAAGTCAAAAGGTTGAAGGGGAGAAATTATTTTGTGCGTTGTCACCCCAGTCCCCTGAGGGCAGGCAGCACAGCAGGCCACTCACCGCATGACTGCAATACTGCTAGAAACTAAACTCTCCTCCTGAGTGTTCAAATCTCATTCCAGGACTTGAGTGGATGCTTTAGACTGACACTTCAGTGCAATATTGAGGGAGTGTTTGCTCCATCAGGGGGGCAGTGTTTTACCAATTCAGTCTTCACATTATAAAATGGGCTGTAAAACTACCAAGGATAATAAATCACAAAATCGTAGAATCATAGAATCCCTACACTGCAGAAGAGGCCATTCAGCCCATCGGGTCTGCACCGACTCTCCGAAAGAGCAGCCGACCTCAGCCCAATTCGCTGCCCTAACCCCATCACCCCACACTTTGATCATGGCCATTCCACCTAACCTGCACATCTTTGAACTGAGAGAGGAAACCAGAGCAGCCAGAGAAAACCCACACAGACACAGGGAGAACATGCAAGCTCCACACAGACGGTGACCCAAGGCTGATATTGAACCTGGGTCCTTAGCCACTGTACCACTGTGTTGGAATTAGAGATGATAAATAATTAGAAATAATAAAGTCAGGGGCATTTTTGAGACTATAGGATCATTTTCAAAGGAGTAGAGGAGGCTAAAGGAGATGTGAATTTAAGGAGAGAAAATCAAAAGGATTGGGAGAAGCGTGAAATAATATTTCCCCTGGTTAGGGAATCGGTGGTAAAGGATCATCAATTAAAAGAATAAGGAGACAGGTTAAGAGAAAAATTGATGGTGTGTTTTGTTGTAGAAAGTAGCTTGCATTGTTCAAGGAAAAAGCTGGATAATTATTTGAAATAGAGCAAGGTACAAGGCTACAAAGAGAGCATGGCAGTGGCATTCACTTTGGGTTGCTGTAGCAAGGAACTGGTACAGATAGGCCAAAACGGCCTTCTTCTGCACTATAAATCAGGATGGTTTTATATGATGCACAATGCGAGGAGCTTTCACGCCATACTTGGCTGCACTTTACCTGACCTGACAGTATTTGATACAGGTAGTTAATTGATTGCAAAGGAAAATGTTTCATTCATCAACACGGATATTGCTGATGTGACATGCCAAAATTGACTAATAAATGTAATATGCTTTTACCTCTCTCTTTTGTTGTTAGCTGGGACTGTAATTTTGGATGGTCTTACTTTTTAACAGTTGCCTAGATCCCTGGCTTTTTTAAAATTAAAACATGGGTCCTTGACTTGCAATAAATGTACATTTCCAAACAAGGTAATATTTTCCCCCAAATGTACAATTCCTAAAATTTCATTAATCAAACCACCTTAATCATTTTTAAACCATTCTTTTTTTTTCCCTCACTGAAAGATTAATTAGACTGGAAATTCCATGGGAGTAACTACTCCTAAGAGATTGTCACACAGAAAAAGAGAGACAAAAAGAATCCATGCTTGGTCTAACAGAGCATTATGTGTTTGTTTACTTATCCACTGGAGTTCAGGAATACTGCAGCCCAGCAACAGGCCATTTGGCCCATCGAGTCAATGTTGTTCTTCTCCAGGAGCTAACTAGTTGCTTCCAACATCCTTTAACACATGGATAGGATGGGTAGGAGCATTCACAGCTGGAATGTAAAGGTCTGGCCCACCACTGATGGGCTAACATCACTGGTTTACAGCTTTGATTGAATTAGATTGGGAGAAAATAAATCAGAATAGCACATGCAATTCCCACATTGCATTCTGAAAAGATACATAACCTTGGCGGTTCTGCAAAGGACCCGGTTAAAAATAAATTCAAAGTTTTCTTTAACAAGTGGGATAAATGCTTTAAAAAGTTTATCCCCATGTAAAAGAAAATGCAAGAAGGAAAATTATCTTTGAAGACTAAATCAAAAATGTATTATTCAGTAATTCAGACGCTGTCCTTTCTCAGCCGAGAGATTCCCTAAAGCCGAAAATAATGAGGAGTGACTAACACTATCTTAATTAACACTGACCTTATTACATCTCAATGTATGTGCACGCTAAAAGTCTACTGGGATCTACAGATAGAACATGGGGCTAGCTGATAGGAATCTACAGCAAATGTAGTCAATGTAATATTTAAATACATGTCGCTCCGAATGGATCGTTTTACCCAGAGTAAATAACATCCAAAGGTGCCAATATCCCGATATTGTTAAAGAAATCCATTTGCAGGCAGGGACGGAACTAAACCGTAGTTTCTCCCGGGAACGGTTTCAGTTTAAAATTGCAGAACATTTTAACCTATTTCGAAGTAACTCACCCTATGGGCTTAAGAATTACAAAGCATTTATTGGTATCTTCTTTAAAAATAAGGTTCTCCTTATACACACATTTATCGAGATGGAGATTCAGTATTTGATGGGAATGGGCTGGGTATTTGTAATATTCCAGTTACTGTCTGTATCTTTCTGGGGTCCCGTTACCTGCGCTGGTTTTACTGAACGTGTAGCCGAGTGTTGGTGAGTTAACCCTTTCGTGGGCTGTGGATGCAGACTTGTCCTTTCCGTGCATTTGGCTGCGCATCGGAAAGTTGATTGTCATTTGGCATCGAGGAGCCAACCTGCTCCCTGTTGCATTTCCCACAAGTTAGATGGAATTACTGAGAACGTACAGCACAGAAACAGGTCGCTCTCCAACAGCCTCCCGCATGGCTCCCTGTGGTCCTTCACTGATACTGACCTGTGTGTGTGTGTGGAGGGGGGAATACTTTTATGTTATACTCAGACTCTGCTAACTGTGTGTGGGGTTAAACAGGGAGCCCTGTTCAGCCCCAGCTTGTTGCAGTGCTTGGAATAAGTGCAGCTGCAAGAGACGCTCCCTTACCCTCCAGCTCCTCTTCAGAGATATTGGCCAACTGTTCAATCTCGCTGCCGTCCGACAGTGAGCCGCTCAGATAGTTCCCTTTGTACAGGAGGCCGGTGTGCACGGGATGGAAAGGCATCGTCTCCCTGTGTGTGAGAGAAAGGAGAGCAACCATCAGTTAACCCGGGCTGGCAGAGGGGGGGCAGGGGGGGGGACTGGCTGAGAGAGGGGGGGCAGGCTGGGGACTGGCCAAGAGGGGGGACAGGCTGGGGACTGGCTGAGAGGGGGGGGGAACTGGCTGAGAGAGGGGGGGGCAGGCTGGGGACTGGCAGAGGGGGGGGGGGACTGGCTGAGGGGGGGGGACTGGCTGGGGACTGGCAGAGGGGGGGGACTGGCTGAGGGGGGGGACTGGCTGGGGACTGGCAGAGGGGGGGGGACTGGCTGAGGGGGGGGGCAGGCTGGGGACTGGCAGAGAGGGGGGGGACTGGCTGAGGGGGGGGCAGGCTGGGGACTGGCAGAGAGGGGGGGGACTGGCTGAGGGGGGGGGCAGGCTGGGGACTGGCAGGGGGGGGGTACTGGCTGAGGGGGGGGGACTGGCTGGGGACTGGCAGAGAGGGGGGGGACTGGCTGAGGGGGGGGCAGGCTGGGGACTGGCTGAGGGGGGGGGCAGGCTGGGGACTGGCAGAGAGGGGGGGGACTGGCTGAGGGGGGGGCAGGCTGGGGACTGGCTGAGGGGGGGGGCAGGCTGGGGACTGGCAGAGAGGGGGGGGACTGGCTGAGGGGGGGGGGCAGGCTGGGGACTGGCTGAGAGGGGGGGGGACTGGCTGAGGGGGGGGCAGGCTGGGGACTGGCAGAGAGGGGGGGGACTGGCTGAGGGGGGGGGGCAGGCTGGGGACTGGCTGAGAGGGGGGGGGACTGGCTGAGGGGGGGGCAGGCTGGGGACTGGCAGAGAGGGGGGGGACTGGCTGAGGGGGGGGGACAGGCTGGGGACTGGCTGAGGGGGGGGGGGCAGAGTGGGAGAACTGTCTGGCGGGGGGGGGGGGGTCGGTGGGTCTGAGCCGCTCTTTCCTCTTGGTCTTAGCAAGTTCTGGCCCCTCACCTTCACACTCCAACCACATTCCACAGGGAGAGCCAGGGCACCTCAAACAGAAAAGGGATGGGGGCAAAAGTGGTCGAGTCGCTTCTAAGGTCCCGCACCATTTCCTGGGAGGGGTGGGTGGTATCCTGGAGCCGCTCCCACTTGTTAGGAGGGATCAGTGCTCCCACTTTCCACACAGCTTTGGGAAGGAGCAAAACTGCTCCGTGTGATTGCCCAGAACTGGAAAAGGAGACAGGCAGACAGGGGTGTTCATCCTCCCCGGATACAAAGGGGGGGAGGAGGGTGTACTATTAACAGCAATACCCCGTGAGATTGCCAACCCCAGCTCGCTCATGTCCTCCCACTAAAAAGCAGCAGCTTCATTCCTCAGTGTGAAGGTCAAATCCCGGAGCCAGTCCCTTTTACCTGCTCTGCTGGTGCCTCTGTTGTAATCCGGAGTAAAGATGCCTCTCGCCTTCCCCGTGTGCGGACCCTCGGGTGGGGGGAATGAGTGAGTGGGGAGGTCACCTCTGACTGGAGGTGAGTGGCTGGCCTGCCACTCTGGCCACTGCCCCAGGTGGAGAGGGTACAGTGGAGGGGAGGGGGATGCCCGGCTGGTCACAGGAGAGAGCTGGCCAGGCTGGAGAGGCTTCACTTCACCATGTCCAGTGGCGAGGAGCAGGAGTTCCATCCGCCCGCCTCAAACTCGCAGCGAGCAGGCGGCTGCCTTGCGCTGGTTTCCAGGAACCATTCCCAAAGTTGTTGGTGCCGAAGGCGCGGCGCTGCCAGGCATCGGGGCAGCTTTGTGAGTGCAAAAAAAAACCTTCCGCTCCAGCTCCCAGCTGCACACTGCCCGCCCACAAGTGTTTGAGTCTTTTAAAGGGGCGACTTTAATCTGATCATACAGGCTGCTGTGTGTGTGTGTGTGTGTGTGTGTCTGTCTGTCTGTCTGTCCCTAGGGCTTTCGCACCAGCCTCTGTGTGTGTGTGTGTGTGTGTGTGTCCCTAGGGCTTTCGCACCAGCCTCTGTGTGTGTGTGTGTGTGTGTGTGTGTGTGTGTCTGTCCGTCCCTAGGGCTTTCGCACCAGCCTCTGTGTGTGTGTGTGTGTGTCTGTCCCTAGGGCTTTCGCACCAGCCTCTGTGTGTGTGTGTGTGTGTGTGTCTGTCTGTCTGTCCCTAGGGCTTTCGCACCAGCCTCTGTGTGTGTGTGTGTGTGTGTGTGTGTGTCTGTCCGTCCCTAGGGCTTTCGCACCAGCCTCTGTGTGTGTGTGTGTGTGTGTCTGTCCCTGGGGCTTTCGCACCAGCGTGTGTGTGTGTGTGTGTGTCTGTCCCTGGGGCTTTCGCACCAGCCTCTGTGTGTGTGTGTGTGTGTGTGTCTGTCCCTGGGGCTTTCGCACCAGCGTGTGTGTGTGTGTGTGTGTCTGTCCCTGGGGCTTTCGCACCAGCCTGTGTGTGTGTGTGTGTCTGTGTGCGTGCAGGGGTTTTTGCATAGCGTGTGTGTGTGTGTGTGTGTGTCTGTGTGCGTGCAGGGGTTTTTGCATAGCCTGTGTGTGTGTGTGTGTGTGTGTCGGTGTGCCTGGGGGTTTTGCACCAGCCTCTCTGTGTGTGTATCTTGCACACTGTTCATTAAAGAGGTGTCACATCCAAACCTGGGGGAGCAGTTTCTGGCAGTTTCTAATTCCTGTGTGCATTACAATGGCTGCAGGGATTGCTCATACCTGTTCACCGTCCCCTTAAAGCACATCAGTAGAAACTTACTGCTAAACCGGTATTCCCAAACACTTATTCTGACAAACGTACCAACAATCCTATAACTAACCCTCCTTGATAAGGATGGCATGTTCATGGATACTCGATGATCCCTGCCATTGCTCGCAACCTCCCCACAATCCTGGTTCACAATAGAAGCCCTAATAACATGGGTCAACAGTGGGCCATTCAGCCCCTCAAACTGTTCTGCTACTCAGTGAGGTCATGGCTGTTCCTTTAACTTTGTCCAGCTTTGTTGCACGAGAAAGGGTGCAGAGTTGATTCACCTGGGCTGGAGAGAGCTATGGAGAGAGGCTGGTTAGACTAATATGGTTTTCCTTAGAACAGAGATGACTGATGTGTGGTGGAGGGTGGTGAGCTTGGTCAAGGTGTGCAAAATTATGAGGGACACAGTTAGGTGGGATAGGAAGGTGTCAATAACCAGGGGACATATGAATGGCATAGTGGCACAATGAACCACAGAACCATAGAAACCCTACAGTGCAAAAAGAAGCCATTGGGCCCATTGAGTCTGCACTGACCACAATCCCATTCAGGCCCTGTCACCCTATCCCTACATATTTACCTGTTAATCCCTCTAACCTATGCATCTCAGGAACTAAGGGGCAATTTTAGCTTAGCCAATCAACCTAACCCGCACATCTCTGGACTGTGGGAGGAAACCAGAGCACCTGGAGGAAGCCCACGCAGACATGAGGAGAATGTGCAAATTCCACACATGATGTGGAGATGCTGGCATTGGACTGGGGTAAACACAGTAAAAAATCTCACAACACCAGGTTAAAGTCCAACAGGTTTATTTGGTAGCAAATGCCATTAGCTTTTGGAGCGCTGCTCCTTTGTCAGGTGAGTGTTACTTTAACTCTCCTTTAAATTCCCACTCACCTGACAAAGCAGAAGTGCTCCAAAAGCTAGTGGTGTTTGCTACCAAATAAACCTGTTGGATTTTAACCTGGTGTTGTGAGACTTCTTACTGTGCAAACTCCACACAGACAGTGACCCAAGCCAGGAATTGAACCCAGGTCACTGGAGCTGTGAAGCAGCAGTGCTAACCACTGTACTACCATGCCGCCCTGCTGCCTTGCAGCGCCAGGGACCCAAGTTCAATTCCTGGCTCGGTCACTTGTGCAGAGTTTGCACGTTCTCCCAGTGTCTGCATGGTTTCCTCTGAAAGACATGCTGGTTATGTGCACTGGCCATGTTAAATTCTCCCTTAATGTATCAGAACAGGCGCTGGAGTGTGGCAACTAGGGGATTTTCACAATAACGTCATTGCACTGTTAATGTAAGCCTACTCATGACATTAAAATAAACTTTTAAAAAACATAGATATACAGCAAGGGGAAAGAAATTTGAGGACAAATATTTTCACACAATGGTGAGAATCCGAACTCACTGCCTGAAAGACTGGTGAAGCTAGGAACCCTCACAACATTTTAGAAGCATTTAGTTGAGCACTTGAAATGCCATAGCACACAAGGCTACAGACTAAGTGTTGGAAAATGGGATTAGAATAGATAGGTTCTTGATGGCTGGCCCAAACTCGTTGGGTTGAAGGGCCTCTTTCTATGCTTTAAAATTCAATGAATATCATTGCCGTTTATTACCATTGTCTTGCAAAAACCTGTCAACCTCACATTGGACATTAATATTTGAGCTAGCATTCTGCGGGAGAAGGTTCTACATTTCCATTATACTTTCTATCAATAAGTGGTTCCCTGACTTCCCACCTGATTGGCCTGGCTCTGATTTTATAATTACATACCCTTGTCCTAGACTTTCTCAGAAGTGGGAAAATGTTTCTATTTACTGCACCAAATTTGTTTAAAATCCTAACAAAAATCTTTCAAATGACCTTCTATTCTTCCATGAGATGCAGGTGTTGCTGGCAAGGCCAGTGTTTATTCACCATCCCTATTTGCCTTTGAGAATCTAGTAATGAGCTGTCTTTTTGAACCGCTGCAGGCCATGTGGTGTAGATAGTTCCACAACACTGTTAGGGAGGAATTTCAAGATGTTGACCCAGTGACAAAGAAGGAATGGTGATTTATTTCCAAGTCAGGATGGTCTGTAGTTTGGAGGAGAACTCGCAGGTGACATTGTTCCTATGCGTCTGCTGTCCTTGTCCTTCTAGGTAGTGGAGGTTGAGGCTTTGTAAGGTGCTGTCAGAGGAACCTTGGTGAATTGCTGCAGTACATTTTGTACACATTGCTGCCACTGTGCATCGGTGGTGGAGAAAGTGAATGTCTAAGTTGGTGGATGGGGTGCTAATCAAGTAGACTCTTTGTCCTGGATAGCATTGAACCTTTTGAGTGTTACATAGAAACTAGAAACAGGGGTCCTTCCAGCCTGTGCGACCATTCATTTTGATCATGGCTGATCATCAAATACAATATCCTGAATCCCCCCCTTATCCCTCGATCCCTTTGACCCCAAGAGCCATATCTAACTTCTTCTTGAAATCAGACAATGTTTGGCCTCAAGTATTTTCTGTGGTAGTGAATTCACATTGTTGGCATCTTTCAGACTAGAGTAGCAGGTTAGTTGTAAAGACTCGCATTCTAATCAGTAATCTGTAAACAGTCTGTGCTGTTATATGCTCTGTCTGAGGCCAGAACTCTCCATTCACCTGACGAACGGTAAACACCAAAAGCTTGTGAGTTTACTATCAAATAAATTGGTTGGACTTAAACCTGGTGTTGTCAGACTTCTCACTGTGTTTATCCCAGTCCAATGCCGGCATCTCCACATCACCACATAGTGAATTCCACACATTTCCCATCCTCTGGGTGAAGACATTTCTCCTCACCTCAGTCCTAAAAGGTTTACCCCCTTACTGTCAAACTATGACCCCTAGTTCTAGACTCCTCCACCATTGGGAATACTCTTCCTGAATTTTCCCTGTCTAATCCTGTTAGAATTTTATAAGTTTCTGTGAGGACCCATCTCACTCTTCTAATTTCCTGTGAATATAATCCTAATCAACTTAGTCTCTCCTCATATGACAGACCTGCCATCCCAGAATCAGCCTGGTACATCTTCACTGTACTCCCTCTGCAGCAAGGACATCCTTCCTCTGATAAGGACACCAAAACTGCACACAATACTCCAGGTGTGGCCTCACCAACACCCTATAAAAATGTAGCAAAACATCCCTATCCCGATACTCAAATCTTCTCACTATGAAGGCCAACATACCATTTGCCTTCTTTACTGCCTGCTGTACCCACACACTTACTTTCAGTGACTGATGACACAAAGACACCAAGGTCTCGCTGAGTATCCACCTCTCTCAATTTATAGCCATTCAAGTACTAATCTGTCTTCCTATTATCGCTACCAAAGTGGTTAACCTCACATTTATCCACATTCTATTGTATCTGCCATGCAGATGCCCACACACTCAGCCATCCAAATCACACTGAAGCATTTCTGCATACTCCTCACAGCTCACCCTCCCACCCAACTTTGTATTATCTGCAAATTTTGAGATAATACATTCAGTTCCCTCTTCCAACTCATTAATATATAATGTGAACAGTTGGGGTCCTAGCACTGATCCCTGCGGAACCCCATTAGTCACTGATTTCCAATCAGAAAAAGACCATTTATGCCAACTCTTTGCTTCCTGTCTGCTCACCAGCTTTCTATCCATCTCAAGACATTACCCTCAATCCCATGTGCTTTAATTTTACCTAGCAGTTTGTTAGGTGAGGCCTTGTCAAAAGTCTTCTGAAAGTTTAAATAAACCACATCTCCTGGTTCTCCTCAATCAATTCCAGTTACATCCTCAAAGACTTCCAATAGATTCACCAAGCATGATTTCCCTTGTGTAAATCTATGCTGATTTTATTTCATTATACCACTGCCTTCCAAATGCTGAGTTACAAAATCTTTGATAACAGACTTCTCCGATACTGACGTCAATTCACTGGTCTATAGTTCAGTTTTCTCTCTACCTCATTTTTTGAATAACAGGCTCACACCAGCGACCCTCCAATCTGTAGAAAATAGTCCAAAGCCCAAAGAATTTTGGAAAATAAGCGCTAATGGATCTACTATTTCTAGGGTCACTTCCTTAAGTACTCTGGAATGAAGATTATCAGGACCTGGGGATTTATCCGCCTTCAATCCCATCAATAGCCCCAAAGCCATTTCTCTACTAATGCAGATTTCCTTCCGCTCCTCACTAAAACTTGTCTCTCTCAGAACTTCTGGTACATTATTCATGTCTTCCTTGGTGAAAACTGAAGCAAAGTATGAATTTAATTCCTCAGCCATTTCTTAATTCTCCATTATGAATTCTCCCATTTCTGACTGTAAGGGGCCTACATTCATTTTTATCAATCTTTTTCTCTTAGTTGGAGCTGTCCTGATTCAGGCAAATGAGAGTATTCCATCACACTTCTGCCTTGTGCATGGTAGATCATGGACAGGCTTTAGGGAGTCAGGAGGTGAGTTACTCAGTTCGGAATCCCTTGCCTCTGAACCTGCTCTTGTGGCCACAGTACTTATTTGGCTGATCCAATTCAGCTTTTCATAAACCTCCAGGATGTTGGTAATGGGGGATTCAGCAATGGTGATGCTGTTGAAAATCAGGGAGACGGTTAGATTCTCTCTTGTTGGGGATGGTCATTAACATGAAACAAGTTCCAAGCAATGTAATTTGCCAATTATCAGCTCAAGCCTGAATGCTACCCAGGTCTGGCTGAATACTGGCACACACTGCTTTCATAGCTGAAGAATCATGAGTGGTACTCGATATTGTGCAATCAACAGCGAACATCCCCACTTCTGACCTTATGGCAGGAAAAATGGTCATTGATGAAGCAGCTGAAAATGGTTAGGCCAAGGACACCGCCCTGAGGAACTCCTGTGTGATATCCAGAGCTGAGGTGATCCAACCACCACAACCATCTTCAGTTGTACTAGGCATGTCTCCAATCAGTACAGAGCTTTCCCCAAATCCACACTGACTCCAGTTTGCCAGAACTCCTTGATGTAACATTTAGTCAAATGCAGTCTTAAGGGTCAGCAATTTGGAATGAGATCAAATGAGCAAAAGATGGGCCTCAGACAAGATATGGTCAGCAAGGACATGAAGTGAAATAAAGGAGAAAATTATGATCCAGGGTCAGGGTGGGTGTGGTGAGGTATTGGGGAATATTAGGAAGGTTGGCTTAATGGACAAGGAAAATATGTGACTGAAACAACTGAAATAAGTTGCAAATATTGATGGGACATTTACCTGGAAAGCTTCTCCAGATTATCCCCAGCCTCAAACCACCTGCCCACCCAATATATCCATCTTCATGGTTATCAGTCAATTATAGTAGCTACTATGTCCACAATCCCCATTCTCCAGAATCTGCTCCATCCAGTTGCTAAGCAAGTCTTGACAAGATCCAATCACATCATAGAAGCATAGAATCCCTACAGTTCAGAAGGAGGCCAATCGACTCATCAAGCCTGCACCAACAACAATCCCACCCAGGCCCTACCCCTTAGCCCAATGAAGTTACCCTGCTATTTCCCCTGACACTACGGGTCAATTTACCATGGCCAATCCACCTAACTCACACATCTTTGGACTCTGGGTGGAAATCGATGCACCCAGGGGAAACCAACACAGACACAAGGAGAACATACAAACTCTACACAGTCACCCAAGGCTGGAATTTAACACAGGTCCCCAGCTTTGTGAGGCAGCAGTGCTAACCACTGGCAATGGATGGCTTAATAACTTGTCCATCAGATACATTCTATTCTAAGCTCATTCAACTTGAAGGAACCAAGATGGAGGCCATATGCTGGATGGGGGAGAGAGTGAGGATAAGGACATCAAAGACAGTGATGCAGTGATTGAGCAGACCAACAGCTGCTGATGTGTTGTTATCAACCAGAGGGTCAGAAACTAAACATAGAAACCAGACTGAAAATTTGATATTCACTTGTAAGTGAATGATTTTATCCAGGAGTAGATGCAGAAGCAAGAGGGGTTATGCTGCGAATTGTGAGGGTTACAAAAAAATGCTCAGAGATGCCTATGTTTGTAATAAATGTGTGCGAGTCGATGACAAGATAAAGGGAATGGACGAGAATATGGTGAGGATACTTTATATGGAGAGAGAGGCTAAAGTAGGGCAGGAGGGCTGCGAAATTCAGAGGAAAAGACAAAGTGAACTGTGATTAAGATTAAAATCAACATGGATAAGGGATTACTCTGTGGGAAAGGAGTGAAATTCATGATATAACAGAATGGAAGGGCGGAAGGGTTTTAAAGGGAGGTAAGTGGGGTGGAATAAAATGACAAATCTCTTCAACCCAATCATAGTGGTTTGGGAGAAGAGGGTAGTTCAAAGTTTATCAGGATGGCGAGGTTTGAGTAAGCAAAGTGACACCATCTCTCAGATTATTGACGGCAAGAGCTTTGTTCACAAGTGTGTATTTATGATATCACTATCATTTTTCATAACTGCTCCTATAACAATAAGCTCTTTCTGTATTTTCAAGACAGTGTTGTGTAGCATACAATTATTCAGCATTTGATCATGTACGTCTATTGACTATTGATGTTCATTCTGCTTAATTATTGAATCTGGAGTGTGGAAAGTGGACTCAGGGAAAAAAAAAACAAATCGTAGACAGCTGGAAGTGTGAACTGATGCATGAAGTGGATATTTTAAAGTAAGGTGAATAGAACCCACTACACAGATAAAATCTGTCTCTGCATAGATCTGAGATATAAAATGCTGATCTGAAGAAAGCCTAAGAACCCCCAGATGGTTTGGTGCCTCCCTAGTTACAGGACGTTTGTCATTTAATAACAGAAGGCCCACAAACGTTTCAGTGACACTTGTTGTGAGGAAGGCTGTGCCGCACCACAATGGGGCTGATGGGCCTTCTCGCATGCAGCAACACAAGTTGTACTCAATTGTGTTTTTCAGGGACTGTTAGGGAATGGATATTCTTACTTATTAAATTCATAAATTATTCCACAAGATAACAGGGTTCAAAGGCACTTACTGGCTTTCATAGGAATTAAACATATAGTGATAACTATTATTAATAATAATTATGATATACAATTGTGAGTTAGCACTCTCCTGTTTTGCTGCAGCTCAGTGTTGAAGGTCAGTTTGCCTGCCTCTCCACATTACTCACTCCATTAACTTCACCGCACTTTTAAAATCAATCTTAAAGTGAAAGAGAAATGATTAAAATTGTTTCAAATGCTGAAGCTTCAGATAGTTTAGTGGGCTATGTAAAGCACTAAGATTTTCTATGTATAAGTGCTAAGATGTTGAATATTCACCCAAGATTTTGTAGAAGGACATTTTTCGTGAATTAACTCACCCACATCTCGCGGACAATGAGGCATATTTCCATATTACCCATTCACTAGAATTAACTGCACGGATGTTACATTACTACTTCCTTCTCCTGGTCACAAGTATCTTTAAAGAACAATTTTTATTTCATTAATTGAAACAGCTTGGCTCTGTGGTAGCCATCACAGCTTGTGCAAAACCATACGCACAGAACTTGGTGAATGTTTGGTAAATCTGGCAAATGAAGTGGCTTGCTGAGCAGGGTGCTGGCAGGAATTTAGCAAGAGTAGGAACTTGGTGCTGTGGGGGGGCAGGAGTTGCAAAGTTACTTAAAGAAAGAGAAAACAGAAAATATATAAATAATCAGAGTAGTTAACTAGGCCTAAGGGCAGAATAAAATAGAGTGTAATAATTGAAGATTTTTATTATCCTCATATAGATCTGGAATGGACCTACTTCACATTAAATTTATCTTTCTCTACACCCTAGCTACAGCCATAACATTACATTTTGCACTCTCTCATTTCCTTCTCTATGAACGGTATACTTTTGTATAATGCGCAAGAATCAATACTTTTCACTGTATGTTAATACATGCGACAATAATAAATCAAATCAAATTAAAATAACAGTGTTAAGGGCAAAGTATGGGACGATTTCCTGAAATAGATACATGGGAACTTCTTTGATCAGTATTTTGCTAGCCCATTGAAGAAGGAAGCACTGCTGGATTTTCTATTGGGGAATAAAGTTGGGCAAGCAGAACATGTTTCACTGGGAGACCATTGGGGAAAAGTGCTCAATGTTGAAAAAGATGAGGAAAACTCAGATGAGAAAGTATTGAACTAAAGAAGTCCTTTTTTTTTGAAAGGGAGTTAAAAGTTCCATATGGATTAAAATCAATGATTGGTGGATGAAACAATAAGTGAGCAATGAGAGACCTTCAAAGGAAATAGTTTACCCAATGAGGGGCAAAGAAAAGACTTCAAAGCTCAAGGTCACTGAAGGACTGAAGGAATAGAAGTTAAAAAGGCTTATGCTAAATGTTCAGTTCATAATTCAGTAGAGAATCTCACTACATAACACACAGGGAACAACTGAAACTAGACAGGCAAAGGGAATAGATTAACAAACCTAAAGATAGTAAAAATGTAATCGAAGTGAGGGTAAGGTGATTAGGGACCAAAAAGAAGATCTTGTAGAAGCTGAGGTAATAAATAAATACTTCACATCTGTGTTAAATAAAGAAGATTCTAGCCAAATCATAGTAACGAAAGAGGTAAAAATGAAATACGATAAGATAAAAACAAGTAAAGAGGGGGTACTTAAAAGGTTTCACAGAGCCAGTTCAGGCAAATTGACTGAATGGTTTCCTGCATTGTGTCATTCTGTGACCCTCAGTCATTCATTCTAGCTCTACTCCAGGACACGAGGGTACTGACTAGGCTCCAGTGCACTGATGAAGGGATATTTTGTTACTTCCTTCAGGTAGGACCATAAACCAAGATTTTTGCCATTCTAATGGTTGAATCTCACAATGCTTGGAATGTTCTAAGTGATCAGTTTCCTGACTAAATTTCCTTCCTTTCCATTACAGCAGGTTTATCTTGTGTTTCAGAAGTTTGCTATTTGTGGGATCTGCTGTGCACACATTAGCTACATCTGCAAAGCGACAAGCACGCACGCCACTGAGTTACGACAACAAGATAGCAAACTCTGCTTCACAACCCAGCTACAAACTTAATTAAAATCTAACTGCACAGGAGCAGAGCTATTAAAGTGTATTCCTTTCTTCCATTGATTATTAGAGCTACCAAAACTACCATGTTGAAAGTGAGCAATTGATCAACTGTAACTGCTTAATTACAGATAAATTGAAGAGTTGCCATAAGGCTGCTGTTGGACTATGCTGCCTCCTAATGGCCAATTTGGAAAAGAACTGGCAGGTGTTAATAAGTCCAATGCCAGCATCTCTACATCATGAGGTGTTAATAACGCAGGTATGTGACCTGATCAAATCAGCTCAGGAGGAAGTAAAAAACAACAAGATTGAGGGATTCCATACACTCAGAGGTATCTTGGGCTTTTATAAAAAGTATTCCGATCCGAATGTCAGTTTTAGTATGTTTATGCTCAGTGGACTGAGTACTCATCGGATCATTTTCAGTTTGCCAGAGAATAAATAATTTATTTCATTCTACACTGATCTTATTGTTTATCAAGAGGAAAGATTTATCCAAAATCAATACTCTCAAATAAGGTGAGTTTCTAAACACCAGTGGAAGGATTGTGCCAGTTGCTGTCTGTAGTAACTCAGGAAACCTGACTGGGAAGAACCATAGTTCATTTACAGAATGCAAAGTAAAACCACTACCGTGGTGTTCACAAACCAGTCCCTGTCTGGGCCAAGTAGTTCAGCAGGCCCAGTCCTGGGCCTGCCTTATAAAAGGCTTAGGTAATGAGTTCCAGCTAGGCAGGCCACTGCCTCTTACCAGGGGAACTCAAACTCAATGAGCCCAACAGGGAGATCAATCAGAGATTCCCCATGGATCTTGTGGGGGCTTATCACACTGTGTGAAACATCATAAACACATTCTGCTGAAGATAAGCTTGAATATTGCAACACATAGAAAACAGAAAAATCAAACCTTCTTGGAAGGTAGACTGTTCAGCACATATTCTTTAGAAATCCAGCAGAAGTAAGAGCCTAATTTAGGCCCTCTCCTTTACAAACACAAGGCGGCAGGAATGATAATGGTGTAGTAACATTACTGGACCAACAATCAAAAGGTGTGGATGTGCAGGTTAGATGGATTGGCCATGCTAAATTTTCCCTTAGTGAGCCAAGCTATGTAGGTTGGATGGATTGGCCATGGCGGATGTGCAGGGTTACGGGTATAAAGCTGGGGAGAGGGACTCGGTAACACACTCTGTCATAGAATCAGTGCAGACACAATGGGCCAAAAGATGGTTACAATCTGGAATGCACACTCTGAAAGCATGGTGGAAGTAGATTCAGTTGTGGCTTTTGAAACAAAATTGGACAAACTATTGAAGAGAAAAAAATGGCAGGACTACAAGGAAATGGCAGGGGGATTGGGACTAGCTGAGTTGCTCTTGCAGACAACCAGCACAAAGGCCTTCTTCTGAACTGTATCCATTCTATGATCGTATCAACCTAGGCACGGACCAGTCGCCCAGCAAACGTCCTCATTAAACTTTGGGGGCTTTGTGCTAAAAATCGGCGTGGGGGTTGGTGGGGGGACAGGCTGCCTCATAGACTAGTCAAGCAACAGCTTGACAGTCATTTTCAGCTCCTCATAATTTTGAGCCAAAAGATATGACAACATGTTAGAAAATGGGGAAGTAATTTTTAAAAAATGAATCAAATGGAGAGAGGTTTGAATGGTTTACATCCATGGGGTGGCATAGTGGTTAGTGCTGCTGCCTCACAGCACCAGGGATCTGAGTTTGATTCCCACTTTGGGCTACCGTCTATGCACTCTTCCTGTGTCTGCGTCGATTTCCTCCGGGTGCTCCAGTTTCCTCACACAGTCTGAAAGAGGCGCTAGTTAGGTGCAATGGCCATGCTAAATTCTCCCTCAGTGTACCCAACCAGGCGCTGGAGTGTGGCAACAAAGGGATTTTCACAATAACGTCATTGCAGTGTTAATGTAAGCCTAGTTGTGACACCAATAAATAAACTTCATGCATATTCAAAGAAGTTATTGATAGTCAAAGTGCTATTATATAGAGATAACAAATCATTAGAAAAGAAAATAATGCTACAGGATTGAAGGATGGTTAATATTAAACCTATATTTAAAAAGGAAGGTACAACAGCTCCAGAGAACTATAGGCCAGTTAGCTTCATATTGGTGGTAGCAAAGATAACGGACGCTTTATTCAAAGATGGAATAGAAAAGCAATCAGAAAGCAAAGATACAACGATGTATAGCAAACCAGGGATTTCAAAAGTGAAGGTCAACCCTACTGAATTCTTTGGAAAATGTAACAGAAAGAGAAGACAAGAGCGATGTATTTGGATGGCCTCCAATAAGATAATGTATAGTAGACTGTTGACTAAAGTCAGAGATGTGGAGTCAGAGGGCAGGTAACAGAATGGATAGAAAACACAAAGCAGAGAATAGAGATTAAGGGTAACTGCTCAGACTGAGCAAAGATTGGGCGTGATGCACCACACTGATCAGTGCTGGGACAATTATTGCAACCAGGAACCAGAAGTGTAATTTCAAAATTTGTAGATGTAATCAAGATACATGTAAGAAGAACGCAACAAAGTACAAGATGATGTTAATAAACTTGCCGATCAAGTGTTTAACTGGTAAATGCATCCAAAGTTTGTGAATGTGAGGTGGTGCATTTTGGTAAGATGATTCAGAAAGACTTGTTTAGATGCAAAGAGTCAGGAGGAAGGGGATCTGAGGTACAGATATAGAAATTATTAAAAGTAACAGCAAGGTTAAAAAAAGCAAAGCAAGCACTGGGGCTAAAATTCTAAAAGAAGAGAAATGAAAAGCCAAGTTCCATCAAACTTGTTCAGAATATTGAATAGCCCACACTTAATGTGCACATTTCTGTGTACAATATAGAGACACTTGACGAGCAGTGAAAATAATTAATTAGGATGGTCCAGAACATAGGATATATACTGATCAGGAAAGGCTGGAGTTTTTTTCTCTGGAAATTAAAAAGGTGAATTTAAGTTTATTTATTAGAGTCGCATTAAGATGTTAGCCCAGGCTAACTGCAATGAAGTTACTGTGAAAATGCCCTGGTCACCACACTCCGGCGCCAGTTCACATACACCAAGGCAGAATTTAGCTTGGCCAATGCACCCAACCAGCACATCTTTCAGGCCGTGGGAGGAATCTGGAGTACCAAGAGGAGCAGACACAGGGAGAACGTACAGATTTTGTACAGACAGTGACTTAAACAGTGAATTGAACCCTGAGACAGCAGTGTTAACCACTGTGCCACCCAGTGGTGACCTATAGAGGCCTTTAAGAAAATGATTTGATAGGTTTGACAAAAAAAAGAGAGAAATTTGCTAACCTCACCAAAGCAGGAGAGGGCATTGTGATACATAATTAGTCTACACATGTCCATTCTGCTGCCAGCAGCACACTCAATTTTTACTGCTACAGGTTGCCAACCCAGTCGAAATTGCCGGGCATCGAATCAATATCAATCTCCCAGAATTGATATCAATCTCCCAGTGGCTGAAGAAAGCAGTCTAGAAGATTTTAAAACAATATTTTAAACAAGTTCAAGAATTCCACATCAGCAACTCCTAGGAGGGAGAAATAAATTACTCCATCGTCATGAGCGCAGTGCCACCCATCTGAATCGACATACTGAAGAAAGCAGGCTCCTCTCGAGACTCTCAAACTAATATTCCTCCTTCCCTGGAGCAGTTTGGCTGGAGACCAGGGAGTGTCCCGTGGTCAGTGATTGAGGTCAGCAGTCTGGCACAGTTGATATCCACCATTCCTTCAAAAGGCGACAAGTCCACTTCCAGCACAGAGTCTCAAAGTGTCAGGAAATCATTGACAGTCAGGGACTGATCTTGCTTTTCCAGGTTAAGGGCCAGGTAATCGGGGATGAGGGACTTCTTTTCCTATTGGAGGGTGTTCCAGGTGACCCTGCAGGCTCCGAGTAATCTGGCAGAGGACCAGCCCTCCACAATGACATTTAACCTGCACTCAGAAGCTCAGCGGGCTGAGGAGTTGCTGATGATCAAATGGCCAAAGGTCTTGGCGACTAGGATAAACCTGCTCGCCATTTAAGGAAGACATTATCTGCTTCTGCATTTGGGAATTGTAAGACAGGCAGAACAAATATCCAACATGAAGCATCCTAACTTTTTTTTTTAAAAAGTACTCACATGCAATAAAAAGCTAATAAATTAAAAACATTAATGAGGAAGAAAATAGCTCGCTGTTTGCACTGGACACATAATTCACCATTGAGCAATTTCCCCCAAGATGGCACCTCAAGAACCCACTCACGCCACCCCATCCATTTTCTATTGCTTCACTTCCACCAACACATGTCCAACCAAAGTTGCTGCTGCTGCTTTACAGAATTGGCTGTGTGTGTTAGCAGGAAGTCCAGTGTCCTAAGGGGTTACCACTACTTCAAAGTAGCCAGCATCCCTTAAAGGGATGGTGCATTTTGACTGTAAGAAGTGTTGTTCCTCACGTGAATACAGCAACCTGAAGTGGCTGAGTTTAACAATTTCACACGAGTTGTCAAGCCCAGTGAGTTCATCTTTAAAATGACACATCCTGACCCCTGCACCACTGGCTCATCCACTGTTTAATTCACTACACTCCCACCTATCAACAATCCCTATCAATCAGTAATCAACCTTTAAATTATTTAGGCTTTAACTCACCCTCATACACTCATTACAGTTGGAAGCCTCACACCTACAATTTACAACTTGCACGCACTGGTAGCTGTTCTCCCACATCAATAAAAAGCAGATTGCACAAGGTTGGTTGACACACTTACATAAGAACACAAGAAATAGGAGGAGTAGGCCATCTAGCCTTTCGAGCCTGCCCCGCCATTCAATAAGATCATGGCTGATCTGTTGTGGCTCAGTTCCACTTTCCCGCCCCCTCCCCATAACCCTTAATCCCCTCGCTTATCAAAAACTCATCAACCCGCGTCTTAAAAATATTTAGCGAGGCAGCCTCCACCACTTCAACGGGCAGAGAGTTCCAGAGATTCACCACCCTTTGAGTGAAGAAGTTCCTCCTCAACTCCGTTCTAAACCGCACCCCCCTTTATCTTGAGGCTGTGCCCCCTAGTCCTTCTGTCCTTTGAGCGGGAAGAGTCTCTCCACCTCTATCCTATCCATCCCATTCATCATCTTATATGTCTCAATGAGATCTCCCCTCATTCTTCTAAACTCTAACGAGTACAAGCCTAGTTTACATAAGAACATAAGGAATAGGAGCAGGAGTTGGCCATCCAGCCCTTCGAGCCTGCCCCGCCATTCAATAAGATCATGGCTGATCTTTCGTGGCTCAGTTCCACATTCCCGCCCTCTCCCCATAACCCTTAATCCCCTCTCTTATCAAAAACCCATCAACCCGCGTCTTAAAAATATTTAGCGAGGTAGCCTCCACCACTTCAACGGGCAGAGAATTCCAGAGGTTCACCACCCTTTGAGTGAAGAAGTTTCTCCTCAACTCCGTTCTAAACCGCCCCCCCGTCTATCTTGAGGCTGTGCCCCCTAGTCCTATTATCCTTTCTGAGCAGGAAGAGTCTCTTCACCTCTATCCTATCCATCCCATTCACCATCTTATACGTCTCAATGAGATCTCCCCTCATTCTTCTAAACTCTAACGAGTACAAGCCTAGTTTATTCAGCCTCTCCTCATAGCTCAACCCCCTCAACTCCGGCATCAGCCTAGTAAACCTCCTCTGCACTCCCTCCAAGGCCAAAATATCCTTGTGTAAGTACGGCGCCCAAAACTGCACACAGTACTCCAGCTGCGGCCTCACCAATGCCCTATACAGCCGCAGCAAGACCTCCCTACTTTTATATTCAATCCCCCTCGCTATGAAGGCCAGCATCCCATTCGCCTTCCTGACCACCTGCTGCACCTGCAAGCTGGGTTTTTGCGACTCATGCACAAGGACCCCAAGGTCCCTCTGCACCGTCGCCTGCTGCAGTTTTTCGCCACATAAGTGATAATCCTTCCTACCAAAGTGGACCACCTCGCACTTGCCAACATTAAATTCCATTTGCCAGTTCCTGGCCCATTCGCCCAGCCTATCTAGATCCTTCTGTAGACTCTCCACACCCTCTGCGCAATTTGCCTTTCCTCCAATCTTGGTGTCATCAGCAAATTTCGACACCCTACACTCGGTTCCCTCCTCCAGATCATCTATATAAATGGTAAATAGCTGAGGCCCCAGCACCGACCCCTGGGGCACTCCACTAGTCACCAACCGCCAATCCGAATAGCACCCATTGACCCCCACTCTCTGCCTCCTATTTGACAGCCAATCCTCTATCCACGCTAACACCCTACCCCCAACTCCATGCCCCCTTACCTTCTGCAATAACCTCTTGTGAGGTACCTTGTCAAACGCCTTCTGAAAATCAAGACAGACCACATCCACCGGCTCTCCTCTATCCACCGCCCTAGACACATCCTCATAGAACTCCAGTAAATTTGTCAGACGCGACTTCCCCTTAACGAAACTGTGCTGCGTCTGCTCTATCAAACAATTCCCCTCAAGATGCCTCACTATTTCCTCCTTGATGACGGATTCTAACATTTTACCTACAACAGACGTTAAACTAACCGGCCAATAATTCCCTGCCTTTTGCCTTCTCTCCTTAATGTAAAGATAGTAATAAGGAAGCAGCAGGTAAGAACTGCAGAAGGGTAAGTGCACCTACATAGAGGAGACAATGCTGACCATCATGGGAAAGGGCAACTCTGATGCCGTGGCTATTGTTCGGGGCGAAGCGATTATCGATGACAGCATTAGCATACCACTGACTAAGAAGCTGCAGATGGTGTCAGGACACACTTCGTCCTTTCCCCTCTCTCCTTACTACAACGCAATCCTTATCCCTTTTCATTTCAGATGGTCAAAAATTTAAGCTTTCCTCTTCAATGGAGGTAAATAAAGAAAGCAGTGAAGATAAAGAGGCGCTGTCACTTCACGCCAGAACGATCTTAGACAGTCATCTGTCCAGAGATTGATATCGTGCATGATAAAGACTAAGACTAAAATTGCTTTTGCATACAGTGGGACACTGGGAACAAGTGACCAGGAGTTAGTGTTGGTGAGTAGGAGGGAGGTGGGGGAGGATAATGCAGGCTCCCTGGAGACAGAGTCACAAATGATTTCTGCAGAGGAGTTGGGTGAGGTCTTTGATGAGTCATGTGATAGGAAAAGACTGATGAGTATCAATAATCAAATAGTCTGATGCACTGGGATGATTGCTTCAATGTCACGAAAAGTTCAACACCCAAGTGGCACAGGCCCACTGGAGAGTTTGGGGCCCATACTTTTTAGCATCAAACAGTTAGCCACATCCATCAGCAAATCTGTGGAACCTGTCATAATACAGCATCCAATACCCGATGTCACAGCTTTCAGTCTAGAATAAAGAGCTCCGATTCCTGAATGCTGAAATGGACGTTCAGGCTGCTGCCTTACAAATTCAAACTCCTCATGGTAGCTCTGGGTACCATGGTTCAAAGGGTTTTCTAGGCCATCACAGCAATCATTTCTAGTAGATGACTATGACTGCTGAGGAAGCACAAGAGAGTGGCTCCATCGGGCACAAATGTGGTTTTATTCTTTAGGATCACTTTGGGACCAGTGACCATAATTCTATTAGTTTTAAGATAGCTATGGAGAATGATAGTTCGGGCCCAAAAGTTCAAATTCTAAATTGGGGCAAGGCCAATTTTGATGCTATCAGGCAAGAACTTCCAAAAGTTAATTGGAGGAGTCTGTGGAAAGGCAAAGGGACACCTGGTAAATGGAAGGCTTTCAAAAGTGTATTAACCAGGGTTCAGAGTAAGTACGTTCTTCTTAGAGTGAAGGGCAAGGTTGATGGAAGTAGAGAACCCGGGATGGCTCGGTATATTGAGGCCCTGGTCAAGAAGGAGGAGGAAGCACACGACATATACAGGCAGCTGGGATCATGTGAATCCCTTGAAGAGTATAGAGGGTGTAGGAGTAGAGTTAAGAGAGAAATCAGGAGGGTAATAGGAGGACACGAGATTGCTTTGGCAGATAAGGCAAAGGAGAATCCAAAGATCTTTTACAAATATATAAAGACCAAAACAGTAGGGAGAAAGTAGGGCCTCTTAAGGATCAACCAGGTCATGTATGTGTGAATCCACAAGGGATGGGTGAGATCCTAAATGAATATTTGCCACCAGTATTTACTCTTGAGAAAAGCATGGATGTTAGGGAACTTGGGAAAATAAATAGTGATATTGTGAGGGGTGTACTTATTACAGAGGAAGTGGTGCTGGAAGTCCTAAAGCACATCAAGGTAGATAAATACCCAGGACCTGATGAAGTGTATCCCAGAACATTGTGGGAGGCTAGGGAGGAAATTGCACGTCCCCTAGCAGAGATATCTGAATCATCGTTAGTTATAATTGAGATGCCTGAAGATCTGAGGGTGGCAAATGTTGTGCCTTTGTTTAAAAAGGGCTGCAGGTAAATACCTGGGAACAACAAGCCAGTGAGCCTCACATCTGGGGTGGGCAAGTTGTTGGAAGGTATTTTGAGAGATAGGATCTCCAGGCATTTAGAGATACAATGATTGATTAGGGACAGTCAGCATGGCTTTGAGAGTGGAAAATCATGTCTCATAAATTTGATGGAGTTTATTGAAGGGGTAACCAAAAAGTTAGATGAGGGCAGTGCTGTTGATATTGTCTACATGAACTAGTTAGCCTAACATCCATCATTGGGAATATGTGGGAATCCATTATTAAGGAAATAGTAGCAGGACATTTAGAAAATCATTATGCAATCAAGCAGAGTCAACATGGTCTAATGATAGACAAATCATGTACAACAAATTCATTAGAATTCTTTTAGGATGTAACAGGCAAGTAGGTTATGTACAAGATAAAAGCTTATGTTTTTCACAGTATTTTATTGGCATGAAAAGAAGTTTAGCTCAGGTTGGCAAATTATAACAAAGTAGGGTATCAGGGATCATTTCTAGGTCTCAGTTATTTCCAGTTCATATTAATGACTTGGATGAAGAGACCTAAAGTCTTGCAGCCAAATTTGCTGGCAATACAAAAGTAAATAGGAAAGCAAGTTGTGAGGAGGGCACAGAGTGTGCAAAGGGTTATAGAGAGGTTATGTGAGTGGGCAAACAATTAACAGATGGTGTCTCATGTGGGAGAATACAATATTCTCCACTTTGACAAGAATAGAAAAGCGAATATTATACAATTAGAGAAAGACTGTAGATTGCAGAGGAAAGGTCCTCATACATGAATCACAAAACAATAGCATTGTCAAGAAACCCGCTGAGGTTAAATGTGAGGGTATCCCAAAACCCAGAAACATAACATGGAACATCGGTTCTTAGTGATGTATATTTTCAATTTGGTATAATATGAGAAAAAAATATGCAAACCAGAGAGGAACAGCACAATCTTGTGACCAATTAATAAAGAATATTTATTAACTTAAAAAAAACACGACAAGAAGGACTATCTTACATTACCAACAGTACACTTAACTACACTAATGGCTAAACACCCACATTATCTCATTTACTTACTCCTTGTTTCCAAAGTTTCCTGAATTCTGTGAAATACCCCTTTCCCAAACAATATCCAGTATTATGTAATTCTATGTGCAAAATTGGTCATATAATTACCACTCCCACAGGTTTGGGAAAACCATCTTCAGTATTCAGCGTACAGACTCTTCTCAGTTTGAACTTTGATTTTAAAATGCAACCTTTCAACAACATTTGGTTTCAGGAAGGCCTATTTTCTTCAGCTGGATATGGCTATGATGGTAGCTGCTTCTCTACCATCTTTTTCCAGTTATCTAGTCAATGGATATATCATTTTTTTCTCTCTGATGTTACCCACTCTGTGGACTAGGCTTTTGATGCGGAGATGCCGGCGTTGGTCTAGGGTAAGCACAGTACGAAGTCTCACAACACCAGGTTAAAGTCCAATAGGTTTCTTTGGTAGCACAAGCTTTCGGAGCACAAACAGAACTCCCACTCACCTGATGAAGGGGCAGCGCTCCAAAAGCTTGTGCTACCAAATAAACCTGTTGGACTTTAACCTGGTGTTGTAAGATTTCGTACTGTGACTAGGCTTTTAGCATAGAAATGCCAATCCCCTTATCTCTCCATCTTGAAATCACCTTTTCTATACCCCATTGTTTTCCCCAAGTCACTTAGGTAAACATTACTTCACATCTCAAAAACATCCTTCAGATAGCTGAACTTATTGGTTTTCCTTTTATTCCACTTATTTATTTTGTTTCTATTCCAATTTCATTTTTTAATCTTAATTTTCCTCAATTCTTAGCACCTTCACTCTTTTTCAAATAAAACATCATAATTTGAAAGGTGATTTAATTTCTCAATCATTTCTCATCACTTCTACCTTATCTAATATTACAAAGATTTAGAAGTATGCATTAACATAAAATATACCCCAAAGTATTGACACACAAGTTCCCAATAGTCATTCTTACACTCATGACAGTGCATCAGCAATCAGTCTCTCCAAGCCTCATGAATGGCTTTCACATTAAACGGTTGTAGTAAAAGACTCCATTTGAATAACTTGGTATTTCAATTTCAAAGCCTCCCTATACTATTCATTCTCATCATTGTTTTCAAGTTTGATGCCACCTCTCTAATCTCCCTTTTATTCTAGGTGTTATGCCAGTGATGTACACTGTTTTATTTAAAGCTATTCATGACTTCTTTAAATAATCTTGAAATGAAATTTGACCCTTGATCCCATTGTATCCCTTTTGGTAAACGTGAGTTGAAGAACTTGGTTAATTCTTCTACCATTTTCTTGGCTGTAATGTTTCTTAACAGTATAGTTTCAGGAACTCAAGTGAATATATCCTAACAGTTAACAAGTATTGATTTCTACTTTGCATTTTCGAAAGTGGTTGCAGACAGTTGACTAGAACTCTTGTAAAAGGTTCTTCCAAAGCCAGGATAGGTATTAAAGGTGATTGCTTTATTGAAGTTTATGGTTTCCCTATGACTTGGCATCTTCAACAAAATTTAATTACATCTTTATGTAGTCCTGGCCATTAAAACTGTTTCTGTTTCTTTGCTTGTAATTTAATGTCCTCCTAATGGAATTTTAAGAAAAGCCTCCCTATACTATACACTCCCATAATTATTTTCAAAGTTTGATGCACCTCTCTAATCTCCCTTTTACTCCTTAAAATCTATTTCCTATATTGAGGAGGTAATACAACTTTATCTACCTCTATCCATTTTTCATCAGCAACAATATGCGTGGAATACGCATTAATATGTGATCCTTTACATAACAACATTCAGGAATACGTTGAGTTTCCAATTCCAAGTAAGCCATTTGATAAATCAGTCTTAATTTGGTGTTGCCTTGCTGTAATTCTGTCAACCTCTCTAAGCTAAACACATCTGTTTCTTGCCCTTCATCTCTTTCATCTTCTTTCAGCTCAATAAACATAATATCTCATAACCTTATCTCATGTTTCTCAACCTGTGCCCTCCTTCTCTTGCCTCATCTTATTTGCCTGTGATTTTGTTACCACACAACTAAGAAACACCCCAGGATGATCTATTTGCAATTTTTCTGTAGCTTGATTTTCTACCAGCTGTTCCACTATATTAGGCATCACTATTATCTGTAACTCAGTCATATTATTCCTGAGAATGAATTGAATCCTTGAAAGGCGTAACGTTTCTATCATTCCTACAACCACTTCCCCCGTCTTCAAGCTACTCAAGTTTATTTTCATCAAAAGAATTTCCTTATCACCCCATGAATGTGGCTAACCAAAACCTGTTCCTTCAATATCCCTTCAGAACAATAAATATCTTTACCCCACAATTGGGGATTGACTTGTTCCTGTATCTCTTACAATTTTAATATCTTTCTCCGATCCCTTCTCACTCACTCAAAATCCTTAAACATATCAGCCATCTGCTGTTCACTTTGCCCCTGTACAAGTAATAGATGCATTTTCACACCTTCATTTCCTCCTACTGTTTGTTCTTCTCTGTATACAAACCCTAACAGTTTCTCTTGTTCTCCAGTCTCTTGATTTAATAATTCCAATTGGTTTGCCATTTAAATCCCATATTTTGTATGGCTCAGTTTATTTCAATGGAAGCACCTGAGTTGTCTCATATCCCTTATTCCCTCAACACTGCCCTTTTCACTTTGAGGTGAAGTTTCCTTGGAATTTTCAACCACTCTGTCTCTTGCTTGACCATCTTTTCTCGCACCTCCCCTTTTTTTTTATATCTTGCTCAGATTTAAAAGTGTGTCGAAAGAAAGGCTTTGGTCAATGAACCAATTCATAACAACCAGCAAGTTCCATGGCTTGCCAGGCAGTTTTAACTCTTTGTTCCTCCACATGAGTTCTTATCACTGCAGGCAATGATTCTTTGAATTCTTCCAGCAGAGTTACTTCTCTAAGATTCTACATAGATTCTTGCTATTTTTAATGCTTTCTCCCATCTGTCAAAATTACGTTGTTTAACCCTTCCACATTCAATCGAGATCGCTTTCTTACATTTCAAAACTTTTGTCCACATGTTTCTGCTACTTACTCATAAGCGCTCAATATGGCTTTCTTTACTGTACCATTCTCCTCACACCTTTCTTGCAGCAAAGATACATAGCCTTCACCAGCCCTATGAGTTTACTCTATAACAGTAGCATCCAAATATCTTGCAACCATTTAACTTGTCTCGCTGTTTTATCAAATGAGTAAAAAAAAGCCTCCACATCCTTTTCATCAAATTTTCGAAGAGCCTGTATGAATATAAACTTCTCCCCCAATAGGTTCATATTTAGAACTATTTCCTTCCTCAACCAGTTCTTGTGTCTCTGCTTTAATTTCCAGCATTTGAAGCTTTGAAAGCCTCTCTTTCTACCATCTCTATTTCCAATTCCCTTTGAAAAGCTCTTTCTTTGCCTCTTCCTTTCTGTTTCCTGCCTTTAAAGATCCCTCATTTCTATACCTTTCTCTTTTCCCTCTTCCTTCATTTTTAATTGTTTCATTTGGGATTGAACCTCAGCTAATCCAATTTCCTCACTGTTTGGAGAACTTAGTCAATTTGGCAATTCTTGTACATTTAGATGTTTCACTATTCTTTCAATTAGCTCAGCTATCTTAGTCCCTGACAGTAATCCTAATTGTTACGTAATTGCCAATCCTGTCAACTTGGCTTTCAAACTTTCCACGGTAATATAGTCTATCCCCAAACAAGTCTCAGCCATTACAAGAGTCATGTTTCAGTCAGCTTGTTTTAAAATCACACATCTTTTCAGTTGGTTCAACACCATCCTCACACTCATTATCTTTAAAAGTCACAAATTCCTGTACATCTAAGGAAATATAGTTTTCAAAATCCTGCTAAAGAGTCCCCAGCTTTGTTAAGAACACCATCAATTTTAAATTTGAGGGACTCTCTCAAAAGCCAGAAGAGAAATTTGGAACAGCAAGGAAAGCAAGTTGTGTGAGGGCAGAAAGAGTGTGCAAATGGTTACAGAGAGGTTAAGTGGTCGCTCACATGAAAAAATGGGAGGTTGTCCACTTTGAAGAGAAAAATAGAAAAGCAAATATTATTTAATCAGAGAAAGACCATAAAATGCTGCAACACAGAGGACTCTGCTCCTCATACATGAGTCACAAAACCTTCGCGCTGTTAAGAAACCCGCTGGTGTTAAATGTTAGGATATCACAACACCCAGAAGGGTAATATGGAACATTGTTTTTAGTTTAGGTTTAAAGTTTATTTATTAGTGTCATAAGTAGGCTTACATTATCACTTCAATGAAGTTAGTGTGAAATTCCCCTAGTTTCCACACTCCAGCACCTGTTTGGGTACACTGAGGAAGAATTTAACATGGCCAATGCACATCTTTCGGACTATGTGAGGAAACCGGAGCACATGGAGGAAACCCACACAGACATGGGGAGAATGTGCAGACTCTGCACAGACAGTGGCCCAAACCAGGAATTGAATCTAGGTCCCTGATACTGTGAGGCAACAGTGCTAACCGCTGTGCCACCATGTATAGTGGTCTATACATTCAGTTTGGTATTATGTGAGAAAAGATATGCAAACGAGGGAGGACTGGTCCAGTCTTGTTGTGATCAATTAATAAAAACTTTTTAGCTTAAAAGGGAACAGACAACAAGAGGGACCATGCTACATTACAAAGAGTACACTCAACTGCACTAATGGCTATACACCCACAGCATCTCATGTAGTTACCTTTTGTTCCCAATGTTTCCTGAACTCAGAAATAACCCTTTTCCCGAACAACATCCAATGTTATATAACTCTATGAGTTAAATGCAGTTATAGATACCATGCCCACCGGTTATTTTCCAGGTTTGGGAAAACTGCCTTCAGTATTCGGCATAGAGATTCTTCTCTGTTTGAATTCCGATTTTAAATAGCAGCCTTTCAGCAACAGATTGGTTTTGGGAGAAGCTGATTTTTGCAGCTGGATGTGACTATGATGGTCACTGCTTCTCTACCCTCTTCTCCAGTTATCTCAGTATGGATGAATCATTTTTCCCTTTGATGTTATCCACCTTGTGGATCAGGATTTTAGCACGCAAGGGCCAATTCCCATTGTTTTCCCCTTATCACTTCGGTAAACACTAATTCACATCTCAAAAACACCCTTCAGACAGCTGAACTTATTAATTCCTATTTGGGTTTATCCCAATCTTATTTTTTTAATCTTGATTATCCTCAATTCTTAACAGCATGACCACCTCCTGCTCCTATATCCTATTCATATCTGAGGGGAAAAGTATTAGAAGGCTACACTGACAGGATGGCAGGAGGCTCAAGTGGATCATAAATGTTAGCGCAGACCACATGATGAATGCCCTTTAAGGGCAACACAGTAGAGTAAGGGTCACCTGGCCTGGGTGACCAGAGTAGCAAATCATCTCGGATTGGTGGTGGTGGGAGAAAGAGTTCTCCCAGGTAGAGGTACTTTGGAAATAGCTGCAAATGGCTGCTGTGATGATTGTTCCTTTAAGGGGCAATCATCCCATACTACTTGAACTTATTGTCTGTTTCTATACTGTAAACTCTACACAACACTTTGTTTGAAATGTCAGTCTGGTCCAACACCTCCGCGCCCTCCCCCACCCCCTCCCCATCCCCCTGACTAGCTGTTTGCACATAGCTTAGCTGTAACTATTGTGAATAATTGTGATCATGGGATGACCACAGAAAATGCATCCAATCCGCAGACTGCACTTTTGGTGAGTGTTTTATATATACACACCAGAAAATCTGGCCTGAAATGTCAAATGACTAATTTGACCCCAAGTAGAATGCACAGTCTATGATGGAAGAGGCAGATAATTGAGCATAATAGCATTGTACTGCAATTATGACCCAAAATTTCCCCTTTTCTAAAAAAAAGTTACAAGAACTATCATTAATTATAGGAGTTATTTACTTAATTCTGTCTTCTGGAATGTATTTTGGTGTAAATAGTATTAATACTGATCAATGTAATGTGGTCTAGAACAGACACCCAATAAGAAATACATTGAACATACCCACGCAATTGGTGCCAAGGCATGCATTCTTATTAATATTAATACAGCTCAATAAACATTTTCACATTAAATAGCTCATTCAAACTGGCTACCCCAGTGAGTTAATCAGCACTAGTCTTTAAAGAAAAATATAATCTACATAAAGAGGAATTCAAAAGTTGAGGGTAAGGCTACAACTGACTTTTCCTATTGCTGATGTGGATGAATCTGTTCAATGGGGTGCATTACATGCTTAAAGCATGCTTCAATCAGAATAAATTAAACACTGTGGATTGGGTTTTCCACTAATAGAAATTATCTTAAACAGCATTTGATTTTATCAGAGTTTATTCTGAAGGTCTATTGTAACCCTATGGATGCTTTCCAAATGTCATCAAAATGATTTGTTAACATCATCAATTTGCATCTGAACCAAACAAAATATAAATTTTAAATGATCTTTCTTGTGATTTCCTCTAATATCCCAAGATTCAATATTGGCAGATGGCATTCCAACAATTATCCTGAATTGTTAATGGCCGGGAGAGCAAACCTGCTCCGCTAATGAATTAAATTGAACAAATTTACAGTAGAAATTGATGGTGATGAACAGATTAGAATTGAGAAGAAAGGGCACCAATGTGTTTCAATATTAGCCCTGATTTTCTCAGGTTTTATTCTCAGGATAGAGACTTGGGACGAACATGGATTGTAAAATGAGATGTGAAGGCCACTTCATTCAATTCTCATCTAACCATATTGCATAGCAAAGCTAGAATGCTGGACTTATGAAGGGTGTTTTGCTTCTTCCCACCCTATAGCTCATATAGTAATAGATGTCGTGATGTGTGGGTGGTTTAGCGCATACGATTTGGTTTGCTAAAGATGAGCGCAGTTATTACTGATGGTTAGAAATTTTTAAATCTTTGTCTTACGTTGTTGCTTTCTCTTTATTTTCACTCATCCATTTGTTTTTCCTGCTCAGGCTTGAGTTTTTGCAGTATTGTCACTGGACTAGTAATCCAGAGAGCCAGGTAATGGACAGGGAACCCAGGTTCGAATCCTACCAAGGCAAATGGTGAAATTTGAATTCATTAAAAATCTGGAATTAAAAGTCTAAATGATGTTCATTGAGGTAAAAACCCATCTGGTTCACTAATGTTCTTTAGGGGAAGGAAACCTATCATCATTATCTGGTCTGGTCTACATATGGCTCCAGATCCACCACAATGTGGTTAATACTTAACTGCTCGCTCAGCCGTTCAAGGGGCAATTAGGGATGAGCAACAAATGCTGATCCAGCCAGCAACACCCACATCCCATGGATGGATTAAAGAAAGCAAAGTTATTTTACTTCCAACACTACTTCTAACAGTCTTGCTTCCAGTTGCTGGTACATTCTCTGCAACCAAGGTGAGCAGGATGGAAATTCCTTGAGAGCTTTGGGATCGGGACAAAAAAGAACAGTTTGCAAGACAACATGAAAGTCATGTGCAACAATGGCTCACATTACACATTTATCTACATTTCCTGACCTGCATAGTCCTTACTAGGGCATCTCAAAGAGCAATTCTCTTTGGCAGCACTGATCTTTGAAGTTGTCACTTACGAATCAGGGACATGATTAGATCATTCGGCCCTTTGAGCCTGCTCCACCATTCAATAAGAGTGGCACGCTGGCACAATCATTAGCATTGCTGCTTCACAGCGCCAGGGAGCTGGGTTCAATAATGACCTTGGGTGACTGCTTGTGCGGAGTTTGCACTTTCTCCCCATGACTGTCATCATGGGTTTACTCCGGTTGCTTCCCACAGCCTAAAGATGTGCAGGTTAGGTGAATGAGCAGGCTACATTGATGTGCAGGTTAGGGGATTAGCCGGTTAAATCGTGGGGTTACGGAGTAAGCCTGGATATGAGTTGGTGCAGACTTGATGAGTCGAATGGCCCTTGCATTGTAGGTATTCTATGAATAAGAGCATGGTTGGCCTGATTAGGAAGTCAACCCTACATTTCTTCTATTTCATCCAACTGTAAAGAGTTGAGGCTCCAATACTGATCTCTGTAGCAGTCCACTAGTTAGAGCTTACCAACCTGAAAGTTACCCATTTATCTTTATTCTCTGCTTCCTGTTAGCTACACCCAGTTACACTTCCTTTAGTTCCATATACAATTATCTCACACAACCTCATAAAATTCACACACGATGCAATTCTCTTTGTCCCTGTTCTTTTTGTCTATCTCTCTTAATTTATCAAATTAATTCTGAATATATCTTATCCTTTAGAAATCTGTGCTAATACTTCCATCCTGCTTTCCAGCTGCATCACATTTCCATCCTGTATTGTATAAAATCTAAAGGCTGATTTTCAGGTTTTTTTTATAAATTTTAAATGGATAATCGGTATTGCCATAACATACTAATAATGTTCTGGTGTCAGCCTATTCATTTAATTATTCATAGCTCCAGATGGGTTTAAGTAAAAGCAAATCCACTTACCTCAAAGTTTCAGTACAGGTCAGTGAAGGCCATTTTAAACTGGAAGTTAAAGAGTTAATATAACATGCAGTTTATTCTACTTATCGAAATTAAAGTTCATCAGACAGCAGTGGGTTTGCAATAGCTTGCTAAAGATTAAATCTATTCATTATTTATTATATCATTGTTTGTTTTCTTAATTATTAATCACGATATATGCTTAATTAAATAGTCAGCATGATTATTGAGAACTAATGGCTGTGGTAATGATTACCTGCAGCTTTCTGTGTTCCTGAACATAAGAGCCTTGAGATTCCTCTCCAAAATAAAATTGGAGTAGGCAGTAGGACTTCTAGCTGACTAGCTATCTTACAATTGGTGCGATGGGGTTTGCTGAGTTATGATGGTCATGAGGGATTATCAATAGATCTCCCGGTGGGTCACAGTGAATATGAACTCCCCTATTAAGCGAATGGGGGGCTTGCCCAAGAGAGAAGGAGCAGCGATGGGTTTAAAACCAGCTGGCTCCACTCAGGCCTGTCGTTGTAAGGCTTCAGGCATGACCTGTATACTGTAGCCACTGAATGGCACTCAGGTATCACTGTAAATAAAGGGTGATGGTGATGGTGATGGAAGACAGGCCTCGTTAAGATTGTTACATTGGTGACAAGGAGTAAATTGAGTTATTTTCTTCCCTCTGGACCATCTTTACTATGGAGACAAGTAATCCTCTGATAAGAAACACGCTTCTTTGAGGGAAACTTGAAGCCTGCAATGCAAACATAGAAGACTAGGCCCAGAATGCATTACGCATGCATTACTTCTTTTGGGCCAACAATATTGAGGGGGAGGAGAAGTGGAAAGTGATCCTGCTAATGGCATCCTGATCTTCAGTGTAATCAAAAGCCTGATCTACCTGATGCCCCTGACTCCAAAACCTTTAATGAATTGGTAGACTTGGTTAAAAGCTATCATGCCCCTAAACCTTTCATTATGCTTTAGCAATACCGTTTTAACGTGACAGGGCAAAGTCCTAGAGAATCTACCACCAAATTTCTGACCAGACTGTGAAAATTGGCAGAATACTATGAATACAGGCCACCTCTGAATGACTCGTTGTGAGATAGACTGGTCTGTGGAATTAATGAGGTGACAATTCAAAGACAATTATTGGCAGAATCCCATTTGAAACTAAAGAAGGCCATTGATAATGATCTATCATTGGAGAATGCAGAGAAAGGAGCTCAGGAACCACAGGAATATCAGAGAGCGGAATCCTTCCATTGGAGGGAGGGGCCTCATGCAACATCCATCCTTCAACTGGCACCAGTAGTCAAGGGAAGTCAGGGATAGCCTTCAGATTCTTAGGAAGCATATTCCAGAAGTTGTAGATGCCAGCCGACAGACTATTGCAAGGGCTGCTGAAGACCACAATTGAGGCTAAGATGTAGGGTCAGTCAAAACATGTGCCATTTCAAAAAAAGGCCAAGGCCAGTACCAATTTGTATCTGGCATATAAGCCCAGGACAGGAACTGGAACAATTAAATTGCATCTCCTCAAGAAAGGTTGCCCCCATAATAGTGGGGTTATTAGTAAATGGCCACCCATTAAAAATGGAAGTGGAAACAGGGGTTGCAACCTTTGTTTTCGGGGAGCAGGCTTATGGTTGCCTCTGGCCTGCTAATCAACCCCAAGCTTAGAAAACATAAAACCAGGTTGGCCACCTACCCATGGGGTGCCATTGCAGAAAAGGGCACTATGGAGACCCTAATGACTTACAGCGGTCAGCTCAACTCTGCTCATCAGGTGTACCAGGCCTTATGGGGACACATCAGACTGAACTGGCTGGAGACGTTTATGCTAGGTACAAAGTCATCAATAACTATCTTGAATCTTCCAAGAAGGATATGGGAAAATAAAGGAAGTCAAAACTAAAATCTTCGTCAACCCTAATACTACACCTAGGTATTATTGAAGAAGACAAGTTCAATACTCCCTATTGGGAATGGTAGAGTCAGAGTTGGAACTCCTGGCAAAGCTGGCACTGCAACATCTGTACAGTTAACAGAGTGGGCCACAACTGATGTTCCTGTCCTCAAACCTGATTAGTCGGTCTGACTTTGTGGGACTATAAGCTTACAGTCAACATGGTTTCTAAATGTGACAGATAACCTAAGCTCTGAGTTAAAAACCTGTAAGTCAGGTTAACAGGGAGGTGGGGTGGGGGGGGATGTGGTCAAACATTTTCAAATTTGGGCATGAGCCATGTGTATCTCTAACTTGAGTTGGACAAGTCTTCCTGAAAATGTGTGACAATTAATATCTACAAAGGCTTTTACGAGTACACTCGCCTGCCCTTTGGGACCTGTCTGAATGCTTCATTTTGCAATGGGTCATGGAGGACATACCCCAAGGGCTACCTCAGGTAAGAATGTATCTGGATGATGTCTGGGTCACAGGAACCTGGGAACACGAACACCTAACAAACTGGGAAGAAATCTTACTGCACTTCTCGGAATTCAGACTGCACCTGAAAAGGGAAAAATGTGTCTTTGGCGAGGGTCACTAAAGAGGCACCAACTCCAAGGAACCCTGTGGAATTGATACCCTTCCTGGGGTAGTGAATTATTACAGGAAATTTATTCCTAATTTAGCTTCTTTGCTGACCCCTTTATATGCCTTACTACGGAAACTTCAAAGAATATCTGGGGCAAATGGAACCACCACAGCTGGAGGCTTTCAACAGAGTTAAACAGCAACTTTTGTCCTCTAATTTACTGGTTCACTTTGACCCCAAAAAGGACCTTATCTTGACATGCGATGCCTTCCCTTGCAGGTTTGGGGCAGTACTGGCACACCGCTGAAGAGTTGGGACAGAGTGGCCTACTGTGTACGCACGCAGGACACTATTGGATGCCTAGCAGAGGTATTCCCAGCTCAGGAAAGAGGGGCTAGCAGTTGTCATCCACGTTAAAAAACTCCATCACTATCTCAAATGACACTGGTAGTACCAAAAGGAATGTAAATGTGTAATTTGCATTGACTTTAAAACTAAAGGCTTGCTTTAATGCAATATGACTGACAGTATGCGCTGTTGATGGCATACAGATAAAAACTCATCCTGATTAAACTCAATTCAGATCATTTTCTTTCATATCTCAGAAAAATAACAGATATCAACAGCAGTTTTAATGAAAGCTACATGATTTAATGCCATAACTGATTTCAATCAACATAATTGTCGAGCTTTAATATGTAACTGTGGGGAATGTTCCCTGGTGACTGCTGAATGCATAGGCTTTTTCTATTCCAATTTGCTGTGACTGTGTCAGATGTGATGAAAAGATGGTGCTCAAGCAGAAGTGACTGCATAACTCTTATCAATCAGTGACAGTTGACCCAAATTCGGAGAAGGTAAATGGCAGCTTGATATAAATTGCCAGAAGACTTCATCCAATCGGGATGACTCCACCTGAATTCATTCAGTGTGAAGTGAGTGCTTTGTGGGGGAGAAAAAAATCTGGGATTGTTTATTTCCTTTTCTTTTTGTCCCCATTCATCACTTTCCACGTTCCTGGCCAAGAACATAGGGCCACCATCTGTTCCCAAGCCTCTGATATTGCAGCTATGTCAACAACCTGCTGAAGTTATGAGCACACATTCTAGATTCACCAGACTTGCTCTCACCCTCGCTCCCACTTAGTTGTATTTCCTCATTGGCATTGTTGAGGTTAGGCATTCAAATGTGGAAGGTCTGTAGCCATAAACACTGCCAAAGCAGCATGCCACTATATCAGCTGAAGTGTTTTCTCATGCTAAGACCCAGAGGTAAAGTCAAGTATAGGTAACATATACAACACATGTTGTACACATGGGTGCTGGTGCAGTCATCATTCCCTTAATTCTAAATCAGAGGTCAAAGAAACAGATCAGAGCACAGGAACGTCACTGCGAACATTTGCACTCATACACATCCATTTCTTTAATATGGCTTTTCCCTTCAGTTTCAGAAGCAGTGTCGTGCTGATCACACACAGATGCACTGCTGAGCTGGTTGGGTTGTCAATGTACCAATGCAACCTGTGCACCACAGAGTCACATAAGTAAACCACAGGGTGTTTGCTACTTTCTCACTTGAAGACGATGGATGGCACAGAAGGAATATTTGAAAGGAGCGGAAAGAAACCATTAGACTGTAATTTGCTTTACTAATTCTTTAGTTGTGTATTAGGGGTTTAGATGGGGTTTTTTTGAATTATCTAATCTCCTCAAGTCTGCTAGTCTTGTTAAAGTCCATCGTCTTTTTTAACCAGAGCTATTTATTTACAGCAAGTATGTACACATTTGGACCTCCAGACGAGGTAGGAAATTTTGCTCTCTTCAAGGTCTCTCTTGCTCCTCATTCAGCAGTCACCAGGGAGCATTCCCCACAGTTACACATTAAAGCTTGACAATTATGTTGATTGAAATCAGTTATGGCATTAAATCATGTAGCTTTCATTAAAACTGCTCCTAATGTGTTTGACATCATTATCACATGTATGCTTTTGATGTTAACTCTTTACATCGGCCCCCCGAGGCTCTATCCCAATCATAATTAAAATATCCTACATCTCCCCCCACAGTCTCAGGCTTCAAATATTAGTCTCCGAGGTATCTTGACCAATCTCCCTCACCTTGTTCTGAGCTTCTTTTGAGATTGAGGATATTCAGTGCTCTCCCTTTTGTTGGTGTGTGTTCTTTTTCCAGGTGACTGTGGAGCTTGTAGTAAGTCTTTGCTCCAGAATTCAAGTAAGCCCAAGTTTCTATTGACTTTCTCTCCTAGGAGATTAAAGCAATGCAGTTTCTCCTAATGATATCCTGGCCTAAGTCCGGTACAAGCTTGGTTTTGGAATTTTTATCAATGATTGTACCTTCTCTCTGTTGGCCTCAGACCATACTCTCTCCCTGGCTTCAGTGCTGGCAAATCATGTGCTCTGTGCCTGCGATAAAATTCCAAGCCAGGTTGCTTCTCTGTTCTTTCTCCACAGTTTTACTCTTTTATGGTGGTGGTGATGTTGGGTCTAAATTTTTGTAAGTACGAAATCTCACGACACCAGGTTAAAATCCAACAGGTTTAATCTGGCAGCACAAGCTTTCAGAGTGTCACTCCTCCTCCGGGTGAGTGGGGAGTTGTGTTCACAAACAGGGCATACATAGACACAAACTCAATTTACAAGTTAATGGTTGGAATGGTGTTTGAGACTTCTTACTATGCCCATCTCAGTCCAACGCCAGCATCTCCACATCATGGCTAAATTTTTGTGAGACAGATGGAAGCTGTGTTCTCAATCTCCACCCATTAGTACCTCTGATGGTGAGGAACTACTCTGTGGAGCTAAGAATCGATAATGCATAAGAGCTATGATGTGGAGATGCCAGCCTTGGACTGGGGTAAGCACAGGGAGAAATCTCACAACGCCAGGTTAAAGTCCAACAGGTTTATTTTGTATCATGAGCTTTTGGAGCAGTGCTCCTTCATCAGGTGAATGACGAAGGAGCGACACTCCGAAAGCTCATGATACAAAATAAACCTGTTGGACTTTAACCTAATGTTGTGAGACTTCTTACTGTGCAAAAGAGCTAGATTAAGCTCTTACCTTTCTCTAATCATGCCTTAATTGTTTGTATCTCTCTCTGGAGCTCTCCATTTGCTTGGAGATTGTGAGGTGAACTTGTTACATAAATGAAGTCATATTCATTTGCAAAATGTTGAGATTGCTCATTAGTGAATTGGGGTCCATTATCAGTCACTACAATGTCTGGAATGCTACGCACTGAGCAAATATTCTTGAGGGGCTGAATGAGTGCTTCTACCATAAAACTATGCAGTTAGTTCATTTCAATCCCCCATGGATAATAATCAATAATGATAAGGACCCAACATCACCACCATTTCTACTTAAATTTTAGTAGGTCTATCCCCAGGAGATCCAATGACCTTGATGAAAAATAAGGTTATCATGGTTCTTCTTGTATTTGGCTGCTTCCAGTACGATACGTCAGAAATGATTCTTCTAGAGAGCAACAAATACCTGGCCAGCAGTCTGATTGTTGCACCCACAATACCACACTTTATAATACCTAAATGTCCTTGGTGAAATCTTTGAAGGATATCAAGCCAAAGGACTCTCAGTGTGACTAATCTCCTGTTGAAGACTAGCAAATAAATGAGATGCTGGCGCTGTTCAAACTATTGGCGTTGTATCAGTCTACTGGGGATATAATCTGGCCATACTTCCAGACAATATTCTCAGATTTGAAGACATTTTTCATCCTGTAATAAAAAAAAACAGAAAAAGCTGGAAAATTCAGGAGGTCTGGCTGGCAGCATTTGTGGAGAGATAAAATAGAATTAATGTTTTGAGTCAGTATGACTTTTCTTCATCCTGTTTCTGGGCTTGCTTTACTTCCTGCACCTTTCCTCCAGTAGCTGGTAAGTGCAGAGCAATTAAGGATGCATAGGCTTCAACCTACTCAATAAAGTCGAAATCCTCTTGTTCACTTCCTTCTAATGGTATTCATGACAATATGTCCATTGCTGTTTGACATTTCCCTCGTACATACTCTGTGGAGTTGTATCTCAACAATCTTAATCTGAACTGCTAAATTCTGGGAAGCAATTTCTTTCAAGTTCAGAAGGATGTCTACTGGCTCATTGTATGCTCTGATTTTGAAATGCAATTCCATAAGATAGTCTGAAAGCTTTCCACATGCCCATATTGCTGCCAAAGCTTCTTTGTCCGTGATGGTGCATCACTATTCCAGTTCTGTCAATGACCTGGAGGCAGAGCGGACTGGTCTACATTTGCCTTCTCTTTACGTTTAAAATAGTACTGTCCCAGACCAGTAGACAATGCATCCGCCACTACCATGGTCAGTAGTTCTGGCTCATAATGTGTTAATACTTCAGAAGAGATTAAAATTAATTTAATCCTTCCGAAAGCATTTTGCTGGTCTATATTACAGCACCACTGTTGATCCTGTCTCACAACGGTCGCAAAGGTTCATTGACTGCTGCTAAATGTTGAAGATTTTGAATGGGTAATATCATGATGCCAGAAATCCCCTAGGGTCTGATGCAATGCCAGGATACCAAATCTTATCAACACAGGTATGGGGAGTACATTAATCACTCCTGAAACAACAAACATTATGAAGAAAGTTATAACGTTTTCTGGGGCTATTTAAAGGGCCACTGGACAGGGCGCAGCCAAAGTTGTTTTGATAATGCAATATTCGAAGTATTGCAGCTAGAGGATTTTGCTCACTTCAGAGGGACCTCAGGGTCCTTGAGCATGAGTCGCAAAAACCCAGCTTGCAGGTGCAGCAGGTGGTCAGGAAGGCGAATGGGATGCTGGCCTTCATAGCGAAGGGGATTGAATATAAAAGTAGGGAGGTCTTGCTGCAGCTGTATAGGGCATTGGTGAGGCCGCAACTGGAGTACTGTGTGCATTTTTGGGCGCCGCACCTGCGCAAAGATATTTTGGCCTTGGAGGGAGTGCAGAGGAGGTTTACTAGGCTGATACCGGAGTTGAGGGGGTTGAGCTATGAGGAGAGGCTGAATAAACTGGGCTTGTACTCGTTAGAGTTTAGAAGAATGAGAGGAGATCTCATTGAGACGTATAAGATGATGAATGGGATGGATAGGATAGAGGTGGAAAGACTCTTCCCGCTCAAAAAAGACAATAGGACTAGGGGGCACAGCCTCAAGATAAAAGGGGGGCGGTTTAGAACGGAGTTGAGGGGGAACTTCTTCACTCAAAGGGTGGTGAATCTCTGGAATTCTCTGCCCGTTGAATTGGTGGAGGCTGCCTCGCTAAATATTTTTAAGACGCGGGTTGATGGGTTTTTGATAAGAGAGGGGATTAAGGGTTATGGGGAGAGGGCGGGAAAGTGGAACTGAGCAGCGACAGATCAGCCATGATCTTATTGAATGGCGGGGCAGGCTCGAAGGGCTGGATGGCCTACTCCTGCTCCTATTTCTTATGTTCTTATGTTCTTAAACCAGTGTACGGCATTGTGTCCATTTAGGTCTGCAACACAATAGTGGAGGAGGCAGAGAGGAGAAACTCAGGAAGGAGGGAGGAGAGGAAAGGCTCTCCATAAATGATCTCATCCCCGAAGAATGTTTTGTGAGCACCATTTTTACTTAGCAAGTCAGTAGAAGCACCTCAGGAGGTTACAATTTAAAAGGATGGGTCATCAAAGGCTCTTCCTTCATACCAACCTGGGAAGTCAAAGTAGGAGAAGGATAGCCCACCTTCTGCCCATGAAGTCTTGACCGTTTACACCCCCACATTCTTCCAGGTGGGATTAGACCACATTAGAAACAGTTTGCCAAACATTGATGCATCAGGGAGGCCACAGAGGCATTCTATGCAAGAGGAAGAGTGTCACATGAAAGCTGATATGAATTCTCCCGGTTGGCAGAATTTCCCACTGGTGCACAACATTGACTACACGAAGTGGCTTTGCAGCATCCATATCAACAGAGTAACAGCAGTGTTCCCTATAAGTTTCTGTCCACGCGCAGACTGAGTTTTGTATTGTCCACCAATATCAAGGTAATGTGAGGAAGTGTGCTAGCAATAGAAACGAGACATCTATACATAGACTGAGATTTCACCTCCACGTTAAACCCTTTTTCTAAAAATATCCCTGTTTAATTTTAACCCGTCCTCCCCCACTGTGATAATCTATGGATCTAGAATTCTCTCATCTTAAAAATTTGAATTCCCTGAATGACTTATAAGCATATTTTAAAAAAACACTGGAGTAACATAAACATTAAAAAAAAAACACAAAAAATTGGTTCCATTGATAAACATTGAGTAGCAATCACAAAGACCATGATAATTTTCTTTTGCCAGTTCTATGGGATACCATTTCCTTGTAAATTTCATGGTAAGGTGCAACCGCACAACACGTATCTTTGGAACAGGAATAGGCCATTCTGCCCCTTGAGACTGTGCCACCAATCAATAGTCCTTCCGAGGCCAATATCATGAGTTGTCCACCACTTCCACAATGGATAGGATAGACTCCAGGCTGTGTAAAGTCTTTTGCCATGTTGAATTCCTCCAAGCTCATAGCCAGTGTCTGCAGATGGCTGGACAGACCAGGCAGGCATTTTGGTGCGTACTGAGATATCAGCAAATTTCTGTGATTGTCATCTGAGGCTCCTGTATTAGAGGGATCTGGGGGAGTGTTTTGACATGAACAGTTCTTTCCCCCTAATCTAACTGTATCCATTTGTGCCTGGTGACACACCAAGTGCTGATTCAAACTCAGCACTAGCCTCTAAAATTTATCCTGTCCCAGTATGTGAGCTGGTGGCTGCAACTGACTGTGTCTCCTCTTCAATTTCTTGGGGTTACTCTTCCTCATTACTCTTGGGAGGCTGAGCAACCATCAGGTCTGGAAGATTTGTAAGTATAAAAGCACAAATGGATGGGTAAGAACGAGACAATGTGGGAGTGGGGAGGAAAGCAGGAATTCTATAACTGTCTGCAGGTTCTCCATCATGGCATTTGTCAGGATGAGAATGAGGGGCGAGTGCATAAGTTAATACTTATTGTCAGGGAAAAGCTGAGATAATATGAAAATATGAGATATAGTGATTCATTTTTATTCATTCATGGGACATGGACATCACTGGCTGGCCAGCATTTATTACCCATCCCTAATTGCTCAAGGGCAGTTGAGAGTCAACAACATTGCTGTGGTTCTGGAGTGACATGTAGGCCGGACCAGGTAAAGATGGCAGATTTCCTTCCCTACAGGACATTAGTGAACCAGATGGGTTTTTCCAACAATCAATGATTTCACAGCCATTCTTAATTCCAGATATATTTTATGAAATTCAAATTCCACCATCTGACGTGGTGGGATTCGAACCCAGGTCCCCAGAACATTAGCTGAGTTTCTGGCTTAATAGTCTGGTGATAATACCATCAAGCCATCATCTCCTCTTGTTATATGTTGGTTATATGTTTTTAAAAACTATTTGCAAATGGAAGCTGTTTAATGGTAGGAACAGTTTGGCCACGTTAATGGAACTAGGGCTTTTGGTACATTGATGAGCCTGGCAACACTGTAACACAGATGTTTGCCTAAGGCAATGATATATCAAGTGCTGGAGTAAGAGTTAAATGTTCAAAGGAGGAGGCAGTGTGTGAATTTGCAATTATATTCTACAGGTGAATTCACAAAATGAAGGTGATTAAGTTGACTTCTGAGATGAGTTCAGATAAGGAGGAAAAAAAAGGAAAATGGTATATCAGGAGCAATTTCAACCTATGCAAGTTAGCTGTTGGGAGATTCAGACCGCAGCAGGAAGAGTGTTATTTGGACTCCCAGCAAGCTATGTTTGTGGAAAAGCTTACTTTGACAATCAATTATTATGTCTTATATCAGAGGCAACCCCAGAAGATACAAGTGCCTGGTGTGATAACAATTGCTGGATTTTGCCTATGATTTTAATAGTCAATAGGTTGTTGTTTGGGGAGAATTAGCTCTGAAGTTAGGGAAATAAAGGTGTTTGGAACAGGGTAAATTTTGGGAAACTGTGTCTAGCCATTGAGTTAGTTAAGTGAATTTCTGGCTGAGTTTATTGTTATTTATTTCATTGTTTTATTTCAATGAATCATTCTCATACCTTTCATCACATTGCACTAAATGGCAAAATGCAGTTGTGAGCAGATGTTTCAAGTTTCCAATCTGGGATTTGGAATAGCATTCAACATCAGTTGTGCTCTGAACACTTACTATGACCCTCAGTAGTTTTGTGAGTGCATCTCATTCTCTGGCATTGGTACTGATGGTCCTATTGAAGGGGGGCTTTGAGAATGCTGACAGACTGAATGCAGGCTGGCCCTGAATCTGTCACACTTTTCCCACTTGTGTGTTATGTTCTCCAACATGAGAGGGGACAGCATATCAATGAATACGTGTTAAGGCATTTGGATAATGTGCCTGACGTAGCTGAATGACTGTCAGTTTATCCAGTGGCCCGTATGTGCCTTGCTGCAAGCTTACCTGTTATAGAGACTGCATCTTTAATAAAAGAAGGCAGCCTGAAACACATGCTGTGTTCGGACCAATACACAACGGCTGCCACCAGCAGTGTAGAGCGCCGCTCAGAAAAGAGTGGCTCAGAGTCATGCTACCATCATGGCAATAGGGTTGGTGCACCTGGTGTACATATTTGAAAATGGTGTGGCAAATTGTGGCACACCTGCCCAACTAACAGGGTTATCCAATTTGCAGCACCACAGGTTTTAAAGCATTGCTGATGTACAGTCGAAGTGGTGCAAGCTGATAGAAGCAGGCCAGACAATTCTGCAATGCTTGCCAACCCTACTTTGCCAATTACACGGGCCAACTGCTTCAGTTTGGTCTAAGTCTGTCCTCTGGGGGACATTGCCATCTGCACGGATGGTACAACCAGTTGTTGGCAAGAATGCCACTGACAATCAATTTATTTTTAATGCCTATATCTCAGACTCTGCTTTTGCATCGGAATAGTGAGTGATCTCTTCTTCCATTGGACACCATAATATTTCAACCCAACATCACACATCAAAGTGAATGCGGTCAAAGGTTGCTATCATGTGGTTGACATGAAGCCTCGGAAGATGGGAATATATCAAGGATTTTGTTGTAATTTGCATTGTGACATTGTCCCCCTGTAGGGGCTTGTGTGATAGAGCCACAGGATTTTATGAAGGGTTGACTTGAGCAAGTAACAAAAAAGGAATGGGTTAACGGGCTGCATTTTGCATCATGTGCAGCTTGCCTGGTAAGTGGTACTGCTAGCTCAACGTGTATTGCAAATCCTGCAAACTGTGCTATCTCTTCATGATTCCTGGAAAGTCTCAGAATTGGAGAGAGCGTACAGTGTATCCACCCTCTCCTTCTCAGCGTTATTATACCATCGTCTGCCATAAGGATGCAGTGGTGTGCCAGTCAGAGCAAGTCTCCTCACATTATGTCCAGGGGACAATGTTCACTTTGCCATCCTTGAAGACAGGATCTGAAGGCAACACCACAATGCCACCATTTGCACACAGACTCTTTATTTATATCTCGACTGTGAATTATCCTTGCTCCTGAACTTACCCACTATTTATCCTCCTACTACAGCGTTCGAAAATACTGAAACTTGCTGCTTCAATTTTTGAGCATTGGCGAAGACTGCAAGATTTTTCCCCATATTCAACCACATGCCTGTAAGTGCCAGGGGCATTACATTTTTTCAGCAGTTCCCTTTAAAATCTGCAGACTCCATGTTCCCCAGACCTGCCTTCCCAGCAGAAGCTGCATGAAACTGAGACTGTGCAGGGAGCATTTACAGAACAATCAAATGGCCCCACCTCTTTGCAAAGCAGCACTGAAACTAGCGCAGGAGCGCTGTCCAGTCAGCACCACTGATAGGCTTCCCAAAGGGAAAGAGAAAGCACTCTATTTAAATGCTGCTTGCTTGCACAAATATACACTTGGCAGTCAATCAGCACATAGGCCCAACTCCTTGAACATATTTTCCACGTGCAGCAAGCCGAAAGTAAAGATCCTTCAACTGCAATATTTCACTTCACTGTGGGCTTGCAAAGCTTCAATTTTTAAAGTCTGACAAGAAATGTCCTAAAGTCTGACAAGACATGTCATTTCTTGACTTTATTGATGCTGATATTCCACATATAGATGTCTACAAAGCCACAATTTTGGCCTCATTATAGCACAACACTTGTAATCATCTTGGACCGAAAGTCTAGCTATTATGTGTGATTAGGCTGTATTAAAACACCAAGGTGTAAGATTGCATCGAGACACAGAGATAATGAGCTTTAACAAGAGGAAATGTGTTATTACTGATGCAGGCTGTACAGAATTCATTTAATGAACATCCATTTACAAAATTAACTCGTGTCTCATTCCAAATAAATGCAAATGGACAACGGATTGCCTTTTAAATATGTAAAACAGCAAGTGAAACAATTGAAGCAAGGAAAATCCATTCCACTTAAAAATTAAGAATCAATTTGAAAATACAAGTGATGTTTTTATCATTCCAGTGTTATTGGATTTGATTTTTTTAACTTGTTATTTTGAGGGGGTTCTGAGTTTAGAGCAATGGTTCCCAAACTTTTATCTGCATTGGAACACCTTTATACGATTAAAAAAAAACCTTGAGGCACATCTCTAATATTCACTGAATCCTACAAAGCAGAAGGAGGCCATTCGGCCCATTGAGTCTGCACTGACCACAATCCCACCCAGACCATACCTCCATAACACCATGCATTTACCCGATGTAGTCCCCCTGACATTAAGGGGCAATTTAGTATGGCCAATGGACTGAACCCATACATCTTTGAACTGTGGGAGGAAACCAGAGCACCCGGCGGAAACTCATACAGACATGGGGAGAATGTCAAACTTCACACAGATAGTCACCCAAGCTAGGATTTGAATCCTGGCCCCTGGTGCTGTGAGACAGCAGTGCTAACCACTGTGTCATCCCAGATGTCCCATGGGAACCCTGAGGCCCCACTGAATGGGATGAAAGCTGAATATTGGGTGTCAACGCAATCGGGATTCACCCAACATACCCCACCGGCCTCCATCAAGTCCAGCCAAAGAATGTGGCAACCTGATTATTATGCAAAGCTGCTAATAGCAATATAATTAATGGGTTTATGACCAATTCACCGCCCCCCCCCCCCCCCCCATTCACCCACCTCTCCAGCAGAAAATGCACTGGGTGGCCTTTGGTGCTGGTAATGACCAGCATGGACCTGGTGTGCTGGACCCCAAGAGACCAAAGGAGCAGCACCCACCGCTCAGAGAAGTGCAGCGTCTCCCCCACCACTCAAATAATGAGTCACCCCCACCCACCAGCCGCGCACACACACACACACACACACACACACACACACAAAGCACAAGCATGACAGTGATCTGAATTAATCCCACCTCAGTCCCCCTTCTCACCCCCTCAGACCCCCACTCAGTACCCCTCTCCCATCAGACCCTTGGATGTTCCCCTGGTCAGCCGGGGTGGGGGTGGGGGGGGGGGGGGGTGCACTTCTTTTGTTTGAGGGAGGGAGACCTGTCAGTAACCATGGAAATTGGGGCATCCTGATCCCTGACAGCAGGGCTGACTGATGTGAATCGCAGGATGCATTAATTTGCATTGTCAGTTGGCTGAATCCCACCTTAACGCTGGTACCCTGCAAGGCTGTGTCCTCAGCCCCTTACTGTACTCCTTATACATCTCTGACACCTGGCTGTGTGGCCAAATTCCCCTCCAACTCAATTTTCAACCTTGCTGACGACGCCACTGTAGTGGGTCGGATCTCAAACAATGAGAGATAGAGTACAGGAATAAGAGAGAGAGAATCTGGTAAACTGGCGTGACAAAAATAATCTCTCCCTCAATGTCAGTAAAATGAAGGAGATAGTCATCGACTTCAAGAAGTGTAGTGGGGGAACACGTCCCCATCTACGTCAACAGGGATGAAGTGGAAATGGTCGAGAGCTTCAAGTTTTTAGCTGTCCAGATCACCAACCTGTCCTGGTCCCTCCACACTGAGACAATAGATAACAAAGCCCAGTAACACTTCTACTTTCTCAAGAGGCTAAGCAAATTTGGCATGTCTGCTACAAGTCTCACCAACTTTCACAGATGCACCATAGACAGCATTCTTTCTGGTTGCATCAGAGCTTGGTATGGCTCCTGCTCTATCCAAAACCACAAGAAACTACAAAAGATCGTGAACAAAGGGTCATCACACAAACCGGCCTCCCATCCGTTAACTCTGTCTACATTTCCCACTACCTCGGAGAGGCAGCTAGTATAATCAGGAACCTCACATACCCCAGACATACCCTCTTCCACCTTCTTCCATCAGGAAAAAGATACAAAAGTCTGAGGTCACATACCAACTGACTCAAGAACAATTTCTTCTCTGCTACCATCAGACTTTTCAATGAACCAACCTCATATTAAGTTGATCTTTCTCTACATGCTAGCTATGACTGCAACACTACATTCTGCACTCTCTCCTTTCCTTCTCTGTGAAGGGTATGTTTTGTCTGTATAGTGTGCAAGAACAATACTTCTCACTGAATACTAATACATGTGACAATAATAAATTAAATCAGATCAAAACCCTCCAAGTTTTCACTCTGGCAAGAACATAAAATCTGAAAATGGCAGAATTTTGCCCTCCAACCAAGTGGCCCACTTTTATCTCCAAAACCTCAACCTCAACTCTCCCAAATTGGGAATAAGTGCCCATGATAGCAGGAAGTCTGGAGGGTTTTTCACTGGTGTTAGAACATCTATCACGTGGGATTCTCCAGCTGTTCAGAGACACGGCCACCATTTTTAATGGGTGACCCAGAGTGAGTAAGAGAACAGAACAAGGGCCACCTAGCATAAACCTGAGGATAAGTAATCATCTTTCTCCTAACAGTTGCTGCTGGGCTTGAAGCACACAACACAATGCGGCCTCACTATATCCTTGGCAAAACCAGTTACACCCAATCATGCCTGCATATTCAGATGGAGAGTAATAGAGAGTAGGAACAAGGAGGATTACATTACCGGCACACGTGGGAAGGTGGGGTTACAGATTGGCTTGTCTTAAAGAAGTCTCTGTAATCTTCTGTAGGTGAACTGTATGTCTTCATTAACTAATAGAAGTTTAGCACAGCCAATCAACCTAATCCACACACCTTTGGACTATGGAAAGAAACTGGAGCAGCCGGAGGAAACCCTTGCAGACACAGGGAGCATATGCAAACTCCATACAGAGGTCATCTGAGGCCAGGCTTGAACTCGGGTCCCTGGAGTTGTGAGGCAACAGTACTAACCATTGTGCCATCATGCCTTGCCTGGGTCATGTTCCTTCTTACATCACTGTGTTGGTGGTACTGTAATCAGTCTCTCATTAATCCTACATTGCCAGACCCTTATGCTACTGTACAAAGGCCTACTCAATGTACGGCCATTCAAATGTTGTCAACTCCATCCCATTAACACTGTACAGTGGCATTCTCTTCTACCAATGAGTGAGATACAAGTGTCAGATAAGTATTCACCATGCAAAATGGGTAGAGATCTGCGTTGATGGAGCTCCCACTGTACTGCTTTGTTTTCCCCCAACGTGCATTCCACTATAGCACCCAAGGTAAGTGAAAATCAAGCCCAAAACTTCCTAGTCTGCTTAGGTTAGCCCCACCCTTGCTGGAGAGCCAGATGCTAACACTCAAACAGGCAGCGACAGAGGTGACAGGTTCGTAACCAAACTAAACAGACGCTGCAGATTAATTAGACATTTAATGAAACACAGCTGCTTGGGTTTCAGAGGTAATAAAACTCTCATTGAGAATTTTTATATTAGCCTGCAATGCTTCAAATCCTCTGATTTCCCTGTCACTGAAATCTCAATAATTATTCTATCTTCAGAATATATTCCCAATTCGGAGTAATTGTAGTCATGGTGATTAATATTATAGCTGGTTGGTAGCATTAATTCCTTAAAAATAGATTCTTCCTCTTCAAGACAGGATTCTTTGGTTAATGCATTTTGAAACATCCTTCATTTTCTACTGTGATGATATATTCCACTAGCGTTATGCATAGTGTAACTAAATGAGCTTGTAATGTTTCAATTATGATGTTATAGTTGTTATGTGCAGAATCATGAATAATCTTCCACATGTTCTTATTCTCCCTTCTCTTTAAGGTTATGGTTGATGTTAAATTCTGCAACTCCCCGAGCACCACAGTTCAGAGTCATGTGGGAAGTTATAGTATCGGTCAAGTACTTGGATGACTTTTCTTACATACTGATAAATACCTCAAATGTACAGTACAGATCAGGTTTCATTAACTAATAGAACTTTAGCATGGCAATCAACCTAACCTGCACATCTTTGGACTATGGGAGGAAACTGGAGCACCCGGAGGAAACTGTGCAACCGTCACACAGACAGTCATCCGAGGCCAGAGTTGAACTCAGATCCCTGGAACTATGAGGCAATGGTGCTAACTACTGCACCACCATGCCAGCCCTGGGCCATGTGCCTTCTTATATGACTGGGTGGGTGGTATTGTATTCAGTCCTTCATTAACTCTACATCTGCCAACCCTTCTACTACAGTACGAAAGCCTAAGGAACGTACGGCCGTTCAAATCTTGTCAACCCCACCCTATTAACATATTAACATTGTCTAATGGCATTTAGTCCTACCAATGAGCAAGATACAAGTGCCAGGTAAGTATTTGCCTCGCAAAATGGGTAGAGGTCTATGTTGATTGATCTCCCATTTATCCATGAGTTAGGAGCTTAAAAACACATTGATGCAATTGTACACATGGAACACAAGTAAACTGGTGGGACAGCTGCAATATCTCAGTCTGAAAGAGGGTTTTGAAGTTGTAATTGTACCACCTCAGCAGAGAAGAAATGTCTCAAACAAAGGCCAATTTTCCATCCTTGCTTACAGTGGTGACAGGATGTGAATGGCCAGAAAATTCCAGCCAAGATCTGACCATCTTGTGTTGGTCTCTTTGGAAATGGACAGAATGAAATCGCAAAACTATTTACATCAAAATGCAGTAGAGATTGTGATGAACAAAGTAATCTCATTCCCAGTGCATGAAATACTGATGTAATTTGTCTTTGCTTTGATGCATTATCAGGTAAGTACTCCAGCTGAGTTCAGCTCCTCTTCAAAGTCTTACTGTATCCACCTTCACTACCTCCTCCTGACTCCTGTTTCACAAATTGATCACCCTTGTGAAAATAGAAACAACTGATTATCCAACCTCACTCCCTGTATCCTCTGATGTCTCCAGTTTTATTGGCCCAATTACCTCACAGTCTGCTTTTCTGTCCTTATCTTTAGTTTTAATTATTTAGTGCAAGCATCCACTAGATCTTCATCCCTCCAAATGAGACCAAACTCCAGGTATAAACTTAGTGATGTTAGACCAGTTCTTCTCTGCACCTACTTCAGAATGGGAATGCCCTTTCTGAAGTGGATGGACTAAAACTGGGCACAGCTCTCTAAATGATATTCTGTAAAAGCCTTAATTAACCTTCTATAATTAGGATCCTGGTTTTACAAAGGAGGGTCTGAGAAATAAAGCCCAAAACCCTGCCTGCCTTGGCTGTGGTTTTCCGACATGTCACTTGTAACTTGAGGGAACGGTTGATGATCACACCCAATATTTCCTTCCTCCCAGCTATTGTGAACCAATCCCACTCATTATATTTCATGTGCTGAGTGCATAACAGAACACTTGCCTTGTACATCAATCAATACAAACCCATATGCAGTTTATTACCTACTTTTGAGGTCTTAATTCTGTCACACAAATTGGTGTCACCCACAAATTTAATTACAGTGTCGCCAATATCCTCCTCCATATCATTAATAACTATAATCAACAGAAGGATCCTTGGCAATCCTGGCACTTCTCACTCTACAGTAACACTGCTGCCTCACAGCACTTGGGATCTGGGTTCGATTCCCAGCTTGGGTCACTATCTGTGCAGAATCTGCACTTTCTTCCCACGTCTGTGTGGGTTTTCTCCAGGTGCTCTGGTTTCCTCCCACAGTCCGAAAGATGTGCATTGGCCATGCTAAATTCTCCCTCAGTGTACCCCAACAGAGTGTGGCGACTAAGAGATTTTCATAGTAACTTCATTGCAGTGTTAATGTAAGCCTACTTGTGACACTAATAAATAAAAAATAACTAGAAAGTGGTTGCACTAAAACTCACTCATTGCTTTTAGTCACTTGGCCAATTTTGAATCTTTTGAATCCATCCATCTGCAATACACAACTTAATTTCACTCACAATTCAGCATCTTCTCAAAAACCTTGTGGAAATCCAATCACATTCCCACAAATGCCATTCTGGCCATGATTTTTTAAAACCTGAATCTGATTCATCAATAATAGTATTTGTTTTCAAAAACGAATATTAAGTGTCCTCTAGAATTCCCGAATGTTCTGAATGCTTATTTATACTATCTCTTATAATACAGTCTTTTATCTTTTCCATTACAGAGGCTTGACTGAGTGGTCAATAATGTCATGAATATGACTTTCAAACCTTGATGAATAAGGAGACCTTGCATTTGTGTTCTGCAATCCTCCAGCACACTCCCATATCTGAGTAAGGTTTTAAGATGTTTACCCAGGGCATCCCACAAGATCACTGCCATTTCATCCAGTACCTCAGGATCAATAAATCCTGGCCCCAATGCTGAATCTTTTTAATTTAACCTTTTTGCTATGACGTATGAACAACCTATTTGGGTTTTAGTCCAGATGACTGAATAAAGGGCAGCTCCAGCCTTTCAGTTTAAAGGACAGATGCAAAGTCAATATTCAAATCTCCTACAATGCATTTAGTTATAATTATTTCTAATTCATAATTTGCACTCTCACTGAACTTTGCAAAATATACAAAGAATATTTCCCATTATTATGCTCTTCTCCAGATTAGTTTTTGCATTCCTAATAATCTTTTCTTTCAGTCAATACTGTCTGAATGTGCCTTTCTCTATCTCAAGGGCTGCTGATCCATTTATAACTCCTCTCCCCGTGTCTCTTGCCAAATTAGCTTTCTATGAAGTTGTTGCAACTTTCTCTTATTGTTCACATGTCTATGTTTCCCAGAACGAGGACATATTTTCCAGAATGATGTTGATTTTTAAGTATGCCTTCCTTGTGCATTTCAGTCACCTTTATCCAGTCACGTCTGGCTCTTAACCATTGTTACATCTCTTTTCAATTCTGTAAATTGAGCCTTATTATAATGCAGCACCATTGTACTGTTATTCCACAGCTTGCCGCAGCTCGATAGTTTAACACCAAATCTGCAAGTTGTTCCTCCACCTGGATCATCAGTAGCTCATTACTAATAATTAAATTTAATATATTAGCAACAGCGGACGAGTGACAAACTGCCTCAATCTTCACAGCATGTTCAAGTGTAGAGGCGAATTAAAATTTCCAATATCTTCAGACACTCTGTGATTGAAATCCTGCCTTTTTTTCCTATAGGATATATATTTTATTTTCTGACCTTATCAGTTTAAAGAAACCCTGAATGCTTTATCCAAATTGGCAGAAAAATAAATGAGAACCTTTGCACAAGGTGAACTCCATCGTTGATGAATAACTCCAGCCATTTAATGAACTGGGTCCAGTTCTCAATGTACTCGAGCTCCTTATCCCTTGTCCAATGTTGTTCTAGTCGGCAACTCCTTTCATAGTCAGTAGCAATCCTGAAATGTCAGGCTGAAGGCCAGATTTTTTAAATTATGTGTCATCTTGTTTATACCTGTGCTTTATGATTTTGCATTTTCTCATTTTAGTTTTATTTGTCTCCACATGAACAGTATTTGGTTTTTTCAGCACTGCCTCAACTCCATTACCTCATTCGGCTAACTTGACTGCTATAAAATATGAAACTGTAGAACGTCCCCATCAATAAAATTGTTCAATTTTCACAGTGGCATAGCAGTTAGTACTGCTGCATCACAGCGCCAGGGACCTGAGTTCAGCTCCGGCCTCGGGTGACTGTCCGTGTGGAGCCTGCATATTCTGTATGGGTTTCCTCTGGGTGCTTCGGTTTCCTCCCACATGCCAAAGATGTGCAGGTTAGCTTAACTGGCCATGCTAGGGTAAATACATGAAGTTATGGGGATAGTGCATGGGTGGATTGTTGTTGGTGCAGGCTCTAGGGGCCAAATGGCCTCCTTCTGACCTACAGGGATTCTATGACTCCACTTGTCAGATTTTGCCTATTTTCCAAAAGGTAAGGAAGTAACATTGAACTTGCGAAAGACTTTAGCCTGCAGTCAGAGTATGATAAACAGATTTGGACACCCCATTATAAGCAGAGTGAAATGGCAGTGTATTTTCATGATAGTGTGATGCGTGCACATATAATATTGATCCTTCATTTAATTGACTGGTCAACTTTATTTTAAAAAGGACTTTTAAAAGCAAAGACACTGACTTAAGATGGCTGCCATAGGTCACCTGACATTGGTATTACAAGTTGGTCAGTTCTGGAAGTTTCCAATGTGGATTACAATTAAGACATTCCACGGCAACCTGTAATGGAATTTCATATCCGCTGATGTCAAGAATCACTTCAATGATGAAGTGAAACTGAACTGGCCCTCATATTTTCATTTCTATAAAGCTACCTTTCAGACAGAGACAGAAAAGCTACTGAGACAATGGTTATATATAATGTGTTGGCATGTTCCTGGATCACCACAGGGAAGAATGGTCTATTCAGAAGTGATTGATGGGATATTATAGACAGCAATCACCTAGGCTATAACACAATAGTCAAGGTATGTCTAGACGTGTGCTTCTGAAATTTTCTTCCCATAATTATTTCAGAAGGTAAGTCATTTGACCAGGCTAGTCATTTGGAAATGTCTTTCAATTACAACACCCTGGTTTTTGGGGGCAGCCAGAAAAGTCATCTCACAGAGCAGTAACATCATCATTCTCTCCCCTTTTTCAATTCCAAGACCCTAATCTCAGTGACAGTTTGGAATCCATCAAAGAGATAGAAATTTCAATCAAAAGGAATCTCAGGTGCAATACCACTGACCTTTGGAAAAGTTGTATTACATTGAAAAATAAGAAACTGGCTGGAATTTTACCATCCCACCTGCCACGGGAATCGGAACGGGAAAGGGGCGGAGCATGAAAAGATCCACTAACATCGGGCGGGATTTTACAGTTTCAGGGTTAGCGAGGTCGTGAAATCCCACCCGCCACCTCCAAAAATTGCAATTTACACCATGCTCAACTCCACTGGAATTTCAAGACTAACCTGGAAAAAACTTGCTTCAACCACGAATGTGTCGGCATCTTTAAGACCTGAATAGCAGGTTAGTTGTAAAGTGTCACATTCTAATCAGTAATCTGTAAACTGTCTGTGCTGTTATATGCTCTGTCTGAGGCCAGAACTCTCCATTCACCTGATGAAGGGGCAAACCCTGAAAGCTTGCGAGTTTACTATCAAGTAAATTGGTTAGACTTAAACCTGGTGTTGTCAGACTTCTTATTGTGTCAACCATGAACACCAGTGAAGCACTCAAACCGTAAACGCTTTTTTTTGACTTGCCTTTTATCTTTGAGTGTTAAATTCAGCCAAAGAAATTTTTAATGTCTGTACCTGCGTGGGTAGCGAAGGTTAGGACATCTTTATATCTTTACCTGGCTGTGCTTTTAGCTCCTTTTGTATTTAAACTCAGAAATGCCTGTTGGACTGCTCTTTATGCTGTGCATGTTAATGGTAAGTACAGGCTTTGCGGTAATACCCTTCATCCCATTAAATTATAAACCCCAGTTACGCTCAATCAAGGAATGGGAGGGAAAGGTCAACTCCTGTCCTCGCTGGTGGTAACTGTACATTCACAGCATGAGGGGTCATAGCTATAAAGTGAAAATGAAGAGGTTAGGGATAAAAACAGAAAATCCTTCACCTATTCAGCAGGTCAGGCAGCAATCCGAGACCAGAGAAAGAGCTGACATTTCAGGTCAGGATGAGACAAGATAGAGGTGGAATAGGTTTCGAGCATGCGAAAGGGACAAAAGTGGGAAAGAGCATAGGGGAAACTCTATGATACGGTGGATGGCAGGAGCAATTCAAAGAAAAAGATTCAATGGTACAAAAGACAAAGGGAGTGATAATGGGCAAAGTAAAGAAATAAGAGGTGCGTCCAAATGAAGTGTGAATGGCTACATGGTAGCCATTTGAATGCAATATGAAGGAATAAAGAATGAAACAAAAGAAAGAGGTTATGATCTAAAAATTGTTGAACTCTATGTTGAGTCCAGTGTCGGGCAGCACGGTGGCATTGTGGTTAGCACTGCTGCCTCACAGCGCTAGGGACAGGGGTTCGATTCCTGGCTTGGGTCACTGTCTGTGCAGAGTCTGCGCATTCTCCCCATGCCTGCATGCATTTCCTCTGGTTTCCTCCCACAGTCTGAAAGATGTGCTGGTTAGGTGCATTGGCCATGTTAAATTCTCCCTCAGGTGTACCCGAACAGGTGCTAGAATGTGGCGACTCAGGGATTTTCACAGTAACTTCATTGTAGTATTAATGTAAACCTACTTATGACAATAATAAATAAACTTTAAAGCAGCTATTGGGGTGCCAAGTTGAAAAGTGATTTGCTGTCCCTTGACCTTATATTGGAACTGTAGCAGACCAAGGGCAGAGGGGTCAAAGTGGGAGCAAGGTGGAGAATTGCAATGATGAACAATAGGAAGATCAGGGTCAAGCTTACAGATTGGGCACCTAGTTTGTGTTTGTTCTCCCTAATGGAGAAGAGGACCACATCACTGGCACTGAATAAAGTATAAATTGAAAGATGCACAACTAAATTACTGCTTCGTGTGTAAGGAGAGTTTAGGCTTTAGATGATGAGAAGGAAGGAAATAAAAGATCACCTTTCCTGCGCTTGCATGGAAAAGTGCTGTGGAAAGGGAGGGGTTGTCAGCAGTGATTGAGTGGACCAGGGTGCAGTGGGTAACAGAGTCCCTGTGGAATGCTGAAAGGAGGGAGCAGGGGGAGAAAGGTTTGGTGGTGGCATCACGCCAGAGATGTTGGAAATGGCAGAGAATGATCTATTGAAATGCAGAGGCTGGTGGATGGGTTGTGAGGGGAGGGGAAACATATCATGGTGTGTGGAGGGAGGGGAATGGGTGAGAGCAGCAGTTCATGAAATAGATCAACACAGATGAGGGCCCTGTCCACCATATGGGGGGAGTGATGGGCATGGGGTGAGAGAAGGGGTTTGGGGGGGGAAATCATTGGTTGGGAAATTAGTATTCATTTTTCACCAGTTACCTAATAGAAACTCAAGATTCTGAAGGCATAAGGTTAATAGTAATTGCCTAATTCCATTGATCAGTGATATAGTAACAAGGGAATACACATTTCAGAAATCCAAGAAATAATTAAAGAGGATAAAACAAAACAGAATATAAAATCATCAGCAATGAATGATTATTTTAAAATTAATTAGATAGTTGCAGGATGTTGTAGTAGATTTTGATTAGGCTAACTTCTTTACACGGAGAAAAATACCAATACAAAATTGATGTAATGTTCCACAGTTCTCAGCTAACTGGGAGAGGAAACTTGCAGAAAGAAGAAACGTAATGGTCTGGGGTGGAAGGAGGGGTGTTTTTCACTAACCAGCCATTTTAGAACCTGCCCCATTTTCCAGTACAGAGACAAGGTAGATAATTACAAATGAACCATAGAATCCTTACAGTGCAGAAAGAGATCATCCAGCCCATCGAGTCTACACTGACTCTCTGAAAGAGCATCCCACCCAAGCCCTCCTCTCTGCCCTATTCCCATAACCCTGCACATCTACCATGGTTAATCCACCTAACCTACACATCTTTGGACACTACGGGCAATTAAAAACAATCTTTAAAAAAGAAAGAATGCAATGAATAATGCAACAAGACAATTGCTGGTCGTGGGTTAAGGCTTAATGTTTTATAAAAGGCGTGACATTTTTCAATGAGCATTGCTTCTTTGAAATTCAGAGGATCTGCAGATTCAAGTAGGCTGTTAGTTAACTTGGGCCTTTCTGACCATAGATTGGACTATCCTTTATACTTTACTAACAGAAACATTTTTCCCAGACCTTCATTTGTAGACGCCTCTGGACATACAACATCCTGCTCATAAATCTGAACAATCCAAGTGGAAAATTTAATTCGGACAGTGGCTACAGCAGACTCGACTGATCCCTATACTAACCTTTATACTGGTTAGTTTGAGATACTGTATTGTTAGGTGGGCTTTTGACAGATGTGGAGTTCAAGTCAAGTCTTGCATGGAACTCGGTAATGGGGAGTTAACTTCAACTAGAGCTGACAGCAACCCTCTTATTTTGGAGGGTTTGCATCTACCAGTCTTCAACATGAAGATTCCTCAGGCTTGAAACATCTAAAATCACAGACTTCCACAGAATGGCAACCTCCGTCAGATTGCTGCTCTGATTGAACTGACCTTCACTGGGATTCTGAAGCTCATGTCCCACCCAAACTCCCTCACTCAGGCTGACTGAGACGTGCCCAGACTGCATTGACGTGGAGTAAGTGGGGGGCAGAAAGGTAAATTACTCCCCTTTTTCACAGCAGTAAGGAGGTGGGGGAAAGAGGCCAGAAGGGGGAAGTCTGGGGGAGGGAAATTGATGAGCGTGTGAAAGGGGGGGGAAAACACAGCAGGTGGAGGGGGGATCAACAGGGAGACTGGGAGGGGGCATGTGGTAGATCAGGGGAGGGGTTTGGTGGTACTTTGTTGGGTCGCCTCGTATTGTGTGTGTGTGTTGTTGGGTCCCCTTGTATTGTGTGAGTGTGGCGGGGTGGGTCTTGTGTGAGGTTGGATTGGGGTGTTTAAATAGTTACTCTGGAGTTAGAATTGATTTTTTTCCCTTACTTATTCAGAGTAACTAACGGGGTAAAACTGGCAGACCCATCTGAAGTTAGCAATTCAAATTGCTTCTTCAGGTGGTTCCCAGCCCGTGCAATTGTCCAGAGGAAGGTGGCACTTCTGGGCAAGTGTCGGGTGAACACTTAGGTGGGAAAGTCCTCAAAGGTTTTCGCAGCACATCATTGGGGTAGCCCCAAATGTGACACTGGGGAACCAGGAAGTTATGGGCCCTTATTTTTTTACCTTTATAGGTGCGCATATGTTAAATGAAGCAGACACATGGACTGCCGGTTTATGTTTGCAGCCTTAGTTATTAGCTATGCAACCGAAGGTCCTAAATCAGAAGCGTGTTAGAACTCCAAGTAAAATACACATCTCAGCCTGACAGGGCAGCTGTCTGCATGTCCCCCAAAGGAGTAGAAGACAGATGCTGCAGTACTGCTATGTACTGCAACTCCCTCACCTTCTGTCAGCTCAAGAAAACAGTCAGATTCATGCCTGAGCTTCTTAGGCAGTGTAAAAGCAGGAGAAAAATCAAATGGTTCACACGAGATTGCACAGAGCAAAAGGTCTTAACAGGAACAGAGAATGTTGGAAGCACTCAACAGACCTGAATCTATGGAGAAAGAAATAGGGTTAATGTTTCAGGCCGATGACCTTTCTAACAGAAGATAGTTGACCTGAACCATTGACATTATCATTTTCTCTGCAGAAGTTGCCTGATTTTTTTTTAGCTGAGTACTGTTTTGTGTTTTCATTTTCCAGCAGCCACAGTATTTTCCTTTACATCATGAAAGGACTTTGATTTGATTTGATTTATTGTTGACACATTAACATACAATGAAAAATATTGTTTCTTGCATGCTATATAGACAAAGCATACCGTTCATAAAGAAGGAAATGAGAGAGTGCAGAATGTACTGTTAGTGATGTTTTAGAAGCATAGAAGGAGAGTAAGAGATAGAATTAGAAGGTAAGCTGGGCACAGCTTGCAAGAAGTCGCCTCGTTCCAGCGCCAACTTGGAAAAAAACCCAAAAAAAACTCACCACCTGAGATTGCATTCATACATTTGCCCTTCACCTCCAAAGGTTGTTTTCTTTTCTTTCTAGATTGTTTTGCATTCCAAAGATGTGGCAATAAATTTGAGTAAAAACACCTATCTAGGTTCTCGCCCCAACTCAAATGCTGTCTAGATTTGCATAACTGGCTACACAAGGCTTTGTGATGAGCCTCTCATTATTACCAAATATTGCTTCCTGCTGGGATGTTTGGAAAGTACTTCAGACTTTCAAATCAGTGAAAGTAAAGGGTTTTTATTCAGTAGACACATGTTTAAACAGAGTTTCAGGTAAAGTTTATTTCTTTTAAGAACATAAGAAATAGGAGCAGGAGTAGGCCATCTAGCCCTTCGAGCCTGCCCCGCCATTCAATAAGATCATGGCTGATCTGAAGTGGATCAGTTCCACTTTCCCGCTTTCTCCCCATAACCCTTAATCAGAAACCTATCTATCTGTGACTTAAATATATTTAACGAGGTAGCCTCCACCACTTCAACGGGCAGAGAATTCCAGCAATTCACCACCCTTTGAGTGAAGAAGTTCCTTCTTAACTCTGATCTAAACTGCACCCCCCCCCCCCCTTATCTTGAGGCTGTGTTCTCTAGTCCTGCTGTCCTTTCTAAGCGGGTAGAATATCTCTACCTCTACCCTAACCATCCCCTTCATTATCTTATACGTCTCTACAAGATCCCCCCTCAGCCTTCTACACTACAAAGAGTACAGACCCAGTCTATTTAGTCTCTCTTCATAGTCCAACCCCTTCATCTCCGGTATCAGCCTAGTGAACCTCCTCTGCACTCCCTCCGAGGCCAATATATCCTTCCTCAAGTGCGGCGACCAAAACTGCACACAGTACTCCAGCTGCAGCCTCACCAGTACCCTGTACAGTTGCGGCAAGACCTCCCTGCTTTTATATTCTATCCCCCTCGCTATAAAGGCCAGCATCCCATTTGCCTTCTTGATCACCTGCTGCACCTGTAGACTGGGTTTTTGCGACTCGTGCACAAGGACCCTCAGGTCCCTCTGCACCGTAGCATGCTGCAGCTTTTCACCCTTTAAATAGTAATCCCTCCTAATATTATTTCTGCCAAAGTGGTATTAATGTCACAAGTAGGCTTACATTAACACTGCAATTAAGTCACTGTGAAAATCCCCAAGTCATCACACTCCAGCGCCTGCTCGGGAACACTGAGGGAGAATTTTGGGCGGCCAGTGCTCCGAACTAGCACATCTTTCAGACCAGGAGGGGAAACCTGATCACCCAGAGGAAAGCCACGTGGACATGAGGAAAATGTATAGTCTCTGCACAGACAGTTGTTCGAGCCGGGAATCAAACCTGGGTCCTGGCGCCGTGAGGCAACTGTGCTAACCATCTGCCACCCTAAACAATCAAGTGTTGGTGTAAGAAAATTAATCAGTGACTAAATAAGCAACACAAATCCATATATCAAATTCCACCAGCCAGGCTTCCACAGGGCAACTTGACATCAGAGGGTTGTCACTGCCAGTTTCAGATGTACCAAATTTTATTAGCAATGAGGGAATAAGAACACAAAAATAAATAAATCAGGCAGAATTTGAGGGAAATTATATATGTAACAGAAAAGGGAAGGAGAATAAAGTGGAAGAATGGAGATAAATGGATGGTGAAATCTATAAAACTGGGAACCAATTGAAAACAGAAATTGCGAGTGAAAATAAATCAGAAAACACATGAAGGAAAGGGTACAAAATAGAAAAAAATGAAGCAATCATAAGGCAATGTGCTGGAAGCACTGTATGATTAGTTGTCAGTCAAAATGCAGACACCAGTTTCCTGCATCTCTATTTTCTCTCGATTATAGATCACTTCATGAAACTTTCTTTGTGAACATATGTATCCATTTAAGATGTACATATTTCTGCCATTGTAATATACAGTTGCAATATTATGTACTCTAATCTCAGACACTTCCCAGCATCTTGCCACACCATTTTAAACATAAATTGCTTTCTTACTCTGCAATAAAATTGTCTGAATCCTGCATTGGTGGTGGATTTCAACCAAATGTGAAATTACATCGGAACTGCTTTCATGAATGATGAGAAATGAGCCTATAAACTACAGTTTCATTAGCTAATCTGTATATTTGAATATATTCTGAAATATGACAATTTGACATGTTTAAACCCCTAAACAACATGCACCCCTACAGTGCAGTGGATTGTCAAAACCATCCTTTCACATGTTTTTTTTTGAAAGCTATATTTTAATCTCATGAATATTTATTTCTTTTTGGTGTTGGAAAAAGTCAAGAGATAAAACATTTATTTTCCATTCACAAGACACCTCAGACAGCTTTACTGAAAGACACATTTAGGCCACTCTAAAATAACTTAATAATGGCCCAGACTTTTTCATCAATGCCAAATCCAAGTTTAAAAGTGCGTTCTGATTTTTATCAGTTGGCCTCTGAGGGAGACTGCTCTCCCAGCTGAAGTCTACATCCAACGATGAGGTAATTCTCTGAGGTCTAGTGGTGAATCAGCAAATCATAGAATCCCTACAGTGCAGAAGGAGGCCATTCAGTCCACCGAGTCTGCACCGCCCACATTCCCACTCAGGCCCTGACCCGTAACCTTACGTATTTATCCTGCTGGTCACTTGACACTAAGGAGCAACTTATCATGGTAAATCCACCGAACCAACACATCTTTGGAGCATGGGAGGAAATGGGAGCACCCAGAGGAAACCAACACAGACAAGGGGAGAAAATGTGCAAACTCCACACAGACAACGAGACACAATTCTAGTGAAGCTTTGCCCTCTTTGACATGATGAGTTGAAGGCACACTCCTTGAGGTCTGCCTTCAGTTCAAGGCCATCCTAGGAAGTTTTCACAATTCCTTTAAATGTATTCCATAAGTTGTGTTTATGTAAGTGTGGTTGAGGCCTCGCCAATGTTCATAAGTGTCTCTCAGTCCCTTTGACAGATTTTGATTCCACTTTTAATTCCAACCTCCCCCCCACCCACCCCTGGCTCTGCTCATTGGCTCCCTCACCCTCTCCGCTGGCACCATTGGGACAATTACCATGGCCTCCCATTGGCAACCTGCAATTCCAGGTTCCAGTGCAGGTCAACTGTCTGGAACCTGGGGGGTTGTTGTGGGGCCCTCAAGAACTGTGATAGTCTTTGTTCTCACTGCTTTAGGAAGTATAAATCCTGGGTCAATGGAGATTTGCAGGTCACCTTGCGAAAGTCTAGCACCATAGGAAAAAGACTAGAGTTGGAAATATGAATGCCAGACTTGGGAGTAAACTAAATTCCTTATTCAGGGAAATATTGCGGGGGGGGTGCAGGGGGAGGGTGTCTAAAATTGTTTGCCACTGAACAGGTTGAAGACAAGACAGCTTCCCAAAACACCAGAGAAACTCTGTCCCAGCCCCCAACAACAGCAGATTTTTACCTTTCAGAAAAGCAGGATCATGCTCTCAGCTATCCAACTGAATTTCCAAAGAAAAAACCTAGGGACAGAGAAAGACTTCACTGTCAGCTTGGTGCTGCTAACACTTCAAATCCCATACTGAAACTGAACTCCTATCACCTGACCTGCACAGTTTTTTTTCTCCTTCCCAATAATGACATCACCCAAGCAGGAATTTTAAAAAGTCTCTTAAAGGTACAGTAACATCACAAAAGAAAGCTTGTCCCAATCAAGGCCACCATTGATAACAATTTCTTGAGTTCAGTCACACCAGTCACTCCCTTAAACTGACTAAGTAACATTTACTTTTATGTGTTTTGACCTACCCTCTCTTGTATCTATTTTCACTCTTGAGTAATAATCCAGAGCATGAAACTGGTTTCATCTGAAAGGTCTCTATCTTTTCAAGGTGTGACTGTTTGTTGGGAGGCCTTGGGATGGAATGACAACTCTCTTGTTCTCAATTGTCTAAGGTAGCTATATAAAACCATTTGCTTTAATAAACCTTCTGCAAATGCCTACTGCCTCTGGCTTCCCCTTCTGAACTTGCAAAAATTCATTTCACATTTCAAATCAAACACAAAATGATTCCATTATTTAAATCCTTGTCAAAGCCTGAAATATGAGTGTCATTCTGCCCAGAGTTTAAGCAGTGCAAATATTTGGCTCTGAGCAGAAATTGAGTTCTATGATAATGCTAACTAGATAAACTTTACCAAAACATTTTTTCATTTTTGGGATCCAAATTGGGAAGAAATGTTCTGAACCATTGTTGATTTAACCTTGCTTTACAATTGGTGCAACAATGAAGATTCACAGATATGATCACTTCATCTGCTTTGTACCATAAAACAATCAATGTGTAGTACAGAAGCTGGTTGATTGCCCAGTTATGTGTCTGCTGCCATAAGCATTTTACATGGAGTGGTCTCCTATAATCTAATTTTCCTGCTCTTTTCCCACATCTTTTTATACTTTTCTTCCTCAAATACCTCTACAATTCCACTTAACCACTTGTATTAAAGCAGTCCACGTTGCCTTGGTATAAGAATAGAGGCACGATGCACCAAAAGGCCGCGTTCTGTGCTGTAAGATTGTATGGGACAGAAATTCATCTTGGGTAATAGGGCAAAATCAGTGATACCAGATCCACCATCTGTTATAAGGAGCACTTGTTATTTTATCCCACTGAATGCAGTGGAACTCAATATTACGTTCTATATGTAACAATTGGTACCACCCATTTAGTTTCACCATCCGAGATGAATTTCAAACCCTATGTCTTCGAGCTATCATCCTCCAAGTTGGTGGTTTTCAACCTGGGTGCCCTGTCCTGCGAGAGCTGAGCAAGTGTGCTGAAATCTCTCAGTCACTGGTGTAACTTCAGGATTTGTGTGGACAACTGCCCCTGCTGGGACCTGTGGAGCTTCAGTTTTGCCTTGTTCACACTGGATACAAATGGGATTTTCTCCCATTCCCATCCTAACATCCAATTCCCAGGCACCAGGATTAGATTCCCATTGCATGTCGCAGAGCAAAACAAGGCTCAGTGTTCTAATACATGGCAATGGTGGGCACCCTACATCTCTCACAGAGTTCACTCCACACGGGTTTAGGACTATTTGAGCCAATATTTATTGTTGTGAACAGTTCCTCCTGTTACAAGCCCATGATGACGTTTTTGCTCAGCTGCAATTGTGCTCAGACCCTTCAGAAAGCAGGGTAGACAACTTATAGAATCATAGAACTCTACAGTACAGAGGGAGGCCCTTCAGCCCATCGAGTCTGCTCTGAACACAATCCCACCCCAGGCCCTATCCTCATATCCCTACATATCCTACCCACTAATCCTTCTAACCTACACATCCCTGGACACTAAGGGGCAATTTCTTAGCATGGCCAATCAACTTAACCCGCACATCTTTGGACTGTGGGAGGAAACCGGAATACCCGGAGGAAACCCATGCAGACATGAGGAGAATGTGCAAACTCCACAGACAGTGACCCGAGCCAGGAATCGAACCCAGGACCCTGGAGCTGTGAAGCAGCAGTGCTAACCACTGTGCTACCATGCCGCCCTTTCCCAAATAACATTCTGATTAAAATAATTTTTTTATTATTCATTCGTGGAGGATGGGCATCACTTGCTGACCAGCATCAATTGCCCATCCTTAGTTGCCTTTGAGAAAGTGGAAAGAACTGCTTACATCGTAGATAAATCCTGATACATCGTAAATAAATCCAGGAACAGTTAAGTTCTGGTAGGATGTAATTTAATACAAGAAATACCACATTTCAGAACTCGGGTGTGATTATACTATTGACTATTGTACATATTTATATCCTTTGCTGAAGGGTCATCCAGAGTTGAAACATTGGCTCTATTCTCTCTCCACAGATACTGTCAGACCTGCTGAGATTTTCCAGTATTTTTCTATATTTACATCCTAGTCTGGGAGTACTTAAGTGTCCAAACCTTTGCAATTTTCATTACATGCGGGCTGAATAAACTAGGCTTGTACTCGTTAGAGTTTAGAAGAATGAGGGGCGATCTCATTGAGACGTATAAGATGATGAATGGGATGGATAGGGTAGAGGTGGAGAGGCTCTTCCCGCTCAGAGAGGACAGTAGGACTAGGGGGCACAGCCTCAAGATAAAGGGGGGGGCGGTTGAGAACGGAGTTGAGGAAGAACTTCTTCACTCAAAGGGTGGTGAATCTCTGGAATTCTCTGCCCGTTGAGGTGGTGGAGGCTGCCTCGCTAAATATTTTTAAGACGCGGGTTGATGGGTTTTTGATAAGAGAGGGGATTAAGGGTTATGGGGAGAGGGCGGGAATGTGGAACTGAGCCACGACAGATCAGCCATGATCTTATTGAATGGCGGGGCAGGCTCGAAGGGCCAGATGGCCTACTCCTGCTCCTATTTCTTATGTTCTTATGTTCTTATGTAATGTCAAATTGAAGGAACACTGCAGGGCTAGTGGTGCTGTCTTGCAGAGGAGACTATAGTTTGAGCCCAAAGCTACCCTTTCCAATGGATGGAAAAGATCTAATGGCACAGGAAGGGCAATGACATTGTCCCTTGCGTAATGTCCAACATTTATCCCTGAACATCTAAACAAGACAGCAGATTAACTGATGGTCATTATCACCTTGATATTTGTGAAACCTTGTCATGTGTAAATTGGGGTGCTGTGCTTTCCATATTTGGGCAAAGACTAGAGGAGGTCTGGGGATGGTGTGAATGCAGACTTCAAAAAAACTGAAACCTTTGATGGAAAACACTTCTAAATTGTGTATATTTTGAATAAAACTATTTTATTTCGCATGCAAGTTGTGGTAATACTCCAATTGAAAACTTCTTAAACTAATGAAAATTGCATTAAATAGTGCCTTGACGTCAGAGTTTAGAGATAAAAGGCTTTTGCTCGAAGGCAGCTCAGTTAGAGAACATCGGAGATGTGCCTCAAGATCTTTATTGTATCAAGGTGTGCCGTGGCAGATAGAAGAATGGGAACCATTATTCAAAGTGATAATCCTTAGTCCATATCCATTAACAGATACATCTGTGAGTGGAAACATCCTTTCACTTTTTCTCCTCACAACATCTTACTTAATTTGGTAAATTTCTATTAAATCCCACTCAATCTTCTTTGTTTTAATAATCAAGCCCTACTTTTCTCATCCCACCCGCCACGGTCTGTGGATCTGGGGTGGGATTTTCCATCCCTGGGGTAAGGGCGGTTGGAAAATCCTGCCTAATATTTCAAGTCTTTTTTGTAACTTTAAGATCAGACCCCACCTTCATTCCAGCAATATTTATTTTGCATAGTTCTTATAACTGATTAAATATCGCTCCCAGACTCCTACGCTGAATGACTTAACAACTTTTTAAACATAAATTTAACAAACGATCAAGGTGTTTACCAGTTCGAGTACCCGTCCTTGCTGAAGAGTCTGGATAATAGTGCAAAAGTTATATTACTTGATTTTGAAGATTTCTGTCATCAATCCAGGGCATCGTGTGGAGAGGTATCATATATTAAGTTTCACTTAAATTGTAAACCTAAATGAAACTGCAAAGGTCAAAAAAAGTTGGTAATTTGCTGCAAATCTGGTTTGTGGGTAATGACGGTTCATGATTACAGCACTCACCTCACCTATGCTCTGATTATGGTTAATATGGAGCATCAGTCAGCCTTCCGAAACTTAGGCTGTCGTGCACATCTGCTGCTATCTAAACTAGTTATTTCACTGAGGTCAGGGGCTAAAGCTGCAATGATTAAAGTTATCTGTTAACAGCAGACTTAAATCAAGAGTGGTTCAATCACTCAAGCTTGTTACGATTCCCTGCAGTGACACTTAGAGGGCACCTTGTCCAACGTAAGCAAAGAGCGTGCAAAAAGCTTCCCTCACTACTCACTGGAAGGTGAGCTCATAGAATGGTACCAGTGGACAATCTAAATTTTCCTTACAATTTTTTGCGTTCTGAAGCACTTTTTTTATTGAATTATTGCAGTTGAAACATGAAGTGAAATGCTAAATAATGCAAACATATAATAGATTATTTTTGTCCTTCAAATTTGAATAGTTTTTGCAATCATCTTTCTCATGATGTGCATTGATTGGCAATACTAAATTGCCCCTCTGTGTCAGGGGGACTAGCAGGGTAATTATATGGGGTTACCAGGAAAGGACCGAAGTGGGATTGTTGTTGGTGCAGGCTGGATGGGTCACCTTCTGCATTGTAAGGATTCTATGATTCTTTAATAGCACTGACTGAAGTCTATTTAAAAACTGATCACCCTCATTAGGGCCCTCACTGTACTTTACCTAGGAGACTACTGCAGCTAAATAAGAGATTTCCAGGTTCCTACCTGTGTTGTTCTGTAAATAGTCACTAGGAGGTGATTGGAAGCACCCTAGTTTGGCTCATTACAAATAATTCCCTTTCTCTAAGTATTGAACTGCCTCCCCCCAAAAGACTGAGTTTTGAAATCCGCAATGTGCAAAAGTTTATTATTCTGCCAATCATAAATCAGTGGTTGATTCAAAATTGATTGAGCTTGAAATATAGTCACCATCTGATGTCAGGCCAAGTTTGAAAAACGTTGCTTTTTTCATTTGCAGGGACTATAGAATAATATACTTTTCCTTTTACTGCTTTGAGTAAATAGTAACATTTCATATTTTGAGACAAAAAGTCAGTTGTGTTTTAACATTCTAGTAGGTCCCCAGAGCAGGAATACTGAAAAACAGAAAAAGAACAGCAGCTGATTTAATGTAAGTGAATAAAATATGTTACAGGTCTTCAGAAAATCCTCTGCATCAACATACTGGAAGTCACACATGCCTAGTTCAATCTCCCACCTCACCCAAATAATCACTTGTTTCAGTCTCTAATAAAACCAAAGCATTCACACTGCAAAGAACAAACACACTGCATACCGGTAAAGTACATATCATTGGGCCAAATAATCGGCTGGGTTAAAATAACGATGAAGCTTAAGGCACCAGCCATTATTTAAGCTCATCTGGTACAGATATTTCAGGTGAAGGATAAAGGTACTTTTAAATGTGAATATCCAAAAGCTATTGTGTAAGTTGCCCTACTTCACTTTTAGCTTTGTAAAAATTGCACATCTCCATCTGCATCACCATTGACGTACAATGAATGGTGTGACATTCCCATTGTGTTCTTGCATGATAAATGCATCCCAGAAAGTTATAACTTACTATTTCATGTCTAGGTATAACAATATGATATTACTCCCTTGAAGTGAAAGTAACTATGTCAGCTGTAGCTCAGTTGGTAGCCCTCTTGCCTCTGAGTCAAAAGAGTTATCTGGTCATTATCACATTGCTTTATGTGGGAGTTTGTAGTGCACAAATTGGCTGCCATGGTACCAGCTTTAAATGCCTCAAAAGTACTTCATTGGCTGTAAAGCAGTTTGAGACATCTGTTGGTTGTGACGAGCACTTTCTAAATACACATCTTTCTTCCGTCTTATTACAAATATAGAGTCTCATTTTCATAGGTATTAATTCTTATTGGAGATTTTAAAATGTCAATGGGGATACGCAGGACAGAAATGAATACAATGAGCTGAAATATTATTGCCAGGTTGGCTTTAGGACCATAGAACTATAGAATCACTACGGTGCAGAAAGAGGCCATTCAGCCCATCAAGTCTGCACTGACTCTTTGACAGAGCAATCTGACCCAAAGCCTTTCCCCCACCCATTCCCCGTAACCCCACACATTTACCAAGGCCAATTCATCTTTGGATACTAAGGGGCAATTTTGCCTGGCCAATCCACCTAATCTGCACATTTTTGGAGTATGGGAGGAAACTGGAGCACCCGGAGGAAACCCATGCATGCACGACAAGAAAATGCAGACTCCACACACAGTCACTCCAGGCTGGAATTGAACCCGGGCCACTAGCGCTGAGAGTACTAACCATTGTGCCATCTTGCCTATAGACCTTCCCCTGCTTCTCCTGTCCCATCATCCTCTGATATCCATTTTCCTTCAATTCTGGCTCCCAGAGCATCTCTAATTTTAATTGTTTCACATTGTGAGTGACACTGTGGGAGTGTTCTCTATCTTTGTATGTTTCTACATGTGTGTGTCTATTTGTGATTCTGTGCATGCACCTGTGTGTGTGTCTGTACATCACTCCATTTGTTTTCAGTAAGTTTGTGTGTTTCACAATCTTTCTGTCTCTCAATCCCCTCAATCCCAGAATCTGCTTCTCTCTACACAGACACTGCCTGACCTACTCAGTATTTCTGCACGTTTTCAGAATCTGAAGAGTTGTGAATGGTGCTGAACATTGTATAATCATCAGCGAACATCTGACTTATGGTGGGAGGAGGAACTCCTCTGGCAGAAGAACTGAACATAGACTTTGGTTCTGCCTTTACAAAGGAGAGCACAAAAAACTTCCTAGAAATGTTAGGGAACCAATGGTTTAGTGAGAGTGCGGAACTGAATTGTAGGAAATAAGTATTAGTAAGAAAATGGTGCTGGGGAAATGAATGGGGTTAAAGACTGACAAATCACCAGGGCCTGCTAATCTATATCCAAGGGGATGAAAGGAAGTGGCCCTGGAAACACTGGGTGCATTGGTGATCATCTTTCAAAATGTTATAGAATCTGGAGGAGGTCCTGCAGATTGGAGGGTGGTAAATGTAACAACATGATTTAAAATAATCTTTTAAATGCACATAATTTATCACACAATACATGGCAGCATTGGCTTATCTAGAATGACAGGAAAGTGTAGACGTGGAGAAGTTCTTCCTTCAAGTGGAACTCAATGTAGTTTTGAAATGTGTTGAGGGTTTCTGCCTCTCCCCATTCAATCCTTCCCAACCTCTCTATTGAAGCTCCTCATCATTTTCTACCAGGCAATTATTTGTGTCCTAGAGAGGGGAAAGAGGAGATTGAAATGGAATGGACAGACAGTTAACTTCAATGCTGAGAATGTGAAGTGATGCATTTGGACAATAAGTTGAGCAGAGAAAGTATGAATCAAATCGGGACAAGTTGAAATGTGCAGCAAAAGGGAGACCTACACAGTGGTGGATGTTAGGTGCTGAGCAGGTATGGGAGCATATTAGGGAGCACAGGCAAATGTTGAAGCGATGACACCTCAGATGTAGATCTGTAGATGTTGATGTACAGATGTAGTATCACAGCTGGAGGCCATTTTGCCCATCATGCCTATGCCATTATTTAAAAGAGCTATCTAATTAGTCCAACTCTTTCTTTCCCACCAATCTCCTGCCACTGATCTTCCTCACAGTCTTGCAATTTTATCTTTTGCGGGAAATATCAACTTCCTTTTGAAAGTTAGTGAAACTGTTTTTCACTAACAGCAACCTTTTTTGGCTGCCCATTCTGAGATGATAGTATGCCTTTAAGAAATGTATTTGTGTTATGTTTCTTGTGCAGGATTTTCTTTTAGCAATCAGTTCTATTTTTAATGCTGCTCTGTCTATAACCGGCAACCTACATGTTGATGCTGCAGAAGCATAATTGGTCCTAATTTCAGAAATGTTTGCTTTTAATCTAGACTAATGCAGACCTGTTAGTTTAGTGTTTTCCCCTGGGGTTTTTCAGAGTAGCGCTTGATTAGGCTTACACCAAGAAATCAAGTCAGTTGCTGCTTGTGAGCTGTAGAGATATGTAACTCTTTTTCTCTGAAGATTGTAGACTGGGACCAACCAGACAACAGGTCTCTTTCTCTAAAGTCCTGCTGTTTGAAGTTAGTTCTTTCTCTAGAAGCTGCTGTATGGCAGTCGGAGAGGCATCTTTCTATATCTGTCCAGAAGTGTTAAAAGTTTGGAGGTGTAGCATTCATAAAGCCTGTATTTGCTAACTGATTCTGAGGAGGGAGTTTATGTCTGTGAGGATATTGCGGACATTACTTAATCTGTTCAAAGATGAGCAGGTTAGATTGATCGGCCATGCAAAATTGCCCCTTAGCATCAGGGGGATTAGCAGGGTAAATACGTGGGATTATGGGGATAGGGTCTCGGTATTGTTGTCGGTGCACACTTGATGGGCCAAATGGCCACCTTCTGCTTCTAGGGATCCTATTCTATTTTATTGGAACTATGGAGAAAGATAGCTAGATTATACCTCATCATGTTTAAGTTGCTAATACTTTGTTATATTTTGGCTGTGTTGATAAATAAAGTTTGTTTTAATAAAAGGTTCCAAGTGGATTGATCACATCACACCTGGAGCGAAACACCTTATGTTACCTTATGGTAACTTTGCAATGTACCTTGGAGTTTCTGCTCTGCTCTCTAACAATTCTAGGTCACAACTTGCTGAGTAAAAAAAATTCTTCATCTTCTCTGTTTTCAGTGCTAGTTACCTTAAGTTGTTTCCTTTAGTTACCAGCTCTTTTATCATACGAAATTATTTGTCTTTATTTATACTAGGAATACCCTGAATTATTTTTAATCTTCCTAACAAATCTTCCTTTAACATCTCCAAAAAGGACACCATTAATTTCTCTAATATTGCCATGGACAATTAAACATCTCACGGGAGGAGATGGTTCCACAAATATCCCCATCCTCAATGATGTTGAGCCCAGCATATCAGTGCAAAAGACATGGATGATGTATTTGCAGCAATTTTAATCCAGAAGTGCTGGGTGGATGATGCATCTCAGCCTCCTCCTCTGGAGGTCCTCATTACAGATACCAATATATTCAGCCAATTTGATTCACTCCATGTGATATCAAGGTACTGAAGTTACTTGGTACTGAAAAGACCGTGGTACCCTGACAACATTCTGGCAACAGGACTGAAAACTTGTGCTCTTTGGTTAGAAAGTTCAGAATCCAGCCACAGAGGGAGGAGCCAAGCCCCAGGCCACTGAGTTTGGAGAAGGGTTTCATAGAAATAATGGTGTTGAAGGCTGAGCTGTAGTCGATGAATAGGAGTCTGCTATAGGTCTCTTTGTTATATAGGTGTTCCAGGGTTGTGTCCAGGGCCAGGGAGATGGCATGTGCTGTGGAACTGTTATGACAACAGGCGAACTGTACTGGATCCAGGCAATCTGGGAGATTGGAATTGATTGATGTCACGGCTAGCCTTTTGAAGCACTTCTTGATGATGAATGTCAGAGCCACTGGCCGATAGTCCTTAAGGCACACTATCTGTTTTTTCTTTGGTACCGGGACGATAGTCATCTTCTTGAAGCAGATAGAGACCTCAGAAGGCTTCCAGAATGGAGGGTGTGCTCTCACTGACCTCTTCCTCAAAGTGGGCTTTGAGCTCATCGGGGAAGAGTACATTGGTGCCAGCAATTTTACATGCCTTCATCTTGTAGCCATCTTCTTAAAAGGCAATTAGGAGCAGGGACACTAAAGTGTCAATTTAGCATAGTCAGTCAACGTAACCTGCACATCTTTGGACTGTGGGTGGAAACCAGAGCACCCAGAGGCAGCCCATGCAGAACGTGCAAGCTCCACACAGACAGTGAGCAAAGCCAGGAATTGAACCCAGGTCTCTGGAGGTGTAAGGCAGCAGTGCTAACTACTGTGCCACCATGCCTATAATAAGATGTCCATGTTTGTGGGAGATAAAATTGCATCCAGATTTTATAGTGAATGATTAATTTAAATTTCATTTCTGTTGGATCTAAGCCTTAGGCCCCTCTATCAGTGCCTGCCTACCACTGCATTATCATTCCTTTTTGTGAAAGCACAGGGTCACCCCACTCTTCATCTCACACTGCAACAGCACTGCTCCTGTTATCAAAATATGATGCATTATTATTAGTGATCCAGGGGCTATAGAAAGATATAGGGAGGGAAGTGACCTTGCAGGGGCGCTGATAAAAGTAGCTAGGCACATGAGAAAATGCGAATGCATGTTTGTTACTGAAGGCAATTTATAAAGAAAAAATGCTATCTGTATGCAAATCTGATTCAGAAAAATGGTTTACTACATCTTAATGTATATTGGCATTAGGATTGATAGTGCCATTTGCATCACTTGCTTGGCTGAAGAGAGGAACTTTTTTTCCTGCCCCATGCGCTGAACATGACAGTATTCCACAGATATTCGGAAATACAGTAAGGAGTTCAACACTTACAAACTCCTGTCAACTTCAGTCATCATTGTCAGTCCATGGCCCAGTCTAGCTCTTGCCCCAAGGTTGGAGGTCATCAATCCAAGCCCAGCAACAGGGAATTGAGTGCAATTTTTCAGGCCGACACTTTGCTAGAGTATTGAGGGGATGCTGCATAGCCACATGTTTTTTTTTTACATGAGGCATAACACCAATGCTCCATCTACCTCTTCACATGGATGTAAGATATCCCACAGCACTATTAAAAAGAATTGAATTCTCCCAGAGAGCTGGACAATACACATCCTTTAACCAACATCAACAAATCAAACAAAATAGTCATTTATCTCACTAATGTTTGTGGAACCTGTTTTGTTCACATTGACGCATTTGCCAACAGTGCAACAACGACCAGACCTTAAAAATACTTTATTGGTTTAAAAGTACTTTGACACAAAGGAAATGAAAGTCACGATATAAACGTAAATACTTTTTTCACTTTTTTGCGGGTGGCACAGTGGTTAGCACTGCTGCCTCACTGCACCAGGGACCCAGGTTCAATTCCCAGCCTCGGGTGAATGCCTGTGTGGAATCTGCACATTCTCCCCATGTTCGTGTGGGTTTCCTCCTACAATCCAAAGATGTGCAGGTTAGGTGGACTGGCCATGCTAAATTGACCCTAGTGTTGGGGGATTGGCTGGGGAAAATGTATGGAGTTATGGGGATAGGGCCTGGTTGGACTTGTGGGCGGTGCAGGCTCTGTGAGCCAAATGGCCTCCTTCTCACTGTAGGATTCTCGGATAACAAATTGCATCCATTCAGACAGGAATTATGAAACAGACTACATCAAATTTTCTTGCGCAAAATGGTGAATGTTTTAAATGATCCATCTCCCCTCACCATGTCCCCCTCATTAATAGCAATGCTGTGAATAAATTACCTCAAAGGCAGGTTAATAAATATTTGGTTTCATATTTTGTTGCTGAAAACTGTAAAGGTACAAAAATTGTTCAATAGATCATATATTTAACGTCTGTTTTCCCTGGCCATCTCTCCACTTCTCTGTGTAGCCTGTGGGGACCCAGTGTGTAACTGGACTAAATTAAAATGAACAACATATTTATTATCTGGCAGGCAAGACACTATAAAAAATATACATTGTTTAAAAGTAGTACTCCACATGATTTATCACTTAGCTGATTACAACATAAAATTGCATCTCAGGTTACATTTTCTTTGTAGTTTTCATATATCCTTTACAGCCCTTGCTACGCAGAAGACAGAAGGTAGGTGCCAGCAAAAATAATTATTGCACCTATAACCGTATTCCAAAACATTCGTAAAATTACTAAAATATCCTCAGTGGCAATTCTGAGAATGTTGTCTGCATTTCCTCAAGAGATGGCAGAACACTCGAGCATCTCCTTTGTCAAGGACACTAAGGACAATGATCTCTTTCCTCTCACTCAATCATAAAACCCCAAACTTGATCACTTGGTTAGAAACAAGGATCACGTCTATACAATGAGACTGTAAGCAGATTGGCCTATCAGCCAAAGATGAACTGAAATCATGTGATGAGTAACCCCAGTAGGAGATGACAGCATAACTGGTGAGTGCTGAAGTTATAAGAAGGTGACAGATGTCTCCAAAGTGGGACTATTTATCATTACCACATGCAATTGAGATATACTCTGCAATACTTAAATTTTAAACAGCATTTTGCAACCTAACCAAAATAACTTAACAGCTTCTTCATGATGTACTTTGTTCTACTTATGTCTACTGATATTTTTCCCACATTATAGGGCAGAATGTACTGGAGATGACAGGAGTCATCGCAGAATCCTTACAGTGCAGGTGGAAGACATTTGGCCCATCGAGCCTGCACTGCTAACAATTCCACCCAGGCCCTAACCCCATTACCTCATGTATTTATCCTGCTAATCCCTCTGATACTAGGGCAATTTAGCATGGCCAAAAAAATCCACCTAACCTCATGTTTGGACTGTGAGAGAAAACTGGAGCAACCCAGAGGAAACCCACGCAGACACAGAGAATGTACAAACTCCTCATTGACAGTGACCCAAGGCTGAAAGTGAACCCAGCTCCCTGGTTCTGTGAGGCAGCAGTGCTAACCACTGTGCCACAGCTGGGCAGCAGATGAGAGCCCTATGTTGCCTCTTAAGGCCTGCTGACTCTCGTCAATAAGGTAAGTTGTGAGGCCAGTGGTGGGCCTTTCCCTGGTATCAGGGCCCTGAGTGTGGATGTGTTGTCTGCTAAGTGGTGCCATTCAGTCAGAAGCCAGCAGTTATTTTGCACAGCAATCTCATTGGTGAGGCGGTGCCTGCTGTCTTGGATCTTTGGAGTGACCCAGGCTAGTTGGGGTGGGCTGGGGCGGGGGGAGGGGGGATGTGGTGTGTAAGGGGAGGAATGTCAGCACCAGTGTGAAGTTTGACTCTTAGCAGGCACCCCACCCACCCCATCCCTCTCACTCCATACCTCCCCACCACACCCTCACCCCATGCCCACTCAACAAGACAAGCAACCTGCATTGTTTTATTTGTTACACACAGACTGATCTGCAGCTGTGTTAACACCAGTGGTTGGGTGCGGGGAGGGTAGTTGGGGGGGGGGGGGGGGCTGTGGGGGGTGGGGTGATGAGATTCCTAAGAGGTCATTGAATTATCTACTTATGGGCCTCAGTTCGCAGCAGGGCAGGAAGATCATCCATGGGCCTTCCCATCTCAGACACAGAGTGGAGGTGGGAGGGTGCCCAGGCACTCACCTGCCTCCCTCCATCCTAATTAAATGCCTTTCAAGCATCCAAATACACAACTCAATCCCCTAGTGTCTTTTTCCTCATCAAATTTTCTCCCTTACTGAAAACGATGTCATTGAATGGTTCATTTTCTGCAGTCTTCTGCCTCCACTACCTCACACTTAAGCAACCATTTCTTCATTAGAGCTTGCTCAGTGAATATTAACAGGCTGTTTGAATATGAGGTTCATTATAGTCCAGACTGACCCTTACACCCTTGTGAACTGAGAGGTGCACTTGATGTTGTGAGTATGGATTTGCAAAAGGGATTTGACAAAGTGTAACATAACGAATTGCTGAATCTTCCTGGAACTTCCTTCCCGACGCAACATCGTGGGCCGAAGGGCCTGTTCTGCGCTGTAATGTTCTATGTTCTATGTTCTATGTTCTAATAGCACAGTTCGTGAACCTGTACCACATGGACTGCAGTAGTTCAACAAGGCGGCTCACCACCACATTCTCAAGGGAAATTAGAGATAAGCAAAAAAATAGAGATCTTCCCAGCAATGTCCACATCCCATGAAACAATAAAAAGCCCATGGGGAATATATAAGGGAATCAAAATTAACTAAGGGGCAGAAAGCATAGAGTGAATGGTTATTTTACAAACTGTTATAAATTATACAATGGCATTCCCTAGGTATAGGGAATAGGATTACAGCTGTTCTTCATATACATTAATAAGCTGCACTCGGGTGGAATTTTTAAGTTTGCAGGTGATGCAGAACTCAAAAATTAAGCAAACAATGCATTGGAAGCAACATATTCCACAAGGACAAAGATTGGTGAACTGGGCAGATGTGATTCACTGCAGAAGTGATACACGTTCATTGGAAGAATGAGGGGCCATAAATGGTACAATTTCAAAGGAGGTGCAACGTCACGCGAGTAGTTGTGATATTAGAGATTTTGTTAAAAAAGCTATTTTTTTATTTTGAATGGACACAAAAACCTTAAAGATGGCTACCTAATGTTAGCTGATATTTTCCACTACAACGTTCTGGGACCCTTGCCAAGGCAGCTGGTGGAATTTGAATTTTTTTAAAAAATCTGGAATTAAGAATCTACTGATGATCATGAAACCATTGTCAAAAAAACCTGTCTGGGTCATTAATGTGCATTAGGGAAGGAAATGTGCCGTCCTTACCTGGTCTGGCCTACATGTGACTCGAGTCTCAGCAATGTGGTTAACACTCAATGGCCCCTTGAAATGGCCTAGCAAGCCACTCAGATGTCGCCACCACCACCAAGGGCAACTAGGGATGGGCAATAAATGCTGGCCAACCAGCAATATCCATGTCCCATGAATGAGTTAAACAAAAAAAAAGAAAGAACTGAAGAAACACTTGGCAGAGATGACTCAAGAATGGATAATATTCCAAGAGGAAGTGAGGAGGTAAAAGAAGAAACTACAGAGCTGAAGAAAATGTTAGGACAATTTGGAAGGAAACCTGGGAAAATATTATTGTCCACAGATACATATGAACAGCTAAAAAAATAAGGACCTAGAATGGCAAGAGCAGATAAACATCTCACAAAGATACATGATGAGTCTCAGAAATAAATCAGCAGAAGTGCAATTATAGAACGTGAGCTTGAAGGAAAGTGCAGAGGAATTATACTTTGCTGAAGAAAGACTGATCAGTGCAGAGAAGCAACTTTCATATATGAAAGATGAGCTTGTAAAGCAAATGAAAGCCGATGAGAACATTAGAATGTTGCTCACAGGAAGTAGAATGTGAACTGCATTTGTGGCTTAGCATTAACTGTATAAAATTGCAGGAGCATCAGCAGGACCTCATAACAGCAATATATTTTTAAAATGTAACTAAATCAAATGAAATGGATTCTCAGATGCGTAAATCTGGCAATCAGTAGGCCTTGAAGAGATTGAATTCGTTAATTCTGGAGAATGGAAGCTTCATTGGAGCATTACTCGGCGCTCTTGAACATATAAATAATGGAACCACATAACATGCTCAAGATTGTCAGAAACTAAACTAAGAGGCACAGGTTTTAGGGATAGAAAATGGAAAGTCTGAGTACTTTACACTCAAAGAGGCATTGAAGGATAGGATTGGAAAACATGATGGAAGAATTGAGTATAAAAATAATTTGCAGATGCATCATGTCTTATGTGTGTTTCAGGATCCAAGTGCTTTGAAACCAGTAGTTTTTGAAGGATATAGTCACGGTTGCTCCCCAAATGCGGAGGCTGATTTACACATGAGATTGAGATTCCACAACCTGCAAATGAATCGATGGATGAGATGATCTTAGTAGTGTTAGTTGAGGGAGCAATGTTATCCAACATACCTGGAAAAACATTTGGGTTTTGTTCAAATAATGCCACCTGAGCAGGCAGTCTAAATGGCTCAGCTTAAAGACAGCCTCTCTTTGACAATAGTGAAGCTTCATCCCAGACTGTGTATGGAAGTCTGTCTGCACAACATTTTGACTGATCACAGCACTAGATCATACTTAGGAGATGCTTGTAGCAATGGGTAATTGATGGTATTTTGGGACTGCTCTACTGGACTATTCTTTCAAGTAATTTGCTACAAGTCATGGGATTCAAACAAAGATAGAAATGTTGGAAATGGACATCAGATACACTAGAATCAGCTAAGGAAAAGGACATTGGAGATCTTAGCTGTGGGCACTGGCAAAACTGGAACTGAACTGAAGAAACATCTGAATTAATTAATTAATTAATTAATTAGCTGAATTAACTAAAAACTAAAATAAAAGGAAACAAACAAAATAGTCCTGACCATCACAAAATGTAACTAAGGGGGAGGTTGATCTCCTTGCTAAGAACTAACACTCAAACAAAATACCTCCCTTCATAATCTGAGAAGGGGTAGTATCTACACTTCAGCAACTTGTAGTGTTTAAATCAAAATAACTACCTGAGACTCTGTAAAAGCAACAAGTATCACTTTATTTATCTAACACTGAACAAGTTAACTAAACTATTAACAAACCGAATAAAACACTATTCTAATGGAACATTGTTTAGATAAATACAATTCCCACTTAATAACAATATAAATAGAAATTCTAGTCACTCTCAAAATACAACCAGGTTTTATCTTGTGGAATCTTCTGAATTCTTTGCTCACTTCTTCTGTCTTCACTATCAAGTGAACTAGCACTGCTGGCTGTGCAGATACATGGATATGGGCCTGTGTCTGTGGGAGTTTGTGCATTCTCCCTGTGGTTGCGTGGGTTTCCTCCGGGCGCTCCGGTTTCCTCCCACACCCCAAAGATGCGCTCTTAGGCTGATTGGTTTACCAAATTGACACTATTCTCCCCTGAATCTGGCTAAGTTAGGGGTTCCATTCGTTGACACGCAGGGTAGAATAGGTGTAGGGTGATGCAGCGGCGCGGGCTCGTTGGGCCGAAGGGCCTGTTTCCCGTGCTGGGTTGTTCTTTGTATCAATACGGGGCTTTCTTTTAAGACAAAGTGGCTGTTATGCCGGCAAAGACAGTTGCTGGCTGTGTCTCCCTCTCTCTCTCAAGCTGTGATCTGTGGCAGTTGCTGGCAGACAGAGCTGGGGCTACCTGGTTCTCTGGAGCTGACAGCGCTGGCCATTATACCCCTGGTGATATACCAAATTCCCCACAGTAGGATTGGTTTCCAGGTTATCAAATCTGATAGACTGTTGTTATTCAAATACCTAGTTTAAACTCATTAGGCAAACTTCAAAAACACGTTCTGATTCAAATGCCTGAAGCCTGTAACCAAGGCAATCCTGCTGTTATTACCTCTGATACAATGTTTCAGTCTGTATACTGGATGCATCTGCATCTCTTCAGTACAGAAACAAAAATAAACTACCTTTTTTAACAGACCATGCAATTTTACAATTCTTGACATTGAGGTTTTTTTATAATTTCATAAACACTAACTTTACAACACAAAGCAATAATGAAATTAATAGCCTCTTAATACCTTATAGTGTAAAATTTAGGAAGAAATGCTGAATGATACACTAGAGTTATTTTACACAAATAGTAAGAAGGCATTAGGAAGACACAGCAAAACCAATTCAATTTAATTTGAACAATATCTCAATCAGAAACTTGGAAGCATAATTTTGTTATGGTTTAGGTCAGAAACTCCACTGTGTTTTATGAAACCCGTCTAGATCATAAGCTTTGCACCTTAAATTTGGCTAGAATAAACATGATATGGTTCACCTCAGGTATGATTCAAATGACCCAGGAGGGAGCTCTTATCAACCAAAATTTATTTAAGAATATAGTTAACATGTATGGAAAGAAAATTAGCCATAATCTTTATCAATTACAAACAAAACAACCACAATAATGTATAACCCTTAACAAATATATCTAAGATATTCCAAATCAAACCAAAACTTCCTTTAGACAAAACTCTTTTCACAGGTTTAACACAGCAAAGACTAATGCTCACATGATACTGAAACTGAGTCCTTTAGATGAATGCTGCTGTTCTGTTGATCCACCAGAACAGTCTGAAGTCACAACAGCTTCCCAGAGAACCCAGGAGATTCTCTGGTCAAGCCACCAATGCAGATTTCCTACTCCAGGAAGGCTTTCAGCTAGCCAGCAGAATTTCCCAAAACCAGGGGGAGAAAGAGAGAGCGAGAGAGACACCGCTCTCAGTCTGATGTCCGCTCCCTTCTTAACTAAAACCTGCAGCTCAGAACTGAAAATGAGAGTTCCTATCACTTGACCTACAAACATTCTTTCTCCTGACAATGTAGGGTCATAAAACTAATTCCCAAAGTAAAAATAAACAACCCCCACTTAAAAGCTACTGAAGGAGCAATAAAGGACTCCTTGTTGTTACCGAGCTATCTACATCAGGCAAGGCCGTGAGCATGATTTTTTAAAAAATCTTTTAAAGGTTCACTAATGCCACAACTTTTACTGGACAAGCAGTGATACTTTCTATTTTCCACTACTACCATCGTATAGTTTTAAGTGAGATTTATAACCTCTTGTTAGTTACTGACAAATTAGAGGAAGTTATTGGGATGTGGACCCACAGAGACTAAGAGTTGCTCCAAAATGAAATCACATAGGATACTCATTGTAAACAGGCAGTGGAGATTTTTAATTTGTTAGTCATAGAATTGAACCCAGCACTCAGCTATGGATGTCCAATTCCACTGCCTTCCATGAGTTTTAAGGGGGATAGAAGTGTTAATATTGCGTCAATTCACAAGTGCCTGCTGCAATTCGGACACATTATTTAATGAGCAGGCATGCATTTCATTGAAATATTTTAGATTAAGCTTTAAATAGCTGTGCAAGTAATAATTCTATTTACCATACAATTTGCATCAGCCCACACACACCGAGATTACTTTGGTTTTATGATAGCTGAATAACTGATGATTCAAAGCAGGAAACTGAACCAGACTACTTTAAGTCCCACGATTCTTATACAATCTCTTCAAGACTTTGCTTAATGGAATTAATTCAAAGCTCTTTTGTTCTTTTAGCTTAATCCCTAAAATATACATAAGTTTTATATCTCAATTCGGTTCTTAGTACAATCACATAGTATTGAAGAAACAAAAATAAGTTACAGCTGAAATACCATCGTCAATTCACTTTAGGTTGTTATGGAAAAAAATATATCGCATGTTGTGTATTGCATTCCAAACAAAATAATTTAACATTTTTCCTATTTTATTTTACAGGTGCTCTGAACTCTGGTCCTTTGAAACGCCTCAAAAACTCACTCACTCACACGAAATGAGTGTTAGTGATATTGTTGGGTGCTCTGGCTGTGACGAATTACAAGAGATATGCTGAATTTAGTAATGATGCTTAATTACATTAACCCAGGGTCAAATGTTAATAAGCTTCAATCATGATTGATTTTTCAGTCACTCACACTTCAGGCTCAGGATGCCTCCTCTCAGACACTTTCCTCAATGATATTGCTTGCATGTGCTGTTCAAAAATATAAACACATAGCTCACTCGAAATAAACAAAATAATGTTATAGTTATGATGTGAACAGTAATATTTTAAGGGGTTAGAGTGAAAGAAATGTCTGGAACAGAACTGATCTGCTAGCACAAAACCAAAAACATTGCAGAGAATGCAGGAGCTTTTAAACAGTTCCTGGGGATGATGTGTTAACGCTGTAGGCTGCTGTTTAAATTTCCATACTGATATGGGTCAGAAGGTTCAATCCTGGAATGTTAACCTCTCTTTTCTCCTTACAAATGCTCTGTATTTCAGCATTTTTACTTTATTTCCTATCTCCCGTATTTGCAATGGACCTTCCAGAGCACTTGCAAAATATCACAGGTTATTGCATCGCAACGATACGAGTGGTATTAAATTCAAATAATAAAACCAAATGTCATACCAGGTAGCAACACTGATATCAAAATGGAACTTTTTGCAAAAGTGGGTGCAATTTTGGGACTGTTCTGTGAAATAGTTATTTGTCTGATGAAATTGGGCAGAAGACAAAAAATTCCATACAGGAGTTTCTCCTAACTAGAATCAGCAACAAAAAAAACTAAAAAGCAGCCAAAAACTTAAATAAAACACAGAAAAGGTGTATGCAGCTCACATCCTGCAGTGCTTTCAGAATGTCTCCAATGGCCTCAATGCACTGTGTATGGTAACCAGGTACAAGTTTATAGATCATTATGCACTGCTTGACAATTAGATAAGCACCAGATACAACAGGGGACTAGGATGAACATGTGAAATTAAAAAGATTTGCAGTGGCTATGCGGAAAGAGCAGATTAATTGCCCCTACAAAGTGCCAACACAGACAAATTGAGCCCTCCTTTTTTTTGCTGGACGATTCTATAACTACCATTTGATTGATGAATTACTGCCATTAGCAACTTTAAAGTATAGAAATTAGAGTAACGACATTTATTATCACACTCTGTATACAAATTATTACAATAATAATTGTAAAACGTTTAAATTTTAACCAGGAAATACAGGAATGGGACATGTTAAGGCAATTGATAACAACTTGCATCATTATTAACTGTCGCTGACTGTTGAGGATGAAATTTCTGACAGCAAAGTTTACAAGTCAATTAATGGGCTGTCCTGCTGTTTATTTCTTTCCAATCATCTCCAACGCAGCTCTGTGACAGGTCAAACATGTGAAATGTGTTCCTGGCCTCAGCTTTGCTTCATTGTTAAAGGGGAAAATCCAGTACTGCCCCTCCAATTCTGATCCTTACCAACACTCAGGTTAGGTTGCAGAGCTGCACTGGAGATGGCTGTAAAGAAATAAGCAAACAGGGACAGCCCACTAACTCAGATGAAGATAATTTGACGGGGATTTGACAGGAAAGCTGCATAAAAGATGATAAAGTTTAAACAATGACAGAAACATGCCCTAGGCCAGGCTTGTCCAACTTTTTCGCATGGGGGGGCGGGGGTCACATTTCACTTCTGTCCTCAGTCAAGGGACTGGTGAGAAACTTTCGGCAAGATAAGGTTTGGTTATACATTAAACATAAATTTCAAAAAAGAATTTCAATGTCAAGGCAATAAATTGATCATTTCAAAAAAAACAATAAAAATTAACATAAAAAGTGCCAAGTAGCGGAGTTAACTTTTTTGATTAAGAAACAGAGACAGGCTAGGCCCCTAGTCCTGGTCACCAGGGAAGAGGTAGGGACCAGAGCACTGCTATGGGATTGGATGCAAGTTACATGGGACTTGCAGCCATACACATACAGGCATGTGGACCTGTGCAACACACACACACACACACACACACGGGAGGTTTGGACATCTTAACCAGTAAGGAGGTAATTGGTACACTGTAAAGAGACAAGCTTCTTTATCCTGCCATATCTGAAACTCCAGTCACCCAGACAGGCACTATTGCTGCGACTGCTGATCCCCAAGGCCTTCCCCACCTACTCCATCTTGACTCATGTACTTCTTTAGGGGCCAGCGCCAGGACAGGGAGGGAGGGAGAGACAGCATAGCCAAAGACAGCCACGCTATGAAGATATCTTCCTTCACCTTCACATTCTACTCCTCCAATCACAGACTGTTTCATGCCCCGTATTTGCTGCTAATAGGCTTACTGGTGAACCAATCAGCAGCAAACACAGGAGAGAAACAGCCTGTGACTGGAGGAGCTGTTCTCAGTTGAATCCTTCATTGAGCGTTGCCATAGTCTGAAAACTGGCTCTGCAGACCGGATACATGTGCTTAAGGCAGCGGGATTGTGGCCCACAGGCCACAGATTGGATATGCCTGATTTTGACAGCTATGTTGACAACATTGTCATGTATATTTGTAAGTTGACAGCTCTTTAAGTTGACTGCAATGCATGTCTTATTCTGCATGTGCGTGTTTTGGTAAATTCTTCAGTTTACACTCAAATCCATTCCAACACTAATATATGGCTGCTCTAAGAACCATATGAACTGTGCACAATCCTGTTTGAACTTCTGTGACAACATTTCCAAGTCCAACTGAATAGTCTTAACAACCAGAGATGTCCTTCCTTTTTTTCCTTAGGAAGCGAGTATCAACAGGATCAAAACCCCTCTGCTTAGCTCCAAAGAGTGCCCAGGTTGGTGTCTTTGCCATGTAATCTTCCGCACAGATTATCTTGGTGCCATTGTTCTCTTCATAATCTTTGATGAAGTGCTGAAAGCGGTCGTAGTCTATCCAAGTCCACCATTCTCCATTCACTTTGAACTAAAACAAGGAAAACCAGAAATCTCCATTAAAAGAAAACTCAAGTGAAAAGAGGTTGTATTAATCTTCAACCAACCTCTGTTACACAGTGTTCAGGTTTGAGTTAAGTGATAGTGACTAAGTTCTGGGATTTATTATACATCGCCAGGTCTCAAAGTGACAACAGGTCTCAAACTTTTAGCTCAATTGAGAGGACTATATGAGTATCAAACATAATTGTTAAGGGAAATTTCTAATTTAGCAGGAATAAAGAAAGTAATAGGGGAAAAAAAATCTGTTTTTGGACACGGTAAAGAAATAGGAACTTGCATTTCTTTAATACATCCCAAAGCACCTTTTCACACATCGCAGTGTAGGCAAAGCAGTAACAAATTTGCACAAGGCACTATCTCACAGACAGCAATGAGTTAAACAAACAGATCATTTGTTTTAATGATGTTGCTGGAGAGATAAATGTTGGTCAGGATAAAGGGAGAACTAATTCTTCAAATAGTATTCATGAAGCTTTTAAGTCTACATGAAAGGGCAGCTGAAGTCCTGGTTTAATTTCTTATTGGAAAGATGGCATAATCAACAATACAATACTTCAACGTCATGTCAGCTTGGATTTTCAAACTGAGGCTGTAATGTGCACCAAGGTGAAAGAGTGCATCAGGGAAACATGGGCATTGTCTTTTAAATTCCAAGATTATTGGTGCATAGTATTGTTACAATCGGGTGATGTCAAATGCCTTCCTTTATTATTAGTTCTCCTTGTTTGACCATAACGGGTTCAATTTTTGGAAAAGGATATACTTGCCAATTTAGTGATACACACTGTTTATGTGGTGTGATCACAAAATAAGACAGGTTTTCTAGGTTAGAGTTATTATATACTTAAACTAATCCAAATAAAATAATAAAATATGCTCTGACTTATAAACGTGCACATAACCATTCTGTTAAAAAGCCTGCTGATATTAAATGCGAGGGTATCCCAAAACTTGGAACACCACTTCTTAGTGGTGTATATTTTTAAATTTTGTATAATGTGAAAAAAGATAAGCAAACCAGGGAGGACTGGTAAAGTCATGTTCTGATCAATTAATAAAGACTATTTATTAACGTAAAAGAAAATACATGACAGAAGAGACAATACATTACAACAGTACAGTTAACTACAATAATGGCTATATACACTTCTCAGGAAGTTACCCCTTTTTCACAACTACCTATTTTTCCTGAACTCTGAGAAACATCCCTTTTCTCAAGCAACATCCTACACTATACAACTATGAGCTAAATACAGCAAATAGTTACCAGCCAGAGGTTATTTCCCAGCTTTGGAAAAGCCATTTTCAGTTTCAGCATTGAAATTCTTCCTGTTCAAGTTTGGATTTTAAACAGTATTGCTTTGGTAACAACTTCTGATCTAAAGACGTAGGCAGCCAAGTTGTATTTTTCCTTCTGGACATGCTGGATTGAATTCTTTTAAGAAATCTCTGCCTGCAGCAGGTGTACAATTGGGCTTGAGGTTTTCCAGGTGGGTTGGAGAGAGAGGAGGCAGGAAGGAGACCCCACTTAAGTCTTCTCCCAGCTATTTGTCCTCCATTTTGCCTAGAATTTATGTACTTAAAACTTACATAGAGTTGGCTCATCCTCAAACTGCCAGGGGTATTCAAATAAGTTTACACCCCTGTATTCCAAGGGTCATGTCCTTATATTCCAAGGGTAATTGGATTAACTCATATCTATGAACTTAACTTAGCCAGGGTCTCATTATTCAAGTGACCAGTCTTAATCACTCATCTCCAACAGTTTGATACCACAGACAGATGTAGGTCATTCACACTTCACAGGAGGCCATTGCCTTCGGTGGGTTTGCAAACTTCCTGTCTCTATTCCAATGGATTTAAATGTGGAATGTACTATATACAAATTGGGGCATCCATCTTTGGCTGTGATCTCATGCCATCCTTTGGTCCATGTTTTACCTCTCCTGTTTTTAAAAGTTCAATTCATGTTTCCAGCCAGGAGATTAAAAATCATTATGTGACGTAAGCATGGCTTTGTGACAGTACCAAAACACCAGTTATCACTTGTTTGGAAATCTCTGCCTAGGCTACATGTTCAACTCTCTGGAATGCAGCACACGAGAACTGAATGAAGTAGCTAATGAAACCATATTCAAACAGGTATATTTTGAGTAACTTTAGAAAGAGAGATTGTTCCCCAGGACAGGTAAAAATAAAATGTGACACCAATCTGTAAAATTTGGCTCAAAGATAATACAAGGAATTAGGGGCTGGTCAACCTAACTTCCATTGCACGCTAAGTACTGGACGCCATTTGGAAAGAATGAATGTACCACCACTTGGCAAAATAGAGAACTGTAGAATCATAAAATGCCTTTCTGGGAAATGGTCATGCATGACAAGTCTTCAAGAAAAACAAAAAGGGGGAAACTCAGTGAATGTTCTTTATTTGTATGATACACTGGTTCTCTAAGCTGGTAAGCACAACATATTTGGAGTGAATCATAGAATCCATGTAGTCCAGAAGGAGGTCATTCAGCCCATCAAGTCTGCACCGACTATCTGACACCCTTGCCCCATTCCCTTAACCCCATGATTTTGCCCCACTAACTCCCCAACCTACACATCTTGAAACACTAAATGACAATTTAGCATGGCCAATCCACCTATCTTGCACATCTTTGGACAGTGAGAGGAAACCAGAACATCTGGAGGAAACCCATGCAGATATGGGGAGAATATGCAAACTCCACACAGTCACCCAAGGCTGGAATTGAACCTGGGTCCCAGGCACTGTGAGACAGTAGTGCTAACCACTGCACCACCGTGCTTCTGAAACAGAATAAAACTGGTTGAAGGACAGAGGGCAAATGCCTGTTGTATACAGCGCTGGATCTGGACGAAAGATGGTAAATAATGGAGTGCTTCAGGGTCAGCTGTTAATGTCACCACTGTTCACAAAGAACATTTTCGCCTATTAATTATTGTAAAGACTGATGCATCATTGTTTTTGGTTCCTGCTTCAAAATCCATTTCCTAGCTAGCAGCTCCATTCCTCTTCCAGCCAACAGCCTGAGATTAAGCCAGCCTGCTCACAACCTCTGTCACATTTGATTCCATGGTGAGCTTCCAACCTCATATTTGTGCCAGCACCAAGACAGTACATTTCCATCTCATAACATTGCCCTATGTCACCCATCTCAGCTAACCTGCTGCCAAATCCCTCATTTGTTCCCTTATTACCTCCAATCTCAACTATTTCAAGCACACCTGGCTGGTTCCTCCACATTCTATCCTATGTAAACCTAAGATCTTCCAAAACTTTGCTGCCCATGCAAGTTCCATTCTGCTATAATCCCTATACTTGTTGACTGGGCTCTTGCGTCAAGCAATACCTTGATTTTCAAATCCCATCCCGGCCTAGCTCTTCCTTAACTCTATAATCTCAGATGGTTTCAAATGTAATTTGTTCTATAGGCAACAGCACAGGAGAGGGATTTGTGGGTACAGAAGACATCAGCACAGTGTGGAGCGACAGTAAAGCGAACAACAGAATCTTTGGCAATACAACAAAAATCTCAACAAGTGGTCGAGAGTGTACAGAGCAAGTCCTCTCCACCTATGGTATTACACACAATTCTAACTACCTTATTATTGCAAAAAGATCCAGGTATTGGGATAGGAGCAGCAAAGGACAACTAAACTGACATCTGCAGAGAGGCTGCAAAGGCTTCGAATGTTTACTGAAAATTTTGACATTTATCTTAATGTTCCAAATGAACAGATAGAATGACTAATGGGATAACAACTTGCACGATAATAAAGTATTCAAACAATATGGAACCGCTATCAAAAAGCCTAGTAAAATAGGAGATGTATCTCAAAGATATCTGACTAAATGAAAAAAGGCACTTTTAACATTGTAGAGCATTAGTGATATAACATTTACAATTTTCATTGATTAAAGGATTCTAATGCATTTAAGCAGAGAAGATTGCCAAAAAAATGGTTACAGGACTGAAGTACTATAAATTACTGAGGGATTTTCATATGGACTTGTTTTTACTGGAAAAAGGGATAGGATACTGAAATGGTGAGGTGCATTCTTTAAGGTTAACCGATGACTTGGGGATGATCTTCCCAAAAAATTTGAAATATCATAAAAGTCTGAAAATGGGTGGTTTGCATTGCAATCTTCCCACACAGCTGACAGCTGGGAGATTTGAACCGGGGGCAGGGGGCGGAGGGCATGCTAAGTTCGCTGAAAAAAACTGCTACAGACCCATTGAGTGCCATTGCATAGGGTCCCCAATATCTCAATGAACTGGAAGACCTCTTCCCACCCCTACTTCCCCCTCAGCGGCAGCATGTTCTCCCCCCACACCAACACAGGTCACCAGCATCAGGGCATCAGGAGTCTCCCAAAAAGTTCCCTGGTAGACCCTCTATGCTGTGCTTTGCATAATCCCCTCCCCCACACTCCCCCTTGCAAACATCCCCTCCCCCCACCATCGGCTAAGTCCCCTGTCTTTAGGCAAAGTCCCCACCCTGGTCATAACCCCAACAATTCAGGCCACACCCCTGGCAATGTCCCTGACACGGTGTCCAATTAGGCACTGTCAGGATGCCAGGTGGGCACTGCCAGGCTGACACTGCCCAATGGGCACTGCCTGGCCATGCCCTGACCATCTGGGGGCTTCAATGGCCTCCGATCCCCCCCACCACGGCCATCACGCCTGGTGGACTACTGGACACCAGCTGTGATTCTCATTGGTGTATCCTCACTAATGGTCATAAACTGCTGTGCAGGATGCGCTAATAAGATTGAAATGAAATCAATTCTATGCAAATCAATTTTGTGCTCTTTCTGGCAAAACGGGGCCAGGAACATTGGGGCAGCATCAAACTGGGTGCGAACCAGACTTCTGACTTTGCACACAATCTTACTGAACCCATTAAGATCACGCTATTAATCTTCAAGAACATATCCACAAGATAAAAAAAATGCACAAATAAGTAAGGCTCAAATGCGAATAAACATTAAAACATTTCAGAGTTACCAACATGTGAAACAAGCTCCCACTGAGCTACATTGATTAGCTTCTTCAGAAACACTGGAGAAATATTAGATTAGGATCAAAATTGAAGGCTATATGTAGAGAACAGATAGAAATAATCTAATACTGTGAAACCTGATGGTTCCTGTGCTAACTGTCAAAGCTGAAGGATAATAATGATCTAAAATAGCAGAGGTGCCAGGGTTGAGAAGAGTGGAATAGCTTGAGTGATGACATTGCGATAAATGTACTTCCTTCACTTATTAATCAGATAAACAAGATGTCTTTAACAATAAATTTCCTTTCAATAAGTTTCACATTTAGTATTCACTGACTGCTTTGCTGTCAGCAATTTCTAAAAGCTAATGTTTAACAATTGGCCAGCAAAAGTAGGTCTACATGCAATAGTGACAAATCATTTTCATTTGTGGAAGGGATTGGCCATAGACTTTCTGCCTTGAGCTATACAGGAGACATATTTACTTATTTTAAATAGAGCTTAAGTACAGATCATCCAGAGTCACCAGGGAGAGGCCAGTAAGTGGGGAATATCATGCTGTGTTCCCATTTATTTTGGTCCTTTGCATTATTGTCTGGGAGCTTACCCCCGTCACAATCATAATAATACGAATCTCATTTGTTATGTATGCATCAGGAAATTTGCATTCAGTCACCTTTCTATTTCCCAAGTAATCTCAGGAAGATTGTTATGAATTCTGTACCATCAGACCTGATCAGGATGAGACCAATGGAACAGGAAAACATGCTGGTCTTGTTTGCTGCCAATGCGAATACTTATTCTTTCAAATGCTGTCATTGCTACTTTGGATGCAGTGCATATTTTATCTTGCATTGTTTTATATTCTATAGATCATCAGCCCTAATAGATGCATCTTTTCTCATGCCTTTTCTCCACCTCAATAAATGTCATCCATCAGCATTTACCATGGGAGTAGCTCATTAAATGAGGAATTCAATGCTATTGTCTTGGAAGAAAGGCAATCTAATGAGGGGTATGCAGCTTAATTAAATCTTTCTGACTATCAAAAATAATTGTCAATGCTGTTACAACTATCCATTAAGGAATTTAACTGCATTAAATATTACTGCTCTCCCAACCACAAGGCACAGTTATGAATGGCCTATTTAAACATCTGTTGCAATTCCAAAATCATCTGAATTCTTTTGAGTGCAACAGGATTCCTTTAGATTCCAAACATGATTTCTTTTTAATTAGTTGATAATTTCTAGCCCTGCACGTTGTGGGGGTACTTTGGACATTAGGCGATAGTGTAAAAAAAGGGCAATATTGAGCATCGATGTCAGTGAAAATAGAGAAGAAATGCACAGAGGGAAGTTAAATCGATACCCACCCATCTACATTATTGCCCCAAATCAAAGCTGCCCCAGTGAGTCAAGACCAGATGCAGTGGGGTTCTTCAGGTGAAGTGAGGTTAAAAGGCGAGGATAAGCTGGACTAGGCTACACCAACATGTTTCACTGCCAGTTTTAAAAATACATTGTCTCTCTTTTCAACAATATTCATATTCTGATTTAGATAGCAGCACAGTGGTAAGCATTGCTACCTGAGTGCCAGGGACCCAGATTTGATTCCCAGCTTGGGTCACCGTCTGCGTGGGGTTTGCATGTTCTCCCAGTGCCTGAGAGGGTTTCTTCCAGGTTTTCCAGTTTCCTCCCAGAGTTTAAAAGATGCGCTGGTTAGACGCATTGACCCGAACAGATGCCGGATTATGGCAACTAGGGAAATTTCACAGTAACTTCATTGCAGTGTGAATGTAAGCCTACATGTGATTAATAAACAAATTAACTTTTATTTCTATTCAGATGTTATGTTGATAATAGAAACTGTCCACGTAAACATGACACGGTAAATAAACCCTCCTGTTATTCATGGTGCCTCCACAAATGGGGGATTTAAATACAAACAGGAACAGACAGTTTCTATTACAACTTGTTATAATTCAGCTCAGAAGCTCCAAAGTGTTTTATGAAGGCTGCCTGGATCATAAGTTTTGCAATTTAAATTTGGCTAGGGTGAGCATGAGAGGTTCACTTCAGGAATGATTCAACTGACCCACTAGGGAGCTTTTATCAAACAAAGTTCATTTAAGAATGCAATTAATACATATAGAAAAAAAATTAGCAATAATAACTTTTACCAATTATAAACAAGAAAAAAAAACAACCATGATATTGCATAAACCTTAACAGATAAACACCATTCCAAACAAATCTCAAACAACATCCTTGCCACACATTTAGCACAGAAAATACAAATGCTCACGTGATACTGGAACTTAGTCCTTTGGTTGATAATTGAAACTCTGACTTCCCAGCCTTGTAACTTCTAACAGTCCTCTTGATATACACACAGACCAGCTTGAAGTCAGAACAGCTTCCAAAACACTAGGGAGAGAGCCTTTAGGTACCAACCAGCAAAACATCAATAGCAGAATTTTCACTCCAGGAAGGCCTGCTTCCAGCCAACCAGTAGAATTTACAAAACCGGGAAGAGACAGAAAGAGAAAACCTGCCTGCCACCTGACAATCAGGACAGCTTCTGACACTAAATTAAAACTGAAAGTGAATTCTTGGATTCTCCTGGGGCTGAACCACCTGAATTTGACTTGTCAATCAATCTTCCCCCTCACAATGCAGGGTCATTAAAAAAAATCCAAGAAAGTACCCAAGGCCCCGAGTAAAAATAAACAGAACCCCATTTAAGCCATTGAAGCAAAAGGGACTTTTAGCAGAAAGCCAGTGCCACAATGAAACCAAAGAGCCTGCTTAAAAACTGCAGAGAACATGATTTTAAAAAAATTCTTAAAGGTACAGTAATGTCACAAACAGTTAACTTAGAAATTTATAACGAAATTCACCAAAAGTCATTGTTGCAGCATCATCACCAAACGAATTAAAGCAGTTCAAGAAGGACACCCAACACTATTTTATCAACAACAACCAGGAATGAGCAATAAATGCTGGCCTTGCCAGTGACGTGAATTTCCAGAAGAATGATAAAAAGAAACTTATCCAGAAACAAATGAGTTAATGAAGGATAGCTGGCATGGATTTGCATAAAAACAATCTAGTTTTTGATGAAAATGTCAGGGTGCATTGATAAATTAAATGCAGTGGATTAATTTTCCAAAGCATTTGGAAAGGTTCTGTCCAGATGTCTTATAAATATTAGACATATGGGGCTGGATATCCAATTCCCATCTGGAACCCGATGCCCAGAAGATTTTCAGGTCCTGACCTCTGCCTGCATTGCAACTTGAAAAAGTCAAGTGCCCAGTTAGACTGGGGAGGGCGAGTTCTGAGCCCAGTTCATGGCATGGGTGCTGCCTGGAGGTAGGTGTTAGAAATGGAGGGTCTTTTAAAAAGGCAAGAACAACAGCTTTGATTGGGCTTGGCATTCGCTCTGATAGCGCAGAAGGGTTTATAAGCTGCAGAGACCATGCAGTATCCAATATAATCGTGTTAGATGTTAATCAATTGTTGAGACATCTTAACAAGTCAATTTTTTTTCAGGGTTGGAAGAACATTAATGTTTAACCTATCAGTATTTTAATCACCCATCATCTCAGCACCTCCTTTTCTAACTTGGGTGTGTATACAACGCTTTAAACTCAACATTGAAATGTAGCTCTTTTTCCAAGACAATCAGAGTAAATGGCCAATGAAAAGTCCTGAAATAAGACAGCACTAAAGGGAGGTGACATCAAATCAGTCTAGTTTCAAATACAAGTCATAGAAGAACAATTGACGGAACATGCTACACCAACACTTCTTCAATTCTGCAGAACTTTTAACTTGTGGGTGCTACAGTGGCACAGTGATTAGCCCTGCTGCCTCACAGCACCAGGGACCTGGGATCATTTTCCGGCTTAGGTCACTGTCTGTGCAGAGTCTGCCTGTCCTCCCCAGGTTCGCTTGGGTTTTCTCCAGGTGCTTCAGTTTCCTCCCACTGTCCGTAAGATGTGCTGATTAGGTGCATTGGCCATGCTAAATTCTCCCTCAGTGTAGCTGAACAGAGACCAGAGTGTGGTGACTGAGGATTTTCACAGTAACTTCATTGCAATGTTAATGTAAGCCTATTTGTGATACTAATAAAAAAACTTTAAAACTTCCAAATAAATTCTGATACAGAAGAAACAGATCCATAAGAATGGTACCTGATTTCCTTACTCTTAAATTCATTTCTCTTGCTGCTTGCTTGACTCCAATCTGAAAATATAAAACAATCTGGCCCTGACCTGAAGGACAATTACTTGCAGAAAATGTACAAAGCTGTCAATATGAAGATCTGATATCGCTGCTTTGACGTCATTGCTATGGACTACGTCAGATAGTGCACTAGAATCCAGAGTACCTACCATTAATATTATTTCTTGCAAACACTTAAGTCTACAAACTGTCTTGGCTTTGTGGGGTATTGGCCTCACCTGTTTTCAATTTATATTCATCAGTTTTCATTGCAGTACTGTGTCAGATTAAATCGAAGATTGATTTCTGCACTCCAGTACTCTCTAATAATGTAATTTTAGCACAGAAATCAAATTGTGCAGAAACCAGTGGTAATAAGTGAGATCATTATTCATAAACATTATGAAATGCAGCATTAAAACTGATTAGTAAATGCGTTACTGTGAAGGAATGTATTGAAATCCATGGATATTTGATATTGCTAGATTGTAGGCAGCCACTTTCAATGCATGTCATGAATTCATAAATCTGATACACACCAACATCTCATCACGTACTCAAGCTCGAATTTAGGGGCTAAGCATGTGGAAAATCTGCCAGTTTGATTTCAATGTTTTTTTTCCATCATGTGAAACTGCAAAAAAATGCAACAGGCTGCATACAGAATGTTGGTGGGTTTCTTTTAAACCAAGTATGTTTCTTATAATTTTGTATGCAGGAAATACATAGGATAACAGTGCTTTATGAGATTAGGGGTAAGGTAACAGAACTGAATAAAGTAAAGCAACTTTAGCTAATAGTATTAGATGTCAAAAATGAGCATTGGGACCCAATGTCCAACTATACAAACAATGATACATTGTTTCCTTTTGTGATGGTCTTAAATTTATGTCGTCTAGTTGCTGACTACTTGCCATTATTAATTTCCTCATAATTCTTAATATCTCAATTACATCTTCTTTAAGCCTTCACTGTTCTAGTTTCTTCATTTCTTTCCTCATATTGAAAACTTCTCATCGCTGTGTGATGCTAGTGTACCTTTAAGAAATGTATTTTTTAAATCATGTTCCATACGGTTAAACAGCTTTGGTTTTTTGTCATTGTTGCCAGGCTGTCTTGTTAGTAGTCCTTTTATTGATGCTTTAATGACTTAAATGGGGTTTTGTTAATTTGTGTTAAGAGGAAGACTGGCTGGCAGGTCCTGTGTTTTGGACAGTGTTTTTCCTTTATCGTGAATTCAAAGTTTCATTTTTAGTTTGGCTTTTGGCTGCAGTGTTAGTTTACAAGGGGTTTGGACATTCAACCAAACAGAACATTTGCTCGCTAGCTGGAAGCGAGGTTTTTTACCTTCATGAGTGCTCATGGGTGTGCGCCTCAAGAGAACTGCAGCATCCAACCAAAGGACTAAGTTCCAGCATCACGAGCATGAGTATTTTCTGTGCTAAACTTGTGGCCAGAGTTTTGTTTAAGGAAGTTTGTTTGATTGGAACATCTCATATTTATTAAGGTTTAAATTCATTGAATTTAAATTCATCAGCTGCTGTAGTGGGATCTGAACCCATGTCTCTAGAGCATTAGCCTGCGTCTTTGGATTACTAGTCCAATCCACAACGCCACCATCTTCCACTTAATCATTTATAGCTGATACTTGAACATTTGTAACAAGCCACCCATATTAGATCTTGTTGAATGGCTTCTGAAAATTGATATACATCTATTCCTTTGTCTTTTTCTATTCAATCATTCACTTCTTCAAAAAAACTATTCATAGAATCATACAGTGCAGAAGGCGGCCATTTGGCCCATTGAGTCTGCACCAACCACAATCCCACTCAGGCCCTATCCCTATAACCCTGTGCATTTACCCCAGCTAGTATCCCTGACACTAAGGGTGAATTTAGCATGACCAATTCACTTAATCTGCGCATCTTTGGGAGGAAACCGGAGCACCAGGAAGAAACCCACGCAGACACAGGAGAACGTGCAGACTCTGCACAGACAGTGACCCAAGCTGGGATATAAATCCAGGTATTGAACCCAGGTCCCTAGCACTGTGAGCAACAGTGCTAACCACTGTGCTGCCCAATTAAAATCAGTAAATATGATTCCTCCTAACTAAACTTATGCTAGCTGTTTTTTGAAGATCCCATTGGAAGCACATATAGCTCTGAAATAACTAAGCTGGGCATACAACTTAACTGCACTCCTGGACTGCCTTTCTCTTCATTTTTGCTTGTCATTTAAGAACATAAGAACATAAGAAATAGGAGCAGGAGTAGGCCATCTAGCCCTTCGAGCCTGCCCCGCCATTCAATAAGATCATGGCTGATCTGTTGTGGCTCAGTTCCACTTTCCCGCCCTCTCCCCATAACCCTTAATCCCCTCTCTTATCAAGAACCCATCAACCCGCTTCTTAAAAATATTTAGCGAGGCAGCCTCCACCACTTCAACGGGCAGAGAATTCCAGAGATTCACCACCCTTTGAGTGAAGAAGTTCCTCCTCAACTCCGTTCTAAACCGCCTCCCCTTTATCTTGAGGCTGTGCCCCCTAGTCCTACTGTCTTTTTTGAGCGGGAAGAGTCTCTCCACCTCTATCCTATCCATCCCATTCATCATCTTATACGTCTCAATGAGATCTCCCCTCATTCTTCTAAACTCTAACGAGTACAAGCCTAGTTTATTCAGCCTCTCCTCATAGCTCAATCCCCTCAACTCCGGTATCAGCCTAGTAAACCTCCTCTGCACTCCCTCCAGGGCCAAAATATCCTTGCGCAGGTGCGGCGCCCAAAACTGCACACAGTACTCCAGCTGCGGCCTCACCAATGCCCTATACAGCTGCAGCAAGACCTCCCTACTTTTATATTCAATCCCCCTCGCTATGAAGGCCAGCATCCCATTCGCCTTCCTGACCACCTGCTGCACCTGCAAGCTGGGTTTTTGCGACTCATGCACAAGGACCCCGAGGTCCCTCTGCACCGTCGCCTGCTGCAGTTTTTCGCCACGTAAGTAATAGTCCTTCCTACCATTCTTCCTACCAAAGTGGACCACCTCACACTTGCCAACATTAAATTCCATTTGCCATTTCCTGGCCCATTCGCCCAGCCTATCTAGATCCTTCTGCAGACTCTCCACACCCTCCGCACAATTTGCCTTTCCCCCAATCTTGGTGTCATCAGCAAATTTCGATTCTCAGTCCCTTCCACCTTATGTTTGAGTAATGGATTTAAATCCCTTTTAAGCCTTTCAAAAGGTTTTAAGAATACTTGTCAAGTATTCTGACACTCTCCCTGTCTATAATTGCCCACAACCCTTTAAGTTTTGCATATACACAGTTTTCCACTCCTCTAACTTCTTGCGTACATTCAAATGTGCACTTGGAGCCATGCAAATTACCATTTTGAGCTCAGCTCTGAAAATTATATGCAAAATTTTTACTTGTCCTTGAACAAAATCTGTTGTTTGAAATTGTTGGAAAACACAGACCAGTCTATTCATCCTTTGTTTAAATATAACAGAATTATCATAAGCCTGATCACCTCCTTCTGTGCTGCAAATCCTACTGATTTCCTTCTAGGCTTTGAAGAATGTGAGCACATATTTTGCAGTGTTGTAGGGTTGCTGTCCAGCTTTGCTGCAGTATATATCACAGATAGGGACACTAAAATAGAAGCCCCTTAGGAGGTGGAACAGAAAAGCATGTAAAATAATGTGTGCCTTGATTATTAATAGAATATTTTGGGATTGTAAATAGGGTATAATCATGAATTTATGAAGTAGCTTCTTATTGTTATTACCAGAAATAACTATGGTCTATTCCATTTACAAAAGCAGAGAGGCAATACTACATCTATACAAGTCATTACTATGGCCACAGTTAGATTACTGTGAGGTCAATGTTCATGGCATTGATGGAACAGCAAGGGGAGGAATTAATTCCTATCTCTACCAAAGAACCAAAAAAGGTGTAATGGGCCAAATAGTCATCTTCTGTACTATATCATTCTATGATTGTACAATTCAATTACACCGCATGAATCTATTTGTGGGTGTGGTACAGCTTTCTCTGTAACTAACAAACGGACTAATCAAGAGTCTGAATGCTTTGTGAAGGTGTGAACTCTTCAGCTATTGCGGCAGGTGCCACAAGCACATCATTTCAAAATTCAGTGAGATTAGCGATGCTCACCATCAGATGTACATGTAATCAAAGGCACAGCATAGCATGAATAAAACTATCTTTCCTAAAATGGACAAAAATAAAAGAAAATAAATAGGATATATGAAGAACTCCAAATTAAACTAATGTGGACCATGGGCAGGTAGAAGGGATTCATTTAATTTGGTGTCATGTTTGGCACAACATTGTGGGCCGAGGGGCCCTGTCCCTGTGTTGTACTGTTCTAAGTACAAGCAGGCCAATCTACCGAGAGCCTTCTGCACCATCCAATAAGATGGCTGATGGGAGTTCTGATTTTAATAGGCTGTGTCTCACAACCATTTTTTTCCTGACAATAGTGAAATATTTTGATTCATGATTAATTGTACTTACAATATAACAGATGCCATCGTAATATTGTAGTAATTGGGGATGATCATGGACTTTAGTTACACGCTTGAAAGAGAACCTGATGGGAATAGGCAGCAACATGTTGCATGGCATTTTTAAGCCATCTCTGACACTTATTAAAACTTTTATATTTCAGTGACAAACTTATTCTCAACTGTGTTAATGGAACTGCAGCAGGTTACCACTCCCAAATATATAACAGGATACTTCCTTAATGGAAAGAAAATTAAAGAAACACTTACATTTCATTTTTATTAAAGATTTTGCATTTGTGATTATGTAAGTAAATCTTAGCAGAAACTTGAAATTAAAGTTTATTTATTTTAATGTTATTTATTAGTGTCACAAATAGGCTTACATTAACACTGCAAAGAAGTTACTGTGAAAATCCCCTTGTTGCCACACTCCAGCACCTGTTCGGGTACACTGAGGGAGAATTTAGCATGGCCAACACACCTAACCAGCACGTCTTTCGGACGGTGGGAGGAAACCCGAGCACCCAGAGGAAACCCATGCAGAACAGGGAGAACATGCAGACTCCACACAGACAGTCACCCAAGTTGGGAATTGACCCTGGGTCCCTGGTGCTGTGAGGCAGTAGTGCCACCCCTGTAACCTAATCAGTGCAATTTTGAGCACATCTTGGACATAATCTCCCAAGTACAGCCAAAGTGGATAATAATCCCAAGCATTGTGAACCTGGAATGGTTTATGAAAGTACTGAATCTTGAAAGTGCCATCTATTTCGGAATGGTTTGCATCAAATTCAATGAAAAGGCTTTAATGGATCAATCTCTCATCAAAAAATACAAGATAAAAAATTCAACTCAAACAGAAAATTGCTTTGCAATTGAATTGCTCATGTTACACTAACTCATTACTGATTTAAAGTAAATGGCAAGAAAAAGAATAGTGACATGAAGAAAAACCTTCTCATGCAGCGAGTTTACAGGATCTGGAATGCAATGCCCAAAGATCTGGTGAAAGCAGAGTCAATCATAGATTTTAAATGGGAATGAGGTAAGTTCCTGAAGAGAAAGAAATTGTGGGGCTACAGGGAAAGGACTGGGAGTGAGGGTTGGCTGTGCTGCTCTTGCAGAGAGCTGGCACAGACATGATGAGCTGAATGGCCTCTTTTTGTAATATCAGCATTCCATGACTCATTGTTTTCCAGGATCTGATAACTGTGGATCGCTTTCCCTCTCAACCTTCCATCTGTCTTCCATGCAGCATAACAGAAAAAACAATTAGCAAATCTTTGCACATGACTGATTATCTCAGCTTTTCATAACTACACCATGGCACTGTAACCTGCATCGAAAAATGTACATTTGCAACCACACAGCACAAAGCACAAGACAAACTCCAAACAGTTCCCAGAAAATGTCCAACAATGTAACATAATATTCATATAAAAGCATTTGATTTATTCATTGCATAATTTTCAATTATGCAAGCTTTTTAGAATGAGTTTATAGGTATTCTCAAAATTTCAGCTTGTAAATTAACAGAACAACGGCTATTTGCAGATTAAATAGTAAAACTTAAATGCCACTCACTCACCTTTTTGTGCGCTATGAGGAGGCAGTTGGAATGCTCATGTTCGCAAGCAATTTCATAGTCTGTCAGAAGGTCAGCTAGCTGCTGGACAAAATATACAACCTCCTCATGCCATGGAACATTAGCCATAGTCAGATTACTTGCTGAGCTTTCACCACAATATGTCACTCCCTAAAAAAAATTAAAACATTGTCAATATACCATCTTACATAACCTAACATTGACTTAAAGAGATGGCTCTGATGCACAATGTGCAGTTTTAAGCACTGTCCCTCATAACAGTTCTCCATGGAGTGAGTTTGCAGGCTGTGCCTTGAGCAGTGGCAAGAAAACACCAAGTGCGCGATCTTACCAGCCATTCACGCCTTGCTGCAGCAAGGACAGAGAATGTAGTGTAGCACAGTGGTTAGATTGCTGCCTCACAATGCCAGGGACCTGGGTTCGATTACTGTGTCACTGTCTAAGCTGGTCAGGTGCATTGGCCATGGTAAATTCTCCCTCAGTGTACCCGAACAGGCGGAGTGTGGCAACTAGGGGATTTTCACATTAACTTCATTGCAGTGTTAGTGTAAGCCTACTTGTGACACTAATAAACAAACTTTAAACTTAAAAAAATCTTTAACTTTAAAAATCTCTGTTTACTGCAACAGGAGCAGAAAAGCTCACCAATGTGATCAGAGGTAAGATTCCAGCCCCCAAGTACTTCCCTACAGTTGGAGGGGGTGGATCTGAAGGGACAAACATAGCAGACTCCTCTGGTAAATCTTACTATACCTATCATACATTTGCCAACTTACCTTTTCCACAATTTTGGTTAATAGTTATTTTATTAGAGTATTTACTAGAGTAGAGGAATGGAGAGGGTCGAAGATGAACTAGAAAAAGACCACAGAAAATCTTTTGTGGGAATGCTATGGAGGAGCACCAAGGATTAATGCTCTGTCATCTCTGCTTCCTGAAGTAAACTTAGCAGAGTCTTCTCATGGTAAAAAGAAAAACCAATGACGAGAGAGAGCAGTTGGAGTCAACTGGGAAGGAGTCAATTCTTCAACATGGTGAATGAGCCAGTTCTTGACACAACACTTTCAAAGGCGTTACAGCTGATGACTGCTAACATTATTACAACCACTGATGAGAAACTCGGTCTATTAGCACAAAATATCCGTGCTCATGCTACAGAACTGCAGAATACTGGTAAGATCTTGACAAAGATGAGGACAAAATTTTTACTGTGGAAAAAGCAACTTCCTCGTTAGAGGCCTGCTTATGATCCAACTGCTCAATATGTCAGAGCATCAATGGGCAGCATAGTGGCACAGTGGTTAGCACTGCTCCCTCACAATGCCAGGGACCAGGGTTCAATTCCAGCCTTGGGTCACTGTTTGTGTGGAGCTTGCACGTTCTCCCCGTGTCTGTGTGGGTTTCCTCCTACAGTCCAAAGATGTGCAGGTTATGTTGATTGGCCACACTAAATTGTCCCAGAGTGTCAGGGGGATTAGCAGGGTAAATATATGGGGTTACGGGGATAGGGCATTCGTGGGATTGTTGTTGGTGCAGGCTTGATGGTCAAATCGCCTCTTTCTGCACTGTAGGGACTCTATAATCTAAACAATCTAGAGACTGAGGCCAGAGGAAATTATTTGGATTATCGGTTTGCCAGGAGAAGCTGAGGGTAAGCTCCCAGTTAATGCTGAGAGCTAGCTACCAAGCTTTTGCAACACAGAAACAAAAGCTGAGAGTATTAAATTAGAATGAGCACACCATTCACCTGCTTTGAGGCCTATCGACAAATAATGTGCTGGGCCCTTAATTATGCATTTGCAAAAACTTCAAAGATCGTCAAAAAGAGATGGAGGCAGCTAGACTTGGTGGGGCCTTGTTCTGTGATGGAGCAAAGGTCTCTTCCAAGATTTTTCAGTGGCAATACAACAAAAGCCTGAGGGTTTCAATGAAATTAGGAGGTAGTCGAAAGCCACTGGAGCACAATATATCCTACTGTATGTATTCTGACATACTGTGGGCGGCATTCAACAACTCTACAAAAGCATTCGACACCTTGGCTAAAGCCATGGCTTTTGTTAACTCCATGGAAGGCAACAATTCATATCCCGCGGCTGAATATCATTAGTAACAGATTTAAGTTGATTGTAAAGTCTAGGCTCTGTCCATTTTCATTATAATTTTCTTTTATTCTGGGCTGGCACTTAACATTCTGACAGGGATGGTGTAGTAACTGAGCACTACAGCGAGTATTGTACATAAGAATGGCAGGGACTTGTACTTGTCTTTAATGAATAATATTCTTCAGCCTGTTCTTTCTAGTTGAGGAATGCGCTTTGCAGGTTGTATGATACTAGGCTGTATGAGAAATATCCTTCTTCCTATACTATACACACACTATAAAAAGCTGTGTGCACTGTATACATCTGGCTTCCGTCATTCTTATCGTGATAATTATGAGTGGAGGTGGGCAAAGGACCACAGCTTCGATAGGTGAGATTAGCTTACAGAGTGAAGGCCTAGCTTTCTCGTTCTCTTCCTCTTTAAACTACATTTCATTTATTTTTTTTTAAAGAAAAAGGGTCCTTGGTATAATTATGGAAGGTATGCTGGCATAGTTCAACAAGGCCACACATTTAATTAATGGTTTAAGATTGTCTGCTTTGTGGTTTGTAATAGTTCTTGTGAGAACTTAGAAGAATTGTTAGTTGGTAACTGTTTTTTCTGTAAGGGTACAGACCAGTCTAACTTACTAGAACTTAACTATATAGCATGTCGCTGGTGCTTCTTGTGTAGCTGGGGATGTGGAAGCTGAGTTTTGGTGCACACCTGAGCAGGAAGATCAATGTCAGGTAAAAGGCAGCAGCTACAGTGAGACCCTGCTCATGGAATGTGTGGGGAATACACCAACCTGTTAAAAGGAAAAAGATTCTGAGTGGAATTTTCCCGAAACATTTCTAAATGTTGGTCACAGCGGGAAAACTGGTGAAGTTCCCACTGGGAGAGTTGGTGCGAATCAGTTTGCAACTCACCACACTTCAAAATGTTTTTGGAGCTTGGGGAGATTGTCATTAAAGTCATCCATACTTAGAATTTTCTTTTTGGAGTGGGGACCTAAAGATGCCAGCAAAGCTGGTTCCTCGGAGATCAGGACACCTGACCTCCAGGCAACTCTGTACACAAGCTAAGACCATACACCTCACTCACTGGCGTTAGGCTTCCCCTGCTACCATAGTGAGTTACACCCCTCTATGGGGTCACCTGGCAGTGGAAACCGGGTGTCAGGATTCTACCATTTCTCCGATCACCCAGACTTCAATGGCCTCCGAGTGCCCCCCACCCCCCCAACCCCTCCCCCAGCATGACTAGGTTTTGCTTTTGGAAACCAGTAGTGATTGGCGTCAGGTTCCCGCTGACACTAAATGATGGAGAATCCTGGGAGCAGGGAAATTCCAGCTTAAAACCAATACAGCATATTTAAATATGCTAACCTGATTCACGCCCTCGCTGGATGGGGATCAGATTACGTCGGATATTGGGAATAATCCCAAAGGGGGCTCTCCCTGACGCTGAATACACGATGGTCTCTCCCCCACGATTCTACAACCCCAGCATGTTCACAGCATGAGCAGAGAATTGCCCCCACTGTCTTTTCACTCCTAACCTTCATATCTTTGGATACTAAGAGGTAATTTAGATGGCCAATCCACTTAGCCTTATATCTTGGGACAGTGGGAGGAAACCGGTGCACCTGGAGGAAAGCCACGCAGACACGATGAAAATGTAGAGTTTGCACAAGGCCAAAATTGAATCGGTAACCCTGGCACTGTGAGGCAGCAGTGCTAACCACTCTGTTGCCTTGCTGCTCAAAAAAACCAAGTAGGTATTTAGCTTGCCTTACAAAGAAGTAAGTAGATTCTCAGATTATTTCCTTTGAAAGGGATTCAAAGGGCAATAGGATGCTAAAGACTGAGGATATTAACAAGGCATTTGAGAGTTTTTATGAAAATTTATATCAAACAGATGTCTAGAGATGCATTAATGAATATGAAATTATGTTTTTCTTCTTTTGAACTCCCAGCGATGACTGAAGACCAAAGGTCGACCTTAAAGGTTCCCATTTCTAAGGGGAAGTATTATCTGCATTGTGGGGTCTTCAGTCTGGTAAGGCTCTGGGACCTGATGGCTATAGAAGTGAACTTTATGAGGAATTCAAAGACATGCTAATAGAACCTCGGACTGGCACATATAGCCATTCATTTGAAACAAGATGATTGCCTCGATCACTTAGAGAAGCAAATATCTCTTTAATTTTGAAGACAGGCAAAAGTGCAGTGGAATGTGCACCCTATACCCCAGTTACACTTTTAAATGTAGATTTAAGGTTACTCCCTATGATATTGGCATTGCGTCTAGAAAGCATCTTCCTTTGAGTATTCAAGGTTATCCACTGGGTTTATATGTGGCCAATATTCATGTCACAATGTTCAGCTTTCTCAAAAACGAGGTAGGTGGCTTGGTGATTTCAGAGAAAGCATTTGACCGGGTGGAATGAAATGGAACTAGTTATTCTATATGCCACGGAAATTTGGTCAGGATGAGTGGGGAGTGGCAAGTGGGGTTTGCGTTTCATACAAATCCACTTTAAGCAATTTCTCCCTAACAATTATTGAGTTAATAATTTTAGTCTTCAGTGAGGGATCAGGCAGGATTGCCCACCATCCCTGTTGTTTGCAATAGCCCTCGAGCCCCTAGCCGAGGCAATGAGACAGAACCCTTCGATATTGGGCTTGGCTGATGGCGAAAGCAGCATAAGATTACATTGTATTCTGATGACACGTTACTATTTTTGTCTAAGTTGGAAATCTCTGTTCATACTATTACTGACATTGTCAATCAGTCTGGCTCCTTCTCAGGTTACAAAATACATTTTGTGAAGTCTGAGACCATGCCATCGGGAAGGTTTCAGGGAGAATTCCTCCCCTTGCTCCTTTCTCCATCAGATGGTTCACTTCAGAGTTTATTTGGGTTTATACCCTATTTGGGTATATCGATTACCCTCTAATTCAGTCAGAATGTATATGGCAAACTTTACTCAGCCCCCATACTTACATCAATAAAGTAGGATCTACATCACTGGTCCTCTCTACCTATATCATGGCTGGGCAGGATAGCATTGTTTAAGATGAATGTATTACCTAGGTTGCTGTAGCCTCCACAGATGCTACCAATTTTACTTTCTACTAAGGAACTGAAGGAATTTAATGGAGGTTAAGCTCCTTCATATGGAATAAAAACAGACTCACTTAAAATTGACCAGATTACAAGTTCCAAATTCAAAAGGAAGCCTTGGTGCACTAAATATAAAATTGTATCAACTAGCCTCTCATCTTAGTTTTAGACGAGAATGGACAAGAGGGGACCCCCCTTTCGACTGGCTCGATATTGAAGTTGATCAGTCTTTACAAACTCTGCTATTTCTTAGATTTTAAGACTGCACCAGACAAATGAGAGAACCCAATAATCACTAATTCGCAGACAATGTGGAGGATGGTCCACAATTTGGAGGGAAGCTGTATGTTGACCTCTGCTATTCCATACAGGGTAACCCAGATTTTCCACCAGCCCTCATGGACTATGGTTTTGACATTTGGAGGGATAGGGGACTGACAAGACTAGGCAATCTGTATAGAGGTGCCTCCTTAATCTTGAGTAACTGTGTCAACAATTTGATATCCCAAAACATTATTTTTTTCTTTTTAGATAATTTCAATTTAGAGACTTCATTCTTAACAAAACATCCCTGCACCTTACTGCCAGTGTTTCCCCAGTGGGAAAAAAATCTTACTGTGCATGGAATCAAAGCAATTAATTAGTAAGTTTTATGACATACTATGCTCTTGATCCAATATGAATATGCAAGATGTGGGAAAAAAAGGACTTTTCGGTGAATACTGATGAAGAGATTTGGGGCGTTATCTGGGGAAAATCTTGGTTTGTAACAGAACGAAGGAGACTCAACTAAAGATTCTACACCATCTGCATATCACATCAAGCTTAAGACACAAGATAGACCTGCCATATCCCCGCTGTGCCAAAAATGTAAATTGATAATAGTACTATATTCATTGAATCTGGTGTCCTGTCAAAATTAAAAGCTATTGCTTGATCATACTTGAAGAGCAGGAAAATAAAATTGATGTCACTTTGGGAGATGCATTTGTCTTTTTTCTCCTCGTCCTGTTACTCATTTTCTTTACTTTTATGTGGAAGTATCTGGTAGACACACACACGTGTGTGTGTGTGTGTGTGTGTGTGTGTGTGTGTGTGTGTGTGTGTGTGTGTGTGTGTGTGGTGAAATGATTGTGCCAGTTTTTAGGGTGTGTTACTTTGCTTATAAAAATGGAAGGAATTCTGGAAAATAAACATCCATCATCATTGGCAATGGATGAGTAAAATATTGACACAATTACATCACATTCCTGTTGAAGTATTTTAATAATGTTGACACAAAGGTGCTAATGCCCAACGAAGTAACAACATTCTTGAGAGTCCCAAACATGTGTCAGAGAGGTATCTTTACAGATAACGCACTTACAGCAGACTGGAGTTAGACCATTAGCCATAAGTTTCATATTGCCTAGCAACACTGGAGCTCTGTGCCTCCATAAAAAAGTAATTCTTAGAGCTCTGCATTCTGAAATTACTTTTTTCACGTCAGTTGATAGCTGGCAGGAGCGTGGATCCCCTCTCTACTTTAAAAACTGGAGTTTGAAGGTAGTCTATTGCAGTCTACTAAAAGCCAGCTTGGCAGTGCCTTGGTACGGAACCAATATGATTTGGAAATGACCTCAAACCACCTTATATCTGCACATTCAAAAATAAGATCATTGACTTGATTTGCAAGTTACCCAACCACAATTGCATTGATGGGGAACTGAGACTAATTTGAGTTAATGCAAAACAATTTGCTGACTAATGAGAAAATGATCAAGTAAGAATTATACAATACACAAAAAGGTCAATTAGTAAATTAGCTATAGGTAGTTATCCAATTTTAGAGTTTGGAAAAGACATTACAGTCTCAAACCATTTGACATGATGTGAACCCCTTAATAAAATTAGTCTAACCCTTTCCCCAGTATCTGTATTTTAACAGGTAGCTCACAAGATTACCAAATTAATAATGTTTATTATGATACCAACTGACCTAGGTTAACTTTCTGAAGATATGGGTTATATAGTGGCTGTTCAACTTTTTTAATTTTAATTTCAGCTGATATTCACCTGTATTGTTTTATGTATTTAATATGAAGTGCCCTTGAATTCAGACAAGGGTGCACAATTTCTTTATCCCTTCAAGGGATGCGAACACCTGACATTTATTGTCCATCTCTCATTACTCTTGAGAAAGTGGTGGTGGACTTCCTCCAATTCATAGAAAACAGGATTTGTTCTTGGTTCTGAAAGCTTTTAGGTAGAATAGAATTTTGTGCACGGCATTAGTTTTTAATCATTGATATCTTTAGTCAGCAAATATATGAAACAGAAATAACCATCACAGAATCATAGAATCACTACAGTGCGAAGGAGGCCATTCAGTCTATCCAGCTTGCATCAATAACAATCCCACCCAAGCCCTAACACCATAACCTCACATTTTTCTTCTGATACTAAGGGGCAATCAAGCATGGGCAATCAACCTAACCCACACATTTTTGGCATGTGGGAGGAAACCTGAGCACCCAGAGGAAACCCATGCAGACATGGGGAGAATGTGCAAACTCCACACAGACAGTGACCCAAGGCTGGAATTGAACCCTAGTTCATGGCACCGTGAAGCAGCAGTGGTAACCACTGTGCCACCGTGACATCCTGGCATTAAAGTTAATTTTACATTTTAAAGTGGATAGCGGCACAGGATCAACAGGGCATCAGATTATGAATGACACAGGGCAGGAAGGAAAACATTACAGGAACAATACTCATAGCCACACCAAAATTGCACTGAGAACAAAAGGGAGAAAACAATGCAGGGATCAATAATACATATATTATCAGGCTGCTGAAAGGTACTTTGTTTGCAAGTGCTGTTTACTACTAGAATCTAGAATAGATTACTACAGATTTAATCATTCTCATTAGAGTGGATAAAGCTGATGAGGAGTTGAACTCCAGCCTTTAAAGATCAATCTCAATGTAATCATATGAAGACTCTTGCAATTACCAACACTGCAAGTTACATTTTTAAAAATAGGCCACTGTTGGATTTCTCACTGGAAAGCTGTACAACATTGTCTGAGAATGCTAGTGAAGGAGGAGTTGAATATCTAGAGGATATAATCCACAGAAATTGTTTAGTACTTCAGCAGTTTAGGATAACAATCACCCAACAGCAGTGTAATAAAGCGCCATAGAAGACAAATCAATGATTGTTTGTTAATGCTTATGTTCAATAAGAAAAGTAATGTATTGCTCATCAAAAGATGACATGACTGGACAGGAAATATTGATTCTGCTTGCTCTTGTTACAATTTCATGTTAAAGAGCTACCACTGTTATGCTGCTATCATATTTTTAAAAACTGCCATAAAATTTCCATCACAAAAGTTTTTTGGTGCCAATATATACACTAATTTAAAAGCCAGCACAGTGGTTAGCACAGCTACCTCACAGCATCAGGGACCCGCGTTCGATTCCCAGCTTGGGTGACTGTGGAGTTTGCACATTCGCCCTGTGTCTGCGTGGGTTTCCTCTGGGTGCTCCAGTTTCCTCCCACACTTCAAAGATGTGCAGATTAGGTTAAGTGCATTGGCCATGCTAAATTCTTCCTCAGTGTACTCACATAGGTGTCGGAGTGCAGCATCTAGGGGATTTTCACAGTATTTTCATTGCAGTGTGAGTGTAAGTCTACTTGTGACTAATAAATACACTTTAATTTATGAGTATTGCTTTAAACAGGTCACCTGTGACAATCAACATTATTTGTGTTCTGCTATTCCATCTTACAACCCATATAAAATGAGGATTGGAGAATTAAAAAAAACTTTTTTTTCCCAGTTGGTGACAATTTGGCAAATGAACAATCAATTTCATTAATCTAATGGATTCTGTCTTGGAGACTGCAGGGACTGCACCACAGACTGCTGAAGTGATCCAAAGTGGTCAGTTTGATAGCAATGAGTTTTATACAAAAAAAGTCTAAATAAAACTTAATTAAAAATTCGGTTATGGCACTTGCAACTGTTCTCAAAATAGTTTAAAAGTCTGATCATCCAATTAGCGCCAATCTCTCAATGACAGTTCAAATTACTTTGCTTCATGTTTCTATTTTATAGAAAATCATGGAATTCCTTCCATTCACATGAAAAAATAATGAAAATGAGATTGGAACCCCCTAAATTTGTCAGTATGTATACTTTCACTTACAAATTATATTCCACACTTATCATTAACTCTTTAATGATAGTGATACACAGAGGGATCAGGGAGTACAGGTCCACAGATGCTTAAAAGTGGCAGCAAAGGTGGAAGAGGTGGTGAAGGAAACAAATGGCATGCTTGCCTTTATCGGACGGGACAGCGAGTATAAAAATTGGGAAATTATGTTACAGTTATATAAAGCGTTGGTTGGGCCGTATTTGGAATACTGTGTTCAATTCTGGTCTCCACACTATTAGGAGGATGTGGAGACTTTGGACAGAAATGTTGCCTGATATGGAGAGTATTAACTATGAGGAGAGATTGAATAAACTGCGATTGTCCTCCCTGGAAAGATGGAGGTTGAGGGGCGATCTAATAGAAGTTTATAAAATTATGACAGGTATAGACAGATAGGGTGAACAGTTGGAAGCTTTTTCCCAGGGCATAAATGACAATTACAAGAGGGCACAAGTTCAAGATAAGAGGGGCAAGGTTCAGTGGAGATGTGTGGGGGAAGTTTTTTTTTTACGCAGAGGGTGGTGGGAACAGGAACGCTCTGCCAAATGAGGTGGTTAAGGCAATTATGTTAGCCACATTTAAGATTAATCTTGATAGACATATGAACAAATGGGGGATAGAGGATATAAGTGGTTGGTCTAGATAAGTAAACATGATCGGCGCAAGCTTGGAGGGCCTAAGGGTCTGTTCCTGTGCTGTACTGTTCTTTAACATGGAGGCACTTGTCATACAAGGATACCTTAATCAGAACTTGATAAAGATTTTAAATGGAATTTGATTTGGAAATTTCAACGCAGTGATGGGAATTTCAGTTCAACCCAAGTTTAATCCAAATGTTTAACACACCTGTGTCACATTCCTTTATTACATTAAGCTGGCATTCGCTCATTTATTTTCAATAGGTTAACACTAGTTTAAAAATAAGGTGCAAAGGAACTATCAGCAGCATTAAGCATTTGGATGTACCCATATATTATATAGTTCATGTGCAGCATGGAAATTTTTGATGGGGTTGGCACCAAAAGCAGTGCACTAAGTCACTAAGAATTCAAAACCTGCATCAGCAAAGAAAATATTACATATATTAGAAAACACTAGATCTTTTCACACGGACACATTTGCCAAGATAACTTCACAGGCATCCTAACTGAGCATTAGATTTCTTCGAATTGCAGTCAGCAATGAATAATACACTGATAAATCCAATAAAACAGATAAACTTCTTCATTCAGAATGGTTGGAATGTGTAAACTTGCTACCGTAGGAAGTGAATCAAAATGAATAATGTAGAGGCTTTGAAAAGGGAACATGAGTGAAACGGGAATATAAAGACATGTTGAAAGACCGAGATTAGGCAGATGGAATGGAAGGAGGACTCATGTGGAATAGAAACACCAGCAGAGACTAGTTCAGTTGAACTAGCTTTTTTTTTATTCATTCGTGAGGCATGGGTGTCGTTGGCTGGCCAGCATTTATTGCCCATCCCTAAAGTTCTTAGTTTAGAGACTTCAGTTTAATTCTGAGCTGTCTCTTCTGTGTAATTCCAGACAGTGTACATAGCTCAATACATTTCTTCAAACGCAATCAGGATCTTTTATCATTACAGATGGAAACTTCATCTGAACTGCACCATGAGATATTGATTTGCAATGTTTCACTTTTTTCTATTATCCTACATTTAATGAATTTACTATCAATAACATGTTACAACCCAGCATTAAAACGCTAGATCGCATTGCAACAAGTGTGTTGTTATGCAAAGGGCGGCATGGTGGCACAGTGGTTAGCACTGCTACCTCACAGCGCCAGGGATCCGGGTTCAATTACCAGCTTGGGTCACTTTGAGTTTACACATTCTCCCCGTGTCTGCGCAGGTTTTGTCCGGGTGCTCCAGTTCCCTCTCACAGTCTGAAATACATGCTGGTTAGGTGTACTGACCCGAACAGGCGATGGAGTGTGGCGATTAGTGAAATTTCACAGTAACTTCGTTGCAGTGTTAATGTAAGCCTTACTTGTGATCAATAAATAAACCTTGCTTTAACAATGTAGTGCAGGTACCAATCTGCAAGCTCTGTCAACACACTGTCATCATTTTATATAAAGTACGGGTTCATCTCCCACACAATTGCTAACAGTGAGTCAAAAGATGCATGGTTTGATAACCAAAGGACTATTATCAGCAAAATGCAATGGAGAGGGGTTTATAGGGTGATGCTGCCTGACCTCTAGCAGTTACTGTTTGTGCTTCATATTGTCAGCATCTGTGTTACTTTGCTTTTTAATACTGTGTCCAATACCATTTATTTGAATTAAGAACTCTCCACCGGCAGCATTTCTTTTTGAAAGGAATTCTTAATAGAGAGCTGGAGGAATGAGAAGGCACCCTCTGTGCCAGTGTGCAATATATTGTTGGAATCATCACATCAAACCTGAAGAAATTCATGGTTTTGGACAGGATTGGACACTCACGCACCCAAATATGAAAAAAATTATAACCAGTATTCTGCCAGAGAAAATACAACTTCTAAGTCTTAATGTTCAAAAAGCATGAAATAATGGCATATGGCAGTGCTTTTCTGCCAACTTACTAACGAATGTTCCAACTTACTTTAACTTCAATGAAGTCAGGTTTCCCAATCTCGATCAGGTCAGCATAAGATCGAAGTTCATCCACATTCCAGGCCTTTACCAGAGTTAGCCTATATACTGTGCGTTGTTTCTGCAAGATCACAGATAAAGAATATAATTTAAGACACAGAATTTTCCATCAGAATCTGGCAAAAAAAAAATTCTTCTCTATATTTCACTTTGAAGAAATTAGTTTTGTCATGCCCTACAGTATCAAATAAATCCGTGTCTATGCTTGCATACAAATCTTGGTAAAAGATTCATGGGACTCGCATGGAATAGAAACACCAGCAGAGACTAGTGCAGTTGAATTAGCTTTTTATTTATTTGTGAGGCATGGGTTTTGTTGGCTGGCCAGCATTTATTGCCCATCCCTAAAGTTCTTAGTTTCGAGTTCTTTAGTTTAATTTTTTTTAGTCATTCAAGGGCATTGCTGGCTATGGCAGCATTTATTGACCATCCCTAATTGCCCTTGAGAAAGTGATGGTGAGCTGCCTTCTTGAACCACTGTCCACTTACAACCAAAGTACTGTTACAAAACAAGTGTCAGGATTTTGACCCAGAGACAGAGATGGAATGGCGATATATTTATGTCAGGGTAGCGAGCGGTTTGGTGGGAAACTTTCAGGTGGTGGTGTTCCCAGGTATCCACTGCCCTTGCCCTTCTAGATGGTAGTGTACATGGGTTTGGAAGGTGCTGTCTAAGGAGTCTTGCTGAGTTCCTGCAGTGCATCGTGTCAATGGTACATTCCGCGGCCATGGTGCATCGCTGATGGAAAAAAGAATCAATGTTTGTGAATGTGGTGCCAATCAAACAGCTGATTTGTCCTGATGGTGTCAAGTTTCTTGAGTATTGCTGGAGCTGCACTCATGTAGGCAAGTACAGAGTATTCAATTATACTCCATGCTTGTGCTTTGTAGATTGTAAACAGGCTTGTGGATTTAGAAGGCAAGTTATTTGCTGCAGGATTCTCACCCCTAAACTAATCCTGTAGCTTCACTATTAACATGACTGCTCCAATTCAGCTTCTGATCAATGGCAACCCCCCAGGATGTTAAAAGTGGGGGGTGTTCAGTGATAATAACATCATTCAGTGTTGAGGATCAGTGGTTAGATTTTCTTGCTGAAGATGGTCATTATCTGACACTTTTATGGCGTGAATGTTACTTGCCACTTTTCAGCCTAAGCCTGGACTTGGAGAACTTCAGCATCTGAGGAGTCATGGTTGGTGCTGAATATTGTGCTGAAATGATGTGGAGATGCCGGCATTGGACTGGGGTAAACACAGTAAGAAGTCTCACAACACAAGGTTCATTGTGTTGAACACGTGAACATCCCCACTTCTGACCCTATGATGGAAGAAAGATCATCGATAAGACAGCTATAGATGGTTGGACCTAGAACACTACCCTGAGGAAGTCCTGATGTGATGTCCTAGGGCTGAGATGACTGACCGCCAACAACCACAACCATTTCCTTTTTGGTGGGTATGATTCCAACAAGTAGAGAGTTTCCCCTCAATGCTCCTTGACATCACACTCAGCCAAATGCTGCCTTAAACGTTATTGGAGTTATTGCCCCCTCCATCACATTACAGATGATCAAGAGAGGACTGATGGGGCAGTGGGTTGGATTTGTCTTGTTGTGTGTATAGGACATACTAGGTGAATTTTTTACATTACTGGCTAGGAGCTAGCGTTGTAGCTGTACTGGAACAGCTTGGCTAGGGACACAGCAGCTCTGGAACAGAAGTTTCCAGTACTAATTGGGTGTGTGTGTGTGTGTGTGTGCATGCGCTTTTGGGGGGGGGGGGGGGGGGGGGGGGGGTTGGTGAGCAGCAGGGCCGGGGGCCACGCAAGTACTCAAGTTTTGACACAGAAGTAAAAGCCAGCAAACACACTCAATATCTTTCTCTCTGTTGAAGGCAGCCCTGTCAGCAAGGACTGTAGCTGTAAAGTGAACTGGAGAGCTTCTCTGCTAAACTGCAGAACACTGGAATCACAAAACGAACTATTTGTCTGCTGAAATCAACTCTACTGGAACTTCGAAACAGAATATTCACCTACTTCAGTCAGCTCTACTGGAATCTCGAATAGCAATGCTCAATTCTCCTCTTCTCACAAGTCGAGGACTGTACCATATACCTTTTTTATATTTATTTACTTAACTCCATTCCTGCTTCTGACCTGTGTGAATGTATATGCAGATGTTTTACCATTTTCCTGCCTTTAGTAATTAATAGTTTATCTTTAACTCAAGAAGGCCTGGTTAAATCGGTTCCAATTAAAACATAAACATTGGGAAAAAGGTATCTGTGAAGAGAGATGCTTTCTGGATCACACCTTGTTGCAACCAACAGAGGGAGTTGAAGAAAGCCAGGGAGCTAGTTCATCCCAAACCCCCACCACCCCCCCCCCCCCAACCTGGGATTGTAGCAATTTGGTGGTATCCTAGTTGAACAGTGACAAAATGAGAGGTTTTACCTGGATCAACAACTTTGGGGAACACCGCCTGGAGTTGGGTCATAACCAATCTCATACTGTTGTCAGGGAGAGACATAGAATTGGGTAGCTAAAGAACAGAGTTTGGAATGGGGACCAAAGCTTCAGTCTACCCAATATTTAATTGGAGTAAATTTCTGCTCATCTGATCCCTGATTTCAGGTAAGTGTTTTGATAATTAAGCAACAGCAAAGGAGTCAAGAGAGGTAATGGTGAGGGAGAACTGGGTGTCACCAGCATACATGTGAAAACTAATGCCGTGCTTTTGAACGAGCAGCATGTGGTTGAGAAAAAGGGAGCAAGCCACAGCCAGATCCTTGAGATACACAAGAAATATGATGGTTCAAGTAGATAAGAATGGAACCAGGTGATGACTGTTCTCTCAGCTGGAAAGACATTCGAAGAGGATGGTGTGAACAACTGTGTTAAAGGCAGCGGAACGGCAAGGGCGAGGAAGCAGTTTACCTTTGTCACAGTGACACAGGATGGAAATTTGATAAAAGCTGTTTTGGTAGTGTGGTAGGAATGAAATGTGATTGGAAGGATTCAAAAATGGAGTTCATAGAAAGATGCAGATTTGGCAGGAGGTACAATATTCAAGGAAGCTTGGAAATGGGACAGTAGGGTGGTGGGGTCAAGGGTTGGTGTTCTTGAGAAGGGTAATGACAAATGATTTAACTGACAAAGGAAAAATACCTGAAGACAGAGAACTGTTTACAACATTGGCTAGCAGAAGGGGTCCATAATTGAGTTGAATAGGGTCGAGACCAGGAGATGAATTGTGGACAAGGTGAGCTCAGAGAAGGCATATGGGGAAATCACTGAGGAACTAAGGCTCAGGTAGTTGGGAACTTTAATCAGTCAGATAGTGGAAGGAGGGATGCAGCTGAGGCAACTGATTGGTTGGTCTCAATCTTTGTGACATATTGTTGAAGCTCACCTCCATGGGGAGGAGATGGGCCAAGGCCTTTAACAAGATGGTTTGTGGTAGAGAAAAGACAGGTTTACTTTTGCATTCCAGAATGATTCTGGAACAGCTTTAGTAGAAAAGAGCAGGATCTGATAGTGCTTCACGTAGTCCCGTCAGACCTGGCAGTGGATGGCTAAACTAGTTGTCTACCACATTTTTTCAAGTCTGCATTCTTTCGGCTTAAGGGGAATGTTTAAAAATTCAGCTTTATTCTATGGGTGGTTAGTATGTCTGACTGGAATGCAGCTCAGATGCTAGGACAGCAGGATGATTATTCATCTCAGCCTTACAAGTATTTATTTTGAGTAGAGTTCATGGACTTATGTTTACTTTAGTTACCCTGGGATTTCTGATTAGAATGTCCAACAGGGTAATGTGATGATGTTGTTTACGTGCAATCCTAGATCTGCAGCAGAGGAAAAAACCCTTTGCAGTAAACAGTTTAGTTTGTAGCTGAAGCCTGATTAAAGTTACGAGGATTTTGCACGTTTCTGGAACTCTATCTCTCTTTGAAAGCTTCAATGCTGTCAACACTCACTAAAGCAAGTATATCTATAGTTGCCAACTGTATTTGACGTGGCACTTAAGTCTGTAAAAGGAATGTTGCTTACTTAGAACCAAAACAATGATAAAGTTGTTTCCTTCTCATTTTCAAATATTGTTCATATTTAAACTGTGTTATTAAATAAAGTTTGTTTTACAATAAAAGAATTCCAATTTGCCAGTGGAATCATTCCTGGAAGGAAGTATTCTTTCCTTACATTTATGCCAAAATAGAAAAAAATATTAGGGTGTAGTCTGGCTTCCTAATGTAACTTGAGGCTCTGGTCTAGAACCCTAACAAGGGGAATGTAACTGGAGGAACAGCCAGAGTGAGAGTAATGTGTACAGTTTTGACCCTAAATTTAAGGATGGATGTACTTGCAATAAAGGCAGTACAGTGAAGGCTCATTAGAATCTGGGATGAGAGTGTTGTTCTAGGAGGAGAGGCCTTCAATAAATTGGGCCTACATTCCCTGCAGGTCACTAGAATGAGAGGTGATCGCATTGGAACATACAGATTGTTAAGGGGCTTGACAGAGTTGACAGAAATGATTTCCACTGGATTGGTAGTTCGCGAAGTGGGAGGTGTGGGCAAATGTTCAGGATAAGGGGTTAATCATTTAAGACTGAGATGAGGAGAAATTTCTTCACTCAAAGGGGTATGAATCTTTGTTATTCTATACTCCAGAGTGCTGTGGATGCTCCATCATTGATTATATTTATGACTGGAATAGACAGAATTTTGGTCTTTTGGGGAATTAATGGATATGAGGAGCAGGCAGGAAAGTGGGGATAAAACACAAAACCAGCCAAGATTGTACTGAATGGACACCTATCTCTTGCATTCTTGTGCAATGCTTTTATTAGAGCTCGGACATCAAAAGTAGAGGTTAGGACGCGGTTGAGCAAATCTGTAGCTGCAGAAATATTGTGATGAACAGAGAGCCAAAGGCCAGACAGCTTGAAAGTACAGTTGTTTAATTGAAGTGTTTGGGGATTGATAAGATTATGGGCGATAGCATATTGGATTTAATTCAGGATAAAATGTGGACAGATTTTGAATATGTTGGGGTTTCTGAAGGCAGTAGCTCAGGAGGATTGTAAAAAGAGCATCAGAGAAGTCAAACTTGGAGTTAGCCCAAAAAAAATGCAGAAAAAGGTGATGTTTAATGTTGCAAAGAGATGCTCTTGGTGATGGATAGAAGACAAGGTGTGAAGCTCAGCTCAGACAATTCACACCTACAAGTTTGTACAGTCAGTTTAAGGAAGCTCGCCTTCAACGAGGGCGATCGAATCAGGAACTTGGGTTCTCAGCTTTTGGCAGCAGGCAAATAGGATGAATTCAGTCCTCTGATATGATGTTGCTGAAAGAACCACACCGACTCCCGCCGACTATGGCAAGGTCTGCAAGACATAACAGGCTACAACTCGGCGGCATGTAAAATCACCGACTTCAACGCACCCTTTTCTGATGAGCTCAGTGCATTCTATGCCTGTTTTGAGCAAGAGGTCAGCAAGAGCATGCCCTCCACCCTGGATGAACCTGTATCTGAGGTCACCATTGCAGATGTCAGAATAGCTTTCTTGAAGGTCAATCCAAGGAAAGCAATTAGCCCAGATGGGGTACCCGGACGAGTACTCAGATCCTGCGCAGATCAGCTGGCAAGAGTATTCACAGATGTCTTCAACCTGTGTTTTTAAAAGAATCTGAGGTCCCAATCTGCTTCAAGAAGACAGTACCCAAGAAAAACCAAGCAGATGTGTCTTAATGACTATCAGCCAGTGGCTCTGATATCCATCATTATGAAGTGCTTTGAATGGTTAGTCATAGCACAAAATCAATTCCAGCCTCCCAGACTACCTGGATCCACTACAGTTGCCTACTGCCACAATAGTCCACAGTAGACGCCATTTTCCTGGCCCTGCACTCAATCCTGGAACACCTAGATAACAAGGACACTACGTCAGACTCCTATTTATTACTAAGTTCAGCCTTCAATATTATTATTCCCACAAAACTCATCTCCAAGCTCAATGGCCGGGGCCTCGGCACCCCCCTCTGTGACTGGATACTGAACTTCCTAACTCACAGACTACAATCAGTAAGGATAGGCAACAACACCTCCTCCATGATCATCCTCAACACCAGTGCCCCACAGGCTGTGTTCTCACCCCTCTACTATACTCCTTATACACCTAAGACTGTGCAGTCAAATTCCCCTCCAATTCAATTTTCAAGTTTGCTGACGACACCACCATAGGTGGTCGGATCTCAAACAATGACGAGACACAGTACAGAAATGAGGTAGAGAATCTGATGAACTGGTTCGGCAACAATAATCTCTCCCTCAATGTCAACAAAATGAAGAAAATTGTCATCGATTTCAGGAAATGTAAAGGAGAACATGCCCCTGTCTACATCAATGGGGATGAAGTAGAAAGGGGTGAGAGCTTCAAGATTTTAGGTGTCCAGATCACCAACAACTGTCCTCGCCCCACCCCCAGGCTGACACTACAGTTAAGAAAACTCACCAACACCTCTACTTTCTCAGAAGACTAAGGAAATTTGGCATGTCAGTTACAACTCTCACCAACCTTTATAGATGCACTAAAGAAAGCATTCTTTCTGGTTGTTTCACAGCTTGGTATGGCTCCTGCTCTGCCCAAGACCGCAAGGAACTACAAAAGGTCGTGAATGTAGCCCAATCCATCACACAGCCTCCCATCCATTAACTCCGTTTACACTTCCCACTGCCTTAGTGAAGCAGCCAGCATAAATAAGGACACCACGATCCGGGACATTCTCTCTTCCATCTTCTTCCTTTTGGAAAAAGATTTAAGTCTGAGATCATGTACCAACCCACTCAAGAACAGCTTCTTCCCTGCTACTGTTAGATTTTTGAAAAGACTTACCTTGCATTATGTTGATATTTCTCTACACCCTAGCTATGACTGTAACACTACATTCTGCACTCTCTCGTTTCCTTCTCTATGAATGGTATGTTTTGTCTGTACAGAGCATGAGATACAATACTTTTCACTGTATATGACAATAATAAATCAAAACAAATCTTTTCCACAATGTAACGTTGAACAAGCAACATCAGCATTGTGTTGGCTATGAAGTTGAAGGTGGTACAGAGAAGATACACATGGATGTTTTCAGAACATTTGCAGAGACAGTCCCTTTCTAATGGGTAACTTTAGCAGGGCAGCAAACAGAACAAGAAAAGAACCAGGTCTAAAACTTTGGTATATTTTCAAGGTGACCTTGCAGAAGATAAGATTTGGGGATCATATCAAGAGGGAAGGCAAAAACCAACAGATCATAAAGTATTTTCATAAAAAAAGACGTGACACCTGAAAACACTGGTTTCTATTTGTGGAGGGCAGGATGGTTGAATTTGACCTTGTAGTGTTTGGATTTTTGGGCAATTACTCTGAGTTAAAGAGGGTTGTGGGTGAGCTTCAGATCCTGCAGTGAAATGAAAGTGGGGTGGAGCTTACATTAAAAGGGGATCCTTACAGTGGTATTGGTACTCAGCGTGGGGGTTGGTTGGGGGAGGGAAAGTTGGAACTGATATGGGGGGAGGGGATTGTCAGACCGTATAATACCAGAAAGGCTAGACCATTCCGGGGTGGGCGGTGGCTGCAGCAAATGAAGAGTTGGTGAGCCTCACTGAGAGGAGGGTGGGTTAGTGGACAATGCTGCTGGTGGGATAGGCATACCTTGATGTGGTAGAATTGGGCATCACAGCATGGGTGTGATGGTTTCAATAAAATAGTGTCAGGTAGGGGCAAAAGCCAGATGTGGAGATAAGCTTGTTGGGCCTGGGAAAAACACTGATGCCCCTCTTAGCCCACAAGCAGGCACTTGACCTCCTTTTAATTGCTGGGTTTCCCTCTGCGTGTTAAAAATAAAATGCAACTAAAATAGAAGTGGCAATTTAAAATTTATGAGAATAGCAATTAAGGATCTTCACCTTTCAGATAAAGCATCTTAACAAAAAGGTAAGTTTGGAGAGATTAGAGCTATATTCTCTTGAATTGAAGAGAGATGGGGGGGGCGGTTGGGGGGTGCTTAAAGATGTTCAAAACGATAAAATGAATAATCAAAGATAAACACTGATGGATCTACCAATGAAAATGATCCAAGAGGCCATCATCTGAAAAGGATGCAGAGGTGCAGAAAAGTTCAAGTTTATTTATTAGTCACAAACAGGCTTATGCAATGAAGTCACTCTGATAATCCCCTAGTCACCACACTCCGGCGCCTGTTTGGGTACAGTGAGGGAGAATTTATCATGGCCAATGCACCTAACCAGCACATCTTTCGGACTGTGGAAGGAAACCGGAGCACATGGGGGAAACCCACGCAGACACAGAGAGAATGTGCAGACTCAGCACAGACAGTGACCCATACCATGAATCGAACACAGATCCCTGACGCTGTGAGGCAGCAGTGCTAACCACTGTGCCCCCATGCCATCCCAAAGCTTAGAACAAACATTTTCATGAGCTGTTTTGGAATCTGAGATTTTTTCTTACAGTTGCTATTAATGTTTTGGTTATTACAGACTAGGAAAAGGTATATTGTACCTGGTACAGGATAATTACTTCAGGAAAAACAAAAAAAAGGTTATAGGGAGAAAAAAGGGCAAAGCAAATCAAGCTCGAGTCTCAATTCAGTTAAAGCCTGAAGAGTCGAATGGTTGTCTCTTGCGTTTAAAGCTGTTTCTAAGTTACATACGTTCAGTACATGTCATAAGTTCAAAAAGTAACAATCAATACTCAGTTACAATCCTTACAGCACTCATTCAAAAGAGCAGAAACCTTGGCAGGAGTTGAGGCAGGCTTTTACTTTCCAACGCAAGTAATCAAATTAGTAAAACACAAAACATTTTATATGCAAGCTCTTCAATTATGCTATAATTCACAGTTGAACTTTCTATATTAAACAATCATAAATTTTTAAGCAGCCAGAGTATTCCATTAGAGACATTTGTTAACTTTTAGGCTGAACTTAACACATTTTCCACATCAGCTCCCATCCCATCCTATGTCCAGTAGTTTTTGATTTATCATACTCCAGACAAAGTTTTGCTCAACTAGTTTAATTTATTTATTATCTCAAATAGGCTTATATTAACATTGCGATGAAGGTACTGTGAAAATCTCCTAATCACCACACTCCAACGCCTGTTCAGGTACACTAAGGGAGAATTTAGCATGGCCAATGCACCTAATCAGCACATCTTGTGGACTGTGGGAGGAAACCGGAGCACTAGTTAGCAGCATTTTCCCATTGCACCCAATCCCAACACACTGAATTCAAAATCTTCATCATTTTCAAGTCTGATCCATTCATCTTTGCAACATTTTACAAGGAATGGTTATATACAGATATAAAACACAAAGATAAATAAACGATCCGAACTTCAATTCACTTCAGAAATCAAGGGATTTGGGGAGCCTGCAGGAAAGTGGAGTCGAAGCAGAAGGTCAGCCTTCATCATATTGAATATCGAAGCAGACTCGAGGGGACATTTGGTCGACTTCTGCTCCTATTGGTTATACTATAGGAAATACAATACCAAAAAGCGTAGATGACAAAGTAATAGGGAGCACTTACCTATGCAAAGGACTGCAAGTAAATTCTAGAGGATGTGGTTAGGCGAGGACATTGATGTCAAATTAACTCAAATAAGGAAAAAGTGAGCTGATCCATTGGGAGGAAGAGTCAGAAGAAGAATATAAAACTAGATAGTAAAATTTTAAAACTAAGCAAAGGAGCTAGCAAATGTCAGATTTCAGATTCATACATATTTAACGATGGGAAGAGAAACCAGTAAGGCTGTTTAAAACGCAAAGCAGATCTAATGTTTATGGACCAGGGCAAAAATAAAGAGATAGCTCCTTTAGGGAGGCGGTGGCGCAGTACCGTCACTGAACTAGTAATCCAGGGAACCACAGTAATGATCTGGGGACCCAGTTTCGAATCCCACCATGGCAGGTGGTGAAATTTTAATTCCTTTGAAAATATCTAGAACTAAAAATCTAATGATGGCCATGAATCCATTGTTGGTTGCTTTAATAATCATCTGGTTCACTAACATTCTTTTGGGAAGAAAATCTGCATCCTTACCTGGTCTGATTTACATATGACTCCAGACCCACAACAATGTGGTTGACTCTTAAATGCCTTTTGAAATGACCTGGCAAACCACACAAGTCAAGAGCAAATAGGGATGAGTAATAAATTCTGGCCCAGCTAGCAATGCCCACATCCTTGAATGAATAAAGAAGTCTCGTGGCATCAGTTCAAACATGGGCGAGAAAATCTCCTGCTATTACCACCTACTATTCCACCCTCAGCTGATGAATCAGTACTCCTCCATGTTGAACGCCACATGGAGAAAGCACTGAGGTGGCAATGTATTCTAGGTGAGGGACTATAATGTCCATCACCAAGACGGCTCGGTAGCACCACTACTGGTCTAGACCTAAAGGACACAGTTGCTAGATGGAGTCTACAGCAGATGGTTGTGGGAACCAAGAGAGAAGAACTACTTGGCCTCATCCTCATCAATCTGCCTGTCGCAAATGCATCTGTCTTCATCAGTATTGGTAGGAGTGATCATCACTTTCTTGAAGAGATGAAGCCCAGAGACTGATGTCTGAGAGGGAGTATATGCTAGAATGGTTGGGAAGGTTTTAACCTAAAAGGGCAGGAGGATTAGGAACCTATATCAAGAAACAGCTGATGGCATTGGATACTGCTAAGGCTATGGGCCCTAACAACACACTTAGGAAATCCAGTAGAGTATTCAAAATTATGAAGATTTCTGTTGTGCTAGATTGAGTAACACCATTGTCACTAATAGGTGTGTTGGTAATTAGAGTATAACTTCAAGATAAAAACCTGGAAACAAAAACAAATGCAGACAAGAGTTTTTTTGACGTGGACGTGCTTCTTAGGATTTAGTGATATACCAGAAGTTGTGGTGGAAGTTGAGTGAATATCTGCTCTTAAAAAAAATTGATAAACACATTTCTTTGAAATTTAAAATGCATTTTGTGTGCTTCATGATAGGAAAAGTGAAAGGAAATTTACTGTACTTTGTGAAAACTGTTCTCTGTTCATTTACACATTACATGCCAATTTACAATTGGCCTCATCATACTAGTTTAGTCTGTCTTTTGTGAATTAGGAGAAGTACATGCAAGATCACCCTACTGAAGGTATTCCATAATACGTAGCGGTTATAATGTCCATTTACAAGATCCTAACTATTAATTAAGCACAGATTCAAAGTCTTATCTCAACCCTATTTAGGGCAGTCCAAACACAACTAAATCTACCCTATTCTGTTTACCCGATGGGGAATGCAAGCACTCCCTCAAGGGCACACCCTAGTTACCCAAATCAAGAAAGCTGAGATGCAAGTTGACTGGACCAAGGGTTATGATCCTCAAGAATGCACAGCTGTATTGTTGCATTTTAGCTAAAAATCATACAGCTTAGCACCTCAGGATTTCAGCCACCTGGTCAGACCTGAAGTAGCCTGCTAGATAGAAATAGTCTGAGCCCCATCACTTGAAATCCTCAGGATCCACCTATATATTATTTCCATTTATATATTTGTTATCATCAAGCTTTTCTTTAAAGAAGAAGAATAGCTTAATAGCAGGTTTTGTCTGGTTAACTAGTACTAACCGTATAAATGTTGACAGAATGTGGATGCTGGTCTGTGATGCTGACACAATCAAAGCGGAAGAGGGATGAATCTCAGTCCCTCGTGTGCTTATTCTGGTGTTACTAACAAGCTACGTCAATTGTCCAATCAGCAACAGTGCCCAAAAATATTGTCAAGTTGCCTTACATAATGGAGTCTGCCATTTAGTTTCAAATTTGCATTGCCAGATGTAACCTTAAAGTCAATCCAATCCCAAGAGATTCTGCTTCCCTCCCACTCCAACCAAAGACAACCAAATCCGAGATGACACAGTAAAGATAAATGCAGAGCATTACAGGAAATACAGTTCTGGCAGCAGGACAATCAGGTCTACGTTATGACTTACAAAGACACTTAGGACTGACACCAGGGAATAGTTCTTCTCATAAGGGATGGTGAAAAAATGGCATTATTTAAAATATACGGCACAGAAACAGGCCAGTCAGCCCAAAGAATCCATGCTGGCATTTGGCTTCAGTTGAACTTTCTCATCGTTCCTTGTCGAAATCTTAACCATCAATTCTCTTCTCTCTTTTATGATTGCATTTAGGGAGAAACAACAAACCGATACTATCCGGCTTCAACCACTCCCTATGGTAGTTAGTTCTACATTCTTACTATTCTTTAAATGCTTGATGGCTATCTTATATTAGTGGCCTCTAGATTACGCTATTTCTTAAAAGTAGGAAACATTATCTTTGTAGGCATTCAATCAAAACCATTCATAATTTTAAAGACCTCTATTAGCTCAGCCTGCCGCCATATTTTATCTTGAGAAATGTGACCCAGCCTCTCATCCTTTCCTGACATGCATACACTTGTGTTTCTGGAATCAACCTTGTACATCATGATGGTATGGTACAGAAACAAAATCTTTTCTCACATCACATAAGAAACTTGGTGAGGTACAATCCAATATGAGCCATGTCGTTTTCCTTATGTAACCTTGCAATCAACGATTAACAAAAATGTACCTAGACTCAGTTGGAACTCATGTTCACTGCTCCAACATGTTGAATTTTCAAAGTTCCAAAATAGCTAATTGTTCAAATTTGTTAATCATTTTCGTCAATAATAATTCTTCCAAAATTCAGAAAATAGGACAGCAGACTATTGCATACAAAAGTAGTCGATAAATCCCATGAACCTGGCCTTGTTGCAAAATGGACAGTTTTGTGATGCTAAATGCAGTTCCATGGTTTCTTTGTAAAAACCATATTACATACATGCCACCTGAACAATTAAATATCTAAAGTTCCTCTACGACTTTTCCTAATATGTGCACTTTTAAATACATGAAGTTAAAGATTATTTATTAGTCACAAGTAGACTTACTTTAACACTGCAATGAAGTTACTGTGAAAATCTTCTGGACTCCAGCATCTGTTCGGTACTGTGAGGTAGAATTTAGCATGGCTGATGCACACAAACAGCACATCTTTCGGACTATAGGAGAAAACTAGAGCACCCGGAGGAAATCCATGCAGACAAGGGGAGAACGTGCAGAATCTGCACAGCCAGTGATCAAGTTGGGAATCAATGCATGTCAGGAAAGGATGAGAGGCTGGGTCACATTTCTCAAGATAAAATATGGCGGCAGGCTGAGCTAATAGAGGTCTTTAAAATTATGAATGGTTTTGATTGAATGCCTACAAAGATAATGTTTCCTACTTTTAAGAAACAGGTTCCTGGCACTGTGAGGCAGCAGTGCTAACCATGCCATCCACATGATAGCAGTACCGCAGCTTTTCAAGTGAATGGATCCATTGAGGGGATACTAAGGTTGCCACTTCGGTTTGTATGGCTTGCACATAAATTCAACAATTGGCTAAGGAAGCCAAAGCAAAGAAAGAAATATGGTTAAGAGTCTGCTTCAAAGCAAAATGAAGCCTCTGATCTTTTTTCCAGTGCATTACTTAATTTTGGTTTCATTTAATTGCTGTGCTGCTTCCTACTTCACATGGACCACACACAGCTGTTTGTTCCTTCTAAGTTGTCATGATTTTTTTAATCTCAGAGTAATGAATACAAAAGACAGCAAAAGACTGAGAGTGAGATTCCCCAGCCTCCCAACCACAGTTTTCCCACTGGTGGCACGTCGTTTGTTAGCAGCAGGATTCTCTGGTCTCACTGCTGTCAATGGGAAGTGCGCTGCCATCAGGACCAGAGAACCCCGCCGGTGTGAACGGCTGGAGAATTCCGGCCAGACTGTTTCTTATTGAAATCTTCTTTAGGCACTTTCTGCAAGCCTTATTTTTATTGCTTAAACAGGGATGATGGGTAAAGATGTAAGATGCAAGACTGAAATACACTATGGCATCAACTTACCCTTGACCAGAAAGTTAAAAAACACAATGGTGATTGAAGTAATCAACCTAATGACAGACTGCAGATTAATATTCTCCACATCTTCAGGTGTTAAATAGATCTGATTTCTTTTTAATGAAAACTCTAAGTTACAAAAAAAAGGTACGTACAACTATAAAGAACTGCTTAGTGCCATATCTTGGTGAATACAGATTATTTTTGCTAGATCTTGTCATTATGCAGTCCATTTCAATAAAAGGTTTGACTGCTGTCATGTGAGTGCAGCACCAGTTTTATCAGCAGTCCTTTCCTATCAACATGTGATGTACTGCAGTGCATCCAGGATCAGGCATTTCCCAGGGCAACAACTCCTTCCAATCACATAGATGCTTTTTTGGTCAGCAGTCTTTCTAAATGTATATCTGATTTTGAAGTCCAGCTACATTTTCATTAAGTAGGTCATTTCAGTCTCAGTACAAACTCTGCAACGTTCAGTCATTTTGGAAGAAGATAACCACTTCAACACTTAGTTTAGTAACAAGCTAATAAACAGGGTCAAACTTAATAAATAGCATGGGCGTGAAATATGACTGTCAAAACTTGCAAAATATCAGCAGAATGATGTACAATCATGTCAGTGTACTAATAAGAGTTAAGTAGCTCACCAATATTCTCTCTATCGTATGGAAGGATACATGAAAGTGCTGGCTTATATTTAATATAGGACAATGTGGGTTGGGCAAATGATCATTACCTATCAAATTCACACAAGAGAAATTAACAGATATGTCAGCAGTTAAGTGATGCAATTGTTAACAGTTGCTTTGAATTGGAAAATGTTATACTCACGTACATGTTACAGAACAGTAGGACTAGGGGGCACAGCCTCAAGATAAAGGGGGGGCGGTTCAGAACGGAGTTGAGGAGGAACTTCTTCACTCAAAGGGTGGTGAATCTCTGGAATTCTCTGCCCGTTGAAGTGGTGGAGGCTGCCTCGCTAAATATTTTTAAGAAGCGGGTTGATGGGTTTTTGATAAGAGAAGGGATTAAGGGTTATGGGGAGAGGGCGGGAAAGTGGAACTGAGCCACGACAGATCAGCCATGATCTTATTGAATGGCGGGGCAGGCTCGAAGGGCCAGATGGCCTACTTCTGCTCCTATTTCTTATGTTCTTATGTTCTTATGTAGAACAGGCTGTTTTAGCCAGAGATGGGGAGAAACATTTGGAGTTTTAAAAAAGCACATAATTGCAAGGATTGGTCCACGTAAGGGGACTGGATGGTGTTCAGAATGTATCCACTGAAACTCTGAATCCAGAGTCAGAGACCACTTGTGCCATGAAAGCAAATTTTGAATATTTTACATGAACATAAATTGCTGGAAAAACTCAGCAGGACTGGCAGCATCTGTGGAAAGGGAAATGGAGTTAACATTTTGAGTCCAATATTACTCTTTCTCGGAACATAAGATGACATTGGTTCAAAGAAGAGTCACAGTGGACTCAAAAGCCCCTCGAGTCTGCACCGACACTTGAGAACCACCTAACCTGTCTACTTGGTCCCATTTACCAGCACTTGGTCCATAGCCTTGCGTGTTATGATGTGCTAAGTGCTTTGTTTTTATTTGAATATTTATTGACTCGTGCACTGAAAACATCTCATTGATTCATTTGCTCAATTTTCTTTCAAATAATGGGACACAAATGAAACCGTAGTTAAGCACATACATTTTACGGACTCATGTCAAAGACGAGTGGGTTAGATTGACTGACCATGTTAAATTGACCCTAACATCAGGGGATTAGCAGGGTAAATATGTGCAGTTACGGAATAGGACCTGGGTGGGATTGTGGTTGGTGCAGACACAATGGGCCGAAATGGCCTCCTTTTGCACTGTAGAAATTCTATGATTATAGGCAAGATACCAAAGGGTATGTTCAAACTCACTGTCAAACTAAGTTGAGCAGCCCAGGTTACTTCCAATTACCTCAAAGGAGCTGTTCCATTGTAGATTTTGTTTCTTTTTTTTAAATAAATAGTTGCATTACCTATGTTTGCACGCAGTTTAATTTTATAAATCTTTATTATATGTAACTTCGGCTTTTACACAAAATAAAACTGCTAAAGGATTCAGTGTTTGTAAAAATGGGTCTGAAGCCCACTCCTACACTTTACTGGCAGACTTTCCAATCAACTCCAGTTTTCACTGACACAGACTTGGGACTCTTAAAATTGGCCCATAATGTTCCAATTGAACATCCATATTTCAGCTCCAATCTGACCCAAAAATCAAGGCTTTATACTCTATCACAGCCAGTGTTTTAAGACGACTAGCAAGATTTTTGATACAGCATTAATATACAATAGAACTTCAAGTGGTTGAAATTCTCCTTTGATAATGGAGTAAATAAGGCAGTATGTTATACAAGGCATTTGATGTTTGGTTCCACTGCTAAAGGCAAATCCCCATCCTTCATATTCATACATTTGAATCAACTAAAGCAAGACAAGATTATTTCTATGTTGAGAGTGTGTGATCACGTTGTTTGAACATTATGACCATTTACTGAGACTGATGATGTTCAGAATTTCCTTATCAATGGAAGAGCTCAGTTTTTAAATCCTACACTTGTATATATGTTACAATTTTGAGAGTGTTTTAGGCCTTTAATTAAGTACTTATTTTTAAAGTAATCAAAGAGACTTATCAAATCAGTAATGGTGACTTTGCAAGACTAGAAATAAAATTACTTAATGGTATATATTCTGTACAAATATCATTTGCCAATTTCCTGTATTCTAATATTTATAAAACTTATCTATAATATATTGAAGGTCTTCCACATGACACTTATTTGTGCAGGTTACTCTTGCTTCCTAAGTCATGAATATTGAGTGATGCTTTTATGATGTAAAGAGACAGACAGATATACAGAGACAGGAAAATTAGATACAGAAAAGTACACACAGCAGGTATAAGAGTGTACAATCTTTTAAAACAGTTGGGGGTGTTTTTTTTTAAAATCAGTTGTTTAGAATCATAGAAAACAGTTTTATGGAATAAAAGATAGAATCTAGAATCGATTCCCAATAGAAATCTCAGAATACCATGCAATAAAAATGGAATTTGGCTTTATTCAGTCACAGTAAAGTAATCCCTCTGATAATGATCATCCAAACACCACATGCTCTAACTCATATTTCAGAATAACTTGATTAGATTAATTCACAGAATTATCTTCAGTATCTTTTATTACTTGCCTTAAAATTGTTAATGCACATCTACGACTGGCCTCAGAAGGCTTGCTTTCGAATGGATATTTTTCTCCAAAACAGCAGAAGGAAGCTTCTACTCTATGTATTCTGAGTGTATTCAATTTGCAGCAATTCTCAGGGATATCAGTGCGAGCTTGTGCTTTGAAGTCTGCCTTATCTTCTGAGAATTTTTTTTAAAGTAAGTGTTAGAACATAAGAACATAAGAAATAGGAGCAGGAGTAGGCCATCTAGCCCTTCGAGCCTACCCCGCCATTCAATAAGATCATGGCTGATCTGTCGTGGCTCAGTTCCACATTCCCGCCCTCTCCCCATAACCTTTAATCCCCTCTCTTATCAAAAACCCATCAACCTGCGTCTTAAAAATATTTAGCGAGGTAGCCTCCACCACTTCAACGGGCAGAGAATTCCAGAGATTCACCACCCTTTGAGTGAAGAAGTTCTTCCTCAACTCCATTCTGAACCCTTTATCTTGAGGCTGTGCCCCCTAGTCCTACTGTCCTTTCTGAGCGGGAAGAGTCTCTCCACCTCTATCCTATCCATCCCATTCATCATCTTATACGTCTCAATGAGATCTCCCCTCATTCTTCTAAACTCTAACAAGTACAAGCCTAGTTTATTCAGCCTCTCCTCATAGCTCAACCCCCTCAACTCCGGCATCAGCCTAGTAAACCTCCTCTGCACTCCCTCCAAGGCCAAAATATCCTTGCGTAAGTACGGCGCCCAAAACTGCACACAGTACTCCAGCTGCGGCCTCACCAATGCCCTATACAGCCGCAGCAAGACCTCCCTACTTTTATATTCAATCCCCCTCGCGATGAAGGCCAGCATCCCATTCGCCTTCCTGACCACCTGCTGCACCTGCAAGCTGGGTTTTTGCGACTCATGCACAAGGACCCCGAGGTCCCTCTGCACTGTCGCCTGCTGCAGTTTTTCGCCCCGTAAGTAATAATCCTTCCTACCATTATTCCTACCAAAGTGGACCACCTCGCACTTGCCAACATTAAATTCCATTTGCCAGTTCCTGGCCCATTCACCCAGCCTATCTAGATCCTTCTGCAGACTCTCCACACCCTCCGCACAATTTGCCATTCCACCAATCTTGGTGTCATCAGCAAATTTCGACACCATACACTCGGTTCCCTCCTCCAGATCATCTATATAAATGGTGAATAGCTGAGGCCCCAGCACCGACCCCTGGGGCACTCCACTAGTCACCAACCGCCAATCCGAATAGCACCCATTGACCCCCACTCTCTGCCTCCTATTTGACAACCAATCCTCTATCCACGCTAACACCCTACCCCCAACTCCATGTCCCCTGACCTTCTGCAATAACTTCTTGTGAGGTACCTTGCCGGCGTTGGACTGGGGTAAACACAGTAAGAAGTCTCACAACACCAGGTTAAAGTCTAACCAATTTATTTGATAGTAAACTCACAAGCTTTCGGGGTTTGACCCCGATTTTCAAAGCAGGATCGGGAGCTTTTAGAAAACAAATGCGTTGCAATTAGCAATTCGTAGAATCATAGGATCACTATAGTGCAGGAGGGGGCCATTAAGCTGCACCATTAACAATCCCATCCAGGTCTTATCCCTATAACTCCACACATTTACCCTGCTAGTCTCCCTGACACTAAGGGGCAATTTAGCATGGCCAATGCACCTAACTAGCACGTCTTTTGGACTGTGGGAGCACACAGACACAGGGAGAACACGCAGACAGTCATCCGAAGGTGGAACTGAACCCGGGTCCCTGGTGCTGTGAAGCAGCAGTGCTAACCACCATGCTGCCCTTATTTGCCCAAGTAAGGAGTTGTGGTTTATATTTGTTCCCAATGGCCCAGTTCAGAATTTCTAAAGATCCAGTTAATGCTTGGTCACCTTGACAAAGAGGTGCCACTGATATAAGGACATTGGTACATTAATAACTCACCAAGGAATTAAAAGTCAGCCATTGAAAGTGCTACCCATAAAAATCTACAACAATTGGCTTTTCATTACCTCAACCTGGGCACTTTTGTTGGGAGTGACAGGATAAACTATGCTTGGGCTGTCTGATAGGAATCTACTTTTGGCAGAGTAGCCAATTTAATTAACAATCCTACAGGCTACTGCATAGGCAAATAGAGAATTAAACTGCCAAGTTCCAATCCAGAGAGGCTAGGAAAGAGCAAAAACTTGCATGTTCAAGGTCAGTCAGGCAGTGTGGCTGAAAGGGGCAGGTAAGCCTAGGCAGTATTTCTGAAGAGAGTGTGCCTAGCCTTGGGTCAGCCCTAGTTTAATTCATCAACAGGGTGTCAAAACTCAGAGGCTGAGTTTTGTGGAGTGGCAGAAGTTCCGCTGCCACAGCAGCCAAAAGAACAATCCCAATTACTCCGGCGGCAGGGCCCAGGGAAGCAGGGTGCCAGCAGTAGCCAAGAAGGACACAGTGGTCTGCTTCCAAGAGCTGCTGCCTCGATCAGTCAGCCAGCTGCCCAGCAGTGTGAGGTGCATGCAATGCCTATTGCTGAGGCTGCAGATCCAGGGGTAAGGTACCTTAATGACTGAGTGTTCATGGGACTGGACAATGCCAGAGCCAAGTAATTGTGAGGCTGGTAAGGCACCAGCAGCTCTGTTGTCATGAAGATGGCCACTTATACCGAGGGGACTCCTCCATGGACCATGGTGTGCCGATAAAGGAATGACCCCCTCTCCATCACCACCACCTCCCCCCACAAATCCCCCATCCTTGGAAGTGTTGGGAATCTACCAGGTTTTACCCAGAAGCCTTCTCACAAAATGGCAGGCCACCCAATAAAAGCAAAATGCATTTAGAGGTTGGAAATGGCCTTTAATTAGCCACTTAAGTGGCTCATTTGCCTCCTGGCAGGCTGCAAATCTGACAGTTTGCTTGCTGCTGACAAAATATTCAGGTAGCTGCAAGAAATCAGCCACCTCCACCAATATTACCCTCCATCACACCTCTGGCACCTTCCAGCAGAATTGTTTCCAGCTATCTGGCCCCCAACCCATGGCCAAAGGAGTAGTAAAATTCTGGCCCTTGTGTTAATTAACTTGCTAACCACAACAGCAGTCTTATTTTACTTTTTTAACAGGAACAACCAAAGTTAAGCTGGTTGTGCCTTGTATATTCACATACTTGACTATAAAATTAATCATCTTAAATCCGTACTGGATGATAACTCTCTAAAGTGGAATTCAATTAAATCTCAGAAGATTGGAGAGCAGCACAAGGACACATGCTTCGGAATGCAGAATTTACTCCTCATAATACCGTTTATTTATGCGGCATATTTAACATCGCAAACATTCCAAGAAGCATCATGACAGCGTTAACAAAATTGGACAGTAAGCGACTAAGGAGATATTAGGGCATATAGCCAAAAGCTTAAGAGAAAACCGGGAATATGTAACAGTCATAAAAGAAGGAATGCAGAGATCATGGTGAATCACAGGGCTGAAGGGTGGAACAAGATCATGGGGAGGGGTTTGAAAACAAGGAAGAGAAATTTAAAGTTGAAGTATTGCCAGGAGTCAATGAAGGTCAGCGTGTGTGGGCAAACAGGACTTGGTGCAAGTTAGTGTATGGACAGCAGAGTTTTGCATGAGTTGAAACTAAGGAAGGTGGAAGATGGGAAGCTGATCCGGAGAGCTTTGGAACAGATTTGTCTGGAGGTAACAAAGGCTTTGATGAGGGTTTCAGCATCAGGTGTGTTGATGCAAGGACGTTTGCTAGGTCACGGTGATGGAGTGGATGTGTCGTAGTCATGGTGATGGCGTGGATGTGTGGCGGTCACAGTGATGGAGTGAATGTGTGGCGGTCATGGTGATAGAGTGGATGTGTGGTTGGAAGCTCATCTCAAAGTCAAACACAACACCAAAGTTGGAAACAATCTGGTTCAGTATCAAACAACTTCCCAATTTTGTCAGGGGGGGTGCGGAAGAGGGATCGGTCATAATTTTGAGGTTGTGAGCCCTTGAGGCAGCAACGCTTACTGTGGAGCTCTGATCAACATGTTAGCAATGGTGAGGCCCATTCCAATCTTTTTTTAAAAGTAGTGGGTATTGCCCAATTGACTGAGGCCTTCTTCTGGTTCCAAAAAAAGTCAGTGAAAAGGTTGGTCTTCGTTATTTAGAATTCTTGCCATTCAAACAGCTCCCTGTTCTTGTAGCCCACCCCATCTTTTCTGACAGGTCTCCACCACTCCACTCCCCTCCCCAAACAGCTCACTCACAGCAATTTAAGACTCTAAAATGGAAAAAGTTTTGGGAAGTCCTGATTTAACTACACCAACAACAACAGGGAGAGAAAACAGCAGAAACTGTTAACAAAGATTAGGAGGAAAGGGATACTTTATTAAGAGATGAAAATAAACGAGGGACAAACAAAAATACAACAATAAATAAAAAGGAACATTGGTGGACAAGAGATGGTTACCATCAGTATCAAAGGAACAGGGCTGAAATGGATTTGCTCAAACACTAAATTTGAAGAATAAAAACTGGGGAACTCCAAGCAATACTTAAAGCTTAAAATAGGCTTGTCTAACATGAGGGTGAGCTGTGGCTCCTGGAGCCAGCTGTCAAAATGTCAGTCAAACAACTAAGTTTGAATGAAAAAAATCTGCATGGAGTTGTTCTTCCAATCATAGGCTATTTCTCTTGCATGTTTGCTGCTTAGTGGGACAGAAGAAACGGAAGATTAGAGGAGCAGTGAACAGCGGTACATTCGGGGTCCGAGGAGTGTAGGTGTTGGGGAGCCTGAACGTGTCCCAGGCGGTCATGAAGGGGCCCACACAGGATGGGGCAGGGCAGCCAGAGCAAGGCTCAGGTGTGAAGAAGTGGAGCATGAAGCAGCAGGAGTGGGGCCCATTGCCATCTGAGTGAGTGAGTCATTGAAGACCGTGTGTGCGTATTTGAGGGACAATGAGTGCGTAGGATGAGAATGTAAAAGATGCTGAGAGTTTGCAGAAGGGGATAGAGTGCAAGGGGATGGAGGAAGCGTGTGTGCATGGGCAGAATGTGTCTCTAAGTTTAGCTCATCCCCAATATCAGAGTTCCCATTTACCCTCACCTGCATTGTGTACTCTCTAGAGTTTGGGATTAGAGGGTACGGGTACAGGTATTGTCAATTTATTCCCCACGAACTCAAAAACGCAGAGGCCAATTTTGGCACCCACTTTAAAGTTTTTTAAAGTGTGAATGAGGATGACTCTACGAGGACCTGAGCCCAAGAGTGGGCCAGAAATATACACACATCCTATTACACTCTAATACTCTGCTTTATTTATTACTCTCAAAATTGTTTCATTTCATACCATAGTTTGTTGTTGTAATTCTTGTTTAATGTTGCACCAAAATTTATTTTTCTGAAATTTGCCCATCAGCCCCTTGACTGAGAAATATTTTGAAACGTGGCCCCTCATGTGTAAAGATTGGACAAGAGTGGTGTAAAATGTACCTGGGAAGATTTAAGCAAGATCTCAATGACAGGCTTTAGATCTGGACTGCGATAAAATGGAGTTGGTTACAGATAAAACTCAAAAATTACTTCAAACTTGGCGTGGGAGGACAAGGACCGAACAAAATCCTCTATCTATATCATCACTCTAATAATACAAACACTCTTTTGCAATCGAGTTTTACTTAAAATTTTTAACCACAAAGCAAATGAAAATATTACAGACGCAGCGCTTTAATTACAGTTAAACACAGACACACTAAAAGAGCTAAATTTAATTAAGAACATCTGCTGTCCCCACATGGCGAATTGTTATTTATCAAAATGCTACTTTATAAGCTACTAAACTGAGAAAGTCTCATACTTATTGCACCAACAATGTTATAGGTATATTAAATTTATCTTAACTAATTAGTCTTTAAATTACCCTCTTACAGAGTTCTAACTTGCTTTTAAATTGTTACAACCCTCCTGGTGAATATTCTACTCAAGGCTACATTTCACAAATGACTGTCTTTTGTGAAACATATTCTTAATTTAACACATCACATCCCTTTACAATGTTTAATTTGTCACTGTATATTTAATCCCTCTACGAAGCTTGTCCACAACTAATGTGCAGTATAAGGAAAAATATCCAAAAATCTGTAGCTAAGACAATAAAGACTATTACAACAGCAGTCTAGAGAGAGGTCAGAATCGCTATAGAAAAGAAATTACACTGGATCATGCAAGCTCAACTCCAGAAGTGTTTAACAAGACTGGCAGGTCCATTCAAAGGTTAGAAGTATTTGCAACTATCATGACAGCACGTATAAATTCCAGCATGATGTTTCCTTTCATACATCTCAGGAAAACTGACTACATGATAATACTTCAAACAAATTTTGCTCAAACATACATTTGGGAAACACACTGATCTCAAAAAAAAGTACAATACTGCTAGTGCTGGAAATCTGAAATAAAAACAGGAAATTCTGAACGTGCTCAGCAAGCCAGGCAGCATTTGCGGACAGCAGATTTTTCAGGTTGATGACCTTTCATGGAACCAAAGAATCACACAGAAGGGGCCCTTCGGCCCATCGAGTCTGCACCGACATGTGAGGAACACCTGAACTCCCACCTAATCCCATCTACCAGCACTTAGCCCGAAGCATTTAATGTTATGATGTGCCATGTGCTCACCCAGATACTTCTTAACGTATGTGAGACAACCTGTCTCTACCACCAGCCCCCAAACAGCGCATTCCAGACAATCACCAATCTCTGGGTAAAAAGATTTTCCCTCACATGCCCCCTTAAATTTCCTGCCCCTTACCTTGAATCTATGTCCCCTCATGACTGACCTTTCAACTAAGCTGCTCCTTATCAACCCTGTCCATGCCCCTCATAATCTTGAGCACCTCAATCAGGTCACCCCTCCGTTCTCTCTGCTTCAACGAAAACAACCCAAGCCTATCCAACCTGTCTTCATAATTTAAATGTTCCATCCCAGGCAGCATCCTGGTGAATTTCAGAACTAACTTAACAGTTCAGTACATACCGAAAACAGTTGAAGCTAAGTATATTTTTCTCTTTTTGGGATATGGAAACAACAAAGAATGGATCAATTTTCAGCAGTCATTCGTCTTCCACTTTAGGCCATATTATTAAATAAACTGTGGCTTCTGGAAAGAAAATGTGGAGACATTAAAGGGGCGCAACTTGTCTAAATTTCCATTGTAGAGCACAGGTTTCAAAATTTTCATCTGAAGACACAGTATTTGTTAGGCAACTACTTTTCCACGACTGCCATTTTTAGAATGACATTCCTTGTCCCTGAATGCTTTGTCAAGTGTGAATAGCACAGTGCGGCTAATATGTCAATATTAAGGGGAAAGTAATGTCCCTCGTCTGAAGTCTTCTATTTCATTTACAGCCTTCCGCCATTGAGAAACTTTTATTTCCTGTACTCAGCATACTGAGTTGTTGTTTAAGTCCGTTTCATTGATAAGATTAGATAAGGACAACTTACCTTAATTATCTCCGATCACAATTAAAAGTTCAAGTACTTAATTTGCTAAGTACTGTATGAGAAACTGAACTGACCAGAATGTCATGAAATTGGGAAGTGGATAGATGACTTAAAGTGGCGTTGGAATCTGCAGTAGGAGTGTCTATTTAAATGAATGATGTGCAGAAGTTATGCTCAATGTTAACATGGGATAGAAGTTCATTCAGGTGGCAGGTTATCACAGTGAAATGGTTTAGGTTTTGTTCTTTTTCAAAAAAAAAAGTAAATCTCGTTATTTTCTCAACAATACTCTCATGTTTGTGGATGCTGTCGTTGAATATATTCAAGGTGGAGATAGACTTGAACTAATGGGGAGTCAAGAATTCTGGGGAACAGGCAGAAAGAGAGTTGAGGCCCTGGTCAATTGGAAAGAACACCATGTTCACTATTCTTTCCTTTTTCTTCGGTGCTGTCCAGATATGGCTTACAAAATACATGGCATTTTGATTTCACTTCTGCAAAATAATATTCATTTTAATAGCATCCTCCCATTCAGTAACACCTTCCACTCCAAAGTGCATTGAGCCCAAATATAGCAACTGCCACTCAAGTTGACAGCAGTTAACGCAGTAAAAACCATGGGCGGGATTTTCCGGCCACACTCGCCCCAAGGCTGGAAATTCTGCCCAAGGTCAATAAAACCTTTGCATGGTCCGCACCCCACCCCCCTCCCCCTCCCCCTCCCATGATTCCCAGGTGGGATGGGAAAATTCTGCCCCGTGAATCAAACTAACATCTGCTACCTGAATGGCTTCCGGCTACACTAATCAGTACTTACAGTCATTGAGGTTTACAGCATGGAAACAGGCCCTTCGGCCCAACTTGTCCAGGCTGCCCAGTTTTACCACTAAGTTGGTCCCACTTTCCCGCATTTGGCCCATATCCCTTACATCTTACCAACATAACTGTCTAAATGCTTTTTAAAAGACAGAATTGTACACGCCTCTACAACTATCTCTGACAGCTCGTTCTGGACACTCACCACTCTGTGAAAAAATTGCCCCTCTGGACCCTTTTGTATCTCTCCCCTCTCATCTTAAACCTATGCTCTCTAGTTTTAGAATCCCTTACCTTTGGGAAAAGATGTTGGCTATCTACCTTATCTCTGCCCCTCATTATTTTATAAATGTCTATAAGAACACCCCTAAACCTCCTATGCGGCAGGGAAAAATTCCCGGTCTTTCCACCTCTCCTTATAACTCAAACCATCAAGTCCCGGTAGCATCCTAGTAAATCTTTTCTGCACTCTTTCTAATTCTTGTACCAAAGATACCTTCAAGATATCTTTGGTGCAATGAATACTACTTTTCCCCCCAACATTAACCTGGTTAATTCAGTAATTTTTAAAATCACAAAAAACTAAGTAAACTATTTGTAAAAAATGTGAAATTAAATAAGCAGTTTAATAATATTCTTGTTTTTTTCAAAAGTACAAACATTCCATTTTGCTTAACCAAAGGGCAAATCAATAGGCACCAGGAAAGACTTTCATTATTTTGAGGAATGAGGAAATTTCCAGAAGGCTAGGTAATTGATAATTATTCTCTAGCTTAATGTTCACACAGAATTCTGACATACCAGGACAGAATGAACATTGTGTTAGAAAGATTTTCTGCATTTTATCTGATACATTTCTCTAAAGCTAGGATTAAAACACAAGTTGCTTTTCCTTACCCAATTTCAAGAGTCACCTGGAGACTCTGGGATTCACCCAGATTGATTGATCTGGACATTTTTATAGAACACAGGAGTTTTGTCTAAATGCTAATTATATTTTGCATGGTTAAAGTATTAGCAGGCATGCAACATCAAGATGATGAGAGCGCACCTGCTCATTAGTCCCTACCATTGTGCCATTAATCATGGATGACAGGCATATCTAACTTCAGAGACTTTCCAACTCAAGTTTAGGGAGCACATTCATCGCTCTGCCTGTAGATCTAAACTCTGAAGGCTGGTATAAGGTCCGATTTACCTTCTTGAGTAGTCTGGGTCATGGAACTTCCCCCAACCGGTATTAGGAGATTCGCACGCACACAAGTCAGGAGTGCACAATCTGACTGTGCAGTTTTTTTGGGCCAAGGACAGGAACAGTGTACCTGCATAAAAGATGAAGGGATTGTATGACCCTGGAGCAAAGCACCATCATTCAAAAGGGAGAGGGGACAGGGAGAGGTCCCAGTTAAGAAGCAAGGGAAGCAGAAAAAGAGGTTCCAAGCAGAAAGGGGTTGGAGTTTGCAGACCTGAAATGAAGAGAGCTCAGGGGAACTCTGGTGACCAAAGAAGGAAGCCAAAGGTATCCCTTTGGAGCATTAATATTCTGCTCTGCATGGTCAAAAGGGCTGAAATAATGCTCATGAGTTGGTGCTGGAGGCAGATTTGGGAATCCAAGGGAACAGTCTCAGGAAACTTGATTGAAACTCTGCAAGGTGGGCTGCTGTTGATGCTATTTGCACAAAAGCAGTGTTTGGAGAGAATTCCAAGATTTTAAAAGGTAAAGATTGGAACCCCCCGTGAGAGACAGTTAGTTTCAACAAGATTTGTTAACTCAATGTTTACTGACATCCAAACCACAGAAACGTTATGGTACAGAAAGAGGCCAGTCAGCCCATCATGTCTGCATTGGCTGAAAAAGAAAATAACTAGCTGCCCTTCCAGTGTCTGGTCCATAGTCTTGCGGGTTGCAGCACCTTTAGGTGAAGATTCAGGTACTTTTTAAATGAATTGACTGTTTCTATCTCAAGCACCAAACCAGCAATCGAATTCCAGACATCCATCACTGAGTGAAGGGGCTGTTTTTCTCATGTCATCTCTACTTCTTACACCAATCATTTTACATCTTTGCCTCTGGTAGGTGATCTCTCCACTAGGGGAAACAGGACTTTCCTGTCTACTTTTTTGAGATCCTTCATTATCTTGTACATCTCAATTAAGTCATACCTCTACCTTTTCTGTTATAAGGAAGCAACCCTAGCCTATCCAATCTTTCCAGATAGGTGCAATTTTTGCAAGTCTCCTCTGTATTCTCTCCAGAACAATTTTGTCCTTTCATAAGACCATAAAACACAGGAGCAGAATTAGGCCACTCGGCCCATCGAGTCTGCTCCTCCATTCAATTGTGGCTGATATTTTTCTCATCCCCATTCTCCTGCCTTTTCCCCATTACCCCCGATCCCCTTATTAAATCAAGGGCCTATCTCTCCCGTAATGCACTGCCCATAATGTGATGACCAGAACCGTACACAAATTTCCAGTTGTGGCCTAACCAGCATTATTACATTCCTACTTCTGTATTCTATACTTCTTCCACCAAGGGAAAGCATTCCATAAGTTTTCTTTACCACTTTATGCACTTGGCCTGTGCAGGGACCTGTGGGCATGTACTTTGAGGTCTCTCAATTTTATCCCTCTCAATATCCTCCTATTTATTGTGTACTCACCAATATAGTTTACCCACCCCAAACAAATTACAAAGAATTTCAGCAAGTCCTGTGAAAGTTTTTAATTGTTAGTAATAATAACAACTTGTGTTTATAACACTCGTCAAAACATCTCAAAGCATTTTTCCACAGTTAAATATTATCACTATTGCTTTACAGTAGACTGAAGAAATAAAAACAATCTTAAAGCCGTTTGTTTCCCAGTGTATTCTGTCTCAATTGATAAACTAATCGCACAGAGAAAATAATAGAATGAAAGAGAATGATTAAAAAAAATACCTCAAACAATGGCATTTTGCCAATGAAATTTCATGTGTGATTGACGCAAATTTATGTTTAAGAATATTAATCCAAGAAGTGCGCCATTTGATGAAAGACAATGGAAGGGATACTTCACCCTCAGCACGTGGCCCATGGAAATCTCGACATCAGTCAAAAATCAAGTTTCCCAACAGGCATCAAGGCAATTGGGATTTACCCAACCCACCCCACTGGTCCTGATCAGGTTCTTGTCAACAGCAGGCAGCAACCCAATAATTATGCAAACCCGCTAACTCTAATACCATTAGTGGGTTTCACAGCCCATTCACCAGCTCTCTGCTGTGCACCCGACCCCCATCCCCGGAACAGCGGCAACAGCACCGGGTGGGCACTGATGTTGCCAATCACAAGGGAGGACGTGGCATGCTGGATCTGGAGGACCAACGTCTCAAAAGTCAGGCATCCTACCCACCCCACCACTCAAATCAAAGGGCACTCCCCTGCCACACCATGCACCCTTACCACTGCTTCTCAGTCCCACCACATCCTCCTACTTAGGCCTCCATTCTTCCCCTCCATCACCCCCCACTCAGGGTCCTCCACCCTTAGACTCCTCACTCAGACCCCCTTCCACTTCATGGACTGCTCTCCCCCTCAAACCCCCCATTGGGCCTCCCTCCACTGAGCCTCCCTTTCCCAAGTCCCCTTCTCCTCAGATCGCTTACTTAGGCTCCCCTTCAGGCCACGTGCCCTGACAGTGCTAATGCTCCCCCGAAACTCTGGCCTGGCATCTTTGGCCCAAAGCTGGGGAAATTAAAGAGGTAGGTCTAGTGAGCACTTTGCCCTCTGCCATCTCCAGACTTAAAGTCTTTGTAAACATTGCAGTTAGGACAATGGAGATACTTGAGATGCATTCAAACCTGAAAGGAAATGTGAAAGCCTGATTAGAAATTCATTAAGTTGTCAATGTAGGCTTATTGCAAAGCAATGCACGTTAAACTTGATAGAAATCATAGGGTTCCAATGGACTAGAGAGGGTTTCAAAGGTTTCAGCTTGGTAGGCAGCCTCAGAGACATCAAATTTAAGCTGTGTTAAAACATTGGGGCTGAGTTCACAGCTATGCACAGCTTCATCCTCACACAAATAACCTAGGCTGACTTTAGTGTAGTCCTAAAGGAATGCTGTACTCAGTGGTTCTGCCTTTCAAATGAAGTATTAGACCTTGTGATCTCGTCTACTCTCTCAGATGGATATAATGAATCCTACAACAATATTTTAAATGTGAGGATGTTTGAACTGTATACAAGCCAACATTTATCCCTCAACCTACATCACCAAAACAATATCTGGTCATTCACCTAATTTCTGTCTTTTTATTTCCTGCAGCCACTCTGAGGAAATTCAAGAACATCGTCTTGAAGATTGCTTTTTTATGGATACTCCTTGAACTTCTTAGCTCTCATTCAAGATAATAGTCTCACTTTTTTTCTTTCAGTTACCCTCATCCTTGGCAACATCCTGCTGAATTTGAACTGGACCTTTCTCATTGTGTTTTTTTCCCTCCTGTAATGTGATGCAGTTTAACTATGGCCTTATACGAGCGAAAAGAAATACCTGAAGCTGGCATTTATGGCACTTTTATATTCACATATGATGCTGGGAATTGATAGAAGCATCCTTTCTGGAAGTAATGACAGCTTGGTATGGCTCCTACTCTGTCCAAGACCACAATAAACCACAAAGGGTTGTGAACGAAGACCAGGCCATCAGACAAACCAGCTTCCCATCCATGACTCCATCTACACTTCCCACTGCCTTGGGAAAGCAGCCAGCATAATCAAGGACCCCATGCACATCGGACATTCTCTCTTTTACCTTCTTCCATCGGGAAAATGACACAAAAGTCTGAGGTCACATACCAACCGACTCAAGAACAGCTACTTCCCTGCTGCCATCAGACTTTTGAATGGATCTACCTTGCATTAAGTTGATCTTTCTAGACACACCAGCTGTGACTGAGTCACTGCATTCTACACCCTATCCTTTCTTTTCTCCAATGCACTTTATGAATGGTATGCTTTGTCTATATAGTGCACAAGAAACAATACTTTTCACGTGACAATAATAAATCAAATCAAATCACAGAAATAGCGACTGAACGCTGCTGGTATATGAAAAAGTATTAAGTGTCAGCCTGAAGAATAACAGGACCAGCCCTGAAGTAAATGAGGAATAACTTGCGTTCAGTATGTGTTATCATAAGAAGATTGTGATTGGCAGAGCTGAATGTTAGCCCACCAGAAAACTGTGGAAGCAGTGTCAACTGGGCAACAGGATCAACGTTAAGGTGGCAGAACTGTGGAACAGAAACTTGAAAAGAAAGGGAGGAAGGTCATAATAGTAATAGCGAATAGCATCTCTGCCTTTGCTGATTATAATGACTGCCTGATTGCCTAAAAGAAAAATTAAGACCTTGCATAGTCCTAGCTCAGGAAGGAGCTTATTACACATAATATACAATGAAAAAACAGGCAATTTGACCCAACTAACCTGTGCTACTCCACCTAAGTGTTGTCTTATTCTATTTACTTCAAAATATCTGCTCTCAATTATTCTACAAGTTGGTACTTGGATAAATAATACACTTAGTCCCCTCATCTAAGCCATTGATACAGGTTAGGTATAAATTATTCATGCCCAAGCACTGATTCTTGTGGCATCCTACCAGTTGTAACCTATTGACCTGAAAATGATCCATTTATTCCTGTTCCCAGTTTTCTGAACATACTTGAATAATAAACATTACTTATGACTGCCTTTTTCATTCACAACTCCGCAACAAGTGATATATGGCAGGGAAACTAAAACAGCCAGAAGAATCAGTTGTTTCAAACTGCTTTATAATCCTCTTTAAATGCACTTGTTAAATTATAAATATATGTTCCGGTCATCACATAATCATAAAATGCACTAACTTAGCACAGTGAAAACGGAATTGCACATATTCTCCTTCCTAGCACACAATTCTTGTCACTCCAGTAAGAATGATTACAGCTCGAACTAGGCAATGCAGGTCAGTGTGAAGGCCTTCCAAAGTCTGCTGTCACTTTTTTAGATTTGCTGACAGCAAGGCCAGAAGGATCAGGCAGCACATCATCACTTTACCATTTTCCTAACCACGCTATCAATCATCAATCGTGTAAAAAAAAATTTAAACCTCTTGGTCATGGTTCTTTTGCCTGGATATCAAACAGATAAATGATGATTAACTGAATACTGGAGAGTTAACATTATTGATCACAGGTGCTTTCAAATAGTGCGAATATAGAATATAGAATTCTCAAATGACAAATTTAGTGTCCTTCCTGGTGAAAATACGCTGTAACCCAGACTGTTTAAAGGTGTACCAGTGACTTTATATCCATGCCATGTACAGTGGAAAATTGCACCATAGGGTTAATTCTCCAGTATGATGCATTCAGACATACTGTACAAACACAAACTTCTCCAAGTCAAACCAAATTCTTTTTAATGGCAGTTTAAAGTAATACTGTCAAACATCACTTCCCGTAAAATTTTGAAAAGTTCGATTTCTTAGTCTATATAAAGCTTCAGCTATCAGGTATTCAAGAGAGGTTATGTGCTAACGTAGTGGTTGAGAATGTAAAAGGAACTTCCAATAACAGGCTAACTTTAATCAGAGGGAAAGTAATAGCATTGTTATGAGGATTATGGCGCTTCTAATACAACATCTTTATTAGAACTCAATGCAACATGGCTGCCCACGGCCTATGCCTTTTGCTTTTCTGCTGTTTCACCTCGACTTTTTCACTTGCATCTATGACTGGCTTCAGCAACATTTTGCTACTGGAAGAGCAATTTAGGTGTCCTTGGACTGAATTATTTGACTTTAGTCGTGTGTTTTTCCACTCAAGGGTTGTGTTGCGTAAATGTCTGTGCTAGATTTACTTCATTCCCTCACGATTCCTTTGGCGCCTCAGCTTTCCTATTCAATTGGGGGTAGTGTGACGAAAACGTATAGTTAAATTTTCCAATCCTACGTGAAGCAGTTGATTTCATCACTTGTGAACTGAGGGACACTGCCGCTCATTAATGTCTGCAAATGCTGGAGCGACTGTAGTGTGCTTTCAGGAATTCTACAATCTCGCCAGTAGTCAATGAAATCAGTTGGTCTAATTCCCAGAATAGTCGTCTACAGTGATAAGATAATCAGTTCCTGCTAGATTGAAGAGGCCTACTCCTAGCTATATCCATGGCCTGTCTGGGATGTCATGCATCATCAGAAAATCTTTAGTTTGCCTAGGTTGAAACTTGCTTAGCTTGGTACTCGTTACATGCACCACACTGGCTCTTGTGATCCTTATTTTCATTATTCATGTTTGGCTAGTAGAGCACTTTTTCACCTTCCTCAGACGCAACTCAATTTCCGGATGGCTTGCATGGATGTGCTTTAGCTTCTATCTACCAAGCTGCTGAGAGATGGTGACTATTTCCTTTGTATACTACGCCATCTTGGCCTTTCAATTAACTACTGCATGCCCGTTACACTCGTGACTACAGGAGCATACTAGGTGTTCTCAGACTATCCTTTCATTGCTACTTCTTGCAGCACCTGAGAATTGCATCCTGTCAAGTGGCTGGCTTAATTTAAAGGTGCTCGTCTGTCAGGTTCAATGTTTCTGCTGGGTTGATGACTTGCAGAGCACGTCGAACTGTTGCCCCAGACTGACACTGGGAGAATTAACATTGTTTTAACATCCTCAACTTCCTTCATAGGGAGACAGCACGTCAGGGATAGACATCTGTTTCCCTCGCTTGTATGTCACATCCAGGTGATATCTTTGCAAACAAAGTAATATTCTTAGAAGACACTTTGGAACAGGTAGTAGCAGTTTGAGGAAAATGCTTTCAGGTGGCTTGTGATGGATATCACTGTCATTTCGTCTCAAGCTAGCAGGGATTTATAAAATTCTCAGAAGCAAAGTTAATAGCCAGGTACTCTTCTTCAATTTGAGCATAATGTGGTTCAGTTTGCATTTTGTTCTAGATGCCAATGCAACTGGTTGGCTTGACCTATCTTGCTGGCATCACACTGCAAGTGATTTCAAAACTGAAATCATAGTATTTCAGTACTGGTGTTGTTACCAGTTGTTTGATTTTAGCGCACGCTGCTTCTTGTTCTGTGTTCCAATACCACTGAACTTCCTTGCCTGTGAACTGGCATCATAGCTCACACTGCAATGACAAATTAGGCAAACACTTTGATAATATAGTTCGCCAATCCAAAGTTTTGCATCGCTTTCACATCTACTGGATGCTGCATTATTGCCACAGCTCTCACCATTTCAGGATCCGAGTGAAGACCTTTCGCTGTCAGTACATGACACATGTATTTGACTTCAAGCTTTTTCAATCACTATTTCTTCCCGCTGTCTCAGAAAAGCAGCCAGCTTAATTGAGGACCCCATTTACCCCAGACATATTCTCTTCCATCTTCTTCTGTCAGGAAAACGATACAAAAGTCTAGGATCATGTACCAACCGACTCAAAAACAGCTTCTTCACTGCTGCCACCAGCCTTTTGAATGAATTTACCTCGCATTAAGTTGATCTTTCTCTAGCTATGACTGGGTGTTCTTCACTCTCTCCCTTCCTTCTTGATTTATGGTATGCACTTGTGTATAGTGCACAAGAAACAGTATTTTTCACATACATGTGACAATAATAAATCAAGTTAAATTTCTTCTTGTTTAGCTCCAGGTACATCTGGTGGGCATACAGCACCCTTAAAGTTACATTCACTAAGGATTTAAAGTATGTCTTCAAGGCTTCTGCCATCTCTCTTTTCTTCTGAGAGATTTAGGGTGAAATACAATTTGTAGCAGTTGCTCCCCAACAACGTTAGAAGTGTTGCTACTTGTATTGGCTCCAGTTTGTTCATTAAATCTGTTGCAATCTCATAGTTTTGCCATTTCAAGTGGAAAAACTGTCAGTTGCACCGTACATCACTTTGCATTTAAACAGAATCTGGGAGAAGGAAATTAAGTAATTTTGATGCACTCAATGATTTTTTCCCCATTTGTTTGCTTTAATGACTTTTTCAGCAGTTTTCTGCAGCTCTGAACCTTGTGGTTCTCTTTCAGTAGCTGTGGTTTTTCGTCAACTCTTCAAAACTCAATCTCATCTCCACTTCTGGCACCATATTACATGCTCAAAGAATATAGTGCTTCTAGTACAATGTCTTTATTAGAACTCTGTGTCTTACCTTCAGCCTGTGCCTCATGGCAAAGGTCACATGACTATGGCAAGCCCAGTAAAATTTGTAGTATATGACTGCATTTCAATCTCATACAAGTGTAACTGCTAACAGATAACATTTGTGCAAAGTCAGCCAAACCTGGGAAGAAAACAATGGCAATCAATGGCAACTTGTGAGCAGTATAACATGGAGCTACCCAGAGGAAAATTGGCTGTACAAGAAGCTTCCAGTGATTGAAGATTGTATTTTATAGTGAAATTGCTAGAAAGGTTTTCCTTCAGTCATGCTTTCTCCACCACATTCTATTTAAGGTAAACACTCAGCCCCTGTATCAGTCTCTTCCACTTCCTTCACTGTCACTCACCTAATCCTTACCTTCCAACCATCAACCTCTCACTCGGAATGTCTGGTGGCAACAGGTGGTAGATCCTTTCACCCTCAATCTGTTTTCCTCTTCTTATTCCCTCTCCAGTTCTTTCAAAAAGACTTTGTAGTTTTCGAAGTTCAAAACATGCTATTAAGTGGAGAAAAGCCACCAACTGTCTGCCCCTCTCAACTTCCCAAGTGTCAGCAACTAAAATATTTACATTTACCATCATAAAAATATTCACTTTCTGTCTGTTAATTTTCATGCAAATAAACTAAAAATAGGACAAGGAAGATATCAGATCACAAGAAATAGGTAGGGAATAGGTAGAAAGAGGCAGGCAATGTTCTGGAGTTGATTTTTAACTCCGACGTACTTCGGACAGGCAGTAGAAACAGCAATTGGAATACATGGTCAATGTTATCAGAAGACATGGATCTTTTTCATAGTCAAATTTCATTTGACCTGAGTTGGAGAGCCATCTGTGCATTTACAGAATATCAAAACTTGACTAAATATTCACTTTTGAGAAATCCAATCAAATGCTTACTCTTTATAAAAGCATTATTTTTCAATTTCCTGTTACTCACGAATCTTACTCTTAGGAAAGCTACAGATCCTTTAAAATAATAGATGTGGACCTGTAATGGAAATATAGATGCCATAATATAATGTCTGTGCTGTTTCCTATAGTTTGAACATACAACAGATGTAACTGAAAATTTCCTTGCATGGCTCAACAGAAAAAGGTTTGTGCTTAAACATCATGAAAAATTAAGTGAATGTTTTTCCCACATATCATCCTGAAAATTGTTTCAGAATCCTTACTGTAAAACAAAGAATGAAAGATCACGATGCCAAGAGTCGTAAGATTGCACAGTCCATTCAAAGAAAACTAGGGTGTTACTCCTTTGTAAATATCCAATCATCACAAACAGAAGCTAATTTTTTTTTAGAGGACTGCATTTTCTTATTGAATAATGCATGCAGGCACTAATTTATATGACCACAGCAGATTTTCAACAGAAGTTTGAGCTGCTATTTCAAACAGAGCAGATGGTTGGGATAAATTGGAGATGTATACAGGGACTTGAAATGCTTTGGGGCCAGTAGATCCATATCAATAAGGGACTCACTCCATACACATCTGTAATTGATCCTGTTCCACCTGTGCCATGTTCATGTCTGCTGGCAATTACTCTACTCCAGCTTGAAAATACTGTTTTTTAACTTGGTTATTTATCATGTATTTTCAAGTTTTGTTACATCTCAAGGGGAGTCATTGGGTCAGGGGGTAGGCAGGTTGTGGGCACACATTAGGTCAGGTTGCAGGGGCTAAATGATGGTATTGGGGAGGGGGTGGAGTTAGTTATAAAGTCACCCAGAAGTTATACTAGGATTTTTCTATCTAACATATCGAGGGCAACTATCTAGGTAAGTTAGAATATTCCTAAGTCTCTGACTCCAATTCAGAGTTTGACATTATTGGGTGGTCCTGTGGAGCAGGGGAATTGCTGATCAGAATATTTAAACTTCCTGGATAATTCCACTGAATCAGTGTGTTGGGACTTTTGAATGGTCCTCAAGTGCAGGGTGGGGACCAGAAGACATGGTCCAAGGTGTTTATGATGCTCACATGAGTGACCGTGAAGCAAGTGGAAGAGACTGATACAGGGGCTGAGTGTTTACCTTAAATAGAATGTGGTGGAGAAAGCATGACTGAAGGAAAACCTTTCTGCCAATTTCACTATAAATTACAATCTTAAGTCCTGAATACTGATTTAACAGAGATGGTAAGATACGTCAAGGTCAATATTTTATTGACTTGGTGTTGTGTCCATGTTATTACTGCTCATTTTTCTTAATAATAGAGGTGAGGGAGGTGCTGAGAAAGTAACTTGGGAGTTGCTACAATGCATCCTGTTCACATTTTGCAGATAAAGCAGGTTCACCAATCAAACAAATTAGTTTGACCCGGACGGCATGGGGTTTCTTGCATTTTGTTGCAGTTAGGCACATCCATGCAAATGTGGTCAGTCTTCCATTACATTCCTGACTCGTGCCTACTAAATGGTGGATAATGGAGTTACAAGGCAAAATACTGATCACATAATACCCAGCTTCTGCCTTCTCTGATGACCATGTTGTTGATATAATTGATCCAGTTCATTGACTTGTCAGTTGTGATCCTAGGATATTGATGGCAAAGGATTTATCAATGATCATTAAGGGGAGACTAATGGTGTTCAACTGGACTATTACCAGGCAGATGCCATTTGTCCACTATACACAGATTGCAAACCTCTGAAAGCACCAGCTTCAGATTTTTGCATTAATTTCCTTTTGCATTCTCTGTCAACTGTTACTGGATAAATATTTTATTCCATGCCATCCCTGACTACAAGGCTCCTCATTAGCAACCAGCTTTCACGAACTACAGAAATAAATTCACTGAAATATAGATGCAAACATTGGCCAATTGTCTCAGGATCTACAGTTCCAAGATCACTCTGTTTTTATGAAGTGAATCACCAAATGTTTGTGCACACAAACGGATGTTTCAATATCTGGATTTCTAACAACCAAAGCAATAACAAGAATTACAGTATGGGAAATATCAAGATTGAATCAACTCTTTGGGTACATATGGCTTCAAGTAAACCTAGGTAGAATAGTGTAAAAGAAGCAATACTAATGAAGTGGTCATCAAAATCACTATTTTGGAACATTCTTGACTGATGACCAGGGAATGCCCATGGAAACTGATAAACAACAGACTGGTTATCGCTCATACATTCGAAGAATAGGAACAAAACATCCATCGTCAATTTGGACAATCCCAAAAACTAATATTTCTCATCAGCCAACTCCCACAAGTATCAGAGAACTTAATTGCAAGGAAGGACGCCAACCTATTCACCATATCTGTACTGGCTCATTGAAAGAGACATCCACTGAGTCCATTCACAAAATAATTACAAAAGCCATTTGAATCTTAGTTTATCTTTCCAGAAAGATCCTACATTCCCTCCACTGTGGCTTCTCGGTATTCCTTCCATGATTCCAGTTTACCTTTCTACCGGAACACAAAATCTGTATCAAATCACAAGAGACCAATTTTATATCTCTTGGTTACACCATCATATGGGCAGTTATTTAGCATTATGTGTATATTTTCAAATGCAAAATGGTCAGACCACCTACTGAAGTGACTAATATTCAAAGACAATATGCTAAGTTTGTAACAGTATGCATTTTGTACCTTTCTGGGTGCAGAAATCAATTAAGGATGAATTTGCCTTCTGGCAAAGCATTCAATAATCCAATATTTCTACACATGAAAAATCTTCCAATTTTTCCCAACAACATAAACGAGGATTTTCTCAGCTCCAACCTGAATTATAATTAATCTGAGACTGGAAGTTGCAACATAAATTAACTCAAGGTGCTGACAATTTAATTCTGAAAAGTACTCTTATCTCAATTACTCAAAAATGGATTGCTCTACATTATTTCAGTAAAATACAGAAGTAAAATCTTTTAGCTATAGGTTTGCAACAGATGTATTTCCGAACCATATCATTCCAGTGGTTTAGTTCTTCATTCCCACTTATTTTTGAAGCACATTGGATAATTCATCAATGCTACGCAATTACAAAATAATCAAGTATTGATATACTTATTTATTCAAACACAGAAGACATGCATTCTTATAGCATCTTCCATGGTTTGACAATGTCCCAAAATACTTGACAACTAAGCACACAGCTTTTTGGATTGTACTTGCTATTATTTTGTAGACAAATGTGGCAACCATTTTGTGTATTGTTTGACCTGAATAATCAATGAGCAACCATATAAAGTAAAACTTCATTCCATTCTGAAGGAAGTTTTTGATGACTTTGCCTTGACTTTGCAGGTGCACCTTAATGAAGTACATTTTCCCTTTCAAGACGCTAGGCTGTGAATTCTCTATTTATAAATTATTTTTCTCCTTGTTCTGAGATTTATGACTGGCATTATGCAAAAATGCACAAAAGGTCAGCTTTACATTCCATTAGCATATCTTAACTTCCACAGACTGCCCTTTTTATTAATATTAAACCCTTTCCAAAATAACCTTCACCAATGTAATCTTCAGCCTTGTCACAAAATTGTTACACCACTTTCCGGCTTTCTAAAAGAGTGATTTCACATTCATTCTCAATAAGCAGATTTGTACTTACATAGCACTTCATTTCACATCATACAAACTGAGGGTAGGGTGTTGGATCAAGACCATGACGTAACGGGACTATGCAGATTTACATTTAACGTACTGAGTGACATAGGAGGCAATGGAGATATACAAGGACTAAGTAATGGTTGACTGAGGCTTACTGAAAGGGCAAGATAGAAGCAGCTGCATTTTGAACAATGTTGGACTTTATGGCAGTGATGGATTCTTATTGAGGAAAGCATTTGACTAATTGAGCATGGGGAAGGAGCATGGATCAGTGAAGAGTTAAGGTAGTCACAGAGGCAAAAGTAAATGGCCACACTGATGTAGAGAATTTTGATTTTGAATTCCACCTCAGGGTTAAGTAGATTTCAAAATTGTCCACAATCTTTCTAGAAGTCAAGGAGGTCAAGGTGGAGCTACAGTCAAAGTCAAGAACCAGATTTTGTGGCGAGTGGCCAAAGAAATACTTCAATTTTCTAATCTTAACTGAAATGAAACAAGATGAGGTGCTCAAAGAAGAATGAGCCAGAAGACTAGGAGATGGGGCCAATGTCTGATCTGATGTTCAGACTACATAACAGCCACTAGATGGTGCAAATGATGGGAAGCAAAATCAGGTAGGGAAACATCAGAGAGTAGAATAGCCACTTTATTACAGACTTGGTGGGCCAAATGGCCTCCTTCTGTATTGTAGCATTCTATGATTCAATGATCATGTGATGTTCCTAATATCTTTGGAGGGTAGAAACAAGAAATTTACATTTATATAGTTCAAGCTAAAGTTTGATTTATTGTCATATATATGGTATGCAGTGAAAACTGGGGTTTGCCATATCAGTTAACATTCAGATGCTGACGTAGATGGATGGAAAAGGCTTGAAGAGGGAGACAACATTTTGGGGGAGTTTGTAGAATAAAATGACATGTGGGATGAGGAGGAAGTTCAAAAGTTTATTCAGTGAGAATTGGGAATGCGTGTGAGCAGAAGGTGTGGCATTTGGGGTGCTGCTCCATGAGATGCAATTCCAGGGGCTAGGTTGTACGTAGGTGTCATCACAGAATGGTTAGGGATCAACAGGATACCTATGACAAAAAAAATTACAAGCCAAGGATATTGGGCAGAGAAATTTGTCACTGTTCCTCGGCCAAATGAAAGGAGACAAAGAAAGCATGGTATTGCACAAGGGGAATGAATTTCAGGCATCGCCTGAAATGAAGGGGCCTGATTAATTGGGAAAAGAATGGAATGATAAAATAACTTTGAGGTACAGCCAAAGTATGCAAGTATGCAAGATAATACTGCAAAACTAAAACATAGAAGATGTGCAGATTAGGTGGATTTTCATGCTAGATTGTCCCTTAGTGTCCAAAGATGAAGGTTGGGTGGATTAGTCATGTTAATTGAACAGGGATAGGGCAGGCCTGGGTAAGAAGCTCTTTTGGAGAGTTGGTGCAGGCCTGATGGGCTGAATGGCCTCCTTCTGCATTGTAGAGATTCTATGGTTCATTCTCGCCTTTTAGCTTTATCTACATTCCAGTTCAGATTTTAAATGCTTTTTACTCTGTGCTTTCTACCAGATTAACAATTGCCATTTTACAAAAATATTTTGCACAGGTGTAATGCGAGAATAATGCGACACAGCGGTTAGCACTGGTACCTCACAGCACCAGCGACCCGGGTTCCATTCGCAGCTTGGGTCACTGTCTGTGTGGAGTTTGCACATTTTCCCCATGTCTGCACAGTTTCCTCTGGGTGCTCCAGTTTCCTCCCCTAGTCCAAAGATGTGCAAGTTAGATGGATTAGCCACAATAAATTGTCCCTTAGTGTCAGAGGCACTAGCTAGGGTAAATGCATGGGATTATGGGGATAGGACCTGGGTGGGATTGTAGTCGGTACAGACTCAATGGGCCAAATGGCCTCTTTCTGCACTGTAGGATTCTATGATTCAATGACCATTCGGTGTTCCTAATATTTTTGATGGGCAGAAACAAGAAATTTATATTTACAGAGTTCAAACTAAAATTTGATCTATTGTCACATGTATTGCAGCAAAAACTATTGTTTCTTGTGTGCTATACAGCAAAGCATACCATACATACAGTACATAGGGGAATAGGAAAGGAGAGGGTGCAGAATGCAGTGTTATAGTCATAGCTAGGGTATAGAGATAGATCAACTTAATATAAAGTATGTCCACTCAGAAGTCTGATGTCAACAGAGAAGACATAAGTTAAAACATCTTATAGAGCGCAGCATATTTGGGTTTTAAGAAATTGCAGGTAGTTTTTTTGTTCAATATAAAACGACTCTGTAAATTTGATGCATGAAATTTTCAAAAGTTTAATGTTAATGTTCAACAAATTCATAATTGAAAATCTAGGGGTATTTATTGCTACACAAAGGAAGTTACAGACATACTTTGCAAACTGAAGCAGAGTCTAAAAATTCAAGGGTTGTAAGTTACACTTTGTCTTTTTCAGAAGGTTTTCACTACAAAAAAAGCCTTTAAGTGAACAAGTATTGATTCAATTATAGCATCTGATTTCTAATCAACAAATTTAAAACTAATCCTTGCTGGGGGTGGATATTGGAAAGAACTGCTGGAGATATTAATGAATGCAACAGAACAAAGTGAGCACAAATAATAATATAAAATGATTTAAATCTCAGCAGCACTTTCATTACAAATGTCTTCAGAATACAGTAAATTATTTAGATGAATGTACTCAAAGTAAAATGCAGTCATAAATATAGGAGAAAAAATACAACGAATGAGAAAAAATTAATTTCCTTTCTAATAGGCTAGACTTTTATTATGTTATGCTAGATTTATGGTAAGAGCATTAAACAACGTTCATGCATTGCATTTTTATTATTTGACTAAGGATCATTTTTGCAGGAGGAATACACGAAGTCGATGAAATCCAAATTCATTTACAATATGAGTCATTCACTATGAATTTGCAGAGTTGCCATATTTTGATTTTCTTTAAGCACTGTAATTGTACCCAGTAAAACCACTAGGATGAGTGTAGATAACCAAAATAAAATTCATCACTACTGTTGATTCTAATTAATTATTTTACAGTCCACCTTCATGTCAGGCTATGACTGGCAAAACAAAAGAGCTGTAACGGAGCCACGCAATTACTCGCTGGAGACTTTCCAAGTAGTGTCAATCGATAAAGGTGATTCTTACAGAGAGGAAAGAAATCGAATCTCAATGACAAACCATGTGAAGAGGTAGCTTTCCTGGAATGGTCCAGACAGTACTGCTCCTTTACTATCATGTAAGAAAGATGGCCTACTATCGCATGATGAAATCGGGATATTACCAAAGGGTCACAAAATCCTGATACCAGACAAGATAAATTTCCTGTCTTCAAAGTTGGAACTTATCTCATCCTTGTAGCCAAAGCCAAAGCTATTAGAAATGAAGTTAACCAGTTGAGGAAATAGAACACATTAGGCTCCTTTGAAGAAAATTTAAGGCACAAGCATTAACTGCAAAGAATTATATGCAATTAGCTTAAAACATGCATAAGAAAATTAAATACTACATACCTGTGGAACACAATGAGTAATGTGGAAGTTGAGACTTTTAATATGGGGCTGGATTTTACAGACCCCTGGAGTGATGGGGTCATAAATATCCATAGGCCATCCACTCATGCCTCATCCATTACCACAGATTGAACCAACAGTGGGAGGGCACCACACAATGAGTCCAGCCCAGCAGCTTCTACTAGTGGCAGATGGGGTGGGGGGGGCTTGCCTCTTAAATACATCCCTACATCATTTCCCAACCATCGTCTCTCTCCAACCCCACCCCTTGGCCCTCACCAGTCCTTCTCCCCCTCCAGCCTATTTACAGCACCCTGCTCACAAGAGCCTTCTTGCCTTGCGCACCCACCTCCCCACTTCCCTACCCCGCACCGCCTATCGTGAACTCAGCATTTCACACATTTCAGAGTAAAAGTACAGATTATTCCAAGCAATAGGTTTACATAGAAGAAAAAGAATAATACAGAAGAATAATATTTAACTTTCATAATAGAGGTTTCCTGATTTGAAAATAGAAGTTGAATTTTAGCAGAATTTTTAAATTGTGTTGTTTAATGGCTTCAAATGCAAATCCCGCATGGAGTTCTGGTTCATCACATGTCAGAAATATGGCTAAGTGAGCTAAACAACAATGTTGCTGCTCATATTGATCCTTATTTCATTCAGAAAGGAGGCTAACTTGTTTGTAGAATCCTCAAATTATTTTTCCAACAGGCTAGTAATTGCATTCCATCCTCTAAATAGATAGGGATGTGGATAGATGCCAAATCACTACCCAGAGAATTGGTTATTACTGTTGAAATTAATTGTCCTATAGATAATCTATCTCTATCTCACAGTGACTACAGTTGGTAACATTTTGATTAGTCTTCCAGCTATTGATCCCCTTTTAAAATTAGCAATAAACCTATATCAAAGCCATATTACTCATACTTACTAACAAGCAATAAGTACTTAATGCTTCAGTTGCATGCATACAACAAAATTTATGCCACTTATTAACAAATATAAACTATTCAACGTATCCCAAACAACATGAGGCTTCCCTAAACAAAAGGCATTGAATCTATTATTACCCCCACAGCAGGAAATGTTACACTAATCGTATCCTGTTACAAATACACCCAAACGCCATCTAATCAAATCCATTTACAAACACCATCTTTGTCGATTTCTGTAAAAATATATCTAACGTAAAACCTTACGATCTATTTATTAATCTATATATTGAACACAATTACAGCTTCATATTAGAGCGCTGCCGGTCAACCTACCTCCACCAGTAATCACTTATTCTGAGAACACGCTAAACAGCTTCATAATTGAATATTGATACCTGTTAACTGCATTTTGTACATAACATATGTAAATCTAACTGAAGACAAGCGCCAAAATTCTGCCAAACAATTGGAATGGGTGAGGGGTGGAGAATGGAAATGCCCATTGACTTCAGGTGGGATTTTACAGCCTCGCTCGAGCGAGATCTTAAGTTCTCAACTATTTTTTAAGCCAGGAAGGTGCCAACTGAAAAGAGTTGAGTATTCAGTCAGCTAAATTCATCAGCTGATCATGGTATACCTTTAATTGCTTGCATTGGCTTGAGATAACTAGCTAGGGACTGTGTATGATTGCATTTTGGGGATGGTTGGAGTTGGGGTGGCAGAATCAAAGCGTTTTTGAAGAATGAAAGCCAAAGTTTCAGAATGCATCAAAGCATAAAAATTCACTTCAGGGCCATTGATTTATAATGAACTGAATTATAAATCAATTTCAAGATCCTTTTGCATATCTAAATCAAAGATATTCTCTTAGTTCTCTCATATTTAAATATCACAATGGCACACTGATGTATTCAAAAGCTGCAAATATATATTTGTAAAACTGAATAAATAATCTCAATACCTTGTCTGCCAAGGCCTTCAGGGACTCAAGAAACCTTGGCCAAAAGTCCTTAAAGAGAGGACGATCAATTTTCTTCAGGCTATCTTTAGTACTTGCATCCACGCTGACGTAAAGCTGAGTAACTGGTCCAAGTTTCCTGAGTGAAGGAACATTACATTTGAGGAAATTATTTCACTTATAAACTTATTGTTCAGAACAGAGGAGAATTTCTTCACTGAGACCAAATTCCTGAAAATGAATCACTTATTTGTCTTCCCCTCTTTTGCTCCCATTCTGACCAAGAAAATGATAGTCAAGATTACTATGGTTCAGATCTATTGACAAACTAATGGGAAATACATGATTGCACTTAAACTATTTCCTCCCAATTCAAAAATATCTGGTTCGCAGAGTTAAATTAAAAACATACAAAATTGACCTAAAACTGGTGTCAATGTCAAACCCTCTAACAGCTGGAGACATTTGTTTGTTAGATGCTGCAGTCCCAGGATATCATTGGAGTTCTTCAGAGAAGAACCCTCACCTAACCTTTTTCATTTGCTTCTTTAATGATCATTCCTCTGTCAATAAATGAGGACTGAGACTGTTCCTCGATGATTCCAGTGTTCAGGTTTATTCACAAATAGTGAAGCCTGGACAATACCTAGACATGGGCTAACAAGTATCAAGTAACATTCATTCTGTGCAAGCCCCAAGCAATTACCATCCTGAACACTGAACCAGCAATATAATTACCATGGCTACAAGAATATTTCTTACTTTGCTCCACACAGGAATGATAGGCTAAGTGCTTCCCATTTTGGGAAGGAAAATAAGCAGAAAGGTGCATCTGCCTGGGCCCTAAGCTCCAGAATTCCCTCCATACACCTTTATGTCACTTTACCTTGCTTTCCTCCTATCAAACACTCCATAAAACCTAACTCTTTGCTCAAGCTTTTGGTCATCTGACCTCACATCTCTTTACATTTATGGCATACTTCAAGTTAGATATGTTCAATAGGGTGCTGGACGTGGCTCTTGCAGCTGAAGGTGTTTTTTTCAAAGTTTATTTATTATTGTTACAATTAGACTTACATTAACACTGCAATGAAATTACTGTGAAGATCCCCTAGTCGCCTGACTCCTGTTCAGGTATACTGAGGGAGAATTTAGTGTGGCCTATGCACCTAACTAGCACATCTTTCGGACTGTGGGAGGAAACCAGAGTACCCGGAGGAGACCCATACAGACATGAGGAGAATGTGCAGACTCCGCACAGACAGCGACCCAAGCCGGGAATTAACCCTGGTCCCTGGCACTGTGAGGTAGCAGTGCGAACCACTGTGCCACCATGCTGCCTATCAAGGGATCTGGAGAGAAAGCGGGAGTGGGATATTGAAAGTGCATGATCTGTCATGATCATATTGAATGGTGACGCAGACTCGAAGAGCCAAATGGCCTACTCCTGCACCTATTTTCTATGTTTCTATGCTTTGCTTGATAATGGTGGCAGAGTGGTTAGGTGCCACATAGCGCCAGGGACCCGGGTTCGATTCTTGGTTTGGGTCACTATCTATGCTGAGTCTGTATGGGTTTCCTCCGGATGCTCTGGTTTCCTCCCACAGTCCAAAGATGTGCAGGTTAGGTACATTGGCCATGCTAAATTTTCCCTCAGTGTACCTGAACAGGCGCCGGAGTGGAGGATTTTCACAGTAACTTCACTGCAGTGTTAATGTAAGCCTATTTGTGACTAATAAATAAACTTTTTGCTTTAATGCTCCTGCATAGTAGTGCTGTGGGGCATGTTATTACATTAAAGGTGCTATATAAGTTGCTGCTGAAGGTGTTAAGCTATTTAATTATTCTAATTTAATTAACTGAAAGTCAAATAAAAGCTTAGTAAATATTTTATTAATTTCACTGGAGCTTCAAAGATAGTTAAAACCACATAATCAACAATCATTTTTCCACAAAGCATCTTAATTTTAAAATACACAAGTTAATTTTCTTGAATGTATCACAACTTCCTCTATCAATTTAATTGATCATTCTCACCTGATTTCCTCTGGGAACTGAGCATTTGTTACTAGGAAAGTGGAAATGTTTTCATGGTGCAGCAGTTTTACAAACTGGTTGATTTTTGGGTACATGATCGGTTCTCCTACCAATGACAATGCACAGTGCTTCACCATCATTCCCTCTGCAAAACGTTCAGCTTGTACCCCAGGCACACCTGGAAAAACAACATACATATGTGCAAAACATCAATTGTGCTACATTTGGGCCAGTGGGCCAGAATTATTTCAGCCAAGATAACGACCTTGACACTTACCGGAAGCAGGAGGTCATCAGTGCTGCAGATCACAGCCGGAAAATTCCGGCTGCTCGCTGCAATGAGATTCTCTGGTCCCGCTGCAATAAATGGAGGTTTGGCTGAGTGTCAAATTCTCCCTCCTCACTTGTAGCAGCAGTGGGGCGTGAACAGCCAGAAAGTTCCAGCCCACACTTCCTAATGTTCTAGCTAACATCAAAAAGTTTTACACTTGTTACACATGGTAAAACAACAGGTAAACTGGGTCTGCACTTTAATTTCCTTTGTAGCTATCTCCTCCTGGCTTGCAATGTAGCCCCATTTTAAAAAAAAGAGGTCAATTCATTCCTTTTGGTATTCAGACAATGTTAATTCACTCCTTATAGAATGTGGTCAAACCAAGTATTTTGCCTCTAATTAAAGTAAAAGTAAAGTAAAAAATAAAGTAAATCTTGGATAAAAAGTATGAATCAAATAACTGTTTAGAAGTCATTCTGAGTCAAAATATGCATTCTCACTAAAATAGTTACAACCTTCAAATATATATTGGTGTCTTTGAGTGGCATCTTGGAAAGGGATTCATGAATCAAAACGGCTTTTATATGGAAAAAAAACACTCAAAAATGAAATTCTTTTTCTGACATATTATAGTACTTAAGCTAAGATCTGTTCTGGATCATGCTCCATTAAAGAAATGTTATTCAAGGTTAAAGGTGGAGGTAAAGAACACTGCTTTCTGGGTTTAAACCTGGTTTGGTTTCAAGTTATCTTCCTTTCCTGCCCAATACAGAAATTTCTTGAATGCAAAATGTCAGAAGTATAAATTTTGCACTGAGCATCGTAGAACTGTTTTAAAAAAAGACTAGGAAGTTAACAAAGACCCATAATTTTTCTCATTCACTGAAATTACTATGATACAAAATACAATTTTAAATAAAATTATGTATTACACAATTGTAAGAATAATTTCTGAAATTAAAAGGTCTTTAGTGCCTTCGGACGGCTACATTGACGTTTTCACTTGAAAGGCTCACTCAGCCTCCATATAATCCTGTTCTAAGACATGTTGTTTTTGCCCAGAGCTGCGATGTTTTTGCTGAATTTGGAATGCGCAGCAGAGTAAGTGCATTGCATCCAATTTCTCAGGATACATCAGTACCTTTTAGCAGCTGAACGCCTCTGTATTTTTTATTAACTAATAAGTTTGCCAACTTGGCTTGGTCACATCTCTGGAGGTTTCAACACAACCTGCAATTGCCTTGCCTGGTTAAATACTCTCCCCACCCATACCCCCACCGTTCCCCATAATATTTCATAGCTAAGAAACTAAACCGTTCAAAGCAAGCACATAAAATACATTAAGTCCTTTCTGTTTTTTTTATTCTTTGTATTCTTCCCAACAGTGTCCTGGAGATTAAATTTTAATACCTGGAGGGTTGACAAAGCTAGTTATTAAAAGCTTTAGTTCAGTTGCTTTTTGAAAACCAGGGATCAATGTGTATTTTTGAACAGACTGGTTCAGAATTTGTTTTTTTAAATGTATGAACGTATGTAGTAAGGAAGGAGAATGAAGAGAGACAGAGAGGTCGGGAGAAGAGAGGAGATGGTCAGCAGGAGAAGCGGAAAAGGAGGCGAATGTAGAGGAAACAAAACAAAAATTACGGCAATACCAACATCACAAACATCCCACCTCCAGCCTGAATTGTTTACTACCAACCTTTGCTCCTGACTCACAGTCATCTCTATCCTACACCACCACATTCTTCTGTGAGATATGATCTTTAAATTTTCTCAACCATTTTTCAGGGTTTTTTGATTTTCTCTCAATTTTTGGAAGCCCAAAGAAACACTGATCCTATTCAAGCTATAAACATTCTCTCAAAAAGTTAGGTTAGGTTTGTCAAATGCAATCTACCCTCCACTCATTTTTACTGATTGATTTATTTTATCTCTAACTATGGTACCTTGTAACTTTTCCACCAGCGGCTTGGCAAATCACTGGTCCTATTTCTGAACAAAAGTGCTCCTTTGCTACCAGATCCAACACTTAACAGTGGTTAACAATGTTGCCTCACAGGGACCTAGGTTCGATTCCCGCCTTGGGTGACTGTCTGTGTGGCGTGGAACACACGTGCATGCACGCACACACAGTAGATTGGGGACTATACTCAAAACTAAAGGTCTTTAATTTAGAAGAATGGAATTTAGATGAATGAGGGGAGATCTTATAGAAACATACAAGATTATGAAGGGAATAGAAGAAGCAAGGAGCTGATTTTCATTGGCAGGTGAAATCAGAACTAGGGAGTGCGGCCTCAAAATAATGGGGAGCAGAGTTAGTTGAGGAGGAACTTCTTCATCCGAAGGGTTGCGAATCTGTGGAATTCCCTGTCGGTGAAGCAGTTGAAACTGCTTTGTTGAATGTTTTTAAGACAAAGATAGATAGATTTTTGAACAGTAAAGGAATTATAGTGAGCGGGCAGGTAAGTGCAGCTGAGTCCACAAAAAGATCAGCCATGATCTTATTGAATGACGGAGCAGGCTTGAGGGGCCAGATGGCCTACTCCTAGTTCTTAGCACATTCCTCAAGGTGCCACTTGCTCTGGCACAATACAGTTACATTACAACATTAGCAGAAGTCCCCACTGCAGGGGTAGCAAAAACGAGCTCTTGAGAGCAGAACTGGCTGAGCCAGTGTGGGCAAGATTAAAAAGCATCTACTGTCACACAAAAAACATGAAATGCATAGGTGGTACAAAGAGAGAATAGTGTGGCAGAACATAATATTTATCCACAGCTCGATCCTGAACCTTAGGTTGCAGAAACAACAGGATTACTCTCCAGGAAAACATTTTTCCTAAATTAACATCACCGCATAGATAACTCGATAAATAGGAGAAGAATGTTGACGAGAACTATTCATAACTTTTTAAAAACATTGTTTTATTAAAAGTAAACTTTAGCTGAGAATATTCAATATGGAGGCTCAAAGCGATGTAAACTTTTATTTGGAATGATTTGCTTCATTGAATTTCTAATTGTAATGGTTGATTTTCTTTGCAGCTCATCTTTAGCTCACTGCTTGCACACTTGTTCAGTGCCTCCTGCTTGGTAGATTTGCAGCTACTTTGCTTTTCATTTGTTCTTTACTCAAATATTTCAGTCTGATTTTATAAATCTTATAAATACAATATTGGATAATCACTGGCACATAGTGCATAATGTTTCAGCTTAGAAATACACTATTATTTTGCCATTATTGCATTAAACAGATAATACAATTTATAATCCAAAATGACAAATAGTCATATGATCTGAAAGAGGAATACAGAAATAAAAATGGATAGAATGAGTTTTCTATCAAATATTACTAGCTATTTACTGAATTTTAAGAATACCAAACATCAAGTTTCAGATTACCTGTGATTCATTAACACCATATAAAATACACATTCTTGTCAAAGTCAATCACAGGTTAATGTTTAATTCCTAAACATGGCCTTACCCATATTTCCATCCAATTGCACCTCAGCTACAATATATTCAGAGTACATTTATTTATTTGCAGCTCCACTTGTAGTTGTAGAATGCACCAGTTTGCATAAAGAAGCTCCATGCCAACACTGAATTTATTACCAGAGAAAGCCTTATATCATCTGTCATGAGCATACTATCGTACTTTTTATTTCTTACATGCTACAGGCTGAGACAAGGCTGTTTTTAATGACAAAGTTCTGCTTTATTTTCCCCACATACTTTCCCACTTAGTTCTGCCATATAAACAAAACTTAATGCAATATATTGCTCAGTGCAAAATTATAGTCATATATTATTGACAACAGTGACTGATCAAATTTCAACGAGGAAAATTTATCTGGCAGTCTGCATCTCATTTGGCTTCATGCTTTCCATCCAATGAAACTCTACAGGGCTTACACTCTGGGAAACAAGATTTATAGACCAAAGTGTTCTGTCCAAGTTCCTAAATCCCTAACATTGATTCTAAAACTGGCAGTGATTCAGTATTTGCAATTGGTTCTCACCTAATTTGAACTATGAAGCCTGGTTTATTCAAATGGTATCCTCAATTTAAAACAGCCAAATTATTAACAACCAGAAACACAAGTTATTCTCTTTCATTAATCTAACTAGGCAATTCTTCTGGAAAATTGATGATTTTTGAGAACCATGTGACTTGTCTCCATCACATAAGAACATAAGAAATAGGAGCAGGAGTAGGCCATCTAGCCCTTCGAGCCTGCCCCGCCATTCAATAAGATCATGGCTGATCTGTCGTGGCTCCACCAGTCTTACAGTCACAGCTCCTATGCTCCCATTCTCTGTGGGACTCCCCAGATGTCCGTGGCTTCTACTTAAATATTACAGAAAGGGTGTAGAGGCTTTGGAGAGGGTGCAGAAGAGGTTTACCAGGATTCTGCCAGGATTAGAGGGTATGAGCTGGAAGGAGAGGCTAGACAAACAAGAGTTGGTATCTCTGGAATGTCAGAGGCTGAGGGGAGACCTGATAGAAGTTCACAAGATCATGAGAGGCACAGATAGGGTTGCCGGTCAGAATCTTTTTCCCAAAGTTGAAATGTTTAATATGAGGGGCGTGAATTTGAGGTGAGATGTGAAGGACAAGTCTTTTTTTAAACAGATGTCTGAAACATGCTGCCAAGGGTGATGGTGCTGGCAGATATGATAGGAGCATTTAAGGGGCTTTTAAATAAGCACATAAAAATGCAAATAATAAAGGTATATGGACCAAAGAAAGGCAGAAGAGACTAGTTTAATTTGGCATCATGTTCAGCACAACTCTGTGGGCTGAAGGGCCTGTTTCTATGTATTGTTCTATGTCAAACTCTCCTTAAACCTGGCCCCACCAGGCATACTTCTTTCTTAGTCTTGGTGCTGGATTTCTTGCCCTTCCCAAGAGCAGCCCCAGAAAAACTTAAAGTTGCCAGAAATGGCAGTCTGCTGCAAAGCAGAGTCTCAGGCTTATTTTTGAGGGTCAACTAAATTGCATAATTTCAGGAAGCATGCTGTGCTTCAGTTCTCAAAAACCAAAATGGCACTTAAGCCTATCGGCGTTTGCCTTTCTGGAAAACACTGTACACAATGTCAGGGGTGCACTTGTTGAGGGCACTGGAGATGTAGAAGTTGGCTTTACAGAAAAGCAATAAGCACTTATTACAGCAAATCTCTGTGCCAAGTATATATCACAACAGCTTTTTTCTTACCTATTCTGCAACTTCATTATGGCTAGCAGACAGAAACACAGGGGCGTACTTTGCTCCTCCCAGTGTCTCTCCCACCAGCAAAATGGGTGGACTTGGGTCAGAAGGGAAGTTAAAATCAAAATAATTTCAAACACAGCCCCAACCCACCTCAGGTCCACCCACTTCCAGTTTTAACAGAGACAACCAACCCACTCTCAGGAAAGGGCCTGGTCAGCAAAACATTTGAAGGAGCTGTGCTGCTTATTTACAAACTGTTTCATTTTAATCCATTCCTGTTGAGTTTCCTGGGACTCAGGAAACCCAGCAGGTAAAAGGAGATGAGAAGAACAGCAACTACATTCTAAGTGCAGCACTGTTGGCAGGCTAGAGGGCATATTTGCTCCAAGCTAACAAAGTTACCTGCTTCGCTCTCCATGATCAGCCGATACTTCAGTCTGCAATCATTGCATTCCTCCACTCTCAGACAACAATCCGTTCCCTCTCCCCCATCCATGACCATGATTCCCACCCCTCAGAGCAATCTTGCCCTCCTTCCTTCCCACTCCCTAGCTGCAGTCTGGTGCCTCTGGCTTCCCTGCCTGATAGGTAGTCAGCTCATCGATCAGTAAACCTGCTTAAAAAGTTTAAAATACATTCTAAGTTCACTTTAGCAACACAACTCATTCTTCCTCTCCATTCACTCCCTATACTATAATAGTGTGGGATTCACCTCATCAGCATGAACTCCTAATCAATTCCCATGAGTTTGTTAAAGAAAATTTAAATTTTTGTTTTAGTGCCTTGATCATGGGTGGGGCTGTTTTTGGAATTGCTGTTTTCAGGAATTAAGATCAAAACTGCCAAACTTTCTGTTAGCTGTATTTAGCTAGAACACAACTGGAAATATGAACTCAAGTCCCAGGGTCATCATAAGAAATAAACAAGAACTCTGCAAACAAAAAAAAGAGTAAAAAGAGAGCATTGCTTTAGACTGTGATTAGGTTAAAAAACTTAATTATGAAACTAGCATTTGGAATTCAACATCAGTCAATGTGAGGTAGAACATCTCACTCGGACTAAAAAATAATTATACTTTGAGGGATAGCTGAATGACGTGAAAGAGCAGAATGCCTAAGGTTTGAGCTTCAAAAGGAATTATAGAAGCAGCACTTCAAGTAGATAATACCACAAAAGTTCTAATAGAATACTGGGTTTTATGGCAAAAGGCAATGGAATATAACACCAATATGTAGTGGTGAATTTAAACAAAATATTAGCAAGGCCATAGTAAGTTACTATGATTTGTTACTATGCGCAATTTTAGGCTTCAGTATCTGGAAGGACAAGGGCAGCAGGTGCAAAGGGGCGCCATCAAATTTACACTCCCCTCCCAGGTCACATGCCATCCTCTCTGGGACAATTATTGCCCTTCTTACATGGTCACTGAGAAACAACCCTGGAACTCCCAACCTAGCATCATGCACATTATCACACGGGCAGCAAGAGCTCATAACGCTGGTTCACATCACCATAAGAAGTCTCACAACACCATGTTTAAGTCCACACACCTGACGAAGGAACACCATTTCCGAAAGCTTGTGGGATTATTATCAAATAAACTGGTTGGACTTAAACATGGTGTTGTGAGACTTCGTACTGCGTTTACCCCAGTCCAGTGCCAGCATCTCTACATCACATCACCATCTCAGGGCAGAATTACTGCCTTTGCCAGTACCACCTACACCCCAAGAGTGAGTAAATTTTAAAAACCACAGTAGGATAGATGCAGAAGCAACAAAAAATGTACAGCACAAATTCACCAGGGTCATGACAAATACAAGGTAATTTTAAAAAAGTTAGAAAACATTAAGATGTGATTTGAAAGAGGCATTTAAAATTAGCAAGGGATGAGAGAGCAGATAAAATTACGCTATTTCCACTGAAGCAGGGTCACTTGATAACAACTAAACAAGAAATTTATGGCCTGCTGGAGAACAAGGTTGTAAGGCTGTGGAATACATTATATGATTTTGTGGTTGAAGTATTGATCATGTCATGCCATAGAATTTCTATGGCCCATCAAGTCTGCACTGACTCTCCAAAAGAACATCTTACCCAGGTATTAGAAAGATGGTTGAAGGAAAAAAGAATGAACAGATGTGGAAACAGCTAAGCACTAGGATTAAGACTTTTGATCTTATGAAGGATAAGCATCAAGATGGACTGCTTGACCTGAACTATCCTATAATTCAAAGCTATGTGATTGAAAGAGGGTAGACCTAGGGGCAGGACACTGGGTAAAAAGTTCCTGTTCCTTTGCTAGCCATTTTCACCCACTTACCACATTGTTATTAATGATGTGGAACAAAAGAATTGCCAGATAATTTCCAAATGTCGGAAATTTCCTGATACAAATTGACAACTTTTTACCTTTAAACTGTTTTATCAGGTTCTGATGATTTTCAATTGCTTCTTTTAAAATTACATCTGCTTCATCCATTTTCCATCGCCATTCAGTTCCAACCGGGTTGGTATGATGCCTGTCACAATAAACACATTCAACGTCAGCCATGGTTACTTATTTATAACATTTGTACTTTTTCATTTTTCTCAATTTTCTTATTTTGAGATACCCTTTGTTAAGTTTTTGAATTTTTTTTGAAGCCGTCTTTTCAGGTTCAAAGTCACCGACTATCTAAATAAACAGCGTCCCTAACAATCTGGAACGTGTCTTACCTGTCCAAAGTCTAATTAATGATACACAGAATAGTGCAGTGAACGGAACCTTTGTTACTACACATCATCTTCCTGAAATACATCATAGGATTCTTTGCTTCAATAGTTGGATTTATCTTACAATCATATCATCTGAATGAGACTGTACATCTACAATGATTTCGTAACAAAGAATATGCAAATGAAGAGTATTCTTTGTAAAGAATGCTGTCACAGTAACTTGCAAATCTTGTTCTTGTTCACAATTTATCAAAACAATAGAGATGCTTTCCTTAAGTTGCCTTTCAACAGAACTAGATAGATCTCCCCCATATCAATATCTTCTGGCCACAAAAGCTGTGCAATAATCACTGACCCTTCTGATAGGAGGCAGCATGGTGGCACAGTGTTAACATTACTGCCTCACAGTGTCAGGGACCCAGGTTCAATTCCCTGCTTGGGTCACTGATTGTTGGAGGGAGGACATACAGACTCCGCACAGTCTGAAAGAGGTGCTGGCTCGGTGAACTGGCCATGCTAAATTCTCCCTCAGTGTATCCAAACAGGAGCCAGGAAAACAGCAATTCCAAAAACAGCCCCACCCATGATCAAGGCACTAGTGGCAACTAGGGGGTTTTCACAGTAGCTTCATTGCAAAGTTAATGTAAGCCTACTTGTGACTAATAAATAAACTTTAAACTATTAAGCTTTTGATCTGAGACACAAGTTGTTTTTAACCTATGCCAAAATCTTTCCTCAACATGTTTCAAGATGCTGTGAAGCGATAACACAGTAAAAGACATTTTATTTACACATAATGTTTTCCAATTACGTAGGTAGATAAATGCGTGTATTTACACACAAAATTATTTGATGAACAAGCTCAGACCTGCTCTCCCCCACCACACACAGGTCAGGATCATTAAAATAATGACTTTTTAATTATAACTAATTAGATGTTTAATGTATTGGCATCGCTAATGACTGATGGGAATCAGAATTAATGTATATACTGGCTAACATTTGTCCTGTCTGACAATATTGTGCATTGCAAAACAAAAATCAATAGAAACTAATATTCACCTCATGTATGCTGTGGCCAACAATAAAGTAAATAATTGATAAGCTGACAGACAATGAAGACATTTTTGTTACACACTCTGTCCCTCGTCATACAGGTGTCAGTCAACTGGACTGCAGCAAATTTAGATTTGTTCTGAGATTCCAACTGCATCCAGATGTAGTCGTAGAATTCCTACAGTGCAGGAGGCCATTCGGCCCATCAAGTGTGCACTGACCACAATTCATTCAGGCCCTATTCCCGTAACCCTACATATTTACCCTCTTAATCCACTTGAAACTAGGGTCAATACAGCGTGGCCAATCAACCTAACCCGCACATCTTTGGACTGTGGAGGGGAAACTGGAGCACCTGGAAGAAGCCCACGCAGACATGGAAAGAACTTGCAAACTCCATATAGACAGTGACCCAAGGCCAGAATTGAACCCTGGTCCCAGGCGCTGTGAGGCAGCAGTGCTAACCACTGTGCCGTTGTGCTACCCAAGGTCATTCAGTCTTGAGAAATGTATTTGAAAGAGAGATCACTAGTGATCAACCAAAAATAGAGTCTAATAGACTAAAACAAAACGGTTTATTCCAAGACAGCATCCTAAAACATCTCAGAGTGGTTTATACACAACAGTCGACATTGAAGAGCACAGCTAGTTGTCATTAGGCAAATATAGGCACTATGTTGTCTACAGCTAAATTACAAAAACATCAAAAAAAACTATGTCAAAATATGGAATGACTCGTTACAATTCTTCAAAAAAAAAACAATTTCACACAGCGGAGAGCAATCATCATAATCCTCACAAACATAATTTCTCCATTATAGGACATTATCCTGTTAGAATAAATGACTCCTTTAAGGTTCAGAACTAAAAATTGCAATTATGCAACTGATGATCCTACTCTATTCCACATGAATAATGCAGCACAAAAGGGCTGCTTAAACCCCCTCCAGTATTTGTCAAACAAAATCACTGGAGCGGGATGTTTTTGTCTGTTCCAGGAACTCTACTTTCTCTTAAAAATTCCTGAACCACAATAACCTCTTTAAACCTCAGTCTCTCCCTCACTAGTATTTAGAATTCTAACTGTTAGTTTTAAGGTGCAATTCACGCACATAAAATCACAGGTATTTTTAGCCCAAATTAATCTTCCACTACCAAGGATACTACTTAGATCTTAGGGATGACAGAATAAGTTAAAATTATTTTTTAATCCAACTGGGACCATTAACGTTGTTACTGAAAGGTTAAAATTCTCTAATGAACATCAATGATGTACAAGCTACTTCTTTTATGCTTAGAGGAAAAGAACGCAATCAGTTACAGTTAATTTTAACTATGTGATTTAATCCTCTCCTTTTGTTCTGGAATATTAGTCATTACTGATTTCCACGTCCAGTTTTGATGTAACATACATGCCTGCCTACAAAACCAGCACAAGCAGATCAATAGCTTCAAAAAGATTGACTACGCAATAGGCGGTACAGTGACACAGCAGTTAGCACTGCTGCCTCACAGCACCAATTCCAGCCTCAAGTCAGTATCTGTGCGGAGTGTGCACCTTCTCCGTGTGTCTGCGTGGGTTTCCTCCTACAGTCCAAAGATGTGTGGGTTAGATTGATTGGCCATGCTAAATTGCCTCTTAGTGTCAGGCACACTAGCTAGGATAAATACATGGGTTATGGGGATAGGACCTGGGTGGGATTGTGGCCAGTGCAGACTTGATGGCCAAATGGCCTCCCTCTGTACTGCAGATTCTATAACGTGTGGCTCCGGGACTTTGTAACTCAATCATAACATTTACGTTTAGGAAGACGAAGAAGCCAACTAAACTGTGCTGTGCCTTTAGAACCTCCACAATATGAACTTTAAAGTTCTGTAAAGATCTACAAAAAATGAACTTCTTCATGGCATAAATGCAAGTACTGAATTCTCAGAATAATATGGGGGGTGTGGAACATGGGAAGGGTTGATAGAAAATATGACAGCATTACTGATGTGACGGGAAACAGGTTTCCCCATAAGTTAAAACACCCTAACATTTTTGTGTTTTGAATCCTTGATAAGACAATTCCTCACTTAACTGGTGATGCTATTTTATGTCACTGGGTTTAATCCATAAAATCCATTAGCAAATTAAAACTTAAAGAAATCAATGAAATTAATCACGCTCATCATCAGTACTTACCTCCAGCAAAAGACACATTTGTTGGCACAGGCCAGACTTGGGGTTGTCTCCATGCAACGGTGGCTTTCAATGCCATAGAACGTGTGCTTGTAACAGCCACCTCGACCTCGAAGCATGGACTGCGGAAATAAGAGAGTTGCAACAAAAAACTTACACATCAGTCAATGAAACCCCATATAGGGAACAAAGAGGAGCAAATACAATGGAGGTAGAACAAGTACAGAGGTAGATATTATGGTACAGAACTTGTGGATGACAGTTCAAGTGCAGATACATGAATTAACTGTATGGAATATAGGACCAAATGGGGACATAACAAAACGAACAAATACAGCAGTAGTGGGAGTTTGAGAGACATTGAGGAATTCCTCAAAGTTCCCAATTATAATTACTAGGTGTCTTAGCAATAATATGAGATCGAAAGATCCTTGCACAAGAGTGAGGTCTTAATACTATTAAAAAGAGTTCAACAGTCTCAGAGGTTAGGTAAACCTATAGTTCACTTTATACAAATAAAACCACAAAAGTAGGAAGAGATGAGGCTTTAAATGAGATGAAACTTCATCAGGAGAGACAGTAGCGTAGTCATGTTTTTGCTGGACTGGTAATCCAGAGACCCAAGGTAATGCTCTGGGGGCCAGGGCTCGAATCCCATATTGGCAAACAGTGAAATTTGAATTCAATAAAAATCTGAAACTAAAAGTCTAATGATGACCATGAAACCATTGCCAATTGTAAAAACTCATCTGGTTCATTAATGTCCAGTAGGGAAGGAAATCTGCCATTCTTATCTGCTCTCGTCTACATGTGATTGCAGATCCACAGCATACACCTATACTGATCCCGTAACATCAACATCAAGATCACCTTGTTTCAATCCCCACCCTTGCTTCAGCCCATGTGCTGCTGAAATCTTCTTCTCGGTTTTGTGATCTCCAAACTTGACTATTACAATGCTCTCCTGGTTGGATTCTCATTTTTCACCTCTGTAAATGTGACTTTACTAAAAACTGTTGTCCATATCCTGATTTGTGCCAGGACCTGATCACTCATCACCCCTGCGGTGTTCAAGTTTATCTGGGTACAGAGGGGTTTTCTTACATGGAGAGGTTGAGTAAGTTGGACCTGTACTCATTGGAGTTTAGACGAAGAATGAGACCTGTAAGATTCTCAGGGGCTTGACAGGGTAGATGTGGAGAGGTTGTTTCCCCTTATGGGAGATTCCAGGACCAGAGGGCATAATCTCAGTCACCTATTTAAAACAGAGAGGAGGAATTTATTCCCTAAGATGATAGAGAATCTCTGGATTTCTTTGCTGCAGAAGGTTGCAGAGACTGGGTCATTAAATATGTTCAAGGTGGAGGTAAACAGAGTTTAAACCTGTGAGAAAATCATGCATTATGGGGATAAAGTGAGATAGTGAAGTTGAGGATTATTGATCAGATCAGTCATTATCTCATTGAATGGTGGAACAGACTCGATTGGCTGAACAGCCTACTTCTGTTCCTATGTTGAATGATATGTGCTAGTTGACCTACATGTTCTCCTGGTTCAGCAATGCCTTGATGTTAAAATTCTTATCCTTGTTTTTAAATCTCTCAATGGTCTTGTCCTATTTCTGTAACATGCTCCAGCACTAAAATTCTCTGGGAAGTCTGCAATTTTCTTCATCTCTCCATTCTCAACCATACTTTAACCTGTCCAATCCCAAAACTTAGAATTCACTCCCTAGACCCTCCCAACCCCCAGTCTTTTTTCAAGACACCTGTTTAAATCCATCCTAATATCTCGTTCTGTTTCAATGACAAATTTTCCCCAGCGCATTCCTGTGAAGGGCTTTGGAAATTTATGTTATACTATTTGACAGCAAAATCAGAATAATGAGATAGGAAATGTAACGAGGACATTTAATGGGCTTCCCGTGGCCTCCGTTGCCAACTGCCAGATTTCTGGCGTTATCAGCTCCATGCCAGAAATCAGCACGCAGCTGAATAAATTATATCAATACTGACTTTAATCTCATTGGCAAGCCTGGGCTGAAGTCTCCGGGCCCACTCGACTTTCCCCCCTCCCCCCCCCGCCAAAAGGACTGGTTCACACCAGTGGGGTTTACAATAGCTCCCCACTAGTGGAGGGCTGGTGGCCCAACCCTGCTGGGGTGAAGGGGAGGGGTGCCATGGAGGCCACCCAGGAAGGGTAAGGTGTGTGCCCCTGGGCATTGCCAGCTTGGCAGTACCAGCCAGGCAATGCCCAAGGGCACATTTTTACTTCAACTTAAGGGGCAGTGGCAATGCCCAAGGGGCACCTTGGCACTGCCCAGATATCTGGCAGTGCCAAGGGGGCAGGGCCTCCTGCTGCCACTCTGCACAGGGATCAGTGACAAAGGGAGGTCGGCGATTGGAGCTGGACATCAGGGTGCTGGGACGTTGGGGGAGAAATCAGGGCTGTGGGAGGAGGGTTGCTCAACTGACCAGCGATCGGGAGGTTAGCAATGCAAAGCTACTACACATGCGCTGATCTCAGCGCAGACAGTTCAGCAAATGTGCAGTGACCTGCTCAGCGCTATGCTGCTGGCCTCTCCAGCAGGAATAGGTCCAAACACTGATTTTTAGTGTGATTCACGCTAGGCCTCTCTGTAACGCACAGAGTCTGGGAAATTCATTTTGAAAATGCCGCTGAAAACAAAACAGTGGGATTTACTCCAGTTTTATGCAAATTTGGCACTTACAATTTTTTTGGGAGGATCCCATCCAATATGTCCAATTATAGGATTAAAATTCATGATGTTAATGTCAAATGATTTTTTTAAATTTTAAATCTTTTCAGTTCTAGTTCCAACATTCATAAATTGACATGCAAAAATATTGCAGACTCCTATGAATTATTAACTGCACCAAAGCTCATTGATTGTCAAATGAAGTTATGATACGTAGAGATTAACTTTGTGTTTAATGCAGTCAGTGACCAGCAGGGCTATTTTTATGCCTGTGACAAAAACCTCATGATTGAATGCAGTGTCACATATGGCCTTAAAATCATATCTTTTCATATCAAGAAATCAGATGAACAAAAATTCAGAGATTTTTGCCGTCATCGTAAGATAAGCTACCTTGGTCCACCTGCAGAGCTTCACACCCGAATGGCTTCCGATCAGCCTGTATCCTGAAAAATAAAATAGTTCACTCTCATTACTTTTCACTATCTGCTCTTGGCTCCAATAAACTACCCAGGGGTTCAATCTATTTCCTTAGCATTTTTATCTTTTTTTCAGTTCAATTAAATCTAAAAGCCTCATGCTCTTGTAAGCATGTGGGAAAGTCATCTGCTTGCAGAACTTCCTCCCCACATCCCCTCACAATTCTAATAGCATCAATTTATGAAAATCTTACAATTATAGATCAGGGCAAAATCAGTGAAATCTTACTATTTGGGAGCTTTGCATTTTATTTGCAACATGCTTCTGTACAAGTGAGCATCATGAGAACATATTTTAGTTCCTTATTCACTGTTACATTCAAAAGGGCACGAGGACAGTTAAGAGTTAAAGCCTTCACAAACATGTTGAAAAATAGAACACAGAACATAACAGCGCAGTACAGGCCCTTCAGCTCTCGATGTTGCGCCAAACAATAAAACCAATCTAAAGCCCCTCTAACCTACACTATTCCAATATCATCCATACATTTATGCAATGACCATTTAAATGCCCTTAATGTTGGCAAGTCCACTACTGCTGCAGGCAGGGCATTCCATGCCCTTACTACTGAGTAAAGAGCCTACCTCTGACATCTGTCCCATAAATTATCGTGCATCTTCAAAGAATTTTATGCTCAACAAACAGTGACAATTCTGCCATTTTTATTGCTGGTTATTGGGCTACAAATAGAATCAAACAAAAAAAAAATACAATTGTAGCTTTATGAATACTCCCAGGAGATAACCATTCAGTACACCAACAATTTTGTTCCTCAGTTTCAATCCCATTTGTATTCTGAAGGGATTTCAATTCTTCTATAAGGCTCTTGCTGTTACAATATTGCAAGATTTTTTTATTGCATTAAGCTATTTTGTTTCTCTCATTGTTAGTTCCTACAATGCCTCTTCAATACTTTTTTTTAAATAAACATCAAAGCACTAGGGTAACATTTCTTGGTCCTTTGCGGAATCCTTCTATATGCTTCAACAACAAAAACAGAAAATGCTAGAAAATCTCAGTACGATCTGGCAGCATCTGTGGAGAGAGAATAGTTAATGTTTTGAGTTCAGGGCATTGGCTCCACTCTCTCTCCATTGATGCTGCCAGGCCTGTTGAGATTTTGCAGCTATTTTTCTTTGATTCCAGCAGCTGCAGTAATTTGCTTTTATATGGTTATGTGCCTGCCCTGCATGCCAAGTCATAGGTCATGTAACAATGTTTGTCATCAATCAATGGCTTCTCACGTGCAACTGTGATAGCTTTCTGTCTTGGAAGACAACAGTTTGTGAAATAGTGGTCAACTCTGCGTTGAACATTGCCTGGTGCTTCTCAGGAGACTCACTCTGGCATGGCCATCTCTGCTGCATTTGATGCAGAGGAAGACAGTGGACTGAGAATGCACACAATTCACTGGCCTCTCTTCTCTCTGAGCCCTCTCCTCAGCCAGCTGGCCTTTTTATTTCTGTTTGCCTCTTCCAACACTCTTCCAAACAGTCAGCTTCCAGAGACCACGGCCATTAGTGATGGTTCAAATGTTGGTGTCAATGCAATCTTCATATCTCACTTACAGATGTCCTTGTCGGAGAGGCATGGAAGCTCAGGGAGGTTATAACCCAGTGGCCAGTTCACATAGGCAAAGTCTTTGGTTTACACTGGGGGGTGGGCCCAACAGTGTTGCTTGAGCATACTAGGATTGTATGTATACTAACCTAGTCAAATGTGCTTGAGATTGATTAAAAGGAGCAAAATCGACGAGGCAGCTAATATTCAGCTAAACTAATAGGTGGTTAGCATGGAGTGCAGGTTCTAATGACAAACCTCACTTTAGCGATATAACAGAGGTGATGCTCAGAAGCAGTACTTTTACCAACAATCCAGACAGACCACAATGCCATGTTGTACATCAATAACAGCATTTAAAATGGCTGCCGGTGAAAAACTAAGCAATACTAAAAATTATGATCGAAGCAGTAACTGATAATTTCTCAAATATTGCTCAAAGGTGAAAATCTGAAATAACCCATCAGCTATACTTTGACAGAAATATCAACATCAATTGTTCAATGGAAGGTGATTTCTATTATAACGAAAAAAAGCTACTGGAGGCTGGTCAGGCGTATTGAACTCCAAACGTTAAGCACCAGTGTACTAGAAGATCAAGAAAACACGTTATCAACCGGCACAGGATTCTGGGAAATATGCTGGAAAGGAAAACCAAGCAGTCAATAGCCGGAATTCTCCAGCCGTTTGCGCTGGTAGGATACTCTGCTCTTGTTGGCAGCACATCCCCTGTCGTGGGTTTCCCAGAGGCGTGGGGCGGCTTCAATGGGTATGCTCATTGACAGCAGCAAGACCAGCAAATGTCGCACTGCCTCCAGCTGCCAAGAGAACCTTGACCAATATATAAATTTCTCCACCATCAACCTCAGCTTGAACAAAAGAGAATCACTTCAGACAAGATCTAAATGACATTATTACTGACTTTCAGCCATCTCTGCTTTAGGTGTGATCACTTCGGCACTTCTAAAATCAGTTTTAAAAAGGTTTTGGCTCTAGGTTATTTTACTGTGAGGTCCTTTTTTAAGTTCAGTGCATGGTTGTAAGTAAAATCAATAAGTTATAAAAATGCATTACTCGAACAATCTTTGAGTATTAATATTAACATGGTTCAGAGCATGCATATTTATGTTGTAGAGTTCATATCGGTGTTTTTAGACTGATTTGAAACTGAATCGCAATTGTTTGCCTCCAAAACTGTATTATAAAACCAAATTAACATGAACTTACATCATTAGGAGCTGCACAGTCTAACAGCAGATTTTACTGCCACCACATTATGGCAGTGTTAATTGTGATAGCAATGCATCACATTCCAGCACTGAGCACAGGAACATGCTCAAGAGGTGCATGAATGGAGGCTGAGGAGCAAAAGATGCAACATGTCTACAGGAGACATGCCTACAAGGGAAGGGCTGCCCATACAAAGGTTGTTTCAAATACTGTGAAATGGAAAAAGCGAGTTAATTTGTTTGAAGGGAAGGGTCACTTACAAAGATTCATAACCTATTGCTCTCTTCACAAACCAACTATGTATTTCCAGCATATGCAGTAGTTTTTTTATTTCCAGTACTGCAGTTTTTCCTTTTATTCGGATAAGTTTAATATGAAGATTGGTCATCTTTTCTACCGTGTTCATTGTGTCATAAACTTTTATTTTTACTGGTATATTGAAGAGAGGAAAGGAACCAATATGGCCACTCAAGAGCATATAATTATTTTGGTTACGGACATATTTGTGGTGACTGCAGATTATTCATTCTGGGTTGTTTCTTTACTGAATGAATTATTTTTATCAGATATGGTGATCTTTTTCTCTTTACAGCTAGTGATTTCTGATCCAGGACTTTTAAATCAATTATCATGGTTCACGGTAAAGAGTAGTTTTTGACTGGCGGATTTTTAGTCAACATGACAATTGAGGTAATTGGTATGCTTTGCACACCACAGACATTTCCCATATCCTATGGCTATTTGGCAGATTCAAATCCTTTAATTAGATAGATAGATGAGTGAATAGATTTTATAGACGGAAGGAAAGCAGTGAGAAAGCTTAGTGTTGGATTAAAGTGGTGACACATTCAGTACCTCATATTAGTAGATTTTGACAGATGGTTTTAGCAACAAGGATGAAGTGGAGGATGAAGAAACAATGAAGGAGGGAAAACCAGCAGTCAAGCACGACGTCAAAGAGACATTTAAAGTTTTAAGAAGCAATAGTAACATTTGAAAGCACAGCAGAAGAGAAGACACTGTAATCATTTGATTAGTACCAAAATAACTCTTTAACCACCCCACCTCAGATAAATAATTCTGCTGCTTCCCTGGACAGTCCATTCCACAAACTCAGTGGCCGTGATTCTCCCATCCTGCTGCGCTAATTTTTAGCGCAGCGAGCCAGGAGATTCACATGTTGGCCGATTTACGGGGTTCACATGTGCGTTCACTAGCATCTCCCAGCTCTGGATTTCTGCTGGAGTCAGTTCTGTGACAGGATCAGCGGGGAGGCACAAAGACTATTTACGCGATCATTTCAATATAATTCCAGTGTGATTAGTGGGCCCGGACTAAAATCTCCAGTCCGGCTAGCATCCTCCCCCTCCAGAGTGGTTCACTCTAGAGGGGATTACACAAACTCCTCACTTTCAGGAAGCTTTCAGGCCCACCACCACTGGAATGTAGGCGGGTGGGGTGGGGGGAGGGGGGGGAGCAATTGGGGGGCCCCTCAGAGAGTCAGAAGGTAGGGTGGGAGATGCCCTCCTGGGTATTGGCACCCTGACAGTGCCAGCATGGGCCATCGGGACTGCCCAAGGGGCAAAGTGACAGTGCTCAGGGGGCACCTTGGCACTGTCCACTGGGCATGGGGCAGTGCCAGTGATTGAGTTGGCCAGCAATTGGGAGGCTGGCAGTGCGGGACCACTACGCATGCGCTGGTCCGGTGCTGATGGATCGACACATGCGCAGTGGGTCGCTCAGGGCTATGCTGCTGGCCTCTCCAGCAGGAATAAGCCCCGCCTCCTGAATTCTAAATATATGCACGATAATGACCTCTACAATGCACAGAGTGTGGGAGATTCTTCTCGGAATTCCAATTGAGAAAAGCCAGCGTGAATTAATCCAGTTTTCCTGCAAATTTGACATTTAGAAATTTTTGGGGAGAATTCCAGCCACTATATTCTATATCAAGTAGTGTCATCTGTGCATCTTCCCTCTAAGCTTAGAAATGCAACTGAGCTAGACATCTAAACTCTAACATGAAAAGCTCACATTAGACCATGAATTTTTTTGTTGAAGATTGACAATTAGGAAAAAAAAACAAAGATAATCTTAATCAAGGTACAACACAAATGCAAAATAAATCATAGAATCCCTGCAGTGCATTCGGCCCATCAAGTTTGCACTGATCACAATCCCACCCACGTCCTATTCCCATAACCCCACATATTCACCCTGCTAATCCTCCTGACACTAGGGTCAATTTAGCACAACCAATCTAACCCACACAACTTTAGGAGGAAACAGGGGCACCTGGAGGAAACCCACAGAGACACAGGCAGAAAGTGCAAACTCTATACAGATAGTCACCCTAGGCCGGAACTGAACCAGGGTCCCTGGTGCTGTGAGGCAGCAGTGCTAACCACTGACGCCTTATGACTGATCAGCACATATGTAGTGAAATGAATATGATTTCTTCTCAAACTCATTCATCTGGAGTTTTCAGTCAGTTTATACATATGTGACTGAACACATTGACGAAGGAAGTGCAGTGGACGTGGTGTACATGGACTTCAGCAAGGCGTTTGATAAGGTCCCTCATGCAAGACTTCTTGAGAAGGTGAGAGGGCATGGGATCCAAGGGCCTTTGGCCTTGTGGATCCAGAACTGGCTTGCCTGCAGAAGGCAGAGAGTGGTTGTGGATGGGTCTTTTTCGGCATGGAGGTCAGACACCAGTGGAGTGCCCCAGGTTTCTGTTCTAGGAGCCTTGCTGTTTGTCATTTTCATAAATGACCTGGATGAGGAAGTGGAGGGATGGGTAAGTAAGTTCGCTGATGACACGAAGGTCGGTGGTGTTGTGGATGGTCTGGAAGGATGTCAAAAGTTGCAGCAGGACATAAATAGGATGCAGGACTGGGCGGAGAAGTGGCAGATGGACTTCAACGCGGATAAATGTGTAGTCGTCCATTTTGGCAGAACCAACGGGATGAACGAGTACACTATCAAGGGCAGGAGTCTTAGTAGTGTTGAAGAGCAGAAGGATCTTGGGGTCCGGGTCCACAGGACTGTTAAATCGGCCTCGCAGGTGGAGGATGTGGTCAAGAAGGCGTATGGTGTACTGGCCTTCATTGATCGAGGAATTGAGTTTAGGAATCGGGAGGTAATGCTGCAACTTTATAAGACCCTAGTCAGGCCTCATTTGGAGTACTGTGCGCAGTTCTGGTCGCCTCACTATAGGAAAGACGTAGAAGCTATTGAAAGGGTACAGAGGAGATTTACAAGGATGTTGCCTGGACTGGGAGGCATGCCTTATGAAGTTAGGTTGAGGGAGCTGGGACTCTTCTCCCTGGAGAGACGAAGGTTGAGAGGCGACCTGATGGAAGTTTATAAAATGTTGAGAGGAATAGATAGGGTGGATTCTCAGAGGCTATTTCCCCAGGTTGAAATGGTCGCTACGAGAGGACACAGATTTAAGGTGCGGGGAGGCAAGTACAGAAGTGATGTTAGGGGTAAGTTTTTCACTCAGAGGGTGGTGAGTGAATGGAATCAGCTGCCGTCAGTGGTGGTGGAGGCAAACTCGCTGGGGTCTTTTAAAAGACTTCTGGATGAGTATATGGGGTTTAATGGGGTTGGGGGTTATAGATAGGTCGAAAGATTGGTAGGTGTTGATGTGATTGGCGCAACTCGTGGGCCGAAGGGCCTGTTTGTGCTGCAGTGTTCTATGTTCTATATCCCTTTATATTTAACACCGTTATTTACCAAACAGCTCCTTGACAAATAAGTTAAATAGCAGGCCCTCGAAAACAAGTAGCACCTAAACTCTCTTGATTTAAATTTACATCTGTCAACTTTAAAAATGTGAGCTCAAGTTGTGTTTACTGTCTATCACAAAGCTTGCTTAACTGAACATTCTCTACATGTCTAAATAGCAACTGCAGCTTCATGAATCTTTCTTTGTACCTTGGAGTCCCACGATCACAATCTTTCTTACTATTCCTCTCTAAACACCTGAACACAATGTTCTTCCAGAGGTATGAGTGACAAAACTGGAGACCAAACTCTAACGTGGTCTCAGTAACATTTTTTCAGGATTAGAATAGCTTTCTTTTGACTTACAGACAAATGCCTTTAGAGGTGCAATCCAGTATATGTTCAACTTTGTTGAAAACAGCTTCACGTTGACTAAAAACATGGTGAGGATAAATAAATACAGAAGGAAATTATCATTGCACTGCGCAAAAAAAACACATCTTAAATTCTAAGAGCATGATTGTCAGCCTTAAAGGGATACATTATAAAGCGACACTTAACAGCTGTTAACAGTTTGTGGTTTTTGAGATGTCACAAACATCCAAAACGTTCCAGCAGGAGCAACAAAAAAAAAGAATATCTCATCAGCAATCATAAGTCCCAGGTGTGCTTTCAATCTTGCAAACAACTATCATAACTCATTTCATTCTAATTCATAGTCATGAGAGATAAACAGCCTACAAAATGCAGCCAAACTCAACAAATTTGCAGCAGTCGGATTATTTTCTATAATTAACAAGGCCGAGAGGTCAGTGCAAATACTTTCACCGTAAATTTATACTTCTGATGATTTTTTTGCCGTCAGCATGAGCCTGTCAGTGCTAGAAAATGGAACGCATCAATCACTGTGTCAGGTATGGTATGTACCCACGTACAGACTTTTTCCCGACTGTGCCTCAATCCTAACAACACCAATTTGATACCTCCTGGATGCGAATTGTGAAATATTTTAAAATCACTGAGAAGGTGAGGGGAAGGGAAATTAATAATTTATTGAATAGCTGGTGAAAATTTCACATTACCTGGAAAGAGATTGTTGCGCAAAATATTATTTGATGCATCAAGGTTTTGCCTCCTCCGCCCCCCCCCAAATTGTGTCAAAAAGGTGTAAACAAAGCTGTATTCTTTCACTTAATGATAGAAAGTGACGTACACTATTAACCATCTCAGGCTGCAATTCATTTTTGCCTGAATCTATGGCCCCTTTGCACAAAGGCACATCTTTAACATATCTAGGCATGTATACAGAAGCCAAATAACATAACATAGGTCCTAGGGTAGTGACAGGTATGGACAAAATGCCTCCGCTTTGTCAAGTTAATTTACTGGCATCTCACATGGCATTCTTCCTGAACTTAATGTGCAATGCATTTGGAACTCCTGAAGGAGCACAACATAGTGATTGACACACTACTGTATTGAATATGAATTTCAATACATGGTTATTGAGCTTATAACATTTTAATGTAATAAAGTAGTAATGGGGGGGGGAAATTACGCTTCATGTGGGAAGCAAGAAAGTGTGGGAGAGCCAGAAGTAATTCATGTTCAGTAAAGGAGAAAACAGCCTCAAAAAGCCAAGAAAATACTATGTATATTCCAAAAAACCCACATTGTTTTCCCTGCATTGGTCATTATTGTTGTCTTCCTTCTCTTTTAGTTAATACAATATAGAGATTTTCAACAATAATACGCACACAAATTGTAATCAATGCATTTGCAAAGGATCAACTGGGAAAGCACCTCCATTTATTAATGAATGGATTTTGTTACTTAAAATGAACGGCTTAATGTGTTCTGGGAAAGTCCTTCCTTTACAACTTGCAATTATATCACACGCTTCATTGCTTAAGATGGTGGACACTGAAGCAGAAAGGTGACTGAAAAGCTTAGGAAAAGAAAGATGAGTTTAGATAAAGTTTTTTTTAGAAAGAAGTGAGAGAGAAGTGGAGCCGCAGTGAGATTGAGGGAAGGAATTTTTGAGAGACAAATGAAGGAGAGAAGATGTAGAAAAGACTACCAAAAGAAAGAATGCTGGAAACTCTTCGCAGGTCTGGCAGCATCTGTAAGGAGAGAAAAGAGCTGACATTTCAAGTCCAGATGACCCTTTGTCAAAGGGTTCAAAAGCTTTGGAGAGTGGGCAAAGAAGTGACAGATGGGATACAGCTTGGAAAAGTGAGAGGTTATGCAGTTTGGAATGAGGAATAGAGGCATAGACTATTTTCTAAATGGGGAAATGCTTAGGAAATCAGAAACACAAAGGGACTAGAGAATCACTGTTCAAGCTTCTCTTAAGGTTAACGCGCAGGTTCAGCTGACAGTTAGGAAGGCAAATGCAATGTTAGCATACATGTTGAGAGGGCTAAAATACAAGAGCAGGGATGTACTTCTGAGGCTGTACAAGGTTCTAACCCCATTTGGAGTATTCTAAGCAGTTTTAAGCCCCGTATCTAAGGAAGGATGTGCTAGCCTTAAAACGTCCAGAGGAGGTTCACAAGAATGATAACTGGGACAAACAGCTTGTCATATCAGGAACAGTTGAGGACTCTGGGTCAGTAATCATTCGAGTTTAGAAGGATGGGGCGGGGGGATCTCATTGAAACTTACATGATACTGCGAGGCCTGTATAGAGTGGAGAGGATGTTTCCACTAGTGGGAAGAACTAGAACCAAAGGACGATCCTTTAAAACAGAGATGAGGAGGAATTTCTTCAGGCAGAGTGTGGTTAATCTGGGGAACTCTTTGCCGCAGAAGGCTGTAGAGGCAAGATCATTGAGTGTCTTTAAGATAGAGATAGATAGGTTCTTGATTAATAAGAGGATGAAGGGTTATGAAGAAAAGGCAGGAGAATGGGGAGGAGAAAAATATCAGCCATGTTTGAATGGTGGAGCAGACTCAATGGGCTGAGTGGCCTAATTCTGCTCCTATGTCTTATGGTCTTTCAGATTCCAGCATCCGCACTAATTTGCTTTTATATAGAAAAGACTGCAACGTGTGAAATTCTTCATGAGAGGGTGGAGGAGATCAGGGGATTATCGAGCAGGAAGGAACAGAAATAATGGGATATAAAAAGGAGTAGGGGGATTTAAAGTTTACTGCATTGGGCAAGGGAAGGCGATGCATATTCAAAAGAACAGAGTATGAAGGTGAGGTGAAAAATTCTTGGTTCAGAGAGCAACATATATGCAGTACTTTCAATTTGAATCTTTGCTCTTGTTTTCCAATCAGTAGATTAACTGAAATCAGCAGAAACAAGAGGTGAAAAATCCTGAAGGCAGACCCTGGTCGTCCTGACCCACATGAGACAGTGAAACTTAGGAACAGTCCAAAGAATTTGGTTTTTTTTTTTAAATGTGCAACGTAAAACAATGAAACTACAGGCTAAAATGTTTAAAGGAGTGGTAAGTGATTATGCTTTATCTTTGCAGTCTTGTAAGCCAGAATCATACAAAACAACATACTTGAAACAAATATCAAATCCTTGAAACAAAGTTAACAAATTTATAAAGGATTATTCTGAAATTCTGGTGCTTTAAAATTTCAGATAATACTTAACACCACACTCTGGGCATTCACTTGTTATTGATTAAACAAGTTCTTTGTCCTTCAAAAGATAATGCAACTTGCTGAATCTCAACGCGACAAAAATACAGATCATCTCAGCAAACAGCCTATCCAGAATGCAAGTAAAAGGTATCACAACAGGCAAGCTTCAGTAACAATTAGGGAGACAATGTATGGCATCTACTACCTTAAATTGTGTATCAAATATTCCAAGTACATTTTTAGCAAAAAAAAAGTTACAATTTACTTTTCTCCGCAACTTATTTTTTGCTGAAGCCAGTAGCACATGCTGTGGATAGTCTTTGGGCAAGTTCTCTGAGAAACTTAGATGTTCAGCGTCGCCAAAGTATTCAATTCATCCTCAGGGTTGAGGATGGGCTTGCTTCCACATCGGAGAGGTGGGCTCTATGGTGGTTGAATAGTCCAATGCTGGAGCCGCAGACTCGCCCATGGGTGATGTTTAATGAGATGGCATACAGTCGGGGGGCGGCGGGGTGGGGCGGGGGGGGGAATTGCCCTGGGAGTCCTTAACATCGACTCTGGACCCCATGAAGTCTCATAAGCTTCAGATTAAACATGGGTAAGGAAACCTCTTACTGTTTACCAAGTACCATCCTCCATCAACTGATGAATCAGTATTCCTCCATGTTGAGCAACACCTGGAGCAAGCACTGAAAGTGGCAGAGGTGCAAAATGCACTCTGGATGGGGGAATTTCAACATCCACTACCAAGAGTGGCTGGGCAGCAGCACTACTGATCGAGCTAGTCGGGTCCTAAAGGATATAACTGCAGGACTGGGTCTGCAGCAGGTGGCAAAGGAACCAACATACTTGACCTCATCTTTACCATCTGCTGGCTGCAGATGCAATTGTCCATGACAGTAAGAGTGACCACTACATAGTCCTTGTGGAGACCAAGTCCCACCTTCACATTGAGAATAATCTCCATCGTGTTGTGCGCCACCATCACCATGTTAAATGGGACAGACTTCGAACCAATCTAGCAACTCAAGACTGGGCATCCCTGAGGCGCTGTGGGCCATCAGCAGCAGCGGAATTGTACTCCTCCAGCACAATCTGCAACCCCATAGCCCAGCATACCCCCACTCAACCATTACCATCAAGCCAGGGGATCAACCCTGGTTCAATGGAGAGTGCAGGAGAGCATGCCAGGAACAGCACCAGGCATACCTAAAAATGGAGATGTCGACCTGGTGAAGCTACAAAACAGGACTACTTGCATGCCAAATGGCAAAAACAGCAAGTGATAGACAGAACTAAGCTATCCCACAACCAACGGATCAGATCTAAGCTCTGCAGTCTTTCCACATCCAGTCATGAATGGTGGTGGACAATTAAACAACTCTCTGGAGGAGGAGGGTCTATAAATATTCCCATCCAAAACGATGGAGGAACCCAGCACATCAGTGCAAAATATAAGGCTGAAGTATTTGCAACAATCTTCAGCCAAAAGTGCTAATTGGATGGTCATCACGACTTCCCCCAGTGGTCCCAGTATCTCAGGTGCCAGTCTCCAACCAATTCGATTCACTCCACATGATATTAAGAAACAGTTGGAGGCACTGAATACTGCAAAGGCAATGGGCTCTGATAACATTCCAGCAATAAAGGCTTGTGCTCCAGAACTTGCCGCTCTCCTACCCAAGCTCTTCCAGTACAGTTACAATACTGGCACCTACCCAACTTGTGGAAAATTGCCCAGGTATATCCTGTACTCAAAAAGCAGGACAAATCCAATCCGGCCAATTACTGTCCAGTCTATTCTCAATCATCAGGAAAGTGATGGAAGGGGTCATCAACAGTGCTATCAAGCAGCACCTGCTCAGCGGCGCTCAGTTTGGGTTTCGCCAGGGTCACTCAGCTCCTGACCTCGTTACAGCCTTTATTCAAACATGGACAAAAGAGCTGAACTCTAGAGATGGGGCGAGAGTGACAGCCCTTGACATCAAGGCCACATTAGACCAAATGTGTGATCAAGGGGCCCCAGCTCAAGGAGCCCCAGCTCAAGGACAACTCTGCCAGGAGTCCCTCAAGGTAGTGTTCTGGGCCCAATGACCGTACCTCCGTCATGAGGTCAGAACTGGGGATGTTCGCCAATGATTGCGCAATGTTCAGCGCCATTTGTGACTCCTCAGATACTGAAGCAGTCAATGTTCAAATGCAACAAGCTCTGGACAATATCCAGGTTTGGGCTGACAAGTGGCGAGTAACATTTGCGCCACACAAATGCCAGGCTATGATTATCACGAATAAGAGACGGTCTAACCACCGTCCTTTGACGTTCAATGGTGTAACGATCACTGAATCCCCCACTGTCAACATCCTTGGGGTTACTATTGGACAAAAACTCAACTGGACTCACCACATAAACACACAGTGGCTACAAGAGCAGGTCAGAGGCTAGGAATACTGGGGCGAGTAACTCACCTCCTGGCTCCCCAAAGCCTATCCACCAACTACAAAGCACAAGTCAGGAGCATAATGGAATACTCCCCATTTGCCTGGATGGATGCAGCTCCAACAACACTGAAGAAGCTTGTCAACATCCAGGACAAAGCAGCCTGCTTGATTGGCACCACATCTACAAACATTCAATCCCTCCACCACCAACACTCAGTAGCAGGAGTGTGAAATATTTACAAGATGCACTACCGCAATTCACTAAAGATCCTTAGACAGCACCTTCCAAACCCACGACCACTTCCATCTAGAAGGACAAAGGCAGCAGATAATGGGAACACCACCAAGTTCTCCTCCAAGCCACTCACCATTCTGACTTGGAAATACATTGCCATTCCCTCGCAGTTGCTAGGTCAAAATCCTGGACTTGTGGCATTGTGGGTCAATGCACAGAACATGGACTGCAGTAATTCAGGAAGGCAGCTCACCACCACCTTCTCAAGAAGGACTTGGGATGGACAATAAATGCTGGCCAACCAGAGATGCCCATGTTCCACAAATGAATAAAAAAAAAGGGTAAGATGTTGATTCTCCGCTCTCTTTCCACTGTTTATGCTTGGCCTCCACAGGCTCCACCAGGTGACGTTCGAGGTGATTGGTGTCTTTGCCGATGCTTCTGTTCCAGTTTGTGCATTCTAAGGGAAGCTATTCCCATGTGTCAATGAGGATGTTGCATTTAGAATAGAATAGAGTGGAATACTTCCTTTGTCTCATCCATTACATCTAGGATTGGGGTGTAGCCACTGATGGCTGTGATGTGCTGCTTCTGGACAGGGAGCTCCACAGGGTCACGAGGTATTAGCCGAGACAATATTCTTTTTCTGGTTTGCCTTTCCAAAAGTGTACCTGCCATCTTATTCTTTAAGTCGGCTACCAGTAATGTTTCGCTCAAGGCAGTGATATCAGCGTTGCAGTGCCAGAGTTACCAAGCTATGATGGCAGAGCAAACTTCACGTCTGTAGCTGCTGGCGTTGTCCAAAAGAGTTCAGATCTCGAAATTCATTTGGACAGATGGGCTTGGGGGTGGAAGATGCCTGTGCATCCCCCTGGTCGTTACACACCAACCACCACACAGTCCCAGTGGAGCGAGGTCTTGGCCCTGTGGCGGGGAAATCTGGATGACAGAAGACCAGGCTCTGCTGTAGGGCAGGGACTAACAAAAAAATGGAGACTATTGCAGACTTAGTGGAGGTTATTTGAAAGCACTTGGGGGCAGCAAACCTGGTCGTTTTTCCCTCTCCCTAACTTAGGGCACAGAAGATAATTGAGCACACCCACTGTTCACACGCTCACCTCGAGAACAAATATTGGCAGACAGTTCAGCAACAGGAATCACCAGAACAGAAGTGGATTCTGACCAGAGAATTAGAAATAGTGGAATATCATTCAGATAACCTGAGCTGTCTGAAGGAGTAGCAAAACTCCGTCGGTATAGTTACATAATCTGGGGGTGCTTTGGATGACAGGATCATTGGCTGATGGAACTGGTGATTAAATTCATTTCATTGCATGCAAAGACATTCACTCAACTCGAGATGCCGGAACCCATGATTACATGGCACACAGTTAATAAGTAATCTCCAAACAGGCATTTTTAAAAAACAATTTTCTCTGCTTCCTTCTTCCCCATCCAGTGACTCCTTACCAGAGTACCATGGATGCCCATCAATTTCCAATGCTTCATTCCTTTGTGTCATGACAATGATTACGAACAGAATATTCAACCACATCAAGAATTAGTCAAATCAGATCCTCCCCTCATCAGGTGTCCAGAAATACAGACTGCCAGTTAACACTAACAGTCACACATATGCGCAATCAAATATTATACAATATGTATCTATACATTTACATACATCTATACAAGCAATTGCAAGCTATTCTCATTTCTGGTGGGGAATCAACATTATGCTTACCCCAAAACATTTTAAAAAATTGGACAATTAGAAACTTTGGCATTAAATTTAATCTTTGCAAAATTAATGCTTACAGGTCACCTTTTATTAATTCGACCCTGTACAGATTCACCATACATAAATGATCTTGGACTTAATGGTGAAATACCATTGCTGATGTTATCAAAAACTGGGCATAGGTGACTTGCTCCAATGTAATTCAAGCATCCTCATGTCCATTAGGAAGGCTTGCTCTTTCTCCTTCCTCTTTGGAATTCTGACTCTTGCCTTTGTTCCAGCTGCAATTTTGTTAAAGCTCGACTGCCTGTTGCAATTTCCCCAGGTTTGTGATCCAATTCTCTGGTCACTAGTTCAAAAATTTCAGGTTTCCTGGTTTTGGATGAAGGGCAAACGCCAACTCCTAAACAATTGCAATGACCAAACAGGAAGGAAATGGTATGATAGCCTTTACTGGAAGGGGATTAAATACAGGAAAAAGAATGCTTGCTGTAGATGCATACAGCCTTGGTTAGATTACACCTGAAGCATGTGTGCATTTTCTTTTCCTTACCCAAGGACTGATATACTGGCCACAGAGTGAGTGAATGAAAGTTCACCTGTCTAATCTTAGGGATGACAGGATTGTCCTATGCAGAAATATTGAGGAGACTGAGCCTGTATTCTCTGGAAGAAAGACAGGCATCTCATTGGAAAAAAAAAGTCCTACTGGGCTCAACAGGAAGGATGTTTCGCTGTTTGAGGGTTTAGAATCAGGAAACACAGTCTCAGAATAAGAGATAGACCATTTAGCATGGAGATGAGGAGGAATTTCTTCAGAGTGGCAAACCTTTGGAATATTGTATGCTAGACGGCTGTGGAGGTTCAGTCATTGAGCATGTTCAAACAAAATTTAGATCTCAAGATACAACAACATTTAGCGATACTGGGATAGCGTAGGAAGATGAAGCTGAGGTAAGAGATGAGCCACAATCTAGTTAAATGATGCAGAAGGTTTGAGAGGGTGAATGGACTATTCCTGCTCCTGTATTCCTACATGCCTCAAGGACTGTAGGTGTTCCTTAACTCCTCAAGGGATAGAACTGTTAAATTATCAAAAGTAATTTTCATCTGTTCTCCAAAGGCACTGTTCTGAAATTTTTGCAAGTTTTAGAGATGAGATATTACAATGTAATTACCCTATTCTAAAAATGAAAAAGACAGACATGGATTTATCAAATTCCTCTGGAATATACAGCCAGCAGGATACTTGTAAGGACTGGTTACCAAGCCCCAGAGTACAGAATGCTGTGCAGAAAAGCTGCAAAGAAGCTCCCTCTCTCAAAAGTATTTCTCCTGGACTTGCAAGGTAACGATCATGAGAAGAGGAAATTGAAAAATCCATGTCTGCCGTATTCATTTTTAGAACAGGGTAATTACATTGTAATATCTCATCTCTAAAACTTGCAAAAATTTCAGAACAGTGGAAAACCACAGAAAATGGGAATCTTTCATGCTCCCAAGGGGTTTAAGTGTCTTTTCATCCCACTTGATGGAATGCAAGTTGTATATTGTGGCTAGCTGGCAGCCCTCCATTGGCTTAGTAGTATTACAGTTTATTGTTTATAAATACCAGAAAAATAAATTGTATTTTTAAAGCACATCCCTATAATGAGAGTGAGAAAGATAATGTGTGTGAAAGTATGAGTGTGAGACTGCGTAAGAGAGAATATATAGAAAGAAAGAGAGAGAGAGAGAGAGAGAGAGACAAAGATATTTGAAGAGACAACCTTGCTGGAAGTAAGCAGAAAATCCAACAAATCTCAATTCTCTTCCAAATCTCAAAAGCAGCTTTCAGACCAAGCAGTTAATCTTCTAATTTTTGCTAAGTATCTAATTTGAATTTGAGGTTTATGCAGTGGTAGAGTCCAGTACATACAGGTATAAAGACTGAGCACAGTACCATCCACACAGCAACATAAGAAGCTACATGATCCAGAGCCAAGTTCAGTCCAGGGATGGACAGAGATGTGTGATGACCTTGAATGGGGTCAGTTCCATAGCTTTACCTGCAACTGTACGTGTCCAGTTTTGGGTTGCTGTTAATATGCTGCTTCATGGTATTGTCTGAAGCAGAATCCTTTGGTGCAAATAATTCCACTTTCTTCCTACACCCGTTCCATTTGAACTAGAAATACCTGCAATCATTGGACTTCTAATATTGTTAATTTAACAGACAGATAGTGCAGTTATTACTCATTTCTTTGGATTTTTGTGTCGTACAATTCTTTTGTTTCATATTGTCAACTCTGTGCCTTCATTCTTTAAGTAACCAGCTTGAAACAACTTAATAATAAAAACGTTACTGATCATTACTGAGATCCTACCTAAGTTAGTGCTAAAATGAGTATGTAGTTAGAGAGAAAATATATAAGTGTGCAGTCATGAATAATATTTTTCAGAATAGATGGATGTAAATTATTGTTTCCAGGAATCATATTGGGACCAATATCTTTATATATAGAAATTATCTAGACTTGGGTATAGAGTTCTCAATATTAAAATGCGCAATTGACATAGAAATAGGGAGGCTGGCCAACTGGGAAAGGAACTGCAAGTAGATTCATGCCATAGGTTAATAGATTGGGCACTGATGTCAGATGAAATTAAGTGCATTTAAATGTGAGGTGATACAATTTAGAGAACAGAATAAGGAGAGAACATGTACTGCACACTAAATTTTAACATTTTTCAAATGACTAGAACAGCAAAGAGATTTAGGGCTGGATTCTCCAGCCCTGTTGGACAGCCCACAAGAATCATGATGCTCCAGTGGCCAAAAATCAGGATTCCCAATGGGCATCAGGACAATTGGGATTGACCCACCCCACCCCACTAGCCTCAACTGTATTACCGTCCACAGTGGGTGCCAGTCCTATTGATATACAAACTGCTAATTTTATTACAATTAACACATTTGACGGCCCATTCACGAGACATCCCTGCCACACAGACACCACCACCCACCGACCAACCTTCCCCCCCCCCCAAAAAAAAGCAGGAAATGCACCAGGTAGGTGTGAGTGCTGGTAATGACTAGCGTGGACCTGCCATGCTGGACCCATGGGTCAGAGGAGCACTTACAACAAAGAGGAATATCCTCCCTTTCACCACTCAAATAAGGGTCACCCCCCACCACGCAGGTATGAAGGTGACCTCACCTAACCCTCCATTCAGGTCCACCTCCTCCCTCCTCAGAGCCCCACTCCCCTCAAATCCCAACTCAGGTCTGACTTCAGGCCACAAGCACTGCTCCCTGCCACTAACAGCCTGGTCTGGCATCTTGGGACCTGAGGGTGTTAAAGGAGGTAGGTCCAGTGGCCATTTGTACCTCTGCCACTGCTAATAATCCTAGTGTTGGTGGTGGTGGTGTTTGGGGTGGGGTGGGGTGGGGGCTCGAGCCAGGGACAAGGTGTTGACCTCCCCATTCTCCCCCAGGATGACAGTCCCGTGTGATGGTGATTTCAGGCTGCCCTGTCATCAACATCTTCATTCCTGTCTGTCAGCTGCAAACTTTGAAGTGGCTTGGACATTTGAATCACCATGGCCCATAGACAGCTGGCAGGTTTTGAAATCACAACAGCACTCCATTCTGCAGCAGGGATTTCCCTTTCTCTCTGTCAGAAAGGGACAGGCATGAGCAGACCCCTTTGAACTTCTCTGTCAAATTGGAGATGTCAATTTCACTGGAGGGTTGGGGGCTTCTCCACAGCTGTGCAATCAGCACCAATACATTCACACAGCTTTTATTTGAAGCTTCTCAGCCTTCCTGGCAAGCCAAACCCTTTGAAATCCTCTCTATTCCACTGACAGCTTAACAAATTTCTACTCAGCCTCCAGTCAGCTGTTTACTTACCTTTCCCTTCATGCTTGAATGCCTCTCAAGTACCTCCATTGTTCCTAACTACAATGTTTACATGGACTATATCTGATTGACAGCTGTGGCTTCTTCAAAGGGAATAAGTCTTTTGCAAACTCCTTTAAAAATGGCATCCCAATCTCTGAACAGTGGGGCTGGCCAGTGGATTTCTAAGAATGGGCTTATTTGCATCTTTCAGGTGGGCGAATCCCACCTGACAGATGTTGCCAGCCCCTGCAGGAAACACTCCCTTTATCCCGCTGGCATAGGCACTTAGTCTGAAATAGGAGAATTCCACCCTTAGTGTTACAAAGATACTGAGGTGGGAGGACAAGTTCATAAATATATAAATGTGAACTGAAGAACAAAGAACAAATAAAATTACGGTACAGGATCAGGCCCATCAGCCCTCCAAACCGGCACCAACCATGCTGCCCAACAGAATTAAAACCTCCTACCCTTCCGGAAAGAACAAAGAAAATTATAGCACAGGATCTTATGTTTTGTAACCAAGAGCCTTGAGTGTAAAAGCAAAGAGCTAGTAAAAACCAGTAGATCATTGGTTAAGGATCAGTTAGAATATTGTGCACCTTCTTTTAGGAAGGATATCAAGGCCAGGGAAAGGATGCAGAAGAGATTTCACTCCGATCATACCACAAATGAGAAATTTTAGTTATGAGAACAGACAAAAGAAACTAAGGTTCTCTTTTCTATAAAAATAAAATTGAGGAGGGTTCTGATAGAGATGTCCAAAGTTGTGAGAAACTTTGAGATCAATAGAAAAAAAAATCACTGGCTGATTCTGGCAGTGTCACTCCAGTCCAAATAACATACATTAATATCTTGTTTTCTATTACTTATCCAACTATTTATCCATACATAACATTCACTAAATAGCCACATTGTTGAATAGATGCATGTGCCATAGCTGCAGTTGTGTATGCCACTCTAATCACAGAATTAGTCACAATGTCTCAAGAATTTGAGCTGTTTCCTCACGTACCATCTTTCTAGTCACATATTTGCTACCTTTATCTTACAATTCTTATATTAATAAGCGTATAATAGCAATTAATGGATTATACCCGAGAATCTTTTCATTTATTCGACTTGATCTCATGACTTCCAATTGTTTCTTTCCAAAATCTTTTACATGCACCTATTATAACACTTACCCTGACAACTGGGAGGCAATAAACCATTCAAGGCACTTGAATTTACTTACAAAGTGCCTTCTATTGCCCAAATACAAAATCTATAGAATCTGTATCACTAGTGCTTCTGCATTTCCCTGTCCAACCTCCTATCTTTTGTAACCTTTAATTTCACAGTATAGTGACATTGCTCGGAGTTATCATTATCACAAATATTGACTACTGAATATTTCTCAATTCAACAACTTTGGGATTGTATCATTTGAAACATTTATAATTACCCCTTCCCCCAACTCCATAAACGCCTCAGCCAGTTTTTTTTGTGTTTATTAATTCACTCTGCTTCTCACGCTGAGAAATAGTGCGTTCTCGCAGCAGGGACAATTTCCACATTCTCAAAACATTGAGGATCTCCCACATCAAACTGGTATTGCACACCAAGAGCTGCAGGCTAAAATTAAATACCAACAACTAAAGATGATTTAACCACTGGGTAATAGCTTTGCATCAAGCAATAAGATTCTGCTGCTCAATCTCTAGCCAAAGATAAACTCCATATTAACTCATGTTTCACAGAGCACTGGTCATTACAAACAGCACAAACAATAGAACACCCCCAAAAACAAGAGACTTACAAATTTGTGCACTGCAGTCAACTTCTCTTGTGAAAACACTGCACCAACCAGCTCATCTGGGGGCAAACACTGAAATTTGGTTCAGCAAGCTGAGAGCCATCTTCATCAACTCGTAAAAAGCGAATGTGCCCAAGGGAAAGCCAGAGGTGATGCTGTTGCAGAAGTTCTCCCAAGAACCAACAATGATAGCATAAACTGCTAGTTCTGTGGACATCCACACCAGTCCTGTATCAGACTTTCCAGTTATGAGAGGACCAGGAGACGATAAATGTCTTTATCGTCTTCTGTGGGTCCTCTCATAACTTGGACATGTTCAAATAACTAGACTTTACCAACACAATAGTGACTGTATTTCAAAAGAGCATAAATGGCTGCAAAGCATTTTAGGATGTTCAAGACACTAGGTACATGCAAATCTTCTTTCTTTTCTCAAGGTTATAGATTTATGTCTACTTGGGATCAAGTTATCTAAAATTGCTTTTCATATTCAATCTTTATTGTTTTAGTGTGATGTATTTACTGGCATCAGTGCACTGGCTGGTTAACCATTTACAATTAATAGTTACTGTTAGGTGTACTATCTATAGCAAGTTATAGTACAACGGAGCTCATTGTGGGATTGAGAGAAATATTGTGCCATAACCTGAATACAAGCACATCTTTAAGCTCATCATCACAACCTGCTTCTCTATAAGTACATTAAGATTCCTGAACGTATTCACCACTGTTGACTGATGTTGACTTTGCAGTAGCAACATTTGGGTCACACAATCCAGAAACTGTGTATCAAGAAGTCTTTCAACTGCAGTGAACATTCAGAACCTTGTTTTGTTCTGTGTTCAGAAATTTGGTTAGAGTTTAATCAACCTTCATAAAATTGATGGAGTGAAATTTTAAAATGTGAAACTAGATGGCTGTGAAATATACAGAAAGACAAATTCAGAATTGATGTTATTGCAAGTCTTTGTGAGTGCTGATAACAATAGCCCAAATCTCCCAGTCTTCGGGTCAAAGACGGGACGCAAGTTAGAAAGATGCGCCAGGACCCTGCAGAGGTCCGGATTCTAAACATAGATGGAATTTGCCAAAGAAGTTTGAACTTCCAATGGGCTGATTCTATGCTGTGCCAGGACTAATGACCAAACTTGCCTATACCCCAGCCAAAACTCGAACAATATGTCAAATGTCAGGCCTCATTTGGAGTACTGTGCGCAGTTCTGGTCGCCTCACTATAGGAAAGACGTAGAAGCTATTGAAAGGGTACAGAGGAGATTTACAAGGATGTTGCCTGGACTGGGAGGCATGCCTTATGAAGTTAGGTTGAGGGAGCTGGGTCTCTTTTCCCTGGAGAGACGAAGGTTGAGAGGCGACCTGATAGAAGTTTATAAAATGTTGAGAGGAATAGATAGGGTGGATTCTCAGAGGCTATTTCCCCGGGTTGAAATGGTCGCTACGAGAGGACACAGATTGAAGGTGCGGGGAGGCAAGTACAGAAGTGATGTTAGGGGTAAGTTTTTCACTCAGAGGGTGGTGAGTGAATGGAATCGGCTGCCGTCAGTGGTGGTGGAGGCGAACTCGCTGGGGTCTTTTAAAAGGCTTCTGGATGAGTATATGGGGTTTTATGGGATTGGGGGTTATAGATAGGTCTATAGATTGGTAGGTGTTGATGTGATCGGCGCAACTCGTGGGCCGAAGGGCCTGTTTGTGCTGTAGTGTTCTATGTTCTAATAAAAGACCCCCCAAAAACAAGAGCCACCTACCATCGATCCAACTATTGTCACCGCCCACCTCACACTTGAACCAATGACCCATTTACAAACTCATCCATACTCATTCCTTAAAAGACTCAAGACCTTCAAAAATATACCTGAATGTGGCAGCTACTGAAGTAGATGGTGGTGGTGGAGGGGTAGTGACAACTCTCCTAAGCTTCTGTTTACAGCTTAATTATTAGTGTCATAAGTAGGCTTACATTAACACTGCAATGGAGTTACTGTGAAAATCCCCTCGTCGCCACACTCTGGTACCTGTTCAGGGACACTGGAGGGAGAATTTAGCATGGCCAATGCACCAACAGCCTTTTGGACTGTGGGAGGGAACCAGAGTATCCAGAGGAAACTCATGCAGACATGGGGAAAACGCGTAAACGCCGCAGAGACTGTGACCCAAACTGGGAATCGAACCCGAGTCCCTGGAGCTGTGAGGCAGCAGTGTTAATGACTATGCCATTGTGGAGTTACCCTGGAGCACATTTATTGCCTATGACTGCTTCAGCGAAGATCAGAAGATCCTGGAAAAAATAGGTAGTACTGTTAGGTCAGAAAAAGATTGACAGGTGACAGCAACACGCTGAGCATTGCTGCTTTCTGCAAATGGAATATTATATTCAACATGTTCCTAGCAAAAAAATGGCTTCAAAGATCACAATCTTGATACTTAGATGAGAAACTCTAAACTTTTAAAACACTTAAAAATTCAGAAAATCTACTAAGGCGGAATCACCTATCTCAAGGAACATCTCTTAGCCATTAATCAGACCATAATCCAACTCTATTAACTTAATTCAGGATTTGTTCTTATCCTTTTCAAATCTCACTCTGCTCTGTCCTAATACTTTTCAGCTGCTATTTTCTTACTTTTCTTTGTACTCAAATGGAAAATCTGATATGCCTAATACCATGGCAATTATATTGCAGTACTGCTACAAATCTGATTAAGTTCTGTAAGTGAGTGGAGTCAGCACATAGCAGAGATTCCCAAACTACGAGTCACGGCCCCAGTGGGATCACCAGATGAGGTTTTGGGGTCCTAAGCTCCTAGCCAGTAATGGCGGCCACATTACTCGAGCTGAGTTTTGACAGTTGCGAGGCCACTTTAAATGTTCAGGTGGGATCTTACAGCCTCACTCGAGCGAGACCAGAAATTCCATTGTCTGTCCTTTGTCCGCTCTGATTCTGTGATGGGCGAGGTGGTAGATTACACCTGGTTGTGTTTTTTTACTGCCTTGAGCATCTCATCATCTGCTCTCTGATTTCTGCCATAGCCACAGCCTGCTAAAATGTGCTTCTTTGCCCCAAGGCCAACCTGACATTTTTAATCCCCTCCTCACACTCACCCCAATCAACCACTCACAACCCCGCTCCCCTCCCAAGCACTCAAAAACTCTCAAATGCTCCCCTGTCCCCTCCTTTTCACTCCGGGATCACACAAGTCTGAGACATTAAAATGAAGTCACATCAGGAAAACATTTGTTAAGTCCTGGTCTATAGGCATGGATTTCCTAACTGTACTGCTCATGTTGGTACAACTTCTTGCTACTTGTATCAGCTGTATCATACTCTTGCCACAGAAATAGACTTCATTTCTCAATTAGCTTGCAATGTTTTATCACACATGTAAACAAGGCAAATCTGTCTGTGTAGTGTGCACAATATTCATAACCATTTCAGTGATCTCCTGTAACGTGCTGCATGGGCACCAATGAAAACCAAATCGATCTGTGACCATTCTTCAGACAAAAAAAGCTTAAAAACTGCATTCAACAAGAATCACACTCTGGAACAATTAAGAGAGCCTTCTGTGTTACGACAGAGTTTTAAATAACAAGTTAAAAACAATATTAAAGGCTGAGGTGGCAACAACATTTTGAAAATAAATCCCAATCCTGAACGACAGTAATAAGTGCACAAAAATCTCCGAATACTAGACATGACTTTACAATGAAACAGAAATGTTTTTGGCATTGGTACGGGCTGACTCGTGGCTTGGCTGGGGAGGTCCACAAAGTACACTGCCAGGGATCAATGATAAGGCTGCTACTGTTGGACATAAATCCAAAATTTGCTGACAAAGGATCTACAAAGGTTTTGGCACCAGCCACAATTTACTGTAAATGGTATTGCAGCTTCAGGGAAGGAGGAGACTTCTTGTATCCAAAGGTTTTTGTCCGAGTTCCACCACTCCCCACCACTCATTTTGTGAAAGCGGAACATTCCTGTCTGGGTCAACAGTTAAATCCATTAGAATGCCATTGCCGCACTTGCATGGTAAGTATGAATTAACCTACTACAGACAATTAAGATTAGTCTTTTTTTTAATTCTTTCATGGGATGTGGGGTGTCACTGGCAAGGCCAGCATTTGTTGTGCATCCCTAATAACACTTAATAAGATAGTGAGCCACCTATTTGAATTGTTGTAATTCATCTGGCGCAGGTAAACCCACAATGCTGTTGGGAAGGGATCCCCAGGATTTTAAACAATAGTGAAGGAATAGTTCTTTAAAGTTTATCTATTAATCACAAGTAAGGCTCTCATTAACACTGAAATGAAGTTACTGTTAAATTCCCCTAGTGATATATTTTCAAGTCAGGACAGTGAGTGGCTTGGGCACAAACCTGTGTTCCCCACTGGCTGCTGCCCTTTTAGGTGGCAGAGGTCACATTTTTGAGAAGGGCTGTCGAAGGAGCCTTGGTCAGTTGCTGCTGTGCATAATATAGATGGTACACATTGCTGCCACTTTGTGTCAGGAAGGAGTGAATGTTTATATTGATGGATGGGGTGTCACTCAGGCAGGCTGCTTTGTTCTAGATGGTGTTGAACTTCTTGAGCATTGTTGGAGCCGCACTGATTCAGGCAAGCAGAGATTATTCCATCACACCACTGATTTGCACCTTGTAAATGATAGACAGGCTTTGACGAGACATAAGGTGAGCTACTCTCCACAGAATTCTCAGCATCTGACCTGTACTTGTAACCGCAATATTTCTATGTTGCAGGATGCAGATAGTGAGGGATTGAGCATTGGTAATGCCATTGAATGTCAAGGTCAGATGTTAGAGTTAAATCCTCCCTTGTTGAAGCTGGTCATTGCCTGGCACTTGCGTACCTGAATGTTACTTGCCACTTATCAGCTTCACTCGAATGTTGTCCAAGCCCTGCAGTACATGGACACAAACTATTCCAATATTCGGGGAATTGCAAATGGTACTGAATGTTGTGCAATCAGCAACATCCCCTACTTCTGACCTTGTGATGGTGACAAGGTCATTGATGAACCAGTTAAAGATGGTTGGACCTAGGTCACTATCCTGAGTAACTCCTGCAATAATGTCCTGAGACAGAGGTGAGTGGTCTCCAACACCACAATCAACTTCTTTTGTGCTAGGTATGATTCCAACCAGCACAGAGTTTTCCTCCTGATTGCCTGTGACTTCCATTTTGCTATGGCTCTTGGTTGGATCCAGTTAAATTCTGCCTTTATATTAAGGACAGTCACTCTCACCTCGCATCTTGATTTCACAGATCTTTTGTTGATGTTTGGACCAAGGCTGCAATGAAGTATAGGGCCAAATGGTCCACATGGTCCCAAACTGAGTGAAGAGGTTATTGCTGTGTAAGTGTCGTTTGACAGCATTATCGCTGATATTTTTCATATTTGTTGATGATCAAGCATAGATGTAGACTAAGGGGGCAGTAATTGGTCAGATTGGATTTGTCTTGGTTTTTTTGGACAGGATGTAGCTTGGCAACTTTCTACATTGTCAGGTTGATTTCAGTGTTGCTGCCATACTGGAACAGCTCGACTAGGTTAGTTCAGGAGCACAAGTCTTCAGTACTCCCCTGTTAGTATATTGTCAGGGTCAGTAACCTTTTCATTATGGGTGTGGACAGCGGTTAGCACTGCTGCCTCTCAGTGCCAGGGACCCGGGTTCAATTCCAGCCTTGGGTGATTGCCTGTGTGGAGTTTCCATTTTTTCCCCATGTCTGCCTGGGTTACCTCCAGGTGATCCAGTTTCCCCTCTCAGTCCAAAAGTTGTCCATTGCCATTTAGATGCATTGGCCATGTTAAATTGCCCCTTAGTGTCCAAAGATGTGCAGGTTAGGTGAATTAGCTAGCAGATTTCTCATATTAGGAGAATGACATGAGTAAATGTCAGTGTGATTTATGTTTAAGAACATAAGAAATAGGAGCAGGAGTAGGCCATCTGGCCCTTCGAGCCTGCCCCGCCATTCAATAAGATCATGGCTGATCTGTCGTGGCTCAGTTCCACATTCCCGCCCTCTCCCCATAACCCTTAATCCCCTCTCTTATCAAAAACCCATCAACCCGCGTCTTCAAAATATTTAGCGAGGCAGCCTCCACCACTTCAACGGGCAGAGAATTCCAGAGATTCACCACCCTTTGAGTGAAGAAGTTCCTCCTCAACTCCATTCTAAACCGGCCCCCTCTTTATCTTGAGGCTGTGCCCCCTAGTCCTACTGTCCTTTCTGAGCGGGAAGAGTCTCTCCACCTCTACCCTATCCATCCCGTTCATCATCTTATACGTCTCAATGAGATCTCCCCTCATTCTAAACTCTAACGAGTACAAGCCTAGTTTATTCAGCCTCTCCTCATAGCTCAACCCCCTCAACTCTGGTATCAGCCTAGTAAACCTCCTCTGCACTCCCTCCAAGGCCAAAATATCCTTGAGTAAGTACAGCGCCCAAAACTGCACACAGTACTCCAGCTGCGGCCTCACCAATGCCCTGTATAGCCGCAGCAAGACCTCCCTACTTTTACATTCAATCCCCCTCGCTATGAAGGCCAGCATCCCATTCGCCTTCCTGACCACCTGCTGCACCTGCAAGCTGGGTTTTTGCGACTCATGCACAAGGACCCCGAGGTCCCTCTGCACCATCGCCTGCTGCAGTTTTTCTCCACGTAAGTAATAATCCTTCCTACCATTATTCCTACCAAAGTGGACCATCTCGCACTTGCCAACATTAAATTCCATTTGCCAGTTCCTGGCCCATTCACCCAGCCTATCTAGATCCTTCTGTAGACTCTCCACACCCTCTGCACAATTTGCCGTTCCACCAATCTTGGTGTCATCAGCAAATTTCGACACCATACACTCGGTTCCCTCCTCCAGATCATCTATATAAATGTTAAATAGCTGAGGCCCCAGCACCGACCCCTGGGGCACTCCACTAGTCACCAACCGCCAATCCGAATAGCACCCATTGACCCCCACTCTCTGCCTCCTATTTGACACAGTAAAAAGTCTGACAACACCAGGTTTTAGTCCAACCTATTTATTTGATAATATACTCGCAAGCTTTCGAGGGGTTACCCTCTTCGTCAGGTGAATGGAGAGTTCTGGCCTCAGACAGAGCATATAAAGCACAGACAGTTTAGAGATTACTGATTAAAATGCGAATCCTTACACCTAACCTGCTGTTCAAGACCTGAAGTGGCTGATAATGTGAGTGGTAGGAGCACTGATCACAGTTTAAAGAGATGTGTATTGTCTCCAGACAGTACAGTAAGTGAGGTTTTGCAAACCCAGGCAAGTCACGGGGGTTACAGATAGTGCGACATGAACCCAAGATCCCTGTTGAGACCGTCCTCATGTGTGCGGAACTTGGCTATCAGTCTCTGCTCAGCGACTCTGCGCTGTCGTGTGTTGTGAAGGCCGCCTTGGAGAATGCTTACCCGAAGGTCAGAGGCTGAATGCCCGTGACCACTGAAGTGTTCGCCAACAGGAAGGGAACAGTCTTGCCTGGTGACTGTCGAGGCAAGACTGTTCCCTTCCTGTTGGCGAACACTTCAGTGGTCACGGGCATTCAGCCTCTGACCTTCGGGTAAGCATTCTCCAAGGCGGCCTTCACAACACACGACAGCGCAGAGTCGCTGAGCAGAGACTGATAGCCAAGTTCCGCACACATGAGGACGGTCTCAACAGGGATCTTGGGTTCATGTCGCACTATCTGTAACCCCCGTGACTTGCCTGGGTTTGCAAAACCTCACTTACTGTACTGTCTGGAGACAATACACATCTCTTTAAACTGTGATCAGTGCTCCTACCACTCACATTATCAGCCACTTCAGGTCTTGAACAGCAGGTTAGGTGTAAGGATTCGCATTTTAATCAGTAATCTCTAAACTGTCTGTGCTTTATATGCTCTGTCTGAGGCCAGAACTCTCCATTCACCTGACGAAGAGGGTAACCCCTCGAAAGCTTGCGAGTATATTATCAAATAAATAGGTTGGACTAAAACCTGGTGTTGTCAGACTTTTTACTGTGTTTACGCCAGTCCAACGCCGGCATACCCACATCATCCTATTTGACAACCAGTCCTCTATCCACGCTAACACCCTACCCCCAACTCCATGTCCCCTGACCTTCTGCAATAACCTCTTGTGAGGTACCTTGTCAAACGCCTTCTGAAAATCAAGAAAGACCACATCCACCGGCTCTCCTCTATCCACCGCCCTAGACACATCCTCATAGAACTCCAGTAAATTTGTCAGACAAACCAACATGGTTCAAGAATTGATATTATGAAGGTTTACAAGGTAGCAAATACCTTGCAATGAAGTTACTGTGAAATTCCCCTAGTGATATATTTTCAAGTCAGGATGGTGAGTGGATTGGGCACAAACCTGCAGATGGTTGTGTTCCCCATTGTGTGCTGCCCTGATTAACAAACATTAATCTGAATATCATTTTAATTTGCATATTGGACACAGCATAAGAAGATACAGATTGAGACCTGTGAAAGGATTGATAAGATCCTTCTTAAAATATCATTCTCTGCATGGAGTTTAGGCAGGCTGGTCAAAAACAACACAATCGTTTATAAAAGCAATCAGGTTCAGCAAAGGGAGAGAAGGGAGGAAGTATCAAAAGAGCCTTCCTTATCCCCAAGTATAGTGCGACCTGGACAATATCATGAGAAATGACAGAGTAATGGCAGATGACATTCAATATAGAAATAAGCACAAGGTCTTAACACTGAAAGAAAAACTGGGAACATATAGAATGAGTGATGTGAGGTAAAAAGCTGAAAAACACCTGAGAGTGACCATGTGCAGTCACTGCCGAGCAGCAAACAAACAAAGCAGAATGTGAAGCTACACTGAAATCAAAAGACTGAAGTCTGAGGCACTCATGCTAAAGCTGCTCAGAGTTCTAGTCAGGTTCAGGCCACACCTTTGATACTGCTTCACCTTTGTTCATCTCATCACATGGGAAACATTCAGGCCCTTGATGAGTTGCAGAGGTTCAACTGGCCTCAGAGGACTGGGCATGCAAAACAACCTATCACTCTTCAGACGGGATTTCACGGCCTCACTCAGGCAAGATTGTAAAATCTCACCCGAGGCCAATGGAGATTCCCATCCTGGGAACCTCCCGATGGGCAAGGTAGTAGAGTTTCAGCCTCCATCTTGGAAATAAAATAAGTGAGCGTCTTAAAGAAAGATATTAAGCTTAATGAGTAGAAAGAATCATGAGTATTAATTCATAGTCAAATCACAACTGAAGTAACAAGAATAATGGGCCCAAATTGCTAAAAGGCAAGTTCACACTCGTGTCAAAAGCACAAATTCACAGTGATCAATAAGGACAATTAAGCAAAATCTATGGAATAATTCAAGAGACATTTACGCAGTGATGGGAGATTTGTCAATTTCAATGGATGATCTCATTGTCTGTGAACAGGTCTATGAACATAGTCTATGATTTAGTAAAATCATAGGAGTGAATAATTAAATCAAATTAAATAATAAATAATTAAATCAAAGTTTACAAACTGTGGATTACAACCCTGATGGGGGCCACAGAGATCACATTAGGGTTGCACATTCTCCTTCCTCTTGAGGCAGCAATGGTGACTGTGGAGAGAGGGGACTGTCCTGTCTGAGGGTACTGAATGGACAGCCTTGGACCATTGGATTAATTCCAGCAAACAGCAAGGGGTGTTCAGTGAATTCAACGTACTCTTTCTTTATCAGAAAGCACTTTTAGAAGCGGGTATAAGATATACCAGGGAATTCAGAGGGTTTGGCTGAAAGTTGCATATGTACATAAAACAATATTTTTACCAAGTACTTTAGAAAAACAGATTTTATATTTATATGATCTGTTATATGTTGATCTATAGTACAAACTTTCTGAATTATATACTGAACGTAAATATGCTGTTTTACCACTTTGTTGTTTTTGCTGCCATCTGGGGGAGAGGGGGGGGCCACGTGAACTTTCACACTAAAGTGAAATCACTTTGGAAAATAGTTTGGGAAGCAAGGAGTTAAATGAAATTATACATGAGATTACTGGTCTAATAAAATTATGCAAGGGTTTAGTAAACTGTAAAAATTTGGAAACAAATACCAACACTCGCCTGTCAGATTAGTGTTGGAGAGTTGGGAACAGAAAGCTCAATTTTAGCAAGTCAGTTGATTAAATGTGATCTGATGACACCAAATAGTCTTTCACTGTTGAGCACACACTTAATTTGCAATATTAAAACTCAACAGCTTTGTAGCTAGTTACCAAAAGGTCACACTGCTCGAGGCTTTGAGGTTTTTCTAAAACTTAATGAGACAACACTTTACACAGGTTAATTTATACTCAGCTACATAATTACAGACAAAATGGTATAGCTTCACTAAGTCTTGTGGGATTTTAAACTTTATTCTATAATTTAAACACAAGAGATAAAGCATAATGATTTGTTTTATATTATAGAGAAAAAAAGATTTGGGAGAGAGAGGTAGAAAGGTGGAAATGAGATGCATGGAGCTAAACATGAGGACAGGCAAAGGTGATCTTGTTTTTTTTGTATTAAACAGTAATCCAGAGACCCAAGGCAATGCTCTGGAGAAAGAAGTCTCACAACACCAACCTAAAGTCCAAAAAGTTTATTTGTAGCAAATGCCACAAGCTTTGTGGCATTTGCTACCAATAAACCTGTTGGACTTTAAGCTGGAGTTGTGAGACTTCTTTCTATTTTTACCCCAGTCCAAGGCCGGCTTCTCCACATTAATGCTCTGGAGACCCAGGTCCGAAACCAACCACTGCAGATGGTGAAATTTGAATTGAATAAAGACCTGAGTTAAAAGTCTGGTGATTACCACGAAACCAATTGACGATTGTTGTAAAAACCCATCTGGTTCACCAATGTCCCTTTAGGGAAGGAAATCTGCCATTCTTACCTGGTTTGCCCACGTGATTCTTAACCGTCCCTTCAAGGACAATTAGGGATGGGCAATAAACGCTGGCCCAGCCACTGACGTCCACGTTCCATGAACGAATAAAAGAAAAAGCGACTTTCCCAATGTGGAAAATCAGAAACACAATTTCAGGTCAGATGGATGTAACATTTCAACAATCATACCTTGTTTTGTGAGTGCAGTCCTGAGCGCTGGAGTGATCATTTCTCTTGGTTCTGCTATTTTATTGTTTCCAATAGCATGCTTTGATGCTTTTAGTTTTGCAGATTTTTTGGACACTTTTCTTTCCTCCTATAAGGAAGGGAAACAGAATTAAGCATTAGCACAGGTAGCAGCGTGACAATTCTATCATACCAACATTGTACGCTTGAGTATTTTGCAATTTGGAGACTTGAAAAGAGGAATGCATTTTTTAAAAATAAGTACAATACAGATAAACAGTTTTTTTTTACAAAGTATTGACAGCTTGCTCATCAGAGCTCTGCTGGCTCGACCATGTGGTTCACATGGAGGGTTCTAGCAAAACAAAACTACAGCCAGCTGTACATCTACATCTTCCAGCATCCCAAATTTAGAAACAAAGATTTTGAAACCAATCTCAGGGCTTGCAAGTTACACCCCACCACATGGGATGAACAACTCTGGACAGATCCAAATGGACAAATCTCTGTCAACAAATAATCTTAACATTTCAGCGAGGAGGAGGGAGTGTAGTAGAATTGTCACTGGACTAGTAATTCAGAGACCCAGGGTAAGAGTTTTTATAAATATATAAAAAGGAAGAGGCTGACTAGGGTGAATGTTGGACCCTTAGAGGATGAGAGGGGGGACTTAGTGGTAGGGGATGGGGAAATGGCTGAGGCCTTGAATAACTTTTTTGTTTCGGTCTTCACGGGAGGAGGACGTGAATAATTTGCTGGGTGTTAGCGATGGAAAGATGGTAGGAGTGGAGGGCCTGAATGACATTATTGTTATTAAAGAGGCAGTGCTCGACAGACTGGAGGGACTGATTGTGGACAAGTCCCCAGGACCGGATGGAATGCATCCGAGGGTTCTGAAAGAAATGACAGAGGTGATAGTGGATGCCTTGGTGATTATTTTCCAAACGTTCCTGGATTCCGGGAAAGTGCCAGAAGATTGGAAAATGGCTAATGTTACGCCGTTGTTTAAGAAGGGTGGCAGGCAAAAGGCAGGGAATTATAGGCCGGTTAGTTTAACATCTGTTGTAGGTAAAATGTTAGAATCCGTGATCAAGGAGAAAATAGCGAGGCATCTTGAGGAGAATTGTTTGATAGAGCAGACGCAGCACGGTTTCGTTAAGGGGAAGTAGTGTCTGACGAATTTATTGGAGTTCTATGAGGATGTGTCTAGGGCGGTGGATAGAGGAGAGCCGGTGGATGTGGTCTTTCTTGATTTTCAGAAGGCGTTTGATAAGGTGCCTCACAAGAGGTTATTACAGAAGGTCAGGGGGCATGGAGTTGGGGGTAGGGTGTTAGTGTGGATAGGGGATTGGCTGTCAAATAGGAGGCAGACAGTGGGGGTCAATGGGTGCTATTCGGATTGGCGGTTGGTGACTAGTGGAGTGCCCCAGGGATCGGTGCTGGGGCCTCAGCTATTTACCATTTATATAGATGATCTGGAGAAGGGAACCGAGTGTATGGTGTCGAAATTTGCTGACGACACCAAGATTGGTGGAAGAGCAAATTGTGCGGAGGGTGTGGAGAGTCTGCAGAAGGATCAAGATAGGTTGGGCGAATGGGCCAGGAACTGGCAAATGGAATTTAATGTTGGCAAGTGTGAAGTTGTCCACTTTGGTAGGAAGAACTATTACTTACATGGCGAAAAACTGCAGCATGCGATGGTGCAGAGGGACCTCGGGGTCCTTGTGCATGAGTCGCAAAAACCCAGCCTGCAGGTGCAGCAGGTGGTCAGGAAGGCTAATGGGATGCTGGCCTTCATAGCGAAGGGGATTGAATATAAAAGTAGGGAGGTCTTGCTGCAACTGTACAGGGCACTGGTGAGGCTACAGCTGGAGTACTGTGTGCAGTTTTGGTCGCCGCACTTACGCAAGGATATTTTGGCCTTGGAGGGAGTGCAGAGGAGGTTTACTAAGCTGATATCGGAGTTGAGGGGGTTGAACTATGAGGAGAGGCTGAATAAACTAGGCTTGTACTCGTTAGAGTTTAGAAGAATGGGGGGAGATCTCATTGAGACATATAAGATGATGAATGGGATGGATAGGATAGAGGTGGAGAGGCTCTTCCCGCTCAGAAAGGACAGTAGGACTAGAGGGCACAGCCTCAAGATAAAGGGGGGGGGGGGGCGGTTTAGAACGGAGTTGAGGAGGAACTTCTTCACTCAAAGGGTGGTGAATCTCTGGAATTCTCTGCCCGATGAAGTGGTGGAGGCTGCCTTGCTAAATATACTTAAGACGCGGCTTGATAGGTTTTTAATAGGCAAGGGGATTAAGGGTTATGGGGAGAGGGCGGGAATGTGGAACTGAGATACGACAGATCAGCCATGATCTTATTGAATGGCGGGGCAGGCTCGAGGGGCTAGATGGCCTACTCCTTCTCCTATTTCTTATGTTTCTTATGTTAACGCTCTGTTGACCCGGGTGCAAATCCCACCACAGCAGATGGTGAAATGTGAATACAATAAGAATCTGGAATCAGAAGTCTACTGATGACCATGAAATCATTGTCAATTGCTGTACAAATCTTTCTGGTTCACTAATGTCCTTTAGGGAAGGAGATCTGCCACCCTGACTTGGTCTGGTCCATAGGATCCAAGTAAGACACTCGGTTGAAAGACATTTAAAATGTTGACCCAGCCAGCAATGTCCACATTCCGTGAATTAAAAAGAACAGAGTCAGGATCCCACAGATCAAGCAAGGACTCTATGAAGCCAGTACTTTCACCCTCCCTTCTGACAACAATTTCATATCTAATGTCCGCAACTGAATTGGCATGTCAAGATTTGGTTTAACAGCACACATGAAACATCTGATGTCCTTGCTGAATCCAAAGCTACAAGTGACTTTATCATCATTAAGTTTTCTACATGTAACAACATCTGACCATGAGGGAAGGCCAATGACTGGCTTGTTTTTCTTCCAAATACCACCAAAGTTGGTGAATTCCTATGGGTCGGGCTTCAACTTAAAAATGATTTACAAGCAAGATGGTTTCTGTAGCAGTGAGATAAATTCACTGCAGAACTCAAAATGCATCATTCCGCTTTCCTCCATCTTTTAAAGGTATAACTTTAATAGAAAGGAACCAGGTAAGAATCTATCTACTGTACAAGGTGGCACAGACCTGGCAGAATGGACCATCATGTGGAGATGCCGGCGCTGGACTGGGGTAAATACAGTAAGAAGTCTCACAACACCAGGTTAAAGTCCAACAGCTTTATCTGGTAGCAAAAGCCACTAGCTTTCGGAGCGCTTGCTGCTCCTTTGTCAGGTAAGTCAAAAAACACAGAAAAAATAACTGACTTTTCAATTTATTATATATTTCTTATCACAGATAAATAAATCTGGCTGGCAACAGATATTTCGCACAATTCTCTTGTTGACACCAGCGAGAAACCCCGTTCCAATAAACAATTGTTCAGCATATACCAGAGTATGGTGGCCGTCTCTCTGAGAACCAAGTCCAATGCCTGTAAAACGAGGTAGAAGAGCACATCTCACAACAGTACTCTCTAATTTTGTTTCTGAATGTATGGACAATTTGCTTCATTGTGCAGCTGTATTAAATTTTTTTGCATGCTTGTGCGTGCAGTGACGTGGAATCATAGAATCATACAATGCAAAGAGGGCTTTCAGCCCCTTGGGTCTGCACCAACATACGAGAAAAACTGGACCTCCCACCTAATCTCATTGACCAGCACTTGGCCCATGGCACATCATAATATTCAAGGCTAAGTGATCATCGAGGCACTTTTTAAAGGATTTGAGGCAACTCGCCTCTACCACCCTCCCAGGCAGTACATTTCAGACCGTCACCACCCTCTGGGTAAAAAGGTTTTTCTTCACATTCCAAACCCCCCAAACCTCCTGCCCCTCATCTTGAACCCATCTCCCCTCATATCTGGCCCTTCAACTAAGGAGAACAGCTGCTCCTCATCCACTCAGTCCTTGCCCCTCATGATCTTCTACCCCTCACTCGAGTCTACCCTCTGCTCCAACAAAATCAACCTAAGCCTATCCAATCTCTCAAAATGTTCCATACCAGGCAACATCCTGGTAAATCTTCTCTGCACCCCTTCCATAATGTGGCAACCAGAACTGCGCACAGTGCTCTAGCTGTGGCCTCACTAAAGTTCTATACAACTCCACCATGATGTATCTGCTTTTGTAATCTATGCCACGACTGATAAAGGCAAGTATCACAAATGCCTTTTTCACCACCCTACTAACATGCCATAAAGAGACAGACTTTTGCATGGCCTGCAAGGGGACTTTCAGGTGGTTGCATAGTTGTGCATCTTAGACAGAACATTGATCCAAGGTCGGACCAAAGCCCATAACATGAAAAACATTGGTTTGGGATAAAGATGGAGTGGAATGGGATGTTGTCAGCAGAAAGAAAGAAAGAGAGAAACTCAGGGCCCGTAAAGGCAGCTGAGGTGAGAGTAGAGACCAAATAAACACAAAACAAATAAAAGGACAGTAAAACTTTTACTTTCTTCCTAAATTCGCACTTCAAAATTTCAAGGGCCAAAGGAGCAGCAGTGCCATCTTGTGTCAGGAGAAAACAAGCTGTGAGACAGGGGTTTGCAGGAATAATGGCACCACTTAGTGTCCAAAGAGAGTACTGACTTGACATTACATCAGAAAAAACTAAATCTCAATCAGCAATCCATTTATTAAAACTGCATCGAGAACTTTAGCAGCATTTGATGAACTGGGAATTTATCTATAGCTTTCCGAATTTATAAAACATGGAAGCATCCCTCCAGTGGAAGGAACAGGCAGAAACTTTTAATTAAAGTATTCAGACATGACAAGCTCATGATGCTGGGTGGAGATCAGTGTATTTATTAGAATAGTACCTTCATTCATAGCAGGTTTACAAAATTCATCAGGGTGTAACGCACAGTGACCGAGTGACCAATTCACTAAAGATTTAAAATTTAACATCCAAGAAAGACAACACAAGGTAAACAGACCACTGTTCATATTTGACAAGTGACACAAATCTGGATCCCTAACTATCTCTCTGTCAACACTATGAATCAGTTGCTACAGTAAGAAATCTCATAACACCAGGTTAAAGTCCAACAGGTTTATTTGATGTCACGAGCTTTCAGAGCACTGCTCCTTAATCAAGTAATGAAGGTCACTCACCTGATGAAGGAGCAGTGCTCCGAAAGCTTGTGACATTAAATAAATCTGTTGGACTTTAACCTGGTGTTGTGAGACTTCTTACTGCGTCCACTTCAGTCTAATGCCAGCATCTCCACATCATAATCAATTCCTAGGATTTGATTCAGTTTTTTTTCCCAGACACTCTCGATATAATTCTGTTTTGTTTCAAATACCCCCCAGAAAAATGTTTACAGAATTTATTAAACAAGCTACTAAGTTTTCTCTCACTCTGAAGCTAAAAATACATCATTCACTGATTTAATTCATTTGTTGTTCTTAATAGCCGTTATTTTTGCACCAGGAACATCAAGTTTGATATTTAAATTTTGTATGGTTTTGGGAAGGACCAGAGGAGAATAAAAATTTTAAAAGCAGCAGAAATTTTTCATTAAGCCTAAAATGCTCAAATATTTCATTGCACTGATAAAATGCAAACATTTTTCAACTTTCCTTTTGAAAGGTACATGAAAGAAATAGACAGGGGTAAGATTCTTAGAGAAATAAAATAAGGGGATCTGTAAACAAAGTAATAGATGTAGAAAAGAAAACTAGTCACCAGACAATGTTAGTAGAAGAACAATCCAACAGATAAATTTATTAAATGACCCATTGGACTAGAACATTAAGGCAGAAAAATAAACTTTCCCATTAAGAAACCAAATAGATTCTTCACAGCAGTTTTCACAAAGGACAACTGTGGAAACATCCCAGACGTGCTAAATGACCCATAACATATGGAAGTAGATAAAAATTGCCATGCAGACAGTAGAAGGATTAAATATCTGCAAAGCTTTTGCAGCAGATAACGTGCATTCTAAAATCCTCCAGGGTACCATAAGCCCTGGAGAAACATCTGAGGGTTAGAAGATTGCAAATGCAGTTCTAACATTCAAAGCAGGAGAATGTTTTGAACCTAGCAACCATAGGCCAGTCAATTTAAAGTCCAGAGCATAAATGCTTGACTATCTTCTACACTTCTCTAAAAGTGAATATTTGAAGACAGCACAGCTATCAAGAACAATAGATCATAGCTGACAGGCCTATTGAAATTCCTTCAGGGAATAACCAAGGCACTGGAGAAAAATAGCAGAGTAAATCTAGTTTATCTGGATTTTCTGACAAGGGCTTTTAAGATATATAGAATGGCTGATAAATTGCTTCCACAAATTCAGATTAAAGCATGGTAAGTGCTTTGTCTCAGCATAAGGTAACCAGTGTTGTTACACAGGAATCTGTTCTAGGACCCACTGCTATTACAATGGTTCAGACTTTACCATAAAAATAATCAATGGTCATTGCTACTAAAATGTAAATCAGATAGAATTTTCAAAAACCATGAATGCACAATTAACCATGAAATTAAAGAGTTGCTCTGAGTTGCCCTGCTCTTCCAGAAGCTTTTTATTTGATTCAGCATCTGAACAAATGGAACAGCTTAAAGTTGCGATACTTGCATGATAAAAACCCACTCAGCATGCTAGAAACAGTTAGGACTTGTCCATTCCAGTGTAAGTGAATTTTTAAACAGCGTGATAAGTCTTAACTAATCAAGGAGAAAGTCTTCATCTCTAATCTCCCAGTATCTTCCCTGTAGAGCAGGAAAGTTGAGAGGGAAAGGCGCACTTCAAAAAAAATACCAAAACCATGCATGACCAGCTATTACAGTAAAAAGTCTGACAACACCAGGTTTTAGTCCAACCTATTTATTTGATAATATACTCACTAGCTTTCGGGGTTACCCCCTTCGTCAGGTGAATGGAGAGTTCTGGCCTCAGACAGAGCATATGCTCTGTCTGAGGCCAGAACTCTCCATTCACCTGACGAAGGGGGTAACCCCGAAAGCTAGTGAGTATATTATCAAATAAATAGGTTGGACTAAAACCTGGTGTTGTCAGACTTTTTACTGTGTTTATGCCAGTCCAACGCCGGCATACCCACATCATGACCAGCTATTAGCCAGAGCTCAGCAACCATTCACACTCTCCAAGAAGCTCGTCATAATTGGCAGATTGCGAGTTACACCTCAACTCACAGATTAGCACTGTAAATTCTCTTAGAATGGCAACGTCAAAGACAAAGGTTACAAGCAAGCCTAACAGGTCACTGCACAAACATTTATAACAGGGAAGTCCATAGGAATAACTTCTTCTTGGCACTTTCAAATGGCAAAGCTCAAGATAAGACCATAGCAAAGCTCATCTTTGATAGTTCCCTTAACTTGTTTTTTCCCCCCAGACATTAATTATCTCATTCACCAATAATTGGACTTTAAAAAACAATGAAAAAATCAAACCAGGTACTTCTCACCACAGGTGGAGAAAATAATGTAAAAATTAAGGCAATCTCCAATTTGTCCTGAACACAGTTCATTAAATCCAGTCTACCTGAACTTTAGTTTAGTTTCATGCCAGAGATCGGAGGGCAGCCTTGGTTAATTGTATCATTACCCATCACAATGACAAATGCATACCTTTGCTTGTTTCATATTGTTCATAACGTTGCCCAAGTCCTCCACATCAATGAGAGATGCAGCTTCAGTTTCATCTTCCAATCCAGATTCTTCTTCACTTGTTGTCTCAAACAGTTCTTCCTGGAGAGAAGATTAAAACATGAGAATCAACCCAAGTTAAGTGCCAATCATGTATACTAACAAACAAATCAGTTGTGACTGACAAATATCTACATGTTTCACCTCATCTACAGCAACGTTCAATAAAATCTCATTTCAGATATTTCAGTTTACGAGAAGATGATACTGTGGTTTTTGTAGTAAAATTGGAAGTAACTATGCGTTTGATTAGTACGAAACCTGGTGCTCAAGTCACAGATGAGAGTTTCCATGTCAAAACTACTGGTAATTGTACGGTGGAGGTAATATAATCAGGGTGAAGAAATAAATCAAGGCACTCACTACACGGGGTATTTATGCAATGGAAAAAACTGACTAAAACATCACACAAAAACGCCTGAACAGAGTGAGAGCTGCTAATTTAAAATTGATAACACAATGTAAATGTGGTTATCATGTTATGCCTTAATGTGTTCCACATAATTAACTAAGGACTACTGACTAATGAATTTTATCAGACCTGAAGAATACTGGAAAAATAAGGCTAAGGAAATGCTCACCTCTAACCAACTTTTCAATCCTGAAAGCTGACACTGAAGTTGGAAATCAAAATGATACATTTTTTAAAATTCATTTGCAGGGTGATACTAGTTCAACCTAAATTTTATCAGGCTACCAAAAAGGAATTGAACAATGCTCCACATATGAGCAAACTTCACGACAGCTACAACTCTCACCAACTTTTACAGATGCACCAAAGAAAGCATTGTTCTGCTTGTATCACAGATTGGTATGGCTCCTGCTCTGCCCAAGACCTCAAGTAACTACAAAAGGTCGTGAATGCAGCCTAATCCATCATGCAAACCAGTCTTCCAGCCATTGACTCTGTTTACACTTCCCCTGCCTCAGCAAAGCAGCCCCACACATCTTGGGCATTCTCTCTTTCACCTTCTTCTGTCAGGAAAAGGATACAAAAGTCTGAGGTCATGAGCCAACCGAAGCAAGACAGCTGCCATCAGGCTTTTGAATGGACACATCTTGCATTAAGTTGGTATTTCTCTACACTCTAGCTATGACTGTAACACTACATTCTGCACTCTCTCCTTTCTTTTTCTATATACAGTATGCTTGTTATGTATAGTGCGCAGGAAACAATACTTTTCACTGTATGTTAACACATGTGACAATAATAAACCAAATCAAAATCAAGTTTGAAAGCAAAAAAATGGCAACAGGCCAACAGAAGGATGAAATACAGCAATAATCAACAGCAAGGCAATGCCAAAGCATTACGCCCAGCAGCACTGGAAACAAAACTCTCAGCGAGGAAAGGGATGGAGTGAGGCATATCCAAATGCAGTATCAGAGACTGATCTTACTGGCACTTTTTTTTGAGGAAGAGGTGCGATTTGAAATATCACACAACAAACTGTCCAGATACCAATGTATGTTCATATAAATGGACAAAGGAGATAGACTTGCAATTATGGGAACAAAATATACCACCAATTAAACTTACATTAGGTAAAGTTTTGTGGTCTGGACAATGGCCAAAGGAAATACGTCCAGTAAATGTGGCAAAGCTATTTCTTGTTGTCAAGGAACCAGAATTTGCTAGGAAACATTATAAAAGCCAGGCTTGTTTGATTGGCTAATAAGTAATAATTGGATTGGTGGGTCCGAGTTGTAGTAACAGAGTCATCGGTATACTTCACAATCTGGGCCTTCATCTAAGTTAGTAATAAAGATTATAAATAGCCACGACTCCAGAACAGATCATTGCAGTCTCCCACACATAACTTCAGCATGAAAAGCTCAACTCATTTATTCCTACCCTCGGTCAAAAATTATACACTGTCCTATTCCAGGTCAATAATTCAAATCTGGGGATTGGGAGCTTTTGATGTCCAGGACTATATGGTTAATAACAGATTAGTATTGCCCCACTGCAAGTGGCTTGCAGGTAGTCTAGGTCTTTTTATATCTGTCAGACAGAAACCTAGGGTGCCCCTACCTTCAGCAATGAATAAGGTCAGTGTCTCAGGGTTATAGATGAGAGAAAACATACATATGTATAGATCTGGAGGAAAATGTAACTGGTTTGATCAGTAAGTTTGCAGACAACAAAGGTTGGTGGATTTGCAGACAGCGAGGAGGATCAGAGGATACAGCAGTATATGGATCAGTTGGAGACTTGGGTGGAGAGATGGCAGATGGAGTTTAATCCAGACAATTTGCATTTTGGAAGGTCGAACAAAGATGGATAAATATAAAGTAAATGACAGACCCCTTAAGAGTATTGATAGGCGGAGAGATCTGGGTGTACAGGGACACAGGTCACTGAAAGTGGCAACGCAGCTGGAGAAGATAGTCAAGAAGGCATACAGTATGTTTGCCTTCTTCAGCCAAAGCATTGAGTTTAAAAATTGGAAGCTATGTTGCAGCTTTATAGAACCTTAGTTAGGCCAAACTTGGAATATAGTGTTCAATTCTGGTCGCCACATTACCAAAGATGTGGAGGCTTTGAAGAGGGTACAGAAAAGATTTACCAGGATGTTGCCTGCTATGGAGGGCATTAGCTATGAGGAGAGGTTTGAGAAACTTGGTTTGTTCTCACTGGAACAACAGAGGTTGAGGGGCAACCTGATAGAAGTCTACAAGGTTACGTAGGGCATTGACAGAATAGATAATCAGAAGCTTTTGCCCCAGGGTGTAAGAATCAATTACTAGGGGACACTGGTTTAAACGCGAGGGGCAAGGTTTAAAGGAGATGTACGAGGCAAGTTTTTTTTTTACACAGAAGGCGGTGGGTGCCTGGAACTCGCTGCCAGGGGCGGTAGCTGAAGTGGATATGATAGTGACTTTTAAAGGACATCTTGACAAATACATGGATAGGATAAGAATGGACAAACATGGTCCCCAGAACATAGGGAGTTTTAGTTCAGTCAGGCAGCATGGTCGGCACGGGCTTGGAGAGCCAAAGGGCCTGTCCCTGTGCTGTAATTTGCTTTGTTCTTTGGATTTTTGCTAGTGGTCTTCTATATCACAAACTAATCACAGAAACCACAGGACAGTTTGATGAACATCATCTTTCCCACATTCATGGTGGGAGCAAGCGAGAAGTTGTGAAGTTGTTTTAAACATCCACAAGTTATATTGAAATAAGCAGGCTTTAAAGAACTCAAGTTACCAAAACCCAATTTAGGCATTTTGCAGTGAGCAGAAAGTGAGAAAAGCGCTCTGTGTTTACTGATGCAAGCTGGTGCCACCCTCTTAAAAAAAATGCAAGAGAAAGTTGTGACATTTGCTAGAATGGCTTTAATGTGGTCCAAGTTACCTCTTCACTACTGTAATCTTTAATCTCTTCTGGCACTTCATCATTCTGACTGGATTCCTCCTCATGGGACTTGCATTTCCCCTTTTTGCAGTTGCCAGTACACTCTTTCTTTTCCTCTTTGCAGATTGCTTGTAGTCTGCTCAAGAACGTGGTTTGCCATTCACTAAAGTCAGCCTCAATGCTGCCGTGTTTGCTTTTTACCACATTGCAATCGCCCTCCCCACGGGTCATAATACGACTGGCACTCAACATCCACAGCCACATGTCAATATTTTTACCGACCTATAAAAAGGACAAGAACTGTATGGTTAAAGCTATCATAATTATTTCACTACTCACAGTAAAGCTGTCAAGATGAAACGCAGCATCAATCAATCTTTGCAATACAAATAAAAAGGAATGTTTAGTTACGTGGGTAACCATGAGAAAGAAAGAACGGTTGGGTTAGTAAACAGTACATGGGACTCGAAAGGATTGTTTCACCCCAGCCACTGGAATATGCATTGTTCAGTGATCAACGGAGCTTAAATGCAAACATATCCTTTTTTTCCCCTCATTTTTCAGGATGTGGCTACTACTGCTAAGGCTGGTATTCATTGTCCACCCCGAGTTACTTGTCTTGAATCACTTTGTGCATTTTGACACAACTAAGTGACTTGTTAAGAGGATGGTTAAGTGTCAACTACCTATGGGACTGGAGTCAGTTAGGGAAGGATGTCAAGTTAGCTCCGCTAAAAGACACGAGTGAACCAGTTCATTTTTTTTTACAACAATCTTACAGTTTCATGGTTCCTTTTACCGGTCTTAACTTGGATTTAAAAACTAATCCAAATTCATTGTATTTCATTGTGAGATTTCAACTCCCATTCCCACATAACTTACTTATAACAGATTAAAACATACTGTAATGTAACATAAATGAGGATAACCAAGGGAAATCAACTCGAAGCAGTAATGTACTAACGGGCATCCATTAGGATGGTTGCAATCTTACTACTGTATTTCTGGCAGCTTTGTACCCAACCCTAGAGATGGTAGCAATATGTCCTGTACCAATCTGCTTTAACAAAATTAAAATAACATCTTTTCTGAAAAAAAAATCACACACTCTTACAAAGATTTGCAACCTCAGTCACAGTTACATAGAATCTACAGCACAGAAATAGGCCATGTTGTTCAATTAGTCTAGGCTGAAGATTAAGCTTTACATGAACCTCCTCCCATCCTTCTATCAGTCATTGGTATTGGTCAAGTTGCAATAAAATCTCAGAAAGCAGTTGATTCTTATCACACTATAGTTTAAGTGTTCTGTACATATTTTTAAAGATTGCAGCCATACAGCAGAACAATGAGCAATTACAGAAGACAATATACTTACGGTGTTGTAATGATTTACATAAACAGAGTCGCCCAAGCCAAATACTGCATATCTCAAACCTTTGAGGTACGTTTTGCCATATCTAAAGTCATGTGTTGCATCTTCCAACCATTTGCAAAACCAGGCTGAACTTTTGTTTGGTTGTCCATCGGTGTAAGTGGAAACCATGAATACACAGATAGTCTTACTGTGCACCTGCACAAATCATAAAGCACAATTTTTCAATAAGCAGATAAATCCTAAAGTATATTTCTGTGGTAGTCTCTCAGCCCATCCATCATTCTCCCTAATCTATCATCCATCAATTAACTTTATTAAATCATTCAGAATTACGGTCTCGAGGAGTTACTATGCAAGACCAGATTGTGGGAAATATTGCAAATAATTTCAGTTATCTGGACTTTTATTTCAAAATACATCTCAGAAAAGTAGAAAGCTTTTTTAAAAAACTAGCCATTGATAATTAGAATTTATAACGTTCCATGTCACTAGAATGTAACTGCAAACGTATTTAATTAAGTGAATCAATTTGTTGGATACAGCCAGAATTCAGGCTTGATGTTAGTGAATAGTAATAGTCATAAATGTTACAACGTACTCAACGCAACAGCACAGAAGAGATAATGGTCAGCAAGTACATACATCTCATTTTAGGGCCATAGCAGTAAAAGGGGAGTTAGAAGAGATTACAAGCAGGGCTAAAGCTGATGATGAGTGCAATATACAGTTAGTATGCTAAATAATTTCCAATAATTCATTAGCCAAACAAGTTCTTTTAAATTTAAAAATAGTTTTAAAATTAGGAATGAGGATTTTTTTTAATTCAGTCAGATGGTTGTGCAGGTTTGGAACTCTGCCTCAGAAGGTGGGTGGTACAGGGTCATAGAATCTCTACAGTACAGAAAGAGACCAATCAGCCAATCGGACCCGCACCAATGACAATCTCAGTGAGGCCCTATCCCCATAAACCTGCGTATTTACACTGCTAATCTCCCTTACGGAGCAATTTATCATGGCCAATCAACCAATATGCACATCTTTAGACTGTTTGCAGAAGTCGGAGCTTCTAGAGGAAACCCTTGCAGACATGGGGAGAATGTGCAAATTCCACACGGTTACCTGAGGCCGGAAGTGAACCCGGGTCGCTGGTGCTATGAGTGCTAACCACTGTGCCATCAGTGAATATTTTTAAGGCGAGGGTTGATGTAATGTTGTCCGGCAAAGGAATCAAGAGTTTTTAGGGTAAATGGGAATGTGGAATTCAAACACACAAACAGATCAATTATGATCTTATTGAATGGCAGGGCAGTGTCAAGGAGCCAAATAGCCTACTTGTGCTACTTGATCTGATTTATTATTGTCACATGTATCAGTATACAGTGAAAAGTATTGTTTCTTGCACACTATACAGACAAAGCATTCTGTACATAGAGAAGGATAGGAGAAGTGGAGAATTTAGTGGTACTGTCATAGCCAAGGTGTAGAGAAAGATCAACTTAATGCAAATTTACATGTTTATATAATAAAAGCAACATGCAATCTCTCAATCCCAGAAACAATGAACAACATTTTTAATAATGTATACAAGATTCAAATCATAAACAGATCTTTAAAAAACTCATGTTTAAAAGAAAGGCCCAGGAATAAATTGTATTTTTGGTTTTTCCCTCAGGTTCAGCATCTATGACCACTCTCTTAGACAAGTTCTCACTCTCTATAGCCCAAGGTATACTGAGTGCTTCAAACCTGTTCTTCAACCTTTCATCTTGAAAGTCACTCCAACTTGAAAACTTTTCTAGCAAAACAATTGAACTCTAAACAAGTGAATTTCTGTTTACTCCACAATTAGGTTGCAGCTGTAAGGAGATAGAACTGCACCTTAGCAGAATACATTTATACTTCACAGTAAAACGGTGACACAGCGGTTAGTACTGCTGCCACATAGTTCCAGGGACCCAGGTTTGAGTCCCAGCTTGGATCACTGTCTGTGTGGAGTTTGCACATTCTCCCTGTATCACATGGGATTTGTCCTGGTTTCCTCCCACAGTCTGAAAGATGTGTTGATTATGTGCATCAGCCATGCTAAATTCTCCCTCCATGTACCCAAATAGATGCTAGAGTGTGGCAACTAGGAGATTTTCACAGTAACTTCATTGCAGTGTTAATGTAAACAGACTTGAGAAATAAAAAGTTAAAATATTTTTGTGTGGGGAAATAGACTGGCACAATGGATTAAAGAAGCCTTCCATCTTTGAAAACCGGGTTCAAATCCAGCCCTGAATGATGAAGGTATTTTAAAATAAAACGAGTGGTGGCAGTCTCAATAAAATTCCTAAAGCAAAATAATTTATCTTCATTTCGAATTAATTATGTACATCAGTCAGATGGGCACAGGATGGCTGGGGTAGAAAATGAAAACAAAAAGTGTCCTACTAATGGAACAGTGAGACTGTGGCCTGTTGCTGACATTGGGAATGTGGTACACATAGAAACCCATCACCCTAATGAGCAAACATGCCATTGTGTGAAATAGGAAATCACCCAAATTACACCACGCACGGTGGCACAACGGTTAGCATTGCTGCAGGAACCCAGATTTCATTCCAGCCTCAAGCAACTGTGTGGGGGAACCTGTGCATTCTCCCCATGTCTGCATGAGTTTTCTCAGGGTATTCCAATTTCTTCCCACACTCCAAAGATGTGCGGGTTAGGTTGATTGGCCGTGCTAAATTGCCCCTTAGTGTCAGGGTAAATGAGCTAGGCAAATACATGGAGTTACAGGGATAGGGCCTGGGTGGGACTGTTGTCAGTGCAGACTTGATGGGCTGAACAGTCTCCTTTTGCACTGGAGGGATTTTGTGATTCAATGCAATGATTAAGATGTTAGTTACATTTTACCACAGCTCTAAGTAACAGTACAGAAATAAAGCAACATAAAGTAACTAACCTCATGTACCAGATTTTCATCTGGATCATATACCATTAGGTCAACAACTTCTACAGGTAATCCAAGTTTTTGTATAGCATCTGCTAGGGTTGTGGCAAATTTCTGAAATGCAAATTTTTTTGGAAAAACGCTCTTAGAAAATCAAAATTTAAAAGACGTGCTTTGCAAAGATTCTGTCTGGCACTAGTATCAGCATTCCTCATTGTGCTCATAGCAACCTCAATTAAAATTCAAGTCACGGACTTGCGAGCGAGCAGTGTCATCTAATATCCAGCCCCCATGCTTTCCAACGTGTCTGACTAAATGAAAACTAAGAGTATCTAAACCAAATTATTGAGAAAGCCACATTTGGCATTTCTGTTTGTCAAAGACAAGGTGCACATTCTCCCCTGAAGGGATACACCATACATGAAAAATTAATTACACAGTCCATTTAGCATACAGAGATAGCCAAGGTGCTTCAACATTGGAATGAGATACAATCAGAAAAGGGGACATGATTAGAGACAAGGTTTGAGAAGGTTTTTGGAAAAATGATGAAAATGGCAAATGGATATAGAAACAGAATTTCAAACAGCAAAGAACTGACGGTTGAAAACTTTGCCACAGGTGGTGGAGAAAAAAGAAGAGTTGCACAATTATTCATATTCACCAGACTGGTTCCTGGGATGGCAGGAGCATCATACAAGGAGTGGGCTGCTATTCACTAGAATGTAGAAGACTGAGAGGGGATCAAATTGAAACATATATAATTCTGACAGGGTTGAACAGACTGGTAGTGGTGGTGGTGGCAGCAGCAGCAAACACGTGGAATCTATAGCACCGAAGGTTATGGAGGCCAAAGTCACTGAATATATTTAAGGAAAAATCAGATAGATTGAAGCTCTAATGATATCAAGGGGTAAGGGAAGAGTGCAGAGAGGATTGCAAGAGGATCAGCTATGATCTTAAACTCCTGCTCCTATTTTCTATGTTTCCTGCACTTATGTTCACCCTTTCCCTTCCTTCCCAGAACCACAATGACTCCTCCCTGGTGTGTAGTTCACGAGGTCTCTCCTCTTAGCTGAAGTGACTGGCTCCATTTTGGTCCTATAACCAGTCAGCATTCCTCATTTTTCTCCATACTGTTAGTGTACACTGTTGGCAGCTCAAAGGTGTCTACCCGCATATGCTCATATTTTGCTAGAATATAACCAGCTAAAAATGTGCAACTGACAAACATATTGCATTGAGCATTCCAATATTTATCTGGGCCAGTGGTGTCCAATTTCTCACCCAAGTCCTGATAATTCACCCTTTGAGCTCCAATCATCAAATCCAATTACATCTCACATTTCACTTTTTGTCCTGCTTGAACTTTGAAGCACAGAAATGGGTTGCTTCACCACTTCTGAGTGAAGTTTCTCTTCCTCTTAGTCCTAAATTGCCTACCCCATATCCTGAGGTTCCTTGTTCTGCTCCCCCCGGAGGAATCAACATCCCTGAATCCAGTCTGTCCAACCCTGTCAGAATTTTATATGTTTCAATTAGATCTCCTCTCATTCTTCTAAATTCCAGTGAATAAAAATAAATCCTAAATCAGAATACCCAAGTTCATCAAAGCATGGATTCAAATAACCTTGAAATTTCATTATACACACCAATGTAGTCCACAAAGATATTCCTAATACTCTGCAAGTTACCCCAGAAGCCAATATCCCCATGTTTCTGGATATTAGCAGCAGTAACCCAGCACTCAAAAGATTGGGCTATCCCTCTAGGTTACATCAATGAGCCAGAATGGCTGGTTAATCAACTGCAACACCCTGAAGAGCAATGGACTGGATTAACTCAGAAATCTGAGCAAAGTCTGTGGATGCTGGAAATTTGAAATTAAAAGACAAAATACTGGAAAGGCTCAGCAGGTCTGGTAACACATGGTGTGACAAACAGACTTAATGGGTGGGAATTTCTGGCCCTTCCCACCGGTGGAATTTTCCAGTCCTTCTGACAGGATCTTAGTGTCGCGGAAGGTTTGGGCTTCACCCAATGTTTCTTTGGAATAGACTAGGAACCATATTAATATGGAATGGTATTTCAACAATTCCTGATGGAAATTGCTAGAACATTAACTGTTGCTTCCATGTTGAAGGGAAACAGAAGCCTAGGTAATGCATCATTACATCCTACCACACAATTGGTTAACCTGCTTCCAAGCTGATTTGCCATTTGAAATAACATATTACAAAACTTTAGAACACAGTTAAACACTAAAGTGAGAAAATGTGCAGGAATTTGTTTAATGAAAGTAAAAATGTGCATTTTTAAAATTCTTACCTCAGCAGTACCAGTCTGAGAACCAAAGAAAATCTTCACCCCAGCGATGTTAACTTGCTTTTCTTCTTGGGCTAAATGCCCATTTTGAATGACTTCTTTGGCTACTTTTGGCGCCACGCTGTCCTCCTCTTTTTGCTGTTCAAAATATTTTCAGTATACAGTTAATTTCCATTTAAACAAAACCTCTTCACAGGAAACATAAACTTACCACAAAGATACTGTATATTTAATATATAGGCAACCAACGGAAGCATTTATACATAAATAAAATGATGACACAGTGATTAGCACTGCTGCCTCACAGCTCCAGGGCCTCAGGTTCAATTCCAGCCTTGGATACCTGTGTGTGTGTGCATGCGGAGTTCTCCCCGTATCTGCATGAGTTTCTTCCATGTGCTCCAGTTTTCTCCCACACTCCAAAGATGTGCAGGTTAGGTGGATTGGCCATGATAAATTTTCCCTTAGTGTCCCAAGATGTATAGCTTAGGTGGATTATGGGAAATGCATGGGGTTACCAGGATAGGGTGGGGGTGAGGGCCTGGGTAAGATACTCTGTCTGAGAGTCAGTGCAAACTTGATTGGCTCAATGGCCGTCTTCTGCACTGTAGGGACTCTATGATTCTGTCGTAAACAAAACAACTTGATATTCTTAAGAAATTCAGAAAAACAAGGACGTAACTGTCCACGATATCTATTTTCAAAATAATTAACTGATATAAATATACTCTAAAGGCTTTGTCATTTAACAAATAAACTATTTATGCCCTGATCCTTTTTTTTTATGGTTTAAGTCTCATTCAAGAGATGATCTTCACTCTGATTTTCTTTTGGCTCACACACTGCCAGTCAAAATGTTAAACTCTTCTCTTAGAAACTCACATAACTGAGCGCTTATGTTTAAGTAACAGTGACAGACAGAAACCCACACTTCAATATTTTACTGCCTCCATTACAGGTCGTGTAGATGCAGAGGTCTGTAGATTTATTACCTTGTTGTGATTTTTACTTAAGAACTCAACAGCTGCCCAAACTCCTAAGGCAATAACAATGGTCGAATAGACGTAGTGTCTAACATGCCACAATGACAGTGCATAATTCTGCAAGGAGTTCCAAGTATCGAAGTCATGAACTAGAAAAGAAAATAAACTTTGGTAAATATCAGCTCATTCAAAACTTTGACACATGAAAAACTAAAGCACAGGAATCAATACCAATGAGCTCACTAACCAACATGGTCACCAACTTAAAATTTGCAACCTTGCTCTTAAATACAGCTTTAGCCTCACCTCTACCCCTCTCTGAAACCTCCCCCAGTGCAGTACTGAGAGATTGCTATCTTTCAGATTAGGTGTTAAACTAAGGCTATGCCTCTTCTCTCAAGTGGACATAAAAACCTCAAATGTCAAAAGGCCTCTCCAATGTTCTAACAAAGATCTGGTCATTATTTTATTGTTTACATGTCACAGATCTCTTCATCCAGAGGGTGGTGAATGTGTGAAATTCACAACCACCAAATGTAGTTGAGGCCAAAATGTTGTCTGATTTCAAGAAGAAATTACAAATAGCTCTTGGGGCTAAAAGAATCAAGGGATAGGAGAGGAAGGGGGAAATCAGGATATTGAATTCGATAATCAAGATAAACGGCAGAGCAGGCTCAATCGGCCGACTCCTGCTTCTAGTTTCTGTATATGTATTGGCTACTAGGTTTCCATACAATGGTGACAGCATTTCAAAACGTATTTCATTGTCTGTTTATCTTCCCTTCTGTATAACTTAGGCCCTCAGGTCCTCTATATCTGGCCTCATTTTAGCCATCATACCTTCAACTGTCATGATCAAACTCTCTGGAATTCCTCCCTGTAGCCTCCCCAGGTTCTGTCTCCCTCTCCTTTAACAACATCATTTTTAAAACTCTGGCCAGGAATGTAGTCACCATCCCTAGTCCTGGCATCCATTCTTCAGACCATGTGAGGCATCTCTAACATGGAAACATGCCAGATTAATACAAGTTGTTACTGAAGGTCAAGTGAATGTATATCTCACTGAAGTAGAGAAAATATGAAACAGGTAAAGGTGAAGTTGCTATAGTCCCAGATGGCCTTTAAGGGGTGAGAGCTAATTGGCGTGGTTTAACCAGAGGATCATCACATCTTAGGCAAGGGCAAGGTTGAGAATTCAGGGCCTTCATGAATAAATAGTATAGAAAAGGTAAACACCGAACATCACCACAAGAGCAAGTAGGGAAAGGGTGTATCAGAGGACTATATCAAAGGAATTGCTTCACAAACAGTAATCACTAACTGGCTTCCAAGAAGTGCAGAGGGAGAATTATTGAAGTGGATTGAATAATAAGGGATCCTGCTTGAGATATTGGAATTATATTTATTGAAATAGGGCAGCACACTGGTTAGCACTGCTGCCTCACAGTGCCAGGGACCAGAGTTCAATTCCTGGCTTGAGTCACTGTCTGAGAGGAGTCTGCACGTTCTCCCCATGTCTGTGTGGGTTTCCTCCAGGTGCTCCAGTTTTCTCCCGCAGTCTGAAAGACATGCTGGTTAGGTGCATTGGCCATGATAAATTCTCCCTCAATGTACTAAACAAGCGCCAAAGCGTGGCAACTAGGGGATTTTCACAGTAACTTCACTGTAGTGTTAATATCAGTCTACTTGTGACAATAATAAACTTTAAAGATATCCCTCCTGCAATCTTTTTAAACAACACTAAGGGGCGAGATATTGCAGATCCCGGGAGAATGCTGAAGAGGAAAGTAAGTGAGAGAAGTCGGTCCAGGGAGGAGCAATATTTTGGAAATAATAGTAAACATGCGGCCTCCCACCCGGAGAGGGGGGAGATCCACCAGGAGAAGCTGCGGCCTCACCTTCATGGCGCTCATCGCCACAGCCCGGCCGGCAAAGACACAGCAAAACCAGGCTGACAAACTGCCGCATAGCTGCAAACCCCAGGGCAAAGGATCCCGCCCAGCAGCTACTCAGAAAGCGTCAGGAAAGCTGCAGAACGGGGATTTAAACCCTCCTCCTCCCCGCACACAGGGCGCCGCCATTAAACCCGCACGGCATGCTGGGAGCCTGCCAACAACAACTTACACTTCAGCACAACCTCCACTGGATAAACTGTCAAACTCCCCAACTTCAACACAACCCCACTGGATTATCTATCAAACCGCTCAACAGTAACACAACCCCACTGGATTATCTATCAAACCGCTCAACAGTAACACAACCCCACTGGATTATCTATCAAACCGCTCAACAGTAACACAATTCCACTGGATTAGCTGTCAAACTCCCCAACTTCAACACAATTCCACTGGATTTTCTATCAAACCCCTCAACAGTAACACAACCCCACTGGGTTAGCTGTCAAACTCCCCAACTTCAACACAATTCCACTGGATTAGCTGTCAAACTTTATCTATCAAACTCAACTTCAACACAATGCCACTGGAGTATCTATCAAACCCCTCAACAGCAACACAACCCCACTGGATTATCTATCAAACCCCTCAACAGCAACACAATTCCACTGGATTAGCTGTCAAACTTTATCTATCAAACTCAACTTCAGCACAATGCCACTGGATTATCTATCAAACCCCTCAACAGCAACACAATTCCACTGGATTATCTATCAAACCCCTCAACAGCAACACAATTCCACTGGATTAGCTGTCAAACTCCCCAACTTCAACACAATTCCACTGGATTATCTATCAAACCCCTCAACAGCAACACAACTCCACTGGATTAGCTGTCAAACTCCCCAACTTCAACACAATTCCGCTGGATTATCTATCAAACCCCTCAACAGCAACACAACTCCACTGGATTAGCTGTCAAACTCCCCAACTTCAACACAATTCCACTGGATTAGCTGTCAAACTCAACTTCAACACAATGCCACTGGATTATCTATCAAACCCCTCAACAGCAACACAACTCCACTGGATTAGCTGTCAAACTCCCCAACTTCAACACAACCCCACTGGATTATCTATCAAACTCCACAACTTCAACACAACTCCACTGGATTAGCTGTCAAACTCCCCAACTTCAACACAACCCCACTGGATTATCTATCAAACTCCACAACTTCAACACAATTCCACTGGATTAGCTGTCAAACTCCACAAAGCAACACCACCCCACTGGATTATTTATCAAACTCCTCAACAGCAACACAACTCGACTGGATTAGGTGCCAAACTCTTCAGCTTCAAAATAACTCCAGTGGGTCAGCTATCAAACTCCTCAACTTCAACACAACTCCACTGGATTATCTAATAAATTCCTCAACTTCATCCCAACTCCTATAACAAACAGAAATATATTAAGATAAAGCTACAGTTGAGAAAGCTATTCAAACGCACAATCCAAAAATGTGTTTTTCAGGAGGTCTTTAAAGCTGGGAGAGAAGTGTTAAGAGTACCAGAAAGTTGTACCAAGCACCAAGACGTTTTAATGGAATCCCTACAGTGTGGAAGGAGACTATTCAGCCCATCAGGTCTGCATCAACTCTCCGAAAGAGCATCCCACCCAGGTCCTATCCCGATAACCCCACATATTTACCCCACTAATCCCCCTAACCTACACATCTTGGGACACTAAGGGGCAATTTAGATGTGGTGTACAGATAATCAGAACCAAAGTGCTAATCTACCGGATGTAGTATAGAGCTATCACAGAATCACGTAAAACCAAATTCTCTAACAAATAGAGGATTCTTTAGACCCCAGTTTTGTCAGTCATTTCATTTATCCTGTTTGAAGCATAATCACAATAATTAAAATGAGCTATGAATATTATGAAACGATGATAATTGGTCAGAAGTGAGGGTGTGTTACCTTATTCAGTATGTTAAAATGGCAGGAGAAAAATAGTTGAGGGTGTCGGCAAGAATTACTTCCTTATTCAACAAATGGGGAAGTAATAGCTTTAATCAGTAATAGTACTCCTGAGATGATATCCGATTTCCATGTGGGAACTGCAGAATTTCACTGCACAGATACTTGGCCCACCACTGTCAGAAAGAAAGAACTATCCACGCTCTCCTATTTCCCACACACTTTTTAAATTTCAGATATAAAATGTATGATGGAATCTATTTCTCCACTGATTATGGTGGGAACATTCCAACCCCTCAGTTCATATCAATCGTCATCATATCATCATATTTAATTTGGTTGAGAAAATTATTGCTGCAAACAACTTGCTATAAGAATGGGTTCAATTGGCAGGTGGGAAGAAAGGTTTTAAAAATGGGAGATTGGGATGTGCCTTTTGATGGAAATGAGTTATGGAGAAGAAAAGTAAAGTTATTTACATTAACGGTCAGAAAGTAGCCTAAAAAATAAATATTTCACAAAGTACAAAACTGTTATGATGGCCTTAGGGGATCATGAATAGATCTCCCTGTGGGGCTTCGTTGAATATGAAATCTCCTATACAATAAATGAAGGCTCACCCAATAGATAAGAGCAGCGGGGAGTTTAAAAACAGCTGATTCGAGTCAGGCTAGCACTTGATAAGACTGGGACTGATAAAGCTTATTTACTTATTAGTCACAAGTACGCTTATATTAACAATGCAATAATATTACTGTGAAAATCCCCAAGTCACCACACTTCAGCGCATATTCAAGTACACTGGGAGAGAATTTAGCAACAAGACTTTCAGATTGTGGGAGGAAACCAGTGAACACAGAGAAAAAATCCACATAGAAACAGGGAGAACATGCAGACTCCACACAGACAGTGACCCAATCCAGGAATCAAACTCAGGACCTTGGCACTGTGAGGCAGCAGTGCTAACCACTGTGCCATCCGATCTGCATTCTGTAGCCATTGAAAGGCATTCAGATTTTGCTGTCAATGAAAGGGTAATTGGTGATGAAAGGCTGACCTTGGTAAGATTAGTACAAAAACATTGGCAGGATTGCACATGTAAGTAATTGATACAACCGAGTTAACTAAAGCCACAATTGAATGCCAAAAATGCATTAGAAAAAACTGATCAGGTGACATTCCCATGGTGAATTTTCATAAATTCTGTTAGTGGCCAGAAAAGCCACAAAGCCTTTGAAAGACTTAGCATGGTAGTTAAAGACTGAGGTGTAGGATATGACTGAAACGCAAATATATATTTTGTACTCATTTTCACTATTGACGATGATACAGGGCAAATACAAATGCTTTAGATGTTGACTGCTTGAATGTAAATACAAAAATGGTCTTAGTTTGGTTTGAGGCACTGAAGATTGATCAGTTGTTGGACGTGATCACATTTAGCCTTGAATGCTGCAGAAAATTGGAGGGGTGCTATGTGTGCCATTAAGTTTGCTGACCAATTATGAGTGAGCTGTGAGCTGCACACCTATTTGAATGGGGGAGTGTTTTATCCGTGCTGTATTATTTCTGTTTCATCATGGTTACCCGCAGATTTAAGATAGAAATAGCTCAGCTTAGAATCTGCAGATTTCACTGAGCCAGCAAATTCATCCATATTACCAAATGGAACATTATTTTTCCTGACGGTTTACACCTGATCTAATCCTCTTTCATCTCTCCATCAGAGCCACACCTTCCCCTCCAATCCCATTTTCTCCTTGTCAGTCTCCATCTCCTGAACCCTAAGCCCCCATCTTCCTTTATAACCATCACTAGACAGATCCCAAATCCAGTTTCCAAAAATGTGCTGGGATATAGCAAATTGTTTATTGAAACACTTTGTGCTACTAAGTGTTATAGAACTAAGCAGGGAGTCCACTTTGTTCGCTGTTTTTTCCACATGTAAGTCACTTAGTACATTTAGTTTTACTCCAGTTCAGAAAAAGTCATATTGGAGCAAAATGTTAATGCTGTTTCTGTCTCCACAGATGCAGCCAGAACTGCTGAGTTTTTCCAGCACTTTTGGTTTTGTATTTTAGTTGTGTTCCAGTATTTTACAGGATGTCCTATATTCCAGTACTGTTAAAATAAAGTATGTGCATGTGCAATTTGTTCACTTTGCAGTTAGTCCTGATAACAGTAAATGTTATCTTTCGGTCTTTCGGGTCGAACCAAGTAAACTAACTTAAATTACGTTCGGACAAAGAAAAAGGGGGCGGCTCCCCAAAAGGAGGGGGAACGGCCCGAACAGAAACAAAAGGTACAAAGGAAACTTAAGACACGTCAAATCAAAATGTGATTATCAGGGTCTATAAGGCACCTCAGCCCCTGCGGTGCCCAACGAGCACGGAAGGTTATCTTTCTCTTGCAGCCTTTTTGCTCACTTCTTTTCCAGCCTTTGTTCATTTTCTGATATCTTAGTGTCATTCTTAAAAAGCTCTTTTTGAGGTGGAATCAAACAGCGCTGGGATGAATGACAACCAATGTGGCAATAAGCTAAATTTTCCCACATTCCCTTTGCCACTCTAGTCCTAGATTCAATATCCCTCTAATTTCTCCCTCTGCAGCTTCAAGTTCACCTCCTCCATAAAACCAACATCCTGCCCCCTCAACTCTGCGACAACAGAGTAGCCAACTTCTTTTCCAAGCCAATATGCACACCAATTCTGTACATTTGCTTCAGGATCTCCTTAATTTCCTTCATCTTTCACCGCATTATTGACAATCATGCCTTCTGCCACCTACATTCCATTAGGAGAATTATTTTCCTAAACCTCTTTGCCTCTCCAATGCTCCTTTCTCTTTCAATACCTTCCTTAACATTTAACTCCTTGGCTATGTTTTTTATCATTTTTCTTAATCTGCCTTACATTGACTCAATGTCCATTTCCTCATGACTTAGTGATGTTTTTGAGACATTTGTTTCTCCCTTACCCGGACACTGACCATCTTGCCCCATCACCAACTCCCCACCACCCTGGACACTGACCAAATCTACACACTGACCACCCATCCCACCCTGTAAACATGGACACTGAATCCTTTTCATGGTGAAACCTGGATACAGATCACCCTACTCCCTAAACTTGGACTCTGACAATCTGTTATTCCCTAAATATAGACGCTGACCACCCTAATCCCTGTAAAACCCAAACACTGATAAGCCCTCCACCAATAAGCCTGGACAAGCCTGCCCTGTAAATCCGGGCACTGACCCATTGCCAATAATCTGGGCACTACGTCGTCCACATAAACCTGGGCACTGATCCCCACTCCATAAACCTGGGCACTGAACCACACCCCATAAACCTGGGCACACACCCTCACCCCAAAACTGGACACTGACCCCAGCCCATAAAGCTGGGCACACACCCTCACCCCAAAACTGGACACAGACCCCCACCCCAAACCTAGGCATTGACCCCACCCCATAAACCTGGGCACTAATCCCTCCCCCCAGCTTGTGGCCCTGCCCCATGATGTAACAATGTGCTGCGGAGTAACTTTTCCCCCGGACAGCTTGGTGCTGACAGGGTGTTTCTGTTTCCCCCCGGGCTGGAGATACTGCGGCGCTGACAGTGAGTGGGAGCAGTGCGCAGTGGAGCCGAGCGCTGAGAGCGGGAACCGCAGCTGCTGGAGCTCCCGGACACTAATCCAGGCCGGGGCCCGGGGAGAGCGAACTAGGCCGGGGCCGGGGGGAGTGTGAGCCAAACCCGGTCGAGGAGCCGGGGCGGGAGTGGGGGTTCGAGCCGGTGTGTTAGGATCAGCTCCCGGCCACAATGTCCATCTTCACTCCCACTAACCAGATCCGCCTGACCAATGTGGCGATTGTCCGCATGAAGAGAGCCGGCAAACGCTTCGAGATCGCCTGTTACAAGAACAAGGTGATGAGCTGGAGGAGCGGAGCGTGAGTAAAGTTTATTTATTAGTCAGAGCTAGCCTTACATTAACACTGCAATGAAGTTACTGTGAAAATTTCTCAGTCCCCACACTCCGGTGCCTGTTCGAGTACACTGAGGGAGAATTTGGCATGGCCAATGCACCTAACCAGTATATCTTTCAGACTGTGGGGGAAAAAAAAAACCAGAGCACCTTGAGGAAACCCACACAGACACGGGGAGAACGTACATACAGTGATTGTAGCTGGGATTTGAACCAGGATTCCTGGTGCAGCAGTGCCAGCCACTGTGCCACTGTCACACTTTCTGCCCATGGGATTCAGAGTTCATCTTACTAAATTAAATCCTTTGCAGCATATTGTATTATTGTAAGAAATAGGAGCAGGAGTAGGCCGTGTAGGTGATTCTCATTTTGTTGTAACCCAACAAGGGATATTCAATCCTTTGATTTAGAAAGTCACAGGGAAGGAAATAACAATTTCTGTCACAGGTGCATTAAAAAAACTGCATTTTATATAGGATTTTTCCTACCTGTGGTTTGATTTCTAATTGGGCTATTCCAGTCATCTAACTTACATCTATATCTGGGGAAAGATTAGGGTCTAGGGTGTTAAAAAGCTTTAAGTAATCTTACCATGTTGGATATTTGGAGAGAAAGAAGTTTATAAAGTTTATTTTTAATTTTCAACATTTCTTCTTTCTTTCTCATTCGTTATCTTTGATGTGTTTTCAGTGAAAAGGATCTTGATGAAGTTCTTCAAACTCATACCGTCTTTACAAATGTGTCAAAAGGACAGGTGGCAAAAAAAGAAGATTGCATTGCAGCATTTCAGACAGATGACCTGACTGAAATATGTAAACAGGTCAGTTTTGAGAAACAACAACAAATAGAGTTGTCAGGTAACCTGTCTCTTTAAATATTCAACAGAAGCCCAACTTCTGAATTCATTTGTTCATAGGTCTTTAAATTGACAATGAATATATTAATGAGGTATGACAGTACTTGCAGTAAAATTTTTAAAAATGCATGTAATTTTTACTCTCCCATGGGATGTAAGCATTGCTGGCAAGAGCAGCATTTATTGTCCATCCCTAATTGCTTCTTACAGTTTGTGGTACTGTTGGCCTGGGAAGTGAAAGTTGGAATTTATCAATCTCAAACCTTTGTTGAGTCTGTAAATAATGTTAACAAGGAACTGGAAAATTTCTTGAGAAAGAAGGTTCTTAGAAATAAGTAATCATTAAATATAAAATTATTTTACATCTATAAATTAATCCATATCCATTTTTAAAATCTAACGATGCATGGCAAGTTACCATACATCGTTTACTGGAGTTTAGTGGCATTGCAAAGATAGGATGAGGTGTGTAGCAGTGCATTTACACCGGCATGCTCCTGGGGTTTGCTAGCATGGGATTGTAGTATTGAGGTTACAAGTGTTAAGGCTTGGCAATGTTGAAATGAAAATCTAAAGTTTGGCGTAATCAGGTATTGAAATACAAACAGAAAATGCTGGAAAAGTGCAGCAGGTCTAGCAGCATCTGTTGCAAAAGAGAAAGAGAGTTAATGTCTTGAGTCCATGTGACTCCACTTCAGCTCTGGAGGACACAGGTAGAAAGAACTTGCAATCAGAGTACCGTAAGTTAATGAATGGCTAACCTTTCAGACACTGCCTCATAAAGCATCTTTCTTTCAAAAGTGAGTCCTAAAGTATATTCTTTCCAGATTAAAAAAATTACAAAATGGTTTACATTATCAAATCATTCCGCAAGTACTTAACTCAATCTTGGCTTCTTGCATATGAATAATTTGTTTTATCTTTCTTTGCTTTCCATATAGGAACAGTGTTGTACATTTTTGATTGGCATATTGATTTGAAATGAATAGAAGTGATCCAGTTTAATTTACTTTGGCACATTTAAAAAAACGAAAGCATATTGGCTGCATTATTTCAGAAATAGCAAAACATTGATGTCACGTCGTGCAGTTGTCTTGTATTAACAGCATAAATATATGTTGAATCAAGGAATATTCCAGACTCTGTCCATTCTCAAACTGTTCCTAACCAATAACATCAAAGAATCAGTAATAGTGGAGGCGGTGGCATTAGAGCAAGATCTAGGGACCTGGGTTCAAATTCTGCCACAGAAGACAGTGAAACAGTTGTCAATGGATGTACAAATCCATCTGGTTCACTAAGGCCCTTCAGGGAAGGAAATCTGCTTTCCTTACCTGACCTCCATGTGACTCCAGACCCACAGGCTGTTGACTCCAAAATGACATGAAGGCAGTTAGGGGTGAGTAATAAATGCAGCCCAGCCAGTGGTGCTTGTCTCATAAAATTGAATTTTTTTGAAAAGTTGGTGAAAGTAAATAAATCAGTCTTCATAACAAGATTGTGTCAGCTTAGTGGCTGCATTTTTTTTATGTCAAAATTAAACTTCAAATACATCTAAATGTTTTCTTTTACAGATTCTGGCAAAGGGTGAATTGCAAGTATCTGATAAGGAGCGGCATGCACAGCTCGAACAGATGTTCAGAGATATAGCGACTATAGTAGTAGAGAAGTGTGTCAACCCTGAAACTAAGAGACCTTACACTGTAAACTTGATTGAGAGAGCCATGAAAGACATCCACTACTCTGTGAAGGCCAACAAGAGTACAAAGCAACAGGTAGATTTACATTGGATATTGACTAGGGAAAAATGGTGCTTGCTTATACTGTATTATGGTTCCCAGTAAAGCACTGAAGTGGTTGCCTGCTTCAGAAGGCAGATCCATTTCCGCTCTATATAAAATGTGTAATGTCTAGCAATGTGAACTTTATTATACATGATTAGACTAGTTTACTTTTATATTTATTTAATTTTTCTGCAGCGTCTTCTGAACTTTGTATTTCATACCATTTTACTGCTTTTTGATTGGATTCTTGCATTTTATATTAAAACCTTTCATTGAGGAACTTTTATAAGTGGCTCACAATTTTAAATTAGATTTTGGAAAGAGCCACTTGATTCAATTGGTCGCACTCTTGCTTCTTAAAGTTATGCTGTTCAAGCCTTATTACAAACTTCTTTTGATCATTCTTGGGATTTGGGCATGGCTAGCATTTATTGCCCATATTCCACTTTGCCCGAAGTGGTAGTGGTCAGTCGTACATTCAATGTAAGCATGAAATGTAGATTTATGCTTTAGTACAGAAATGAGGGAGTACAGCATTGTTGGAGGTCCTGATGAAATATTCAACAAGACCGTCGTCTGCCTGCACAGTTGCATGCTGCTATTTTAAGTTTGTTGATAGCATTCTTACTAACATGCATCTCTGAACCACCACCACCACAGATAATCTGGTCATTTATTCACTCACTATTTGTAGGACTTTGCACCTGTGAATTAGCTGCCCAGTTTGAAAGATTTTGCTCTTTGAAAGAACAATCCACTGGTTAACCAAATGCATAAACTGAGGCAGGAGATCCAATAGATAGCAGTCAAATATGCACAAGTTATTTTTTAGGTTGACATACCAACTTTTAAATATCACTATTGTACTGAACTGTAATTGAAACAAATTGTTTTCAATTGTTTTGTATATGAATTTCTCTCAAAAGCATTGATATTATCACAAAATCTATCCAACAAAATGGTCCAGTGTGCAAGTTAAAAAATAATGTATTTTTAATTCTTCCATAAACAAAGGCACTCGAAGTCATAAGATTGTTAAAGGAGACTATGAAGATTGAGCGTGCTCACATGAGACTCCGCCTCAGGCTCCCAGTAAAGGATGGAAAACGTCTTAAGGAAAAGCTGAAGCCACTGATTAAAGTGATGGAAAGCGAAGAATTTGCTGAGGATTTGGATATTGTAAGTTCACTTTCTTTCAGTGGCTGTTTTTGTAGAAAAATGGACAATTTTATGTCCAAAGATTGGTAAAAATGTTATCCTCATGGAATAAAAATTGAACTTGATTTATCCAGCCATTATACATCAATGGACCTAAATATTGCAGAAGTGTTTAAACACTGGTAAAATCTAAACATCGTTCATTTTAAAAACAAAAATTGACACGGCAGTCACTATAAACAGTGGCCCTGATCATAATATTTGGAAGCCTGACTCCAGTAGATCAAAGCTTGCATGTGAATAAAGGGAAGATTAAATAATTTGCAGTTGAAGCCACACAGATCATAAGATCTCTGTTTAATGCCTTGAATGAGCACATCTCAGTTGGAGCAGTAACTAGGGCCCTCACTGCTCTGGACTGGCAAGTAGAAAATTTATGTTCCGAAGAAGAGTCATGTTGGAAAGTCTCTGTAGATGAGCCAGATCTGCTGAGTTTTCCTGCACTTTGTTTTCATTCCAGATTTTCTGCATCTGCAATATTTTGGCTTTTATAGCATATAAGAGGGGGGTCTTGTGGCAGAGTGATAGTATCCCTATCTCTGGGCCAGAAGCTCTAGGTTCAAGTTTCACTTCAGGATTTGGTGGCCATGGAGATGTATCCATAACTTGGCCAAAAAGGTTGATTATCATTATGAACCTTCCAATATGGCTGACGTCAGGCCATAAGGGCAGAGGATTTCCTGGTCAGCCATACTGCAGTAGACAACAGCAAACTCACCATAATCATGGAGAAGAATAGATAGTCTCAGCTAGGTGGGCAGGGGAGAAAGGGAGACAGAATTAAATGTTTATGCATACCATGTATAGGTACATCAGATTGATCTTGGTTGAGGGTGAGGGGCCATAAAATATCAAGTTGGAGAGGGTTCAAGGTCTAAATATTATTCTCAAAGAATAAAGCTGGATATCAGAGTAAACTGCTTTAAATAGAAGATTATTAAAATTTGGACTGCTTTACCACAAGGATGTACTGAGGCAGAATATAATTTAAAACAGATATTGAACTAGTATTGGAAAAGGATTTTAAGAACAACAGTTTTAATGTTGATAAATTTCCAGTTGAATAGTTTTCTGCTTTGCTGTAACTCATTTCTACATCAGTGATTTACATTATTTCTGGTTTTACTTTAGGTGTGTTTGATTGATCCTGGCTGCTTCAGAGAAATTGATGAACTAATCCGACGTGAAACAAAGGGAAAAGCTTCTCTGGAAGTTCTCAGCTTAAAGGAGGTGGAAGAAGGAGATGAGAAGCTTGAATAAGTGCAGGAGAGCTCTGATCTTCTAAAATCAATAAACTATTTAAGCTATACATCCATATAAGTTTTCTTAAAACTACACTTGTACCAATTAGTATGAGGTGACCATGTCATCTTCAGTGGGAGCTCACAATGAATGAATGAAATGGCAATTATAATTTTTAATCCTTAACCACTTTAATTGGTATTCTCCCAAAGGATGTTCTGAGAGTTTTTCTTATAAATGTATTTAATTAAAATATATATATTGCATCTGTGAGCTTGTTTTTTTTTACTTGTGCATACAAATGACAGTAGTTGGACTGCTTTGTCTTGCATAGTATTGAGCTTGAGTGTAGTTGAAGCTGCACTTGTACAAGCAAGTGGTAAATATTACATCACATTTGATTTGTGCCTTGTAGGTGCTGAAAAGGCTTTGAGTAGTGAGAGAGTCACATGCTGCAGAACACAGCGTCTAACCTGTTCTTGTAGCCGTAGCCTATATGTAATTGATCCAGTACAATTTCTTATCAATGGTGACCCCCAAGACATTGAGAAATTTAATCATGATAATGCCATTGAATCTCAAGGGAAGATGGCTTGACACTTGCATGACTCAAATGTTACTTGTTACTCAACTCTTAAGACTGGATGTTGTCCATGTCCTTGTGTCCAAATTTTCACTCTGAGGAAATTGCAAATGGAAGCGATTATTGCAAACGTATAAACTAGGAGCAGGAGTCGGCCATTTGAGATTAATCTACCATTCAGTATCATGACTGGTCTGAGAGTAACTTCAACTCTACCTTTCACTGCCTTGTTAATCAAGAATCTATCTAGCTGTGCCTTAAAAATATTCAAAGGCTCTGCTTCCACTGCCTTTTCAGGAAGAGAGTTCTGATGCAATGCTCTGAGAGAAAATATTTCTCCTTGTCACTGTCTTAAATGAACAATCCTTTATTTTTAAATTGTGACCTTTAATTTTGAGTTTTCCACAAGAGGAAATATCCTCTCCACATCCACCCAACAAGACATCTCAGGAACTGAGAGGTTTTGATCAGATTGTCTCTTATTCTTCTATACTAGTGGATAGAAACCTAACTTTCCTCGTATGTTAACCCACCCGTTCCTGGCATTAGTCTAGGAAATCTCTGAATTGCAAATGCATTTACATTCTTCCTTAAATAAGGAGACCAATACTGTACACACTACTCTAGATGTGATCTCAACAGTGCCCTGAACAACTGATGTATAACTTCCCTACTTTAGTAATCAATTCCCCTCAATAAATGATAACATTCCATTAGCTTTCATAATTTCTTGCTGCATCTGCATACTAGTGTTTTGTGATTCATATTCTAGGATACCCAGATATCTGTTCATCCCAGAGGTATGAAACCTCTTGCCATTTGAATAATAAGTTTGTTTTTCTTTCTGCCAAAATGGACAATTTCACATATTATACTCTACTGGCAAGATAGTTACCCACTCACTTTGAGTTTATCTATAAGTTTTTTAAGTAGGCTTACTGCAATGAAGTTACTGTGAAAATTCCCTAGTCACCACACTCCAAGCCTGTTTGGGTACACTGAAGGAGAATTTGGCATAGCCAATGCATCTAACCAGCAAGTCTTTCATTAAGAACATAAGAAATAGGAGCAGGAGTAGGCCATCTAGCCCTTCAAGCCTGCCCTGCCATTCAATAAGATCATGGCTGATCTGAACTGCATCAGTTCCACTTTCCTGCTTTCTCCCCATAACCCTTAATTCCCCTGACTGTCAAAAACCTATCCACCCGTGACTTAAATATATTCAGTGTGGTAGCCTCCACCACTTCAACGGGCAGAGAATTCCAGAGATTCACCACCCTTTGAGTGAAGAAGTTCCTCCTCAACTCTGATCTAAACTGCCCCCCTGCCTTATCTTGAGGCTGTGCCCTCTAGTCCTGCTATCCTTTAAGCGGGAAGAATCTACCTCTACCCTATCCATCCCCTTCATTATCTTATATGTCTCTATAAGATCCCCCTCAGCCTTCTAAATTCCAACGAGTACAGACCCAGTCTATTTAGTTTCTCTTCATAGTCCAACCCCCTCATCTCTGGTAGCAGCGTAGTGAACCTCTGCACTCCCTCCAAGGCCAATATATCCTTCTGCAAGTGCAGCGACCAAAGCAGCACACAGTACTCCAGCTGCAGCCTCACCAGTACCCTGTACAGTTGCAGCAAGACCTCCCTACTTTTATATTCTAAGGTTGAGAAGGTGGACTTTCATGAATAACCTCAGCTGGTACAGGAACTGAACCTATGCTGTTAGTGTTGCTCTGCAGTACTAAGCAGCCGGCCAGCCAACTGAGCTAACTCATGGTCCAGGTAAGAGTGTGAAATAGTAGAATATGATGGTGAAGATGAAGATTTGGTCACAGAGTAGCTGTGTAAGCACCAGATCAATGGAAAATTTAAATGGAGTCTGTTAATCCCAAGAAAACAGCCATTGGAACAATAGCTCATTGGTCTTCCTCTGAGAAAGATAGTTAGCAAGCACTATACCTATTTTTAAATACTGAAAATGATTTCCCAGGATGTGCAGTGGATGGCAAAAGTCATTGTGAAATCCATTGTTATATTGTGACATCGGGAAGTTTTGTTTTCACTGCATTTACTGCCATATTTGCAACTGTCTCCCCAAGCATGAATGGCTTAAGGCAAGTATGTAGAACTTCAATAATACAGACTTTGAAGCCTTCGGGATGGACCTCAAAGTATGGAAGCAGAGCTTGATAAATTACATACTGAAAGTTTTATATATGCTTTATAATTCCTGAAGGTGTCACTTTGCTGATGATAGAACAGAACTTGACTTAGTGAATTGGTGGCTCAGATATTCATACACTGTGCATCAGATTATTTTAATATGCCTACATAATATTATCATTAATCTATGACACAGAAGCAAAGCAATAGGAGAGGGCTTTCAAGAGGAGTGAAAGGATACTGAGAAAAATAAGTGAGGTATATGGGCAATAGGAATTTTAAAAAACTTATTCAATGGATCTGGAATAACTAAGGACTGAAAACAAACAAAAATAATGGACTGGATGGCAGAAAAAGGTACATCCAAGTGACAAAATAAAATACATAAAACACTTACATTTAACTATTAAGGTGCATCCTTGGCTAATTCACAGTATAATTTCCAGTATGGTCAAAAGAGGAAAACATGTTCTTGTCATCCACTAGTCAGTGTTGGCCCAGGAGTTTTTACAAACTAATCTGGATGGTCCCATTAAAATATAGTTCAAAAAAGTAGCAAAAAGGTTACATCTAAACACAATGGTTACTTAAAAAGCAAAATACATAACACATATAAAATATCACTTCTTGTAATTATTTACATCAGAGACTTGCAAGGTGGTTTTAAGAGGTCTGCCAAAGAAAACCAGGGAATGTACAGGGAAAATATCATAGACCAGAGTCAGGATGATCATAGAGACCCTACAATGCAGAAGAAGCCATTCCACCCATCAAGTCTGCACTGACTCGCTGACAGAATATCTTATCCAGGCCCTCTTCCTCGCAATATTGAAGTGACCCGGCACGTTTCCCCTGGCTAATACATCTTGGGACACTAAGGGGCAATTTAGCATGGCCAGTTCACCTAACCTGCACATCTTTGCAGAGAGGGAAAGGGGGGGGGCACCATAGCACCAGAGGAAACCCACACAAACACTGGGAGAATGTACAGACTCCTTACAGCCACCCAAGGCCAGAATTGAACCCAGGTCCCTCTCCCCATAACCCTTAATCCCCTTGCCTATCAAAAACTTATCAACCCGCGTCTTAAAAATATTGAGCGAGGCAGCCTCCACCACTTCAACGGGCAGAGAATTCCAGAGATTCACCACCCTTTGAGTGAAGAAGTTCCTCCTCAACTCCGTTCCAAACCGCCCCCCCTTTATCTTGAGGCTGTGCCCTCTAGTCCTACTGTCCTTTCTGAGCGGGAAGAGCCTCTCCACCTCTATCCTATCCATCCCATTCATCATCTTATACGTCTCAATGAGATCTCCCCTCATTCTTCTAAACTCTAACGAGTACAAGCCTAGTTTATTCAGCCTCTCCTCATAGTTCAACCCCCTCAACTCCGGAATCAGCCTAGTAAACCTCCTCTGCACTCCCTCCAAGGCCAAAATATCCTTGCGTAAGTGCGGCGACCAAAACTGCACACAGTACTCCAGCTGCGGCCTCACCAGTGCCCTATACAGCTACAGCAAGACCTCCCTACTTTTATATTCAATCCCCCTCGCTCTGAAGGCCAGCATCCCATTTGCCTTCCCACCCTCCTTCCTCCGGTCCCCACCCTCCTTCCTCTCAGCAGCCCCCTCCTGTTCCTGACCCTTAGAGTTAGCCAGTCTGGGGGGGGGGGGGGTGGATGTCTCTTGCACCCCATTGTCAATGACACCCTCCCTCCCCCTGATGAGCCTCAGTGTCTGTAGCTCAGAGGGCAGCTCATCTACCTTGAGCTGGAGCTCCTCCAGCAACCAGCACTTACTGCATACATGGTGACATGGAAGGAACCTGGGGCCACCAGCTCCCACATCATACAGAAACAGCACATCACATGCCCCTCCATTATTCCCTGTAGTAATATTGAACAAATTCAACACAAACTTACCTGGCCCTTTTCTCCAAAGCCCTTTGATCCTAAGCTGACTAACAGGTTTCTTTGCACTTATTTCGCATTAGGATCACCTAATGCTTATTTCAATCTCCAAGCCGCTGTTGTGACATCACTTTGAGAATATGCTAATAAGTAGCCCAGGATATAAGTCATGTAACCAGCAGACATTGTTCTGAGGAGCTTTCAGTTTAGCTAGCATCATTTGATGTGAAGGCGTTGTGGCTGGACTTCTCTGCAAACAATAGCTGTTGAATGTTTACTTTAAATTTGTCTGCTGAACAATCCTGTGCTACATTTTCAAGTACCAGCCCTGTAAGAGATTGTTAAGTTTGTTCCAGGCAAACATATTAACAACCGCCACGCTATCATTGAATTACCTACTGCTGGCTGCTCCATTAGGAATTAGAATTATGGCCAGTGCTGTATAAACATTTTATAAAAATGCTTGAAGTAGAAAAAATTTGCAACCTAGAAGGCTAATAATGAGATGTTTCTGGAATTGAGGGTGGCGGGAAGACAGCTTCTCAGCCAAAGTAGAAAATTGAAAGATAGCATTTGAATTGCAAGTAGAACAGAAATAAATGTTTAATTGTGCAACTAATTTTTATAGTAATAAACATATCACTAAACCTATCACACTATGAATGTCTAAATACACAAAAGAAGTAAAAGGCATACAAAACTGAACATCATTCCCAGTAGATGAGGGATATGCAATAAAGATTTTGGATATGCAATCAAATAATTGAAGATAAGTTTATTTTGAACAGGAATAGTTCAGGAATATACAAATCATAAATTTACAGCACAGACTCCCTTATTTCCTGATACAGGTGTAAGGAAGTTTGCTTAAATCCTCACAATTAACAAAAATGCATAAAAATACAGGTGCTACAGCTTCCTAAGAAATGTAATACAAATTAAAAATACTTGTGCACCTCTACACTTCAATGCTATGAAACTGATAAGGCAGCAAATAAGGCAAAAATAAAGTTGATTTTAAAGATAACACAAGTGTAAATTAGACTGTGAAATGGAAATCAACTGCTGAACAACGTACATTAACATTAAACAGTCTCAAGATGCCTCATAAAGGCACGAGGAAAGAAGTGGGATATATTTAAAGGTGTGGAATGCTGGTCAATAATAGACACCCTTTAAATAATCACTTATCAATGGCTTGCCAAATGCACAGACCATCAATAATATAAATATTAGTGTGTTGATCAGAAAAGCAACTTGATAAGTATAACAAGGGGTAAAATGATTTAATACAGGACTTCAAAGACATCATAGGTTTATTAATCAAAAATCTAATAAAAATAAGGAATTTAAGTGGGTAGTCAATTTTCATCAATTCTTACTTAATATTTTAATAGGTTCAGTCTCCTCTCCACCCCTCAATCTGACTACTCTTCTAATTTTGTTTCCTTAAGTGAATTGCTCCTTCAGGGAGCCAGCAGATACAACTGGCCAAATGACCTTCTCCTGTGCTATAACCATTCAATGATTCTAAATACGAACATAGCATTCACAGGGCAGAAAGAACTGTCAAGTTCTTAACACAATGTAATTGATAATAGTTAAAAATGTGGTAGAGATGCTGCAGTCCAATCCACAAAAAAACCCACTGGAGTACTGTGTGCAGTTTTGGTCACCACACTTACGCAAGGATATTTTGGCCTTGGAGGGAGTGCAGAGGAGGTTTACTAGGCTGATACCGGAGTTGAGGGGGTTGAGCTATGAGGAGAGGCTGAATAAACTAGGCTTGTACTCGTTAGAGTTTAGAAGAATGAGGAGAGATCTCATTGAGACGTATAAGATGATGAATGGGATGGATAGGGTAGAGGTGGAGAGGCTCTTCCCGCTCAGAAAGGACAGTAGGACTAGGGGGCACAGCCTCAAGATAAAGGGGGGGCGGGGGGGGGGGGGGGGGTTTAGAACGGAGTTGAGGAGGAACTTCTTCACTCAAAGGGTGGTGAATCTCTGGAATTCTCTGCCCGTTGAGGTGGTGGAGGCTGCCTCGCTAAATATTTTTAAGACGCGGGTTGATGGGTTTTTGATAAGCGAGGGGATTAAGGGTTATGGGGAGAGGGTGGGAATGTGGAACTGAGACACGACAGATCAGCCATGATCTTATTGAATGGCAGGGCAGGCTCGAAGGGCTGGATGGCCTACTCCTGCTCCTATTTCTTATGTTCTTATAATTTTATGATGCAATCAGTGTTATTGAGGATGCCTTTGTGGAAATCCTTGGCATGCTCGAGTAAAGCAATCAATTAGTGTCACACAATTAGCATGCTGGAAAAACTGGACATTCTCAATGCCTTTATTCGATAGTTTTCCATCAATCTGCTCATCTTGCAACTGCACAGGACAAGAGTCATTCAGTACCTCATCCATGTGGTTCATTCCACACATGCCAGTGACCTATTTGAGAAACCAAACGCAAAATGATCTTCCTCAAATGTTCAGGATTACATGCAATATTACACGTCACCGGGAACCAAACAGGAGTAGTAATCCTAATTCTCTTTTTGCTTGCTGTTCTGTAACCCACAGCTGGTGCTCATGCCAACTACATGTAGACTGATACCAGCAAAGTCTAGGGATCAAACACGGAACATGCTGTCAGCTCATGTTATACTCCGTGCAGTATTTGCCCAAAAAGCCATAAACAGTATAAACAGGTTACACATGAAATGTTAACCTGTATTTTCACTTTACTGATACTGATGTAATTGTACAGTAATTGCAGCACAGTCTTTGCTCAGAATATTAGAAGATGCTTAGTTGGTCTCTAGTCTTGGAGCACTGAAGCTTATTCTAGCACCCTTTCTATCACTCAGGCTAAAATTAGATAAGATCAGAAAGAAGGAGTCAGAATGACTTCAGTGCCATATGGTGTATTTACTGCTGAACAACTTAAAAATACTTGTGCACCCCTACACTTCAATGCTATGAAACTGATAAGCAGCAAATTAGGCAAAAATAAAGTTGATTTTAAGGATAAAGCAAGTGTAAATTAGACTGTGAAATGAAAGTCAACTGCCGAACAACGTACATTAACATTAAACAGTCTTAAGATGCCTCATGAAGGCACGAGGAAAGAAGCAGGATATATTTAAAGGTGTGGAAGGCTGGTCAATAATATACACCCTTTAAATAATCACCTGTCAATGGCTTGCTAAATTCACGGACCATCAATGATATAAATATTAGTGTGTTGATCAAAAGAGCAATTTGCAAGGTATAACAAAGAAGCCACAACATATCAATTATTTTGGGTATGATAAATTTTAAAATAAACATTTAATTTCCGAGTCATTGGGAGAACTAACAGCTGCTGACAGGAATGGATGCTCCTTAGTTGAAAGTGATTTTTGTGGCAGTTTCAATTACATGACAGAATGTAAAGATCAAGCACACTTCTGCTTTTCCTTCATCTTTTGTTGTTTGGCAAAAAATGAGCAACATTGAAAGAGGTATAATAATATGCTGGTCAGCATGTTGGCATGAAATTTCAAAACTTTTTTCTTTTACCAAGAATTAAGCCAAAATTGCACTTTAATCCTGCATATTTCTTCATCAGTGTGAAAGTTAACTTGCTATTGTAACTTCTACAAGAGAAATGCAGATCATGTACAAAAAATGAAGTTCAGATGTGAACAAGCTTTTAATCAGTTTCTCACTCATTTTTGCTAACATTTGTCAAGCAGGAATGAGCATGAACTATTAAAAGTACCAATTCACAGAATAAAAAAGTCACACTCAACCACGCGAAGTCTTGTGCTCAATAATCAGTAATTTGATTCTTTCATAGATTTACACATGGGTGCTATGCTATTAAAGAACCTTGGATTTTCAATAGTTTGTGATTTTCTACATTAATCTCTGCCCTATTCCTGACATAAAATAACTTAGTGATCCTTCTTAGTGAAAGTTGGGCACTCCCACAACTGAAGCTCTGCAAAGATACACATTCCTTAGCAGATCATGTAAGAGTTGCTGTTTTCTGGAGTCCGTTTAAAAAATCCAGCATGGACCAATAAGCTCTCCACTTGCTGAGGCTAAATATGAATATTCAAGTTGAACTTGAATCTTTTTCCTGTCTTGTGACTCCGTTATAATTTTAGTTTGAGGATTCCTTCTTTTGTACCTCCTTAACCAATACCAGAACTTTGGATAAAAATAAAATATAAAGTCAATAGCTGTACATCCATTAGCGCCATAATTAAACTAAATGAACAAAATTAGAGGAAAAATGCAATCAGATTTTATAATTTTGTGAGGCCTTGAAAGTTAAATTCAGGGTTAAAGAAATTGCGTAATCAGTGGCTCAATTGTCTCAAGAAATCCTAATCATATGTTTGGCCACGTGTGTTCAGTATTTCACTGAATTCGAGTTAATCAGAAATGACTTGGGTGTGAATATGTTCTGTTTACATATCTGTGCGATGATAATCAGGACTTGAAAGCCCGTAGCCAGGTAAATAAAAGGTATTTTCCAACTGTTGTGAAGATTATATATTTGTGACAATTGTAGGAATCATATATTGATTTGGAAGAATGTCTAAATATTGTTAATAAATATAACCAAAGGAGTGTGTAACAACAACTATAATGTGTAAACTGATGGACATTTTCAAACTAAAAAGCTGGACACTGATAATTAATGTGAAAAATGATACTTTTGCAGTAACAAAAATAAAGTTATGAGCAGTGAAAATAATAAAGGCACTGATGTGTGTGTTAATTGGATGAACTGCTTAATTGGTGAATTGATCCATGATTTTTTGATGGTTTGTGAATAAGTAGCTTTATTAACAGCTAAATATCCCGTTATAGAGCCCAAGGGGATTCCATTAGCCTACAGTGGCGTTGTTTTTAAAATAAGTAGCAAAGAGACTAATGTTTAGTGTTATAAATGGGAACCATAAGCACCATTTCCATTTAGTGCACTCACGTTTACTGAGCAACTAAAACGTGACAAACTTTCTTCCTGTTCAAATAGTCATATGTGCACGTTCTGAAGCAGTATCAATGTCCGTCACAAAACTAGCAGCTAAAATTCATTAAGAAAGCTTTGCTAAATCCAACTTCTTTTGTGCAATGGCTCTGGAATGCAGAAAGGTCATCATCAAACTCATTTCCCAAGCTGGACAGTCCAATGTTGAGGATGTTAGAGTTCTTCCAGAAAGGCCACTTGTGTTTTAGCAGTTACACTTTGTAGATTAAGCTGCTGAATGAAAGGGGAAACAGAAAAAATTGCTAATGTTATAAATTTTAAAATTGTTCACATACTTTCCACATGTGCAAGTATACCCAGGTTTCACTCGAGTATAGCAATGTAACCTAGTATATATATGGCAAGCAACAAAAACAAAATGCCAACACAAGTATAAATGATGTTCCAAAGTGCTATATAATTAATGGAATGGTTGTTGAAGTGCAATTATTTTGCACGTAAACTTGTAGACAATTTATACACACGATAGTATCATAAAAAGCAATATAAGAAATAGTAATCTGTTTTAATGGTAACGATTGAGGAAAAAATGTTGACTAGGACACAGGAAGAAAATTCCATGCTCTCTGTCCAACAACACAACTGTATCTTCTATGTCTGCCTGAACAGGCAGGTGAAGTTTCAGTTTAATTTCTCATTCTAAAGGCAGCACCTCTGGCAATGCAGAATCTTCTCAGGACAACCCTCAAAAGCTATCCTAGTCCTGAAGCCATAGTCTTCTGATTCAGAGGTGCAAATATTACTGTAGAATCAACTGAGAACTTAAACCTGTATGTCCACGACTTCATTTAGCATGCTTTAGACCAAAGCTGCTCAAATTATTACCACAAGGTGGCCACATTTTATCTTTGGCACACTATGAGCTGCAATACTAAAATGAAATATTTTTCCAGTCAAATGAAAACATGATCCCTTGTACATGGTAACAAAACATTTGAAGCGCTATCACACAACTTCTAATTGAAGTATTAGATCTGATGAATATGTATATATATATATATATATATATATACATATATACACACACATACACACCCACACAATGAAAACATACCACCTTTAGTGTGAACACTGGACAAATGTTCTTATTTACAAGACGAGATAAAACTTTCTGCATAGTGGCAAGTCTAACTCTTTATAACTAAAACTAATAGCTTAAAAACGCTTTATACTTACCTTCTGCTAGCCACTTCAAGTTTTTGCTTTCCATTTGCCAAGCCTCCAGCAAACAGTGAGATCCAGGTGATGGAGGTGGTGAGGGGCAGTTGGTTGGAGGCAGCGAGAGGTGGTTGGCTGGAGGCAGCAGTTGGGAGATTCCGGGTGGAAGTTGCGATTGAGTATTCGGGATAGCAGTGGCAAGTGCGAGATTCAGAGCGGAAGTGGCAAGCGGGAGGGTCAGGGGTAAAAGGTGTGAGCGGAAGGATTGGGGTAGAGGGTGTGAGCGGCAGGGTCAGGGGAAGAGGACGCGAGCGGGAGGGTCAGGGATACAGGGCGCAAGTGGCACGGTCAGGGGTATAAGGAGTGAGCAGGAGGGTCAGAGTAGGGGGCACGAGCAGGAGGGCCGGGGTAGAGGGCGCGAGCAGGAGGATCAGGAATAGAGAGCTTGAGCAGGACAATCAGGGTTAGAGGGCGTGAGCGGGAGAGTCAGGGGTAGAAGGAGTGAGGGGAGGATCGGGGAGGAGGGAGCAATAAGGAGGGAGAGTCAGGGTTACAGGCAGTGAGTAGATGAGTCGGGTCAAGGCAGCAATCAGGAAAGTCAGAGGGAAGGAGAAAGCAAGAATGTTGAGGGGGGGGGGAGAAACCTGAAAGCTTAATGAGCGAGAGGGTTGCGGGGGAACAGCACACAGAATTAATTAGTAGGACTGAAAGGGGAACCAGTAGGTATAGTATACATGGATTTCCAAAAAGCAAATTTCACAAAATAATAATTTGCAAAATAAGGTTGGGGTAATATATTAGCATCGATTTTGGTTAACAAAGAGTGAACACAAACGTTTTAAAGTTGATAGGCAGTGAATAGTGGAATGCCACAAATGTCAGCGCTGGCACCTGAACTAGTTACAATCTATATTTATGACTTAGAAGGAAGAGAGAATAATGTGTCAAGTTTTCTTATAATACTAAACCAGGTGGAAACATAAGGTGTAGAGGGAACACAGGCTCTGCAAAGAGGCATAGACAGGTTGGTGAGTAAACAGCAAGCTGGCAGATGGAGAATAAATAGGAAAATGTGAACTTATTCACTTTGGCTGTAAGAATTTAAAAGCAGAATATCTTTTAAAGTATGAGAAACCTGTAAGTGGTAATGGTCAAAGAGATATTGGGTGCTTGTACAAGGAATGCACAGCTAGCATACAGCAAACAATTAGGAAGCCAGATGGTATGTTGGCCTTTCTCGCAAGGGGGCTGAAATACGAGAATAAAGAAGCCTTGCTACAATTGTAAAGGGTTTTGGTGAGGCCACAGCTGGAATACTGTGATCAGGTTTGGTCTCCACATTTAAAGGATTTACTTACACTGGATGTGGTACAGTGAAGATTCACTAAATTGGTCCCTGAGGTGAGGAGGTTGCCTTATGATGAGACTGAGTAATTTGGGCTTTTGTTCTCTGGAGTTCAGAAGAATGAGAGACTATCTCATTGAAATCTACAAAATTCGGAAGGGGCTTGATAGGGCGGATGCTGAGAGATCGTTTCTGCTGGTCAGGGAATCTAAAACAGGTGGTGTCTCAGGATAAGGGACTGATTATTTAGGGCTCAAATGAGGAGAAATTACTTCACTCACAGGATTGTGAAGCTATAAACTTTTGCCCCCAAGCCATTATGGATGCTTCTTTGTTGAATACATTTAAGCCTGAGATAAACAGATTTTTCTCAGGGATATTGGGATATTACAAACCACACAAAAATGGAAGTATGCTGTTAGAATGCACTTTAAATGAGGATACCTGTACACATTTACAAAATCTTTCATAAACTTCACACAACCCCTAGCAGACTGCTAGTTGGACAGCCCAGATCAGGTGCTTCAGTGACACATATCCCTAGACCCCACCTTTGCCAGGCATCATCTGTCCCCGAAACTCTCATCAGTGCTTTTGTTACCCTCAGACGTGACTATTCAATTGCACTTCCGCTTGGACTCCAAATTTCCGCTCCCGATACACTTAAACTTATTCAAAACTCTCTTGCCTTTATCTAAATTTCAAGGCCCCTGTACCCACTGACCCACACTAACTCTTGGTTGCCCATTGTCTTGACTTTAAAATTCTCATCCTCGTTTTGAAAGCCCTGCATGTCTCTGCCCCACCCCTACCTATGTAACCTGAATCATTCCTACAACCTTCCGAGATATCTGTGCTCCTCCAATTATGGCTTCTTGAGCACCCGCAATTTTAACTGCTTTGTCAATGGTGGTTGTGCTGTCAGCTACCATGGAACTAAACCCTGAAATACTCTCCCTAAACTGTTCCATCTCTTTTTCCTTTTAGGGCACTCCTTAAAGCTTATTTCTTTGATTATCAGCCCATATGTCTCCTTATGTGGCCCAGTGACAAATTTTGTTTGTTGACATTACTGCAAAGCATGCAAGGATGTTTTACCAAGTTAAAGGTGCCATATAAATGCAAGTTGGGTCCTACTTTTCAACTTATGTCCCCACTTTGTTTGCACAACAAGTTGGGACAATACAGATGGCAGCATGTACTATTCTACAATTCAGAACAGAATTTCTTCAACTTCTACAACTTACCAGAAGGGAGTCAGTCCTAGGTATGGAGCCAGTAGAGGAAATTGACTGGGCAGTTGCATCAGTCACATTTCTGTATTTTTGATATTCTATTTGCAATGAGAATTATTTTGAAATGTGCTTTTATGTTAATACTTGTTTTAAGTGGATTAAATTCAAAAACCAGCAAGCATGTATTAGGTTTCATCCCAGATGAAAGACAGTTTGACACCCCAGCTACTATTCACACTCATCTTTCAGCTCCGTGCCAAATTAAACTTGTTATAGCCATTCCTGCAGGATGGTCATTGATTTTTTGGACTGAAATAGTTTGAATAGGGTTTTCAAAACAAGATTCACAGACATAAAAGTCAATTAAGCAGCAGACTGCTGCACGTAAGTTAGAAAATACAGAAGACTGCAGTGAGAATGGATGGGTCCTGGGCTCCAGGACAGGATATAGAGGGATTACTTTGTTTCAGTTAAGCAATGCAACCATTAAGGTGAAACAGTAGCACGTATTCCTTTTTTAAATCTTGTGAACATGAATACTGATGAAACTCTGATCATACCTGTTGCCCGTATTTGTTTTTTATATTCATTCATGGGACATGGGTGTTGCAACCTTCAGGAATGGCCAGTTTTGTACTTCAGTAACAGCAGTTCAGACAGTCATGTAAGGGGAAGCCAAACAGACTATACCATTTGGGACCATCTATGGAGCAGTCCAGAACCCATACCTGCATGACTGACCTGAGAACCCCAAAGGAAAGAATGGCCAATCCAATGCCCCTTTAATGGAGGCCACTCCTAGCTACATGCTACATTACAGCGAGCACTCACTGAAACATGAGAAATTGGGCCTCCAATTTACAACAGCCTCTGCATTCATCTTGATGCATTCAACATAGTTGAAGCTACTAAGTTACAGCAAATGCTGACTGAAACTCCAATTCACTTCTGATCATTTCCTACTAAAATCTTACAATAAACAAGTGAAATTATATTTATGCAGTGCTTTTAACTTAATGCTTATCTAAGGTGTCCCTAATTTATTTAACAATCTGGGGTTTCTCTGATTCTGAAATTAATATAAGGAAAACAAACTGACATAATCAATGGTATGTTTTGTTCTGTTCTAGACATAGTGGCATTTATGTAGAATAACCTTACTACAAATACAACGTTCACTTCCTGAACCATTATGCAACCTTTGCTGTTTCTCAACGGCACTTAGACATTCATGGAAGAGGACAAATAGGTATTGCGCGTATTAAAATAAAACGGTTAGATACTTCGAACCTTTATTTCCTCACTGCTGCTGTGCTAACTCAATGGAATTGGTACATTTCGGTAGGACTATACATAATCATCCTTTCTCATGTTTTCTGACAATATAATACACCTATTACAATGCTGCAATCAAACACAATAGCTGAGATTTTCACCAAATAGTCACTGCTAATGCTAGAACCTAATGATGTTATTTTGGTCTTTAAGTCAACAATTGCATTTTTGGAGAGCTTAAATGTTTAGAATAGGTTATAATAGCAACAACCTTAATTTCAGAGTTTGGGTACATGACCAATTTGTATAGAAATGCAAAATTAATTCTTTGTTTTAACGTAAATGAAGCAAAACAAGAATTATCAACTGTGGAAAGCAACAAATTGGCAAGTCAACAGGCATCAAACTACATTGCCAATCTGATGCCCCAATAATTCCATCTGTTGTGCGTAGCTTTCTTACTTTTCTTTATGCTTGTCGTCACAAGTGCTCTCTTCATCCTCACTGCAAAATTAAAATGGCATTTTGTGACAAGCCCCGTGAGACTTCACACATTAACCCACAAAGTGTGGTTGCTGATGTGCAACTCCATGCTTCTAATCTCATCTCGGGCAGCAAACAAATTATATTTTTCCCATGGGGAGGAATAAATACAACAAAACTCAGAGATTATGCCAACTGTGGCTACTCCATTTAGCTCCAGGCTTATGTCAATGCGGCTATAAAAACAATGAACTATACAGGGGGATGCAACAGGCCTACCGAAAAAGTGACCAACCTATCAACCCAATAATACAATGGATACCAATTTATTTTTAAAGTGGGAATCATTAGGGCTTTTACGAGACCACATCCGGGATAGTGAACAGCTTTGCTTTCCTTTCCTTACCTAGGAAGGGATATACCATAGCTTGTGATGTATAAAGTAACCTGGTGTGAAAGATGACTCCCTGTTTTCAGCACCAAAAATTATATTTAGGCCTATTCTCTTTTTCTGCTAAGAAATACGATTCTCGCATTTGGAATCGGCCCTAAAATGTCACCTCCGAAATGCATGATCCACTCACCTTTTTAAGTCAGCGCATGGGATCAAGTGGACGATTTGGGCCATGTTCTTAAGATGATGCATGGGAGTTTAAACACGCCCACCCCTGCATGTGGCAAATGACGAACAGAAATGAGTCCTCAAACTAAAAGAATTAAGTACAAAGCTTGTTCCAAGCTATAACATTTGCTAACTTGTCAAACAACTGTGCTCCATTAAGGGTATTCAGTTAGTGAAAAGCTGGCGCAAGACTGGAAGAAAAAGGAGGAACTGGTGCCTGAAGATGATGCCCAAGACCAAATGCATCATCAGAAAAGGGACCAGATACTGGCCTGATCTTGAGCACATGGCAGAATGGGTCCCCAAAAATTGTCAGAATGGTTACATTGTCATGAGAAATATAATGCATGTACACACACTTAAGTGGGCTAATTCAAATCCAAAGTTCATAAAAGATTTCCAAGAAACAGCTAGTTGGTGTAACTGTTTTTTGGAACAAAAATGTTGAGTGCTGCAGCAGAAGACCAAAATTGTTCAGAGGCTATCAATAGTGCTCAATGGTAAATGACCAATTTCCAGTGACTCATCATCGAAAAGCAATAACATCCACTGTGTTCCACTAGCAATAAAGATTAAACACCCATGAACTTTGATATGCCCAGCTCACAAACTGGAGCGTGGAAAAGTTCAAAAACAGCTCTAGCGAAGATCACAAGACATGAGAAGACAATATTCATGGTGGTAGTCTACATGGCCAATAGAATAAAATTAAAGCCTGTGGTCATTTCCAAATGTAAAACAATACTGAAAATCAAATTCCTTGTAGGAGTTTTTGTGCAATTCCCTGACAATGGATGGACGCACAAGGATGGAGTGAAGTTGTGGAATGAAGTGCCCCAGTGGTTGACTCAAAGGATGCAGCTTACTTGTATGGGTTACATTCCAGATCCCAAACAACAGGTGAGATCAAAAAGGTGCCTGTGAAGTTACAAAAGAGGGGTGTATAGGGGAGGGTAGTGACTAACATCTGTACTCCACGACTTGATATTCACACCAAATGGAATAGCTGACGATTGACAGAATGAACATTTACAAGGAGGGTGAATGTGTGCTACTCCATGTAATGTTTTGTGTAGTTTTGTCATCAAATTGTGGGATGGTATTAATGCAGACAACCAGATCATTCAAAAGATGCAGAATGTCAAATTCAATGGATGGAGAGGAGAATATGTTTTATGGAAGGATTATTCTGAAACGGAAAGGGCCAAATCTAATCCAGGGTTATTGATGATTTTGGGCCCCACACACCAAAATTTTTTTTTCAACTAAAACAAAAGCAATAGTAGAAGCGGGAGCCAGTGACCTAGGGGTATTGTCACCAAAATCCTGAATAATCCAGAGACCCAGGGTAATGCTCTGGGGACCCAGGTTCAAATCGCATCTCAGCAGATGGTGAAATTTAAATTCAATAAAAGTCTGAAATTAAAAGTCCACAGATGGCCACGAGACCATTGTTGATTGCTGTAAAACCTCATCTGGTTTACTAACGTCCTTCAGAGGAGGAAATCTGCCATCTTTACATGGTCTGGACTACATGTGATTTCAGACCCACAGCAATGTGGTTGACTCTTAAAAGTCCTCAGAAATGGGCAATAAATGCTGAACAGCCAGTATTTAGCCAGAAGTAATTTTGTGAAGATGAAAGATGAGATAACAAGAAAATGCAAATTTGCACAAGAAAAAACTCAAATGCTACATTCTATTTTCCTATATGCCTCAGAAACCTGGACACTAAGTAAAAGAGACCTTTAAAATATGGCTGCTAAGATGTGCTAAAAATTCCATACATAGAACATAAGACAAATGAAGAAATGCTCAAAATTGCAAGCGCAAAAAAAACTCTTAAAAAGCGACACACAGAAAAGAAAATGTCAATATTTTGGCCATTTGATCAGGGCTGAAAACTAAAGAGATCTATTTTAAAGATGTGGAGGACAGCAGAATGAGGAGTCAACCTAGGCATAGCTGGGTGACAGATGCCAGAGTGAGTTACAGTGAATGTGAGAGGGTGGAGTGTAGCATATCATGATAGATTGCCTTGCAGAAGTAGTTACAAGCAGCAGCAGTAAAACATCCATAAAATGAATAAAAAGCTTAAACTTATTTTGCAATGACTACATGAGGCAAGAAAGAACTGCGCAATGCATAATGTTGGCAACTTTAAAGCAATACTCAGGTTGGACTTTAGGGAGTCTTCAGTACAGCATAGTGGCCCCTTTCCTATATATTCATTAAACAAAAAACTCCACTTGTATTCTTGAAATAATTTTTGAATTGTACATTAATACATAACTTTTTTTATGGAAACACGATATATTTTGATCATATACTACATTCAAAACAAAAAGAAAAACACTATACCAGTTTTTTAGTTTGGCAATGTGTACTTTGGGGGCAAGGCAATTGGTTTCATCTTAGTTCTGTGGTTTCATTTGACAGAGGTTCTTGAAATAGCAGTTGCATTACAAAGCTATGTTCATAGTGAAAAATCATTAGGTGATTGCCCTCTGAGTATAGCAGCCATGAAGGTGGTGCAGGAGACGCTCAACTAAGATAATACTGAAAATGAGGGTCTATAATGAGGAGACTGCTGCTCTTTTCATCAGAACATAGAAGGTTAAGAGGTGTTCAAAATAGGTAAGGATTTTTAATAAGATAAAATCACTGAAAACTAATTCACCTGATCCACGAGTTAGTAACTAGACTAATAATTTAAACTAATAAACATAACTCACATGGTCTAACTTATAGCCAGTGAAAGGATATAAAATTTAGGTGTACATATACAAGTACATACTGCACACAAGACTTGTAACATATTAAAATGAATATTTAGTGATATTACTATTAGTCGAAGTCAGCACATTATATGTTAAATGAGTGTAAAGGTAATATACCTGGAGATGACGCTGCAAGCATAACGTCGTATGATCAATTGGGTACCTTGAGCTTGGACCTAACAGTATCACATAAGCTCAAGAAAACAATAATCATTCCTCCACCCCAGACTCCAGAACAAGATTTTTATCATTAATCCATGCTGAGTTAAATCTCTGGATATACCCCTTCCCCAAAGAGTAGTGGTTCAACTGTGTACCCTGGACCCACTCAGAGCCAAACAACTGACTGTGACCAAACAATCCACTGATGGCTGTAGTTTCCCCTCACAGCCTGCTTCATTTCCCTTTTAACAGCAAGCTCCTAACCGTTTCCTATCCATAACACTAACTGGCTGTAATTGTTCTTCTCCAACAGCTGGCTGCTTCATGCCCAAATCTCCCTACTTCCAACAACCTGAATATTGAAGCTATATGCATGTATATAAGCGATAAATACCCACATTCATGAAAAAAAACTCACATTACTGAGAGGCGTGTAAGCATTTTCATCGAATTCCATATTCTCATTACTAGGGATGCCCATGTTAGCATGTCGTTCCTCCAGTTTCAGAGCTTCAATTTCAGTCTTTAGTTCCTTCAGCTGTTCTTGCAAGTGTTTGCTTTTCTCCATGTATTCCACACTAAGGAAACCGTAAACAATGAAAGCTAAGAATACTGTAAATGTCACTGTCTCTGCAAAATTTCCCAGTATGAGTAAAGGAAATCTCTGACGCCTTTTTGCTAATTTGCAAGTTCCTGGTTCCATTAATGCCCAAAGATAATATTGTAAATACTAAAAGTAAAATTAAATATGTTTTATAGCTAAACACAAGTTAAAGGTTAAAATCACTTCAATAAATGAATCATTTTTAAATACACAGAAAAATCTCAGCATCTCTACCACAATGCTGTCAATTGCGTAGTCTTCACTTCAGTACCATCAAACCCAAATCATTGCCCAACATTTCCCAGACTTACTATAGGTTTGGTACCGACCACATTCCTCAAAGTTTGAGAGGTGGAATAATCAGTTAATGTCTGGTTCTGGAGACATTTATAAGCTAGTTGAATAACTTAAATACGAGTTCCACCATTGAGTTCCTAGACACCATCCAAAAACTAGGTTTCAACGCTCAAAATGCTTACTGTGTTTTACTGTTTGCTAACTGCATTGCCAACAGATGGGATAAAACTACAGCAAATGCTTGAAGCAATTTAAAACTGGTTCCTGTCTGGGAACTCACCAAAGGAAGCACAATCTGAATATGAAGTTGAGGAAGTAACTCAATGAGGTAGTGTCAGAGGGTCTTATCAGGCTTTGGATGGGCAGAGTCAGCAGGAGTAGGTCAATAGGGCAATAGGATCTTGTTAGGCAAGAGGTTTCAGTAACAGAACGCCAATAAATGTTAAGACAGAACAAAAGCTGAGCGCACAGACTGAACAAATTAGCATGGGGAGAAAACTAATTGTTGAAAAGACCAGGAATTATATTGAAAGCCCATTCATAGGAAAACTACAGTTTTGGAATAGAAAAGGCTCCATGGCATAAAGAAGAAAAATACAAGCTTAATTTTCCTGAGTGAAGTCATTAGTTTCCTTTCGTTTTTTCACCAATCCATTCTAACAATATACGAGCAAATCCTAATTAATAAACTTGTATGCCAGCAATCAACACAGTGTGCCCGAGGTGGGAAACATTAACCAATTAATGATAGAGAATTTATATAAATTTGATTTTAATTAAACATTGCACATCAAGTTAACAGTGACCAGCTTCAGAAAGAAGTGTTAGATGAATTGAGATACAAAATAGTTCTGCTAGATGCAATGTTTTAAAAGCATTTTACGGCACTGTTCACAGTAAATCTAGGAGCTGATGCCCAGGAGCAAGCTGTTGAACATCATATCATCTGCTTCTGGCTCTCTTGTGCGTATACACACTTAATTTTGCACATATTCTCCGTCTCCAGCACACAATCCCCCCTCCCTCCTCTCTCTTGTCCTCGGTCATGCTGTTTTAGAACAATAGTGGTGTTGCGCTTAGTACTGCATGATGCTTTAAATCAGGGCTATTGATTTACAGTGACTGAGTAGCTTTGAAAACCATTTGTATTAGATGGTGGTAAGATAGTTAAACAAGGTTTTGGGCACTAAATCCCAAAGCTCTTTGCCTTTTTCATGGCAACCACAAATTACATAATCATATACAAGTTACAACACACAGAAATAGGTTATTCAGTCTAACAGGTGTACGCTGAGGTTTATGTTCCCAGTCTCTTTCACTGTATCCTATAAATACACTGGTCTATCCCTTTCTAATCATATAATTACCTAGCTTCCCTTACATATGCTTCAATTAATCCATATGGTAGCATGTTCCATATTTCAAATCCTGAATATCTTCATTGGTTCATTAGTGGCTACCTTATATTTATGACCCCAAATGCTGGATTCCCTCACAAAGGGTAAACATCTTCTCTGCATTTAAAAGATTAAGCAATGTATGAAAATACATTTTAAATAATAAACTACTGCCATGATCAAGTTGTATTGGCACAAAGTTGTAGTCAACCAGCTCTCGAAGTGGTTTGGCTTTATGGTAGAAGGCATCAGGCTTTACCAATAGATTGTATTAATGTCTGAAAGCAAATACCATTAGCTTGATTGTGTAATCATTTGTTATAACTGAGAAGCAGTACACTTGCACTGCGTCTGGTAGCTATAGTATTTTCAAAGAGGAAGTATAGCAGAAGGAAGTACCACCAACATACCGTTCTCGTTCTATCTCCATGGAGAGCCGCTTCATATCTGTGTCTTTGAAGTCAAATTTAAAAGACCCAGATTCTAGGTTCAGATCACCAACATCAGCAGGGGGATGAGCAGAATATGAAGGGATCATCTAAATAAAACAGATTGAAATATTGAGATAGAGAAAGGGCTTTACATTTATCTACTTTTATGCCTCCAGATACTGTTACACACATTCATGATCTCATGATATCCCTGAGCATGGCACAGCAAGATGTCCAAAGATGTGCAGGTTAGGTGGATTGGCCAAGCTAAAATTGCGCCTCAAAGGGACTAGCTAGAGTAAATGCATGGGGTTGTGGGGATAGGGCCTGGATGGGACTGTGATCGCTGCAGACTTGACAGGCCAAATAGCCTCCTTCTGCACTGTAGGATTCTATGAGCAAGAATCACTTTTGAAGTTTAGTCACCATGTTAGCTTTATAGACGAATTTTAGACGAGTGCAAAAATACTTTTTGAAAGTTTCAATAAAATTGATCATATTAAAAGCAAAAGTGTTAAAATATCAAAGTTTTTTTGAAGTTACTTACATGCACATGTATTGACTACAAGGAATCAAGCACACAAAAGTATACATCCCCATGAATTGTGGTCCAAAAATCTAATGGATAACTAGTTTTTGTCTGTTCACAAGCAATTTCTTCCCCATGAAAAACCACATAAGACAAGTCGTTCAGACAGTGGAATGGAAATTAATAGTAAAATCAGAAGTGTAGAAAAAATGTTACCAATAATGCATTCAGAAAAAAAAGGAATAAAACTTGTGTTTGTTAAACTAGTTTTCTCCCCAGAGTACATTTCAATTCTCCAGTCTCTAGTGTAATGAAGGATGATGAAAAGATGTTTAAATGATGCACAATACTGAATTTTCCAGAGACAAAAAATTTCTGAGTACTTGGAAGAAATAAACTGGAGCTGGTCGACTAGCATTTGTATACAATTTACATGAATGTTTTGGCACGTACTGGATAACTGGGTTTTGTAATCTCCAGCAGTCTGTGTTTGGCTCTTCTCTCTGCTTCTCTGGCTTCATTTAAATCCTGTTTTAGCTGTTCCGCTTCCTTGGACCTAAAATAAAGACATTTAAAATCAAAGAATGTAACAAACATCTTAAAAAAAAACTGAATCGGATGGGTAGGGCAGCAGAGCACCAATGCATTAATTCACAGAACAGCAATACAGCATGTGCCTATCTATAATATCCTACCTCAGCTTCTGAGAAGACATTATACAGATCTTAAGACAAATGCACAAAAGGGAAAAAAAAATGCACTGAACAAAAATTGAACAAGTCATCCTGAACCATTCTCAAGGAATCTTGCAAAAACACCTAAAGAACAACATTGGAACAGGTGGCCATTCAATTCCTTGAGCCTGTTCCACCATCCAATTAAATCATGGTTGAGTGGAACTCTATTTATCCAGCTTGCTTCCATATTTCTTAACATGATAAAGTGCTTCCTGATATCAAATCTGAGTAGCATAGGTATGATTTCAAGGCTACAGATCCTAGATCCAGACTTCAACAACAGAAGAAATAAGGTCTCTCTAGGTGCCCTATCAAGAACTTAAATCATCTTAAATATCTGAATTAGATCATCTCTTAGTCTTCCATTCCTGAAGGAATACATCCAGTCCTCCTAAGTGCTAGCCACAGAATGTTGATTACCTGACTTTTAGTAGGGAACTTTTCATTAAAATGAAGCGTGATTAAGATGATGCTCAGGAGGGGGTGCAATGCCTCATCCTGGCAGCTTGGACCTTGTTTGATCAAGCCCAAGATGGGATGCAATGTCTTGTCAGATTGGATCTGGTTTGTCCTCATATGGGACCATGATTGGATGTGATTTGAATTGTCCTTTTCTGATTAGAAGTAAAGTACAGAAAGATACCAATAAAAAAAAGCATGTGGCAAAGAATTTATGTGGACAAGGGCTGGGTGAAAAAACTGATATGTTTTTTAAAAAATCTAATGATTATGTTTCATAAGTGATATACAAGATCATAAATCTGTAGCTTTGAAGCAGCATCAAAAATGTATACTGTGCAGATTGGACTGTAAGTTACAGCCGAGTGCCCTAATTTTCTAACAAAGGCAGCTTAAAATTACAACAGTTACCAGGATATGTCTGCTCCTTGATTACTTTAAACTACTTTAGCATCTGAAATTTGAATCCGCTCGCAGTCAGATCAGTAACAAAGCACTTTAGTGTGCCAACATACACGGTCATGGAAGAGCAGGATGTGGGTCCAGCATTTAAATTCCCTGCAAAACAAGCTTCTGATTTTAGGCCCATAGCATTATTAAAGTTCATAGGGCAGAAAGAAGCCATTCAAATCTAGTGAAGATAGGACCACTATGTCAAGTTTCTCCCCATAACTTTGTTTTTCCATGTAGGTGAATCCATGCTAAATGCTATCTGTGACTTTCATGGCACCAACATTTCTTTTACTGTTCTGGTTTGTCTGGGTTTTCGACAGATGCAGTGCACCCATGCACCTCTCAAGGCCTTAGAACACCCAAAGTTAATGGACCAGATTATCAGTATGTTTTGGGTACATCCCCATGGCAGGTCCATCGTCTTCCAGGTTTTGTACCAGGAAACAGTATTAGGAACAGAGCAGCTGTGTAAGTGGACATCAACCTCTGGCCTTCTGGCTGCTGCTCTTCCAAACATGACCAATTACAAGAGGTCTTGCCCTGCTGAGTTGGGCTTTGGACCTACTAATTTGCTGCACTGCTAGCAGGGCAGCTCACTTGGATATCCCCCACCGGTTTAGTAGCATAAATCTCATTCTACAACATGTGCAGAAAAAGCCAATTTAAAACTACACTGAATTAGCTTTTTCTGATTAGAAGTACTGAAAGATACCAAAGTCCAATCATGGCCGCCACATGAGGGACAAACCAGATCCAAACTTAAAAGACATTGCATCCCATCTTGGACTTGATCGAGCAAGATCCAGGCTGACAGGATGAGGCACTGCATCACATCCCGGACTTGACCTAATGTTTCATCTTAGCTAAGCCCTATCAAAAGATAATCAACATTCAGTGGCTGGCACTTAGGAGGACCAGTTGTATTCTCTCAGGTATAGAAGGTTAAGAGGTATTCTGATTGAGGTGAGAAGATTAAGGGATGAGACATTTAAGAGTAAAGCACCAGATGGGCGTGGAAACAAGAGGTGAGCCTTTGAAAAGCCAAAACTGGCTAAAAATGAATAGCTGGTTGAGGAAGAAGCAAACAAATAAGAAAGTAGCTCAGTGAAATGATTGTCAGGTAATTAGACAGGATGGATCGTGTGTGATTTTATTTCACTTTCAAAAAACGTGTTCCAGTGGAGGATCTTGCAGAGGCAGACTGGAAAGGGAGAAGACCACATCATGGAGATACATAGAACATAGAACACTACAGCACAAACAGGCCCTTCGGCCCACGAGTTGTGCCGATCACATCAACACCTACCAACCTACAGACCTATCTATAACCCTCAATCTCATTAAACCCCATATACTCATCCAGAAGTCTTTTAAAAGACCCCAGCGAGTTCGCCTCCACCACCACTGACGGCAGCCGATTCCATTCACTCACCACCCTCTGAGTGAAAAACTTACCCCTAACATCACTTCTGAACTTCCCTCCTTGCACCTTAAATCTGTGTCCTCTCGTAGCAACCATTTCAACCCGGGGAAATAGCCTCTGAGAGTCCACCCTATCTATTCCTCTCAACATTTTGTAAACTTCTATCAGGTCGCCTCTCAACCTTCGTCTCTCCAGGGAAAAGAGTCCCAGCTCCCTCAACCTAATTTCATAAGGCATGCCTCCCAGTCCAGGCAACATCCTTGTAAATCTCCTCTGTACCCTCTCAATAGCTTCTACATCTTTCCTATAGTGAGGCGACCAGAACTGCGCACAATACTCTAAATGAGGCCTGACAAGGGTCTTATAAAGTTGCAGCATTACCTCCCGACTCCTAAACTCAATCCCTTGATTAATGAAGGCCAGTACACCATACGCCTTCTTGACCACCTCCTCCACCTGCGAGGCCGATTTAAGAGTCCTGTGGACCCGGACCCCTAGATCCTTCTGCTCTTCAACACTACTCAGACTTCTGCCCTTGATAGTGTACTCGTTCATCCCGTTGGTTCTGCCAAAATGGACGACTACACATTTATCCGCGTTGAAGTCCATCTGCCACTTCTCCGCCCAGTCCTGCATCCTATCTACGTCCTGCTGCAACTTTTGCCATCCTTCCAGACCATCCACAACACCACCGACCTTAGTGTCATCAGCGAACTTACTTACCCATCCCTCCACTTCCTCATCCAGGTCATTTATGAAAATGACAAACAACAAGGGTCCCAGAACAGATCCTTGAGGCACTCCGCTGGTGACTGACCTCCATTCAGAAAAAGCCCCATCCACAACCACTCTCTGCCTTCTGCAGGCAAGCCAATTCTGGATCCACAAGGCCAAAGGCCCTTGGATCCCATGCCCTCTCACCTTCTCAAGAAGTCTTGCATGGGGGACCTTATCAAACGCCTTGCTGAAGTCCATGTACACTACGTCCACGGCACTTCCTTCGTCAATACAAGAGAGGAGTTCCCAATTTTAATCAGATGAATCTCCCAGATGAGATTCACCAAAGGAGAGAAAACCTGCTTAATCGCCATAGTAGGAAGCCTTAAAAAAAGGTGTCCCATATGCAATGGGGCAAGTGCAGCAACTCTACATGCCATCTCACTCAGCCCCAGAAGTATGCACAAGTGTTAGAAAGAGTTCAATGATGTTAACGAGCACTAGTAACATAACAGGCAGTCCATTCTCCCATTCTTTCCTTGATCATCAACACATCTTTAAAAATCAAAAACTGCACAAATAACTCTTCATATGTTAAGGGTGAGGAGCAGGGGTGAAGGCACTAACTCAGGGTCTTATAGTACATGTCATCATCTCCAAGACAACAATTAATTGTACACACATCATTGAAATCCCTTTCTCCATTTCCTCATATTCTTATCAGATCATTTACATCAGCTGCTTGCTACCACAGGGGAGCATACTTCAATTAAAAACCTTTGCCATATTCCCTAAATCTTGTTTCAGGAGAAACCTATACATAATGAGGGACAATCAGAAAGCTCACTAATGGAGAGGCAGATTCTGGAGATGTCATTAACTACCAAAAGGAGAGCCCAGATTAATGGGGTGGCACAGGAAGCAGTTTAATGACTTTGCACTTACCATGCTTCTCTCAAGATCATTCTTGTTTTCATAAATCCTTTTAGTTTTTTGTTTAGTTCTGTAGTTCGAGGACGGGGGTGGAGGGGAGGGGTGGTGAGGAGGAACAGCAGGGAACATCACACCAGAGGCTCTACATTTGTCCAAGCTAAAACGGTTAGATGGCAGGTAACCTCAGCCACTCCTCCCTCGCAGTTATCCTGCTAAGTTAAGACGGTAAACCTTTTCGAAACCCGCACCTGCTGTTGGTATGAGCAAGGACTCCCAACTTGCCAAACTTCTCTTCTCTCTCACTCGCAGGCCTGCGCTTTAATCCAGGTGTTGCAATGAATCATTATTTCACTGCTGAACACACTGATTATAGAACTTGTCAAAGCATTCTATTTACCTAAATGAAATTTGTAGATTAATTCGATGTAGGGGGTTTTTTTGCTTTCTTCGATGGCTTTTAAGTTGAATTTCCAGTATATCCTGGGTTCAATTCCGGCTTCGGGTCATGGTGCAGACTTTGCATGTTCTCTCCCCCCCACGTCTGCATGTGGTTTCCTCCGGGTGCTCCTGTTTCCTCCCACAGTCCAAAAGATATGCAGGTTAGGTGGATTGGCCATGCTAAATTGCCCATTAGTGTCCAAAGATGTGAGGATTAGGTGAATCAGCCATACCAAATTGCCCCTTAGTATCCAAAGATGTACAGGTTAGGGCGGATTGGCCATGCCAAATTGCCCCTTAGTGTCTAAAGATATGTTGGTTAGGTGGGTTGGCCGTGCTAAATTGACACTTTCTTCATATTCGATTCATACATTTCTATCTTCCTAATTTGTCTTACATTGAGTAAATCAGCAAATGGTAATGGTAAAGGGGGGGGGGAGAACTTGATAATTATAGGAAATGTCGTATAACTATAACGTTTAATGCTAACTCATTTCTTTCTTCATTTGATGTCTTCAAATAAAACTATATAGCAATTGCTTTTTATCCTCCAACAAAATGGCCAACTTGCAAATGTAATTTAACTAACCTCCTCTCCGATTCCTCCACTAGCTTGACAGCTATCAGCTCAGCCTCTCGCATCTTCTGTTCCATTAGACGCTTTTCCTCTTTAGTCTTTAGGGCTGTGACCTCCAGCCTTTGCCTCTCCTGCTCTGCCTCAGCAGCTTTCTGAGCGAGCAGTTTGGCCTCCTCCTCTGCAATCTGTGCCTTCTCAGCAAGTAAATCAGCTGTCTCCTCTGATCGGATCTGATTAAAAAAACATTAATTTCCAGAATGAATATCAATATCTTTGACAAAATTTAAGCCTTTTCTGTCCATAGTCTATGACTTTCTTTACTTTGGTCATGGTACATGACCAATTAAAACTGGTTACTTTGGGCTGAAAGGCAGAATGTACATATACATTTGATCAACCAACATTTGTTAAGACATCACATAGATCATTCGGTGTTTGGTTTGGATTAATGGGTCCAGCCATTCCATTTAATTGAAACAGTAAACGTGACTAACATTTTGGGAATGTTAATGCAATACTGAAAGTTGCATCTTGGATCAAGTTTCTGTGAGGGCCAGGATCAACCTTAAGTTAAGAGTTATCGCAGTAAATGCATGCTTATGTTTAAATGAAGGTTTACAATTAACCTTTGCACCATGCTATTTTTGTCGTCTGTTCCAAACTACTCTCATCAGAATATATGCAAGGAAGATGATATTAAAAAAGAGGGACTGACAAGAAGCAGCCAGTACACAACTCTGCATTCCATCTGGCCAGTTCCAAGACCAACACCTCGTATCACAAATGCTGAAATCTGCACAATGTTTATGTTTTGTAATGTCTCATCAAATCCAAAGTAAAACATGCTTGTGATCAAGGTTGGGCAAAAGCAAAGAGACAAGTAACTGGGAGTCAAGTAACACCTTGGGTTGTGGGAAGAAAACAAAGACACTTTCAAAGGACCTCTTGGCAGCAGAAGTTAACTTCTCCCAGGAAGAGGCATTTTCTGTTTGGTAGAAAAGTTGATGGGGAGCAGTAGTAAATCTGTAGAAAAGGCAGTTTTACCAGAGCCGACACGAGTGACATAACAGGGACTTATAAAAGGTTCAGATAAAGGAGTCTCAGAAAATCAGTGCTGTCAGGACTCAAGTAACTGGAGGGAGAGTGGAATCAAAGTGTGCCTTGCTGGTAGTAATTGTATATCATGAAAACTCCAAGAGTGGAATGGCTGGCACAAGCCCTTGTAACATTTCTCTTGGTGGTGGAACTTTACCAGAAAGAAGGGAAGAAATTTGAGACTGCTCTTGATTCCATATGTATGCCAGCATATTTATGATATTAGTTTAAACTGAAATTTATTTTAATTCAAGTATTATTCGCTACTTAACATTTGAATAATGCTGATTATAGTTAATTAATGTATAAGTTTTAAGAACTAACATCTCATCCTTTGATTTTTTTTTGCATTGGGGCTGCTTGGGGATTCCTTTTTTCTCAAACTGTTTTTGGTCTCTATGGAGATCGTTACACATTCAATTGCCCACTCCCTCACAAACCTTAAATTTAACCTCGTTGTACAATCTTGGACATATTACCAGAGCTAAGTTTATCAATTATCTTTAAGAATTTGAAAGTGTGCACGATAACTCCCTCAGCTTTCTCTTCCCAACGGTAAACAACTCAAAAGTTCTTCATCTCCCCTGATAGCTCATCTCCCTTAAATTAGATATAAGTTTGGCTACCCTATTGTGCACTAACTTTAATGCTCGATATGCAACCAGAGTCACACGCTGTGGGTGGAATTTAATTCCCCATCTGAGCAGAGGGCTAGGAGGAGGGGTGGGGGTACCGTATAATCAGATGGGAAGGCATGAGGTGAAGTTAGGGTTTCTAACTCTGGCAGAACATATTCCAGATGTGTGTGGAAGTGACGTCACAGAAAGGCAGTGATGTGGCATGAGCGGGTGAAACTAGAGAAATGGCCTGTGATGCAGAGAGAGAGGGAATGAACCTGCCGTCACTAAGTTTCATTACAGAGTCTGAACAATTCTTTCTCCTGCCAGCTGCTCTCAGAGGGTGGTAATTTGCAACATACCACAGTCCACCCAGAAACCACCAATTCAATCCAACACTAACTTACATTAGCAATTCCAATTAATCACTATGCCAGCATCCTGCCAGTCTCAACCGAATCTAACCTTGACTCAAAATCAGTGTCCGTCCCCAGTCGGCAAGAGCATCAACTTGAATTATTGGAGCAGTGATCATGCGGTCTGCAGGTTGTTTGGATTTTTCCATCAATATTTCCTCCACCTATGCTAGTTGGGCTTTTCCATGGATGGGCAGAAAGTTCCTAAACCAGGGAAAGTCAGGTGGTGCCTGAATACAGGTTATGATAGACTGACAGCCAATCCCTAAGATATGGAATGTCAGGTGGGACTCAAGCCCGTGCTGTGATTGCTGGCAGCCAATCCTTGAGGTAGGGAATGTCTGAACTGGGGCTGTGATTGCTGGCAAATAGTCCAAGCTGCTGACATTCTTCCAAAACGTTTTATTTGGCCTCTAAAAGATTGAAGCTGATTTATGGCAGCCTAATAATGACCCCTTGCCATGTCGATGCAGCTCTATTCCCAACCAGCCTTTGTTTTTCCCAGTTTAGCTAATATACAACCAACCTTAGAAATGTGCTCCCAAATCCATGCGATCCTACGTGGGCATGGCATTAACAGCTTTGCATTAGATCACATTCAGTTGATTTTCCTTGTCTACTGACCATTACTTTGTCAATAAGCATCTGAAAAATAATTTCCTGTCCTTATAAGAATCTCTCTTTTCTATAAATCCAGGCTCTTAAGAAACATTCATCTAATATCCTGCAGTATATAATTACATCAACAGCACTGATGAATAATATGTAAATTTTGTTAAGTCAATTAAAATTTTGCATGACTTGTTTTAAGTTCATACTGTATAGTTAATGTATTTTGAAAATTTTGAAACATGTGAACAATTGATATCAGCGTAAGCCTTCTGCACTGAACACCATGATTAAAATCACTTACGATTTCTTTTTGAGTGTTCTAAATGGATGGACGTAGGCTATAATGCAAAGCATAAAAGGCTAAAAGAGGAAACTCACAAGGGCTTCATTCGCTAGCCGAGACTCATCCTGTAACTGGTAAAGCCGTCTTTCCAGATCTTCTTTTGCCCTTTCTGCCTCCTCCCTCAACTTTTTCTCTCTGGCCAATCTTTGGCGTTCCATCTGAAAAATCCACATTTTAGGGAAAATATCCCTGTCATATCGAGGACCAGTATTAAATGAAAACTTTGCACATTATTTATATACGTCAAGATAGAACTAAGTCACCTTTTTTCTAGCCTTTTCTTCTCTGGCTTGAGCTTTCATCTGCTGGACTTCGATTGAATCTACTTTTCTTCTTCTCATAAACAGGTCATGGTTTCCAATGCATAACTGCAAAATCTGTAAATAGGCAGGAACAAGTGATATCTCATTAACCTAGTGAAGGGGAGTGTACAAATGACTACTTTACCATAAACTGATTTCATTTTACTTCATAGTGCGTGTTGGGGAAATTGAGGAATGTTAACAGGTAGCTATGATGAACAATCTGATTAGCTTTGTAGAAACAAGATGAAACCCGAAACTCTTTCCCAGAGTAAACTGAGCATCTGGTAAGTTTCTATTCTCCTCTCATCTGGATTTCCACAGCATTCTACATGCTAGAAAAGAAACGGTTTGCACAGTGATTTGTAGGCTTCCTTTAATCCACATTCCAAAAACACGTTTCTTGAAATTGTACCTCTTAAACAAAGCCCTTTCAATTCTCATGAAAATTAAAATGTTTATACTTTCTTAAGCAGGCCAAGTATTTTTAAAATGATTCTTCTCAAAGTGTCTTTAACCTTGCATATACTGGAATATTCATATTACTAACAAATACATTAACACTGTAACATGGTAACAGCGGTAACCCAGATTGCCTCTGTTCTTGGATCTCAATTGGAACCCCATATGAATGACAGTCAAAGTTAAAATGTTGGTTATAACACAAGTATACAGAATAAAGTGAGATACAAGTCACAAACAGGATTTGTTTTGACAGTGACAGTTGTCATGCTAAGCAAAAGTAGAAACCAGAGGTTGCAGACAGTAAAAATTATTGCACTTCTCTGATTGCCACTTATGACTTCAACCTGGCTTAATGGTGCTTATGATTAGTGACTGCATATTGCAACATAATATAACTTTAGATTGGCCATCCCTATTACAACCATTTGAAACAATTGGCATTTACATTTACTGTAAACTTACAACATAGTGAAAGTGTGTGGAACAATAGCAATCCAACTAAGAACACCAAACTGCAAGTCCACCAAGTCTGTGCCTTTAGTGCACTCCTTAGTGCAGAGTGTGGAAAGACCTGTAAAACATATTCTATGATGTGGAGATGCCGGAGTTGGACTGGGGTAAGCACAGTAAGAAGTCCCACAACACCAGGTTAAAGTCCAACAGGTTTATTTGGAAGCACAAACCACAAGCTTTCAGAGCACTGCTCGCTCCTTCATCAGGTGAGTGGGAATTTTTGTCTATTGTTAATTTTTGTCTATTTTGTCTATTCACAAACAGGTCATATATAGACACAATTGTGTTTGTGTCTATATATGCCCTATTTGTGAACACAACTCCCACTCACCAGATGAAGGCACAGTGCTCCAAAAGCTTGTGGCTTGTGCTACCAAATAAACCTGTTGAACTTTAACCTGGTGTTGTGAAACATACGCTAGGCAGGAGGAAAGCTGAACAGTTTCCATCTTTGTTGTTTCAGCATATCTTTGGCACCTCCTGAAATATCAAGGTCACCAATCACTAATTCCATCAGCATACACTCATTGCTAAGCCAAAGATGTCTGTGCTAGCTTGGCCACAATCATCAAATGGATGCCTGCCATATTACCAAAGATCTTCTTTACAGTGAACTGACCACTAGGTCACAAACTCATGGACATCTAGACCTCTGCTCAAAGACATGAAGATGGCATACACTGACGCTGACAACTGGGAGGCAGTCACTGATGGTCATGACCTCCGGAGGCTGATTGTTTGGAAAGGCATTGGAAGAGGCAAGCCAAACAAAAAAGCCCAGCTGGCCAAGAAAATAGCCCATAGGAAACAGAGGTCAGCAAATCGTGCAGCGTCTCAGCCCCCTGCCTTTCTCTGCAGCAAATATGGCAGAGATTGCCATGCCAGTGTGGAGTCTTGAGCCACACCAGCTGATAACAGAGATGACCATCGCAGTGAAAACCATCATCTTACAAGATGGAAGGCTGCCATGATAATAACAAAACAAATTAGATTGATATGAAATCCAAAATTCCAGAAGTACAACAGTTACATTTGTGGTGGCACAGCACAATACTGCTCCAAAGTATTGTGCAATAGTAGGAAAGCAAATGTAATCCCCACATCATTGCATACTAATCTCAGCCAAGCTAGGACTCATAAGAAGTCATAAGAATGTGAAACAAGCAGCTTAAGGATAAAAGCTGTAGATTTAAACTGTCACAGGAAATAAACTCACCAATTTGTTCACTCGTAGCTGTGATGAGTAAAACTTGAAAACTTCTGCCTTCTTGTCTAAGGGTTTGATGGTAAACTGTTAAAGCAAACAAAAAAGTTTGCATTAAATTTGCTTTAAAATTGTTTTTTCTTTCCAAAATGTACATTGGGAAGAGGAAGTGTGGGAGGCTTCATTCTATCTCTAGGTTGGGTAGAAAATTCAGTGTAGTATATTAGGTGTTTAACAATGTTTCAAAGCCCAGGCTTCAGGTGATATTGTATCCTTGTTCTAGCCACCAAGAAGCTAAAATTGTATGGCAACATCCTTATTAAATCATGACAATTTTGAATGCAGCGACAGTTTACTCAGGTATAGCCAGATTTCAAGATAGATATCAATTAATTCTGCTAAACTTTATCGTATAGAAGTGATTACTTAAGACCACTTCTATACGATAAAGTACAAATAAGCTATGTCATAGCTTATTTGTACGTGGAAATTAGATTTGATACTTAACCAACTCCAAAACAGCACTTGCAGCTTCCATGTTCAGCTATAAGAACAAATTTTAACTGGGATTTTTAAATTTTGAAAAAGGTATGCCAAAATCACTTAATTTGTCATGGAGAGAAGCAGCTGATAGCAAACAGAATACGACATTATTTTGTGTTTGTTTCTTTTCCCCAACTATACAAATTTTTTTGTGTTTACATTAAATAGTAGCTCCCTCTTTTTATGGCATAACCCAAAGAAATACAAACAAGGGATTGGTTCCTAAACACCATAGTGGTACACTAAATTACCATAAGGTCTACAAATAAAACAAAATCATAGGTCGTCATAAAACAGATGCACATTCAGATTAAAGTTCAAATCTTAATTGCGACTGACGGAAGCATTCAGGTTTTGCTCAAAAATATTTCCCAAATGCTTAATTACAGTTAACAAATGTAAGTTACTACATTTAGCATTTTATTTAATACAACTTGAATGCCCATTGAAAAGAAACGCTATTACACATAATTGTGTTTCGTATATCCAATGGAATTTTAACTTACGAATTCTAAGGAAGCACAAAAAGGTTTGACTGTTTACCTACCTCTTTCTCACTGTAGGAAATGTTTCTGATCCCACTCCACGCAAACGACTTCTTTGATGAGAGTTTGTTGTCAGGGATGTAGATATGAAGACCAAGTGCATCAACTCCAAGCAGCAAGTCTGTGTCCTTCTTGTTTTGCTTTTAAAATGTTCAGCAATAATGTTATAAACTGGCACATTTATTTGTGTTTAATTACAGCCTGTTCTTCTTCAAATCATATTAAAACAAAATACAATTTACATTTAAAATATTTTAACACCAAAAAAAAAATCCACATATTAATATCCACCTCAAGTTCTGATGAATCCCTCCAAGTCGGGAACATTAATTCTATTTCTCTCTCCACAGATGCTACCTGATCTAACGGTTTTCAGCATTTTCTGTTGTTATTCCAGATTTCCACTTTCTGCAACATTTTGCAGTTTTGTACCAAAGTATACCTTGTGATTTGGACACGATTGGTACTTGTTTTTAATCACTATATAGGTGTTAGGGATAAGATCAGAAACTCCAAGATATGTTATGAAGTTAGCCTAGACCTTAGTTTTATCTGATTTTGGCACTATGGCGAGCGTAAGATGTTTTGCTTGAGGTAAGATTTGACTGACCCACTAGAAAGTTTTTATGATAACAAACTTTATTTAAGAACATAATTAGAATACAACAAAAAGAATCAGCATAACTTTTAGCAATTAAAATACTTAAACAAATCAAAGTATAATTATTAACAGCTACCGATCTCTATAGTTCCAATATAAACAATATTTCCATAGACACAAAGCCTACTTCAGAACCAATTAGCACCAAAATCAGATATGTTCATGCGGATACTGGATTTCCAGCCTTTTAATCCCTCTGGACAGATATAGAAAGAAACCTGCCTCCTGACCACCACACAGCAATTTCCAGAGAAGAATATAAGCACAAACAGCAGAACTTCTGAAAAAGAGACTTAGTTTCTGCCAGATCCCAGTCTCCAGACCTCAAAAGACTCAAGAGCCCCCAAAAAACAACTGAACTGGGGTTTTCTTAGCCCCAACCAATCATCTGGCTTTTCCTGTCAAAACCTAATCAAAGCTCCACTCTGGAAAGCCCCAGAGGGTAACACTAAAATAACAACCCTGCATTAGTCCAGATTAAAACAAACACTTGAGCAAAAAAAAGTGCTGCTGCAGAAACAATGGGGCTACTAGATGCAAATAAAACAAAACGGTAAAACAGGTCCTGCGCAAGAAACGTGACCCAAATATATTTCTTAAAGGTAGAGTATTTTCACCCAGGGAACTTGCCAAATTGCAGCTTTTCAAGACAAATTGAATATTCTGCTTTGCCCCTGACATTCTGATATGTGGCCAAATGGCCAAAGGCCTGAGCAAGTAGGCCTACCACAGAATTGGACATCTAAATTAAACAGCAGTGAATAGCCTCCACAGCTAGGCCTGATGGAAATTCAGACAAGCCAAGTTGAACGCAAACACAAGTCAAGAATCGAGCAAATTCATTCTCACGGGTAACATTAGAAATCTCAGACAGATAACAAAAAGTATTAAGTTATTGTGTGAACTGAGTGTCATTTTTGTATAGTTTGTTTATTAAGGATCTGTTAATAAAAATGGGTTAAACTGTGAATGGACTGCTGCCCTTTGTTCACTTCACGAGTAAGGGCACCTGGCTAAATGGGTTTTACTAGAAACTGATCAAAGTATCTAATTACTAGACAGCAGATGAAAGTGGCATTTCCAAACTGCTGAAGTTACTGAAGGGTTGCCACTTCTCAATTAAATTGAGGTCAGACATTAAAAAAAAACACTCACATATCAAACTTCCTAACACAACATTACCTTATCACAAAACCAGGGACACAATGTAAACTGAAGATGCACACTGTTTAACAACTTAATACAGAGGCATTCTGCATACCAAAATGAGGGATATTGAATGTTGAAACATTTACTCAATTTAATTTTTAAAATCAAACTTAAATTTAACATTTTAGTTATTAGCCAGGCTTGTTCCTTTGGCCTATACTAGAGAACACAAAAAGGAAATGTAATTTTGTTATCTACAATTGCACAGAATACAAGAGGAGGGAGGTTATGATGGAGCTATATAAAACGTTTGTTAAGCCACATCTAGGGTACTGTTTGCAGTTTTGGTCGCCACATTATAGGAAGGATGAGACTGCATTAGAAAGGGTGTAGATGTTGTTGCCTGGGCTGGAGTGTTTCAGCTAAGAGAGGCTGGTTAGGCTGGAGTTGTTCTCTTTAGAGCAGACAAGGCTGAGAGGAAACCTGATTGAAATGTACAAAACTATGAAGGGCACAGATAGGAAGAAACCTTTCCCCTTAGTAGAGGCATCAGTAACAACAGTGCATAGATTTAACATCCATCATAGGAGATTGAGGGAATTTGAGGAAAAACGTTTTCACCCAGCGGGTGATGGGAATCTGGAACTCACTGCTGGAAAGGGTGGTAGAGATGGGAAACCTCACAACATTTAAGAAGCATCTAGATGCTTCTTGAAGCACTATAGCATACAAGGCTACTGGACCAAGTGCTGGAAAATGGGATTAGAATACATAGATGCTTGATGGCCAGCGCAGACATAATGGATCTAAGAGCCTCCTTCTGTGCTGTAAAACTCAATGACATTATTATTTATATTTGTTTATTCCATTCATATTTGTTTCATTGGTTTGTTTTTACTTATAGCTTAAGATTTTACATTTTGTGTCATTTATTTTTATCAAAATTTTCCTGCTTCTTTCTTTTATCCTCACTAAAACTTTTACCTGGGCAAACCTGAATTAATTCTAAACACCAGTTCTTGCCTTATCAATTTAAATTGGTTTCATCTGAAAAACGCTCCAACAAGATTTTGGTTTTATTGAACTTCACCACACTCCTTGATACGGCAAGTATTATTGATGCTAAACAAACTAGCCTAGCAAATTGATAGCACTTTGAGAGATTGATCTGGTGTAGGGGCTGAGAGTCTCCTCATTGACATTCAGATGACATCAAAAGCCAAATTTCTTATTGGATATTGCATAAAAATCCACTTATATGTTGCCGAAAATTGACTGCTAAATGGGGGGGGGGGGGAGAGAGAGAGAGAGAGAGAGAGATTTATCCACTTGCTCTCCATTAATTCATCAATACTGATGCAGAGCTCAATCTTTATAGGCAGTAAATAAATATTCTCTCATCCAATCATGGGCTTAGGCCGTGATGGATGTAGCCTTGGTTAACTTTTAAAGATGCATCTAATTGCAAGGGAATATAAAGACTGAAAGATGTTAAACAGTGGGAATATTAAGATGAAGATCCTCCCTTTCCTGGTGAGGGGAAGTGAGTTCCATTTATAAGACATAATCCAGGATAGTTTACAATGGCAGAAAAAAACAAAAATACAAAAATTCTGTTACAATAGCTAATCTATATTGCTATCATTTATTCTATAGATATATGTTTGATTTTAAGTTAAAGTTTATTTATTAGTCACAAGTAAGGCTTACACTAACACTGCAATGAAGTTACTTTGAAATTTCCCTAGTTGCCACAGTCCAGCACCTGTTCAGGTCAATGCACCTAACCAGCACGTCTTTCAGAATGTGGGAGGAAACCGAAGCTCCCGGAGGAAACTCGCAGATACGGGGAGAATGTGCAAATTCCACACAGACAGTGACCCAAGCCGGGAATCGAACCCGGGTCCCTGATGCTGTAAAGCAGCTGTGCTAGCCACTACGCTACCATTCCAATTTGGACTTTTTATTGGAAGAATTTACAAATCCTATTATCCAGTCCTTCTGTGAGTTTGACCAAATGCTGGCAAAACGTGAAAATTGACTCTTGGGGGCCTTGGCACTTATCATAGAATCACAGAACAATGCCATAGGGCCCCTAACTTTTGGTCCATTATGCTTGTGTCTTAAATAACGAGTAGCTGAGCTGAGACTAGGAAGGACCCAAGTTTCAAACCAGGTCTGGTCTGAAATAGCATTAAACTGGTGTGTCAGCAGCCACACAACAGCAGCTCTGGATCAGGGCAAAGGAAGAAAACAACCAGAGTTTTCACTGCTATCTTGTGCGCTGAACTAGAAACATGCATGTGGACGGACATCATCTAAGATGGCATTGGCTTTAAAAGTAATGTTGCCCATGCCATCATGAATCCTATAAAAATAATGTTCATTTAGGTAAATTACCAGAAATTACCAATGGTTTTGGACTGTAATTCTAGCAAGAAATTTATAAAGAGTGCAGAGAAAATTGGCTAGATATTAAGCAAATGGAATGAAAACCTGATCAAAAATTTGCATTTTGCTAGCAGAAAGAGGGGAATTTACAAAACATGTCATCTTAATTTATCATAGAGTACGAATTTCGATGTAGCTCAACATTCTTGTGAAGGGAAATCTTTTATATTTTATTGGAACGGCACAGTGGCTAGCACTGTTGCCTCACAACAGCAGGAACCTGGGTTTGATTCCCGCCTTGGGTTACTGTCTGCACATTTTCCCCACGTCTGCGTGGGCTTTCTCCAGGTGCTTCAGTTTCTTCCCACAGTCCAAAGATGTGCAGGTTAGGTGGACTGGCAATGCTAAATTGTCCCTTAGTGTCAGGGAAACTAGCTAAGGTAAATGAATGGGGTTATGGGAATAAGGCCTGGGTGGGATTGTGGCCGGTGCAGTCGATGGGCTGAATGGACTCCTACTGCATAATAGGATCCTATTATTCTATGATTTCTGCATAAATACAGTACAATAATAATTTTCCTTCACCAGACACAATGCACTGGTGGCACAAACTGCAGTCTACAGAAATACAGGTTGACGAAAACCTTATTAACACAATGTCTTAGGCCTCACAGGTGAACATGATATTCAGAGTTGACCGTTTAGCTTTTTGAAGTGTTTTCTTTGCCCGAGTTCATGCGTATGTTATAATTCCGGTATTACAACAATACTTACTGTGATTGGGAAGTAGTTTACCCCATACATTTCTAGGTCTTGTGCAATCTTCAAATATTCCATTTCAGCTTCATCTCTGTCAAAAATAATTATAGCAAAAGTATAAAGTTACACAAAAACAGTGCAATTAGCATTAATTGCATATCACTTGGGTGTTAATAATATTCAAGTAGTGGCAATTAACTGGGAACTCAGCAGTGCTGACAATATACATATATGATATACACATATATATTTATATGTGGAGAGCAGGCAGAAAGAATGGCTGTTTTTAATTGGAGGTGTTATGCAATATGTGCTTCTGTAAACAAAAAGTTATAAGTCAACAAAGAATAGGCATCAATGTTCTTAATGCTTCATGGCATTACAGTCACATCATTTCCACCTTGATTCATTAGTGAGAAGCATGATACATATTGAATTATTCAATACTATCATAACAAGACGTTATTTTGGGAGGAGTATCTTTATTTTAACTATCTCGTGATTCATCAATATATCCAGTGTTAACGTTAAATGCTGTAAAGGTAACTTCAAAAAATAGCCAGAAATTGAATTAATTCAAAGTAACCACCTTGTATTGCAGTAAAACTGTGCACTTCCCCACACTCTCAGAAACCTACTCAAATTCCAGCAACATCATTAAGCAAAATGCGCCACTCGAGTTTCAATTGCTTCATCAAGACTGAGCTAACAACCGAAATTACATTAACCTTGAAAGGAGGAAAAAGCCTCAAGGTCACCTTTATATGCAGCAAACACAGTTTATTACACCCATAGAGGTAACAAATCACAGCAGCACATATACCCAGCTAAAGTTTATGTCGAAAACACAAAGAAAAGCATTGAATGAGAAGTGGAAAGTGATGAAATTTAGTCATTTCCATTAAGATAACACTAGCAACAAGTAGTGAAAATCTCAACAAAGACTTGCTCTGAAATATATGTTTATTTATGACAGCAGCATTCTTCTGAACAGTTGAAAAGCATGCTGTGTTGCATTTTGAAGTAGGTTGCTTGCTTTTGTTATTAAGAAACTAGCTTAATTAGATTAATATACCAAGCACACATGGCTGATGGACTCTGAATTGATCATGGATTGTTCAATGCATTTTGCAATTTTTTAACATCAGACTTAAATTTGATTGGATAGCAAAACAGATTCATTGTTTGGTATAAAAATGACACAGTTGGAATTTTGATGTACGTGACTGCATTTTTCTTTATATTATCTTTCAAATTGTTTTTTCCCGTTCTTCAAGGTCTACCTGAGACCATTTTGCGAGAACTGGAAATTACAAAACAAACACATTGCCTGAAATGTCTTATTTTAAAGGCTTTCTCTCGCAAAATGATAAATAAATGAAATGAATCCATTTTTATGCACACAATTACTTCTTTCTATTTTACCGTGATCCTCAATTCAAATTAGCTTTAATAAATTATAGCAAGAAATTTGCATTTTGATATCAGTATGGATAAAACATGAGCCATCAGAATGAAAAGATTCCAAGTTTTTTTTTAATTCTTTTATGGGATGTGGGTATCACTGTCCTTAATTAACGTTGAACTGAGTGGCTTGCTAGGCCATTTCAAGAGGGACAACCAAATTATTGTGGGTATGGAGACACAAATAGGCCAAGGCAGAGAAGGATGACCTTCCTGAAAGGACATTAGTGAACCAGATAGTTTTTTTTATAACAATCAACAATAGTTATCTTGGTCATCATCATGGCTTTATAATTCCAGATTTATTAATTGAATTTAAATTCCACAGCTGCCATAGTGGGATTTGAACCCATCATCCTAGACCTCTGGGTTATTACCAGTCCAGTGACATTACCACTACTCTACCATCTCTCGTCAATGATAAATTCATGGTCACTGTTACTAAGGCTAGCTTTCAATTCCAGATTTTATTTATTTATTGAATTAAATTGCACCAGCTGTTGTGGCGGTATTTGAACAAGTCCCCAAAGCATCAGCCTAGGTCCCCAAATTGCTAGTCCACTGACATTACCATTGAACTGCACCACCATGTTTACCCTATTGTGATGGTTGTGACGGTTCGGGCAATGGTGAAGAAGCTAATGTGATATGAGCAGCAAAGACCTAAATGTGGCTTGTAGGGATGCTTTTTGAATGCTGAAGATCTTAATGCTCTAAACATACAGATTACATGTAGATGCATACAGAAGATTGACAGTTAGCTGTAACGATGCTTACCTGGTAATTCCTCTATGCTCAGCATACCAAGCTGTAATTTTTTCTTCCCACATATCTGCTGTCATTTGATATTGCTTAAGAACCTAAAACATGCAATATAAAAGTCAACTTTCAAAAAGCACTATCCTTTGAAAGGTTAGCTTTGGTGCACAGTATATATAAAATACTGTAAATTGCTGATGCCCACTTTTGTGATCCTGGCAAAGATGCCCAATTGCAAACTGCAGTGCTACCTCAAAGAGTGGGTCTTAAGAATAATGGTCCAAAAGCTTCCTCCCCACCCTACTTTTCCTTTGACGAGGCTAAACGCACTAAACATGCTGACAGAGCCTTTCTATTAATATTGCTCGTCGGAAACTGTATGGGTCCCAGCATTCAATCTCCTGTCTATTACAGTAATACCCTAATGTTCAAGTCTTCCTCTCCTTAAATCAACGTCTGGTGAACCTCCTAGTTTGCCTTGTGTTACCTGATATTCAAGGTTCTGTAACAACCTTTCAGTGGAATTTTATGAAATACGTAAAAGCAAAGAGTGGGGTTAAATAGGTGTTTTTCTAGTTGGTGATCAGTGACTAGTGGTATGCCTCAGGGTTCAGTGTTGGGATTGCAATTGTTTACGATTTACATAGATGATTTGGAGTTGGGGACCAAGTGGTGTGTCAAAATTGTGCAGAGGACGCAGAAAGTCTGCCAAGGGATATAGATAGTCTAAGTGAGTGGGCAAGAGTCTGGGGAGTACAATGTTGGTAAATGGGAGGTCATCCATTTTGGTAGGGAATAACAGCAAAATGGATTATTATTTAAATGGCAAAAAATTGCAGCATGCTGTTGTGCAGAGGGATCTGGGTGTCCTTGTGCAGGAATCTTAAGGAGTTGATTTGCAGGTGCAGCAGGTAACTAAGAAGGCAAATGGAATTTTGTCCTTCATTGCTACAGGGATGGAGTTTAAAAACAGCAAGGTAATGTTGCGCCTGTATAAGGTGCTGGTGAGGCCTCAACTGGAGTACTGTGAACAGTTTTGATCTCCTTACTTAAGAAAGGATATACTGGCACTGGAGGGGGTGCAGGGGAGATTCACGAGCTTGATTCTGGATTTGAGAGGGTTGACTTACAAGGAGAGACTGAGTAGACTGGGGCTATACTCGTTGGAATTCAGAAGAATGAGGGGAGATGTTATAGAAACATACAAGATTATGAAGGGAATAGATAAGATAGAAACAGGGCAGTTGTTTACACTAGTGGGTGAAGCTAGAACTAGAGGGCATAGCCTCAAAATAAGGGGAAGCAGATTTGGAACTGGGTTGAGGAGGAACTTTTTCACACAAAGGGTTGTAAATCTGGAATTCCCTGCCCAGTGAAGCAGTTGAGGCTACCTCATTGAATGTTTTTAAGGCAAGGATAGATAAATTTTTGAACAGTAAACATAAGAACATAAGAAATAGGAGCAGGAGTAGGCCATCTAGCCCTTCGAGCCTGCCCCGCCATTCAATAAGATCATGGCTGATCTGTCGTGGCTCAGTTCCACTTTCCCGCCCTCTCCCCATAACCCTTAATCCCTTCTCTTATCAAAAACCCATCAACCCGCTTCTTAAAAATATTTAGCGAGGCAGCCTCCACCACTTCAACGGGCAGAGAATTCCAGAGATTCACCACCCTTTGAGTGAAGAAGTTCCTCCTCAACTCCGTTCTAAACCGCCTCCCCTTTATCTTGAGGCTGTGCCCCCTAGTCCTACTGTCTTTTTTGAGCGGGAAGAGTCTCTCCACCTCTATCCTATCCATCCCATTCATCATCATATACGTCTCAATGAGATCTCCCCTCATTCTTCTAAACTCTAACGAGTACAAGCCTAGTTTATTCAGCCTCTCCTCATAGCTCAATCCCCTCAACTCCGGTATCAGCCTAGTAAACCTCCTCTGCACTCCCTCCAGGGCCAAAATATCCTTGCGCAGGTGCGGCGCCCAAAACTGCACACAGTACTCCAGCTGCGGCCTCACCAATGCCCTATACAGCTGCAGCAAGACCTCCCTACTTTTATATTCAATCCCCCTCGCTATGAAGGCCAGCATCCCATTCGCCTTCCTGACCACCTGCTGCACCTGCAAGCTGGGTTTTTGCGACTCATGCACAAGGACCCCGAGGTCCCTCTGCACCGTCGCCTGCTGCAGTTTTTCGCCACGTAAGTAATAGTCCTTCCTACCATTCTTCCTACCAAAGTGGACCACCTCACACTTGCCAACATTAAATTCCATTTGCCATTTCCTGGCCCATTCGCCCAGCCTATCTAGATCCTTCTGCAGACTCTCCACACCCTCCGCACAATTTGCCGTTCCCCCAATCTTGGTGTCATCAGCAAATTTCGACACCCTGCACTCGGTTCCCTCCTCCAGATCATCTATATAAATGGTAAATAGCTGAGGCCCCAGCACCGACCCCTGGGGCACCCCACTACTCACCATCCGCCAATCCGAATAGCACCCATTGACCCCCACTCTCTGCCTCCTATTTGACAACCAATCCTCTATCCACGCTAACACCCTACCCCCAACTCCATGTCCCCTGACCTTCTGCAATAACCTCTTGTGAGGTACCTTGTCAAACGCCTTCTGAAAATCCAGAAAGACCACATCCACCGGCTCTCCTCTATCCACTGCCCTAGACACATCCTCATAGAACTCCAGTAAATTTGTCAGACACGACTTCCCTTTAATGAAACCGTGTTGCGTCCGCCCTATCAAGCAATTCCCTTCAAGATGCCTCGCAATTTCCTGCTTAATGATGGATTCTAACATTTTACCTACCACAGACGTTAAACTAACTGGCCTATAATTCCCCGCCTTTTGCCTGGCACCCTTCTTAAACAACGGCGTAACATTAGCCGTTTTCCAATCTTCCGGCACTTCCCCAGAATCCAGCGACGTCTGGAAAATAACCACCAAGGCATCCACTATCACCTCCGCCATTTCTTTCAGAACCCTCGGATGCATTCCATCCGGTCCTGGGGACTTGTCCACAATCAGCCCCTCCAGTCTGTCGAGCACCACCTCTCTAGTAACAGTAATGTCATTAAGACCCTCCATTCCTACCACCTTTCCATCGCTAACACCCGGCAAATTATTCACGTCCTCCTCCGTGAAGACAGAAACAAAAAAGTTATTCAAGACCTTCGCCATATCCCCATCCCCTACCACTAGCTCCCCTTTCTCATCCTCTAAAGGACCAACGTTCACCCTAGCCAGCCTCTTCCTTTTTATATATTTATAAAAACTCTTGCTATCCTTTTTTATATTAAGTGCTAGCCCAGCCTCATAGCTTCTCCTACCCTCCTTTATCAACTTCTTTGTCAATCTTTGTTGACATTTAAACCTTTCCCAATCCTCTTCTCGCCCACTGCTCTTAGCTACTCTAAATTCCTCCGCTTTTAATTTAACACTTTCCTTCACCTCCTTCGTTATCCACGGCTTATTACCTCTCTTCCTACTGTCCTTTTTAACCATCGGAATAAATTTCTGCTGAGCACCAAGAAAGATCTCCTTAAAGATCCTCCACTGCTCCTCAGCAGACCTACCTTCCAACACATTCCCCCAGTCCACATTCGCCAATTCTTCTCTCATCCTACCATACTCCCCTCTATTCAAACAAAGGACGCACGTCCGGGAACCCACTTTCTCCTCCTCCATCTGCACCAGAAACTCCACCATACAATGATCACTCTCTCCAAGAGGATCCTTCACCGCAAGGTCCCTAATTCTACCCGCCTCATTACATAGCACCAGATCCAAGATAGCTTGCTCCCTCGTCGGCTCCAACACACACTGTTCAAGGAAATTATCCCGGCAGCATTCCAAGAACTCCTCCTCGAGCCCACCTCGTCCAACATGGGTCGACCAATCAATATGCAGATTGAAATCTCCCATAACTACTGCCGTCCCATTCCTGCACGCCGCACTTATTTGCGTGTTAACAGCCCGCCCCACCTCCAGATCATTATTCGGGGGCCTATAGACGACACCCACCAGCGTCTTCCTCCCTTTGCTGTTCCTAATCTCCACCCACAACGATTCCACGTTCTGCTCTTTGGCTCCGATATCATCCCTTGCTACCACCTTGATACTATCCTTAATCAGCAGAGCTACGCCACCCCCTCTTTCCTCCTGCCTATCCTTCCTAAACACTTGATAGCCCTGTACATTCATCTCCCAGTCCCTGTCACCTTGCAGCCACGTCTCTGTAATGGCCACCAGATCGTATCCATTTGTGTCGATCTGCGCCACCAGCTCATCCACTTTATTCCGAATGCTTCGTGCATTCAGATAAAGCGCTTTCATCCCAGCCTTCACCTGGACCCTATTTGCCGTAACGCCACCAATTGGGACATCCTCGGCCTCTTCCCTTACCTGTACCCTATCCTTAACTTTAGACCTTGTAGCGTCACCTACCCTCGCACCCTCCCCCCCCCAATTAGTTTAAAGCCCTGTCTACAGTCCTCTTTACTCGATTCGCCAACACTCTGGTCCCAGCACGATTCAGACCAACCCCATCCCGCCCGAACAAGTCCCACCTACCCCAATACTGATGCCAATGCCCCATAAATTCGAACCCATTCCTCCCACACCAATCCCTGAGCCACCCATTCACTTCCTTTATCCTGTCAACCCTACGCCCGTCTGCACTCAGTTCAGGCAGTAGCCCAGAGACGACCACCTTGTCGGTTCTACTTTTTAATTCCATTCCCAGCTTCTCATACTCCCTCCGCAGATCCTCAGTCCGCACTTTGCCTACGTCGCCGGCACCCACATGTACTACAACGACCGGGTTCTCACCCTCCCACTCCAGGTTCCTCTGCAGCCCAGCTGCGACATCCTGTACCCGAGCACCAGGCAGACAACACACCCTTCTGTGCACTTTGTCATTGTGACAAAGGACAGTGTCAATACTCTTCACCCCACTATCTCCAATCACTACTACGTTCCTTTTCCCCTTCTCTTTGCCTATGTCCTGCTGCATCACTGTACCGTGTGCAGTTTGCTCACCAACCTCACCTGCCTCGTCCTCTTCCAGACTGGAAGCAAGAACCTCAAACCTGTTATGCAGATTAAGAGGCTGAGGCCTCCGCTCCTCACCCCCCTTCCTCCTCCTCCCAGCAGCCCCCTTTTGTCCCTGACCCTTAGATTTAGCCAGTCTAGGGGCACCCTCTCTCCCCCTGATGAGCCTCAGTGTCTGTAGCTCAGAGGCCAGCTCATCCACCTTGAGCTGGAGCTCTTCCAGCAACCTGCACTTACTGCAGACATGGTCACTGGGAAGGACCCTGGGGTCTGCCAGTTCCCACATCATACACAAACCACACATCACATGCCCCTCCATTATTCACTGTAATTTTTTATGGGAAAAAAATTTTTTTTCTTTGTTTCTTGCTGTAGTAGTTTTGAAAAAATTTTTTTCCTTGTTTTTTTTCAAACAAACTCACCTGGCCTTTTTCCTCCAAGCCCTTTTTGATATTAAGCCCTATTAACTCACTCTGCTTCCCCCTCACTCCGCTGCCCGCTCAGACGCTGCCCGCTGTCTACACCAGGCCTCCTTTTAAACCTGGCGCTGATTTAAAGCAGGCTGGTCCACAAATGCCTTTTCACCACACCCTCAGAATTCTTAAAGCAGTAAATACAATAAATAAATGCTTTAAACAGTTCTACAAAGAGTAAAGTGCTTAAAACTTATTTTAAACAGGTTTTTAACAGGTAAAATCTTAGCTCTGTCTCTCTCTCTCTCTCAGCTCCAGCAAACAATGGAAGGCTTCACCGTGTGGCCCCTTGATAATTAAGCAGGCTGGTCCACAAATGCCTTTTCACCACACCCTCAGAATTCTTAAAGCAGTAAATACAATAAATAAATGCTTTAAACAGTTCTACAAAGAGTAAAGTGCTTTAAACTTATTTTAAACAGGTTTTTAACAGGTAAAATCTTAGCTCTGTCTCTCTCTCTCTCTCAGCTCCAGCAAACAATGAGGAATCAAGGGTTATGGTGAGTGAGCGGGTAAGTGGAGCTGAGTCTACAAAAAGATCAGCCGTGATCTTACTGAATGGCAGAGCACGCTCGAGGGGCCAGATGGCCTACTCCTGCTCCTAGTTCTTATGTAAACTACTACTAAAATAATTTAAAACAGACAAGTGGAGGCAACATGAGGAAACATGTTATTACACATGAGCTGTTGTGATCTGGAAAACATTGAAAGAAACTTGGATAAATACTTGAACAGAGAGCTAGATTAATTAGATACCTCAAACACATGCACACACACACAAAGCACTGTATCATTGTAAGATTCTACGATTGCCTTGTGACATGAGACTGTTCTGGGTAAACAAATGTTCTGCATTTAACTTAAAATAAATTAATATGTAGCAGTATACAACAAAAATAAGATGCTCCAATTAACGTTCCAGAACTTACTCTTTTAGGAAGTAGCTCATCCTGAGCCAGGAAACCAGGTTTATGGAAATTAGGATCATAGTCCCCATACTGTAAAAGAGAAAACACAATTAGAATAGACAAATTGTCAATGAAGTCACAATAAAGTAACAATGACATGTCATATGTTCAATGTTAGTTAACAAACATCACACTGTAATGTAGCCACATAAATCTTAATTATTCTCATCTTCAACTAAAACATGACATAACAGCATTGTGCAGGCACTCAAGATTAAATCGATCACATAATTTAAATAACCTAACTGAAGTGTATTCACCACATCTCTCTGTGTTGCTAAATAAACCAAAACACACATTTTCACTGCAAATATTTAGTTGAACAGAATCACTGCATCTGACACTCACTCATCATCTGGTCAGACATGTTAATAAATTAATAAACATAATACAGACAAAATTCCAAAGATCACACTCCTAGCTTCGCCAACTCCCACGGTTGGTAACGTTGTCTCAGATTAACAGCATCTTTAGCATGGCTCTGATAGATGCTTTAATGGCCTTGCTCTGACAGAAACTCAGAGTCGGGACAGTTCGCGCCACTAAAATGCAACAGTAAAGGCCCGAGCAGGGTGTCACAGAATTCGTCAATCCTCATGAGGATCATTTATCTCAATCCATGCATGGATTGACGATTGGTTAATGGACAGAAGACAGAAAATAGAGCAAAGGGATAATTTTCAAGTTGGGCAGGCTGTAACTATTAGCAAGGTTCAGTGCTCAGGCCTCAGTAATTTATAATCAGTATCAATGACTTGAATGAGAGGATTGAGTGTCACACGTCCAAGTTTGTTGATGATTCAAAGCTGGGTGGGAAAGTAAGCTCTAAGGTGGACACAATAACAAGTATAGAGATAAAATAAATTAGCGAAGCTCGAGAAAAAAGCTGACCCGAGTATGTGGAGCAATGTGAAATTACTCATTTGAGTAGTAAGAATGGAAAAGCATCTTTTTCGAAAGTGAGAGACTGATTAATGTTGCTTTTCAGATGGTTTTAGGATGTGGACATGTAAATCACAAAAAACTAACATGTAGATGTGGAAAAGAATTGGGAACAGAAATATTGTATTAGACTTTATTACAAGGGGATTGGAAACTTGCCACAATTATAGAAAGTATTAGTGAGACCACATTTTGAGTACTGTCTACAATTTTGGCCTCCGTACTTCAGGAAGGATATGCTTGCCTTAGCGAGGGATGCCAGAAAAGTTCGCTAGATTGATTCTTGGGATGAGAGGATCGTCCAATTAAGAGAGACTACGAAGACTAAGCCCATATTTTCTAGAATTTACAAGGATGAGAGCAGATTTCAATTAAACACAAAAATTCCTAATGGGCTTGACAGGGTAAATGCTGAGAGGCTGTTTCACCAGGCTGGAGAATCTTGAATTAGGGAACATAGTCTCTGGATAAGAGAGCTGATGATTCATGTCTGGAATTAGGATTCTAAGACTTTGAATGTTTCAAAGTGCTGTAGATGCTCAGTTGATAAGTATATTCAAGACTAATGTTGAATGTTTTTGGGCATTAAGGAATGTGGAAGCAGAGTGGGAAAGTGGAACTGATGTGAAAGTTCAGCCATGATTTTACTCAATGAGCTGTATGACCTGCAGATACTCTTATTTCTTACGTTCTTAGCCAAAACAGTGAGACGTGGCAGAGTATTTTACACCAATAGCCAAACCCAATTGTACCTTCAGTTGATGTTCACACAGACACCCTCCTAACATTGAATGTTTTCAAGAACTGGATATAACTCTTGCACGAAAGAGGCCAAAGGATATGGGGGAAGGTTACTGAGTTGGATGCTCAGCCATGGATCATACCGAATGAGTAAGCAGGCCTGGATGGCCTACTCCTGCTCCTATTTTCTTTGTTTCTAAGATATTGAATTGAAAACAGCAATAGGAACCCGTGTTATATCACCTCATTAAGCTAGAACACTCTAACCTATTGCAACAGCTCCACTTGTATCCCAGTTAATTCAGTACTAACCAAGAACTGAATCTGGGCACTCTGATCTATTTAGTTCACCAACACTGAACTGAATAACTGAGTCATCAGGAAGTATGAGTGATGTGCAATCCATTAGCACCAACAGTATGAGAGACCTTGTAACTAAATTTCATAGTTATCAATCTGATCACTTGCTCACATTTTTATCAAGATTCTACAATTGATCATTGTACCATGGATTATGGAGCAGAACATAAGTCTAGTCTCATTCTCCTAATTGAATACTGGAGCTAGAGAAGAGAGTTTTTTCCTGTTACTGGCCTTTTCTTCATAAACTCCACTAATGCATCTAAAAATACAGCAAAACATCAATGTGGTACATGAAACAAACATGTCCACCACCTTCAGGACATTGGTGTGTTAAAGGCTCAACAAGGAGATCTACAACTTTAAGTCAAGCTTTTGCCCCCACATTCTCCTCCCGCTGCAATGGAAATCCATTGTATCAGGCCTAATTCAAAAAATTAAAATGCTGCCCTGACACTCACTCAGCATTCCCTAGTGGGAAAACACTAACTTGCTATAAAATCCAGTCTGCAGGAGTTGCTTGCCTTATCTCAGCTCATTCCCCTGCCAGAAATGTCAAATGAACCCACCATATTAGGTTTTGTAAGACATAGACCATAATAATCAATCTTTCTATCTCCAGGCACACTCCTCCGCTCTCTGGAGGAAGAATTAACCCTCCCCTCATCCTGTTCAAAGTGACCACAGGAATAGCCGTCCTTCCGCTGAGCTGCGGCGCACTCAAGCTTTTCTCTCATGTCCTGCCCACATCAAACGTTGACAGTTTCTGTCCATTCCTTCGCAAGGGCACTACCCAGATCAGAAAGCCATCAATCCTTATCACTACGTCATCTATTTACCAATCTGCTAAAGAAATGATGCTATGCCCACAGGACAGTGAATAATCCTCAGGCAACACTTACACAGCTATACAAATCTGCCCATCAGGAAAAATAAACAGAATGTTCACAATGTCCACCGCACAACCCACAGAAAGCTTTTGATGACATCAAAACAACTCTCCTAAGCAAAAGCATAAAAGATAGAAAACTATATCTAAAAATCTTAAACCCATGATGCAAACCTTCCCAACTCCTGTGAAGTGCAGACGATAGGAGACACACAAACTCAAACAAAGCGAACAACAATGTTGCTGTGTTAGATCACAATGCCGCAAATCAAGACAACAGTACCACTCCACCATTTATGTTCCCAAACCTGGTCTAAAATACCCCAGTCACAGCTAAAAACCATAACCTCCATTGGTCAGCTTAAAAAGTGCATCTTAACAGTAACCAAACCAGCAGGCATAAAAGAACAAAATGACGATGGATAACTTCCTACTTCCCATGCTCAACATAGGCCCACTCGGTATTCAGTCCTATGTCAGAGAGAAAGAAATTTTGTACCTAGAGGTCTGAATAAGGAGAGATGGGAAGGGGATTAAGCATGTTCGTTAGGATGTATAAACATCTACCTTGCACTTGCTGAGGATGCCTGAAAAGATGAATAGAAGGGAGTGCAACAAAAGTTAAGCCCTTGAGCTTGGGGGTGCAACAAAGGGCAATGTCATCTCACTCCAGCCCACCCTTAAAAAAAACTTCTGGCTGTTTGGCACTTAGAATTTCAGACTACTAGGTGGACCTTCATCAAGATAGTCACCTTCAAGTCAAAAAATCCCCATCATAACCAACATTAAAATAGCTTAATGACATAACTATAAAGGAAACATATTAGCTTAAGACCATACAGATGCAAGTTTCCTACAGGAAACAGTAGCACCTTATTTCTTTAGCACTTTTAATGTAGAAAAATGCTATTTTAATCCTTTGAGGAAAAGCAAAAGTAGTATGATGGCTGATGTAGAGTTTACGTTTTTATATTACACTCTCCTATCCCAAATGGAGCCCTCCAAATTGATCATGTCACACAAACCTTAGCTTGAACAGCATAGGATGCCAACAACACTGAAGCCTCAGGGGAACAGTAAATCTCCTCATCCAAAATCTGCTTCTTAACCTACAGGAAAATAACAATAATTAACTCAAAATTAGGAATCCATAATTTAAGTATCTGACAATCTCATAAATGCTTTGAATTTTGAGAGTTGATCAAATTCATTAAACCAAATGGTTCATAAATTATAATGGGATAAGTTGTTCAGTGCGAGGAATCACACAAACTGATGACTTAGTTTGCAAGTACAACTGGAAAAAAAATCATCATATATTTAATTGACACACATCAGTATCTAAGACAAATATTACTCTTAAATTGCTTAGAGATATTTTAATCCAGTTGGAGGTACTTAAATTAAGATTTACTTGGAATGCATGCTTGTTCATGCGTTGACTTTTCACGTTTATTTTGAGGCCTATTCATTTGCCATTTTCCCCCACAAGTTAAATTACTTTCTTCTCCCTGAGCACAGCTAATAGTTTGCAGGTCAACAGATGGAGGTAAAGCTTGCTTACAGCTACCAACAATATTACTGCTGCCTGCCAGCTATAACTCCCTGCTTCTATTTTTCTTACTACTGTCTCTCCAAGTGCGAGACAGCTTAGCACACCAGATCTGAAAATGAACAAATTTTTCCTGCATACATAGACTGAACAATACCACACCGCGTCATTAACTATTGGTAATGCAGATGCACAATTCTGTTCTTTGAGCTTTATTCCCAACCATTAAAGCCTTCATTCTCCAGTACCTTCCTCTATTGTAATCAACGCTAGCTGATATTAAAGCAGTGACCAAATAACTTATTTGATCCAAACTGATAGTTGCTCCTTTCTTTAGATTTCTGTGAAATACTGACTACAATGTTTCAAGTCTCCAGATCTGGATAAACTTTTACCTATAAGCCCGGAAACTTTCAAACATTGAAACATTTCTCCCACTCTCGTGCTGTCTTAGTTGTTAATGGTCAACTATTCTCTGTTGTCCTACCCCTTTTTTAAACACCCATCCTCGATGTTTAGCTCTTTCATTTTGCTTATCTCATTCTTTCCCTATCTTCCTACCCCTTTCCTGATCACTACTTCGCTTCTCAATCACTTGGTGACCATTTTAAATTGATGACCCCATTTTGCAAATACAGGAGACAGCCTTTTCCTATACAAAACTCTTCATAATTTTAAAAACATGAATTAAATTAGCTTTGAGCCTTCTCTTTTCCAGTGAAAATACTCTCGGATTACAAGTCTGTCCTCAGAAGTACTGTGTCTCAGCTAACCATTTTGCACTGTTCAATTTCCATGGTTTAACATAATATTTTTAAAATACGCTGTCCAAAAATGCAAGTGTTCTAACCATTATCATTTTGCTCTTGACTACTAAACACCGAATTATAAAAACCAAAACACATGGCTTAACTTATCTGCATTCATATCAATAAATTATAGATTGGATCCTTATAGCGCTCGTCTCGTCACCCACATCTATATTTTTGTATTAAATGGTGGCCAATTTCCTGTCTTTTCTCCTATTGCAAATTACCCAAATGTACATTAATTGCATTTGCCACCTAGACCGTAGAATAGAATCCCACAGTACAGAAGGAGGCCATTCAGCCCATCAAGTTTGTACCAACCACAATCCCATCCAGGCCCTATTCCCGTAACCCCGCACATTTACACGAACTAATCCCTCGACACTAGTTCAATTTACCCTGGCCAATCAACCTAACCCATACATCACTGGACTTTGGGAGGAAACTGGAGCACCCAGAGGAAACAAACGCAGACATGGGAGAAAGTGCAAACTCCACACAGACAGTGACCCAGAATTGAACTTGGGTCTCTGGTGCTATAAGGCAGCAGCGCTAACCACTGTGCCACCATACCAACTGTGCTGCCCATCTCTCTGCCTACTCTAACAAATCTATTTGAATTATCTTATCATTGAGCCTCACTGTTCGTCAAAACTCCACTTTTCTGTCATCAACAAATTTGACATACTGCATCCAAAGAAACCTTCTACTGACAAGGGAACAAAAGCAAACTTGGCCCTGACAGTGGGGTACACTATCAGCAACCCATTTTTAGTCCAAGCAATGGCCAGTAACTCTCACTCTTTACTTCCTGTCTGTTGACAAACTTTGTCTCTATGTTGGTACATCATCCCCTTTTCAGCCACCGTCTGAACTTGGGCAACAAAACTCCTATGACAGACCTTATCAAACCCCTTCTGAAAACTTCCCTTTACTATATCACCTTTCGTCTATCAAATCGTCTACTTTAAAAAAAAGTTTAATTTGTCTCCATTCCCTTCTATTGTTAAGTCTATGATAAACTTCAACAGTGTGATCAAATGTTTAATTAAATTCAAAGGGATTTTATTTGAATCATTTTTCCACTCAAATCATTACAATATTTCTATAATTAATATCACTAATCTTCTGCACTGTTCCTTTTCCGTCCCTCCTGGAAGTTTCGCATTCAGGTATCAGGGCAGATTCAGTAATTGCTACTATATCATGACTTTCTACCTCAAGCAATTACTCCAATCCCCCAATTTTGTTTCCCACTTTGTATTAAGACATTTTATTTTAGGGTTACCCTGATTAGACAAATTTGCCTTGCTATGTTTTTCCAGATTTGACATTATTTTAATTATCTGATTCTACTCAAACATATTTAGCCTTTCAACTGCCTCTTTATCTATATTTAAAACATGCGCTGCCTTCTAAGCTGCCTACTTTTGTCCTCTCCCTTCCCCTTGATATAACCTTTCACCACAGGTCTAGCTAACCAGATTGTGGAGACAGAGGCCCATGCTCTGTTCCAGTCTGACGCATCTCATCGAAAGTACAGCTAAACCAAACCTCAGGTAATTGAACGCTTCCTTCCTACATCAGGCCTACAGCCATTCATTTACCTTCCTAATAATATTGTTCTTCAATTTGCTAATATGTGGCAGTAAACACAAAATTATCTTTGAGGTTGTGCTTCTTAATCCAGCTTCTAACAAATATCTTTCATTACTTATTTTCGTCCAAATTATTGGTTCCAACAGGAACAATAATTTTCAGTTAATTTCCTGTCCTCTCCAAAAACTCCTGCATTAACTCTTATGTTCCTTTATTGGATTATTGGTGACACCACAAAAGAACTCCGTCTAGTCTCTGGAGGGAGTTTCCCACTACCACTGTATTCCTACCTAATTCTCTCTTCTTTGGATAATCACTTTTTCCTACTGAACAGTGCAATTTGTCTCCAATTGTGCCTCAAGTTCAGCATTTTTGAGCTCAAATCAGCCCATTTAATAACTTTTCCTATATATGTGACTGACTTGGACAATCAATTCCAGAAAGACCTATATCATGAAAAGTTTGGTGTAACATCGTTGCCACTATTCAAAACTGAACTTTAGTATCAAACTCCTGGAGTCTCTCGGCCGCCTTCTTGCTCTGCTGACTTCTCAGAGCTCGACTGCTTCTCACTTGTACAATCTAGTCAGCATACCTACTCGTGATCCTTTTTTATCTGAGTTTATATCAAAGTTATGCAACTTATCTTTAGTACAGTAGTGGAAAAGTTTTCTATGTTTCACCAGTATTTACACTGCACCTCTAGATTCAAAAGACATAAAAACATATTGTTGGGGAAAAAATCCTAGCAGGTTGGGGAAAATTTTAAACTCTTAGGCATTTAAGACACTAACAGAACTACTAGCATTGAATCAAATGATTCTACATTAGACTTAAGCTAACAAGGGGTCAGTTTACACATGAATGCAATAAGAGACCTAAACAAATGATTGCGATTTAAACATGTATTTTGGAATTTTAAATGTATTAACTGTGCATTTTCGCCAAGAGCAGGTTGATGCAAGGTGTGATGGTATCGGGACAAACAGAGAGAGAACCACATTCTTTGGAAACAATGAAAATTCAGAATGTGCAAGTTCTTATTAATAAGATTTGCTAATAGCAGAGTTCTCAAGGCAGCTTCACAAATAGGATTAATTCACTGCCCAGATAAGACATTGCCTTCTCAGACATGAGAACATGCATTTTTCTGGTTTGGGCAGTGATGTAGTGAAAACTGGGAATGTTAACTTTGATCTTTGTAACTCAGCGGCTGAAGTTGCTAAACAATAGAGGAAGTTGAGTCAGCAATAGGGAGAGGAAGCATCTGGATTTTACAGACCAATTAAATCCCATTATGTCAGAGGGTAAAATACAATTAGCAAAAGTATGTGGCAGGTGTTATTAATGATTTATGTGTACTGAAGATGGTTGATTCAAAGCTAATGAAAGGCGGGAGAATTTGATAAGAGAAATAATTGATCTATCCTAAGTTTTGTACGTCAGAGTTATTGGATAGGTCAGACTGCTCTTCGGCCAGAGAGGCCTATGACTTATCAATAATCTCTCCCTGCGATCACTGGTCAAATAAAAGATGTCTTTAAACTGGGACACTGGCTTTTGTGAGTCTTTGTATTGGCTGAAGTTTCAGCAATACAAGGTCTGTGGGAAACTCTGCTAACACGTGCAGTCCAGCAACCAGATGTTTAACAGTAAAATCCAATCAAATTTGGAGGTGCTCTAGTGCCACAGATACCTATACATCACCTTACAGCTTTCAGGTCATTGATAAGGACTTTTCAAAAACATTGCAGGTACATAAGTCAAAAACAAACCAGTCCTTTTCTGTTAAAACCTCTTTTGAAAACAAAACCTGTGGAAGAAAAACACAAAATAATTTTTGTGGACACGGACCTGTAGGAAGAAAAGGTGCTGCGTGATTTCCTGGACAAGCTCTTCTTCTACTTTCTCAGGATAAAACTTAGCCAGGAAATGAAATGTGATTGGATCCTCCTTAGGAACCTCTTGGTCCAACACCTATTTACAGAAATATAGCATTAAATAAATGCCTCTTACTCACTTAGAGAAAGTCTTACCATCAATACTTATATCAAAGTCTAACTAATACGAAGAATTAAAATTATTTTTTCTTCAAAAGCAACACTGTTGCACAATATTGAGAATATTTAAGCTTGTGACCAAAATTCAGCACAGTTGGAGATACTGTAAATTTCATATAGCATCTACGCCAGCTAATGGAGGTGTAAAAATGCAATCAAGTATTCTGTCACAGGAAGAGGAAACACAAGAGTGAAATAGGCAATCACTCATTCTAATATATGCAATCAAGCAGATGGCTATCAAGTCATAGGATATCATCAGCCTATCTTTATGTGGTAGCGTTAGGTGTTAAGGAAGAGGAGAAAACTTCATTTACAAGCAGAAAAAATATGGTTCTTGTTGGAACATATTTTGTTTAAATAATAAATGCTGATTAAATGGCAAACCCTCAAGTGTGAAAAGCAGTACTGTGATGGAGTTGAATTAACTTACACCAATATTGAAATAGCACTAATACTTCTTTTATAGTTAACTGTGATAGAAAATTAAATAATTTTTAAACCAAATAAGGCTGTTTTACAATCAGCTCTGGATTAGTAAGATTCCTTACATGTCTTAGCTAATTTAGAGCTTAAATGCAAGAAATAGACTGACGTCTCCATCAGTGATGCACTTTAAGTGTTGTAATAATTGTTTTCATTATTCAGAAAAATGAATCATCCTTATTCAATGGTTTTATCTAACTTGCAACATCCACTACTTTCCTAACAGTAAATGGAAAATAAAACAAGCACAAATGTTTCACCTACTAATGCACATTTACTTTGTGTTTCTTTCTTAATTAGTTCACCTGCAGAAAAGCACTGAACACAACACATGGACCACATGGAAGGATAAGAAAAAGGGTGAGTGAGTACCCGTACTCTTAAATTTGGTTGTTATTTTTTGGGAACCGGTCATTAAGACAATAAGCTCTCTACCAAAAGTATATAGAGAAAACAGAGCTCCAGTTCACTTACCATCAAATCATTGGCCCTACGATTTATTTCCTAGCCACTGGAAAACACATACAGAAATTATTCTGCCTGTACGTCTCACCAGCTTAGAATCTTGGCATAGCAAGGCTCCAATGCTTGCCTTATTTACACTGCAGTCACCTCTCCACTACCACTGCTTCAACTGCAAAGACAGTAAATCAGTGATAGTACAGTGTGTGGCTGGAGTGGTATCTTCATCCAGGCTTGGGCACTATTATTGGGTTTGGAAACATTTCCATTTCAGCAGAGGAAAACCTTTTGTAAGTCTTTTTACTTAACTAGTAACACTTTTTAATTTTAAAGAAAGATTCATTTAACCAGTTCTTAAAGTTTCTAAAAAGCATAAACCAACTAGATTGGCAGCTTGTAACTGGGTTCTGACAAGAGATCATTACCCTGAAACACTAATCCTACTTTCTTCTCCCTCCCCTATCTCAATGAGTGTTTTCAGCAATGTTTTGATTTCTAGTACTGTTTCGCATCTCTCCCACTGGAATTTTATTATTGATGTTTAAAACTTACAATGCTGTTACTAACTGATTTCTAACTATTGTTATTATGGACACCAGTAATCAAGCTACACAGCTATTGGAGCTGATTATAATAGCTGTTATTCTGCCCATATTACAATAAAAAATAGTTGGAATCCACTCATTGTTAAGATGATGTTTATAAGCCACACATTTGTCACAGTTTCTGGCACTGTCCAAAATTATCAACTGTTCTAAAGCTTTTAAAAAACATAAGCCATTTTTAAAAATTTTCTTTAAAACAATTCAAGACTGAACAGTGATTTTACATACCTATTCATCTGTATAAATAATTCTGCTCACACTGAATTCAACCCTCCATTAAAAAAGAAAATAAGCTTTATCTTAAAACAATACTTTCTTAAAACACAAAATCTATGGAACTCACTGATATATTGTTCACTACTTGAGATTTAAAATTACAACTCTTAATCAAAAGGCATTTTCAGATTTAACAAGAAACATATCTCTTGATTTCTGCAAATTGCAAATTTCAAAACCAAATTAAATCCTCATACCCTTTTCTCCATTTTCAGCCAAGCATATGTATCTTTTACAATATATCGTAGCCCAAAGAACCAAGTTTCACGCAGTCCAATTGTTCGGCACACCAAGTCAAACAGATCCTTCCCTTTCCATTTCACCTAGAAAATGAAAAACAAAAGAATTTAAAATACAAATTTGTAATAATGATCTTACTTTTGATATTAAATAAGACATGCATGTCTTAGTCTGATCAACTAATCTTGGGCTAGTAAAGGTGAAGTGGTTGGCAGCCCCTATAGCTCAGTAGACAGGAATACTGATTTATATATAGTACAAGATTTTTAACAATTGGGAAGATCACTTAGTCAACCCTCATTCAGACTTAACATAGTTGATAGCACCCAGAGTGAAATCACAAACAACCTCCATGGGTGACACAGTGGCACATTGGTTAGCACTGCTGTCTCAGTGCCAGGGACCCAGGTTCGATTCCCAGCTGGGGTCATTGTCTGTGTGGAGTTTGCAACATTCTCCTTGTGCCTACGTGGGTTTCCTCCGGGTGCTCTGGTTTCCTTCCACAGTCCAAAGATGCGCGGGTTAGGTTGATTGGCCATGTTAAATTGCCCTTAAGTATCAGGGAGACTAGCTAGAGTGAATGCATGGGGTAACAGGGATACAGCTGGGTGGTCGGTGCAAACTCGATGGGCCAAATGGCCTCCTTCTGGACTGTACGATTCCATGATTCTATGTCCCTGGGTACAAAAGGAAGAGGAGGAGCAGGAAGACCTAACCAAACTACCCAATAACCAAGCTGATACTACTATTCATTACCAAGTTGAGATGCCCACTATCCAGTAACCAATTGTACTCAATTTCCCTACCAGAAAGTATAAGGTTTAGGTGTTTGATAAGGCAGGACAAGGTCAGCTGTGGTCCCTGAAATGCCTCGATAATCATTAGCATATTAATAAGAGCTGTCAGTACTGCAAAAGCATATCTCAGCATGAATCACATCACCTCCAAATTTAAGGGAATAAAAGTAAAAAAAGCTTGGAGAAGAAGGGCTAACAATATAGTAACTGGCTGAATTTTGATAGGACAAGACATTTATATATATAAATGCAGAAGATTTCTGAAAAATCTAACACTTCAGGAGAAATTGAAAATAGATAACTACAATTCAGATCACCATGCCTAGCTTCTTTTGACATAGATACGTGGTAAAGTTAGTGCAAACTGTTTTTTGTCACTGTATTATAAACAGTTAGGAATCTGAAACTCTCTAATGTAGGATTTGAACAAAAAGTCAAAGGAAACCTGGAGGAAAAAAATGTATTCTAAAAGAATCATGCTATTATTTTACTTTGGAAGGGTGTTCAGAATAATAGTCCTGAATTTAAACATGTTTAAGAAGAACCATTGTTACATACTGTTGCAGGTATATTCTGAAAAATTGAAAAGATCAGTTTAATCATCTGAAGCCGTTTTAAGATGGACACTAAGAAATGCACAATTGATCGTAAATAAATCTGACCATCTGATACACTAGGTAAGAAGTGCCTGTAGGATCTGTACTTGACTCTTAGAAGAGACTCATTATCACTTCTGACAAAGGAGTACTCCTTAGCAGTGCACTGAAGTATAGACCCAGATTTTGTGTTCAAATCTCAGGAGTGGAGCTGAATCAACATTCTCACAAAAAAGTGCTGCGAAACAGAGATATAGACATTTCAGGTCACTGTGTATCCACAGTGATTAGCAAAATGCTCCCCCTCAGTTTAATAGGAAAACTGTTTGTTTCCTAATGCTCTTCAATAGTGGCTGGTGCCTATGAACTGAACTGTAGGACATCTTTTTGTCCTTTCCATACGTGAAGTACAAAAGACCAAGTTGAAGTAAAAAAGATCTTGCATTTGTATTGCGCCCTTAACATCCTCAGAATGCCCCAAGTGCTTTACAGCCAATGAGTTATTTTTAAACTACAGACACAGTTGCTGTGCAAGGAGGCAAACCCAGAAAACACTGGAATACACAGCATATCTAGAAAGAGGCAAAAAAGTTAACACTTTGGATACAATGCATTGTCAGAAGTTAAACATTTTAAAAATTCTCTTAGCTGCACATTTCTATCATTTCATCTGTGTTTTCACTTAATAAAGTTACATCTAAGGTTCGGAATCGTCATCAGAAAAAATATTCTCCCCCATTCTGCTTAGTACAGTATACTTACTTTTTAAGCCTAGCATTAGCAAACAAATGAAGAAAAGTAGATCCCAAGTTTTCTGGAACTGTGACCATTGATTTTACACTGGATCATTAATCGTGCAAGCTTGAGATAAGGAATTCTGCTTAAACATAATTCCTTTCTGCTTTTTGCATGTTAGACCAGTGAGTTTCCTTAGCGAACTTTCCATGAGCCTTTTCCTACAATTACAAAACGTCATTTAAGTAGGTTAGTAATATTCTCAACCACATCACAAAATGTTGGTTTAAGCTCCATTCCAGAGATCTGAGCAGAAAAGCTGGGGCTATACGTCAATGCAATACCAAGGAGAGCTGCATTGTCAGAAGTGACAGTTGTCAGATGAGGCATTAAACAGGCAAGACAAAAACAAACTTTATCTCCTACCTCACAGCTGAATTCCATCTCTGCATCCATGGTAATAACCTTAACTTTGAAGGTTTTCGGTTGTTTCTTCTTTAAGCCCATTATCGACATTTTGATTCTAAATCCTTTGACCGTCTCCAATGATTAAACCTGACAATTGAAAGCGCAGTATTAATGGCACGATCATAAGAACACTTACACTAAACATGTAAAGTTAATAAAGACAACTTATAATACAGTAAAATCTATCAGCTTTTCTGACAAGATGATCCACCTATATTTACATATAATGGCCTGTCTCCATACATCTTTTGCTAATGGTGTTCTGTGCTAACCACCAGGAGTTATGTGAGTGTCCACCTCCATTTCAATTCTTCTGTCACGTAGTTGTACTCAGTGGCTCTGTAACAAATCGTGCAGAATCAAAGGTCTCTACTCCTTGGAAATCTATATCTATAGAAGTTCCATTTGTCCAATTTGGAGTGCATGTTCTCTTCTCATTGAGAAATGCCCAATTTTTCAAGAGCTTTAGCCCAGGTTGGGCTTCAGCTCAAGGAAGTCCATAGTGTGCAATCCTAAATATCTCAGGGTATCGTTATCGATGGCTCCAATGCTCAACATAGGAATGCAATCTCCATCTGCTTATGGTGTAGTTCTATTCAAATGAATTTCAGAATCATTACAACACAGGGGGAAACCATCTGACCCATCTTGCTTGTACCAGCTCTCCAAGTGAGCAACTGACATAGTTCCATTCTCCTGTCTTCTCCCCATAGGCCTCCACATTGTTTCTTTTCAAATAACAGTCCAATTCCCTTTTGAATGCTTTAATTGAACCTGCCTCCACCACTCACGCTGGCAGTGTATTCCAGACCCTAAACCAATCACTGTATGAAAAGCTTTTTCTTATTTTTCTATTGCTTCTTTTACTGATTATTTTAACTTTGTGTCCTCTTGTTTTCGATCTGCTCATTAGTGGAAACCATGTCTCCCTATCTACTCTGTCCAGACTTCCCATGATTTTGAATACCTCTGTCAAATCTAACAGCATGAAAAGGGGAGTAAAATAGAATCATGAAGGCTTTCTATTCACACAAAGACTAGCCCTTCAACTTGGGGTTACTACTTTGCTTGACAGCTATTTCTGAATCCTTTCTGCAAAGGGGCAAGGACCTTGATCAGATGGAAACACTTCGCAACTGACAGCTTGTTAGCAGAGATTCATCCCACAGGCTTAATTCTGAGGTCCATAAAGAGAAGTGCATGGGCTGTAAGGCAGATAACATATCTGCAACAAATGTTAAATGATTTTTAAAGTTCCAGGGCAGTCCAATAACAATTAGCTTAGTCTGAGGTTTAGAAAAAAATGGTTACCATGAGTGAAAAAGTCAACTTTTTAGTTTTATAAAATCAAGCATTGTATGGAAATATATCTCACTGTGGAAACTATGCACATGTTCATTTATCCAACTGTTGGTTTGAAGCCACTGTCTGAATTCAGTGGATTGCTTGTCAAATTTACTGTCAAGAAAGATAATTCAGATGATACATTCCAGGAATTATGAATGGAGTAAGGGCTCTCTAAGAGAATTCTTAGATCAAACATCATCTAAATAGATATGGAACAGGAAGAGCTGCACTTCTGATCATTTAGAACATGAGCTGTAGGAGGGGCTGCTGACATAAACTCAAAAAAATCTAGTGCGAAAATTACATCAAAGCAACTAAATGGAAAATCCAAATACGGAGCCCAATGACTTGAAAGCTTTTCTGATGTCTATTTATACTTTCTCTTGCAGTATGACTGAATCTCAAACTGTTTCAACTTAAAACAACTAATATTTATCTATGAACAATATTGTTACAGATCTCAGAAAAACATTCACTCTAAACGCAGCAAGTGTCATGTTTGGAGACTGAATGGATGACCTCTTTTGCTTTTAGGATCTGAAGAACGTGAGAAACATATTCAGAAGCACAGGATGGCAAATAACAAGAAAGGATAAGGTAACGCAGGCAACTTTATGATGATCATAATAGCTCAGAATGAAGCTGAAAGAGGCTTGGGATTTGAACTCAAGATTTCCAACTAATGCAAGGGCTGCAATAAAAAAAACACTATGTTGAAAACGCTACAGAGCTGCAATCAATAAAGGTAATAAAATGTTGAACAGTATAGGAAAAGCAGTAAAACACGAGTCAATGGAAGTCATCACACTATGCAGTGTTCTGGTCAGACAGTATCTTAACCATCATATTCAGCCTGGAAAAGCACTCAAACACCAGAATTGGTAAAGAATAGAATAGCAAACATGGGTTCACAAGCCAAATGTCCGAATTGAGTGACTCACTGAAGAAACTTCAGTGTTTCAGCCTGAAAAATGCTGAGAATTGATCCTCTCATGATGTATGAGATGACAGATGGAACAGAAAAGGTAAATCAAGAACATTACTTCAAATTAAGTTGGACAAGGGGGCACAAATTAAATGAGGGGATTCAAGTTAAGGCAAACAAGGTACTATTTGGGCAGATCATCAGAAACCAGCTCAAAGAAGTAGATTTTAAGGAGCTTCTTAACGAGAGAGAGGTGAAGAGGCTTAGGGAGACAATTCTAGAGATTAGGTAGGGTCTTGGCAGCTGAAGGTACAACCATCAATGATGGGACAAATAAAATCAAGATAATTCAAGAGGTCAGAGATTAGAGGAGCATAGACATCTCCGTGTTGTGGGGTGGGGGAGATCCTAGAGAAAGGTAGGGGGGAAGCCATGGGGATAGGATTTGAAAACAAGGAGGAGAATTTTAAGTGGGTAAACAGGACCTGGTGCGAGTAAGGACAGGGACAGTTGAGTTTCAGACTATCTCAAATTTATGGGATGTAGAATGTGAGAAGTATGACAGAAGTGCATTAGTCAATAGGAGAGGCAATAAAGGCAAGCATAAGGCTTACACAGATAAGCTGAGGCAGGAGTAAAGTTATGAAGATGAAAATAAACAATCTTGCTGATGTCACAGATATTTAATCAGAAGTTCATCGAGGGACAAACGCAAGTCACCAAGGTTGTTCTGTCTGATTCAGACTAAGTGGGTTCCCCAGGAGCCTTCCTCCTCGACACCTATACTGTGGCAAGGCTCTGTGGTCCGCAGTGAGGTGTTTGATACTTCAAAATAAAGACTTGGACACGTTGTTTGCTTAACTTAGTGGCAGATTAGTCATCAGGCTCTCATTGCAGATGCGTTTGCTATTTGTTATCTTTGAAGTGGAATGAAACTAAAATGGGAGAAAGAAAAGAAGTGGATCTATTTCCATTTGTACTCGACTTATTGTATGTGGGGGGAGACTTTCGCTGCTCAGTAATTCAACATAAGCAACAAGAAGCAATGATTCAACCAGCACAAAGATGGAGCAAAAGCAACTAAATGCCCTAATAGATGATTTTTTTTACAACAGTTGCCTATCATGGTGATTATTTGCCTCGATTGGAGAGGAAAATCCATAAATATAAAATAGCACCGTCCTTAGAAAGTCAATCAGACACATTCTGGAGGCCCAAACAGTCTTTCCCTACCCACCCTCTGCTGAAACTGTCACCTTCCAGAATATTCACAAACAAAGGGAGTTATTTGATTGAAGGAGTTAATATTTATGGTCTGTGGGGGTTCAATCAATGTTCCCGGGGATACTCACCCACATCGAGCCCCAGCCTGGACTTACAGCCGCTTCCCGTCCTAAGCAGCAGTCTGGTCGCTCCAACCGCGGCCTTACAACGACACCGAGCCGCCTGGGGGTGGCCCAGCCACCTTAACCGAAGAGCAGGGCCTGCTCACCGCCACCATCCAACACTCATCCCTCTCGCTGCCAGACCCCCCCCACACCCCCGGCTGTCCAAAACCGCGGCTGCACTGAGCGGCCAGAGCGCACCCTCCTGGTGGGATGTACAGTCAGTAAGAAGTCTCACATCACCAGGTTAAAGTCCAACCAATTTATTTGATAGTAAACTCATAAGCTTGTTGGACTTTAACCTGGTGTTGTGAGACTTCTTACTGTGTTTACCCCAGTCCAACGCCGGTATCTCCACATCATGACAACTATAGGGATGTACAGTCCATCACTCCCCCAAGCCCCAGCAATACAGCCCATCACCGCCATCCCCTAATAATATAGTCCATCACCCCCATACCCCAGCAATACAGCCCATCACCCCCCATCCCTAATAATACTGTCCATCACACCCCCATCCCCTAGCAATACAGTTCATCACCCCCTCAGCCCCCAGCAATACAGTCCATCACCCCCATCCCCTAGCAATGCAGTCCATCATCCCACCCCCCAGCAATAATGTCCATCCCCCTACAATATGTCCCCCATCCCCAGCAGTACAGCCCATCACTCCCCCATCCCCTAATAATACTGTCCATCACCCCCCATCACCCAACAATACAGCCCATTATCCCCATCTCCCAGCAACCGTCCACTGTCCCCCATCCCCCAGCAATACAGTCCATCGCCCCCCCATCCCCCAGCAACACAGACTAACACCCCCCCATCCCCAAGCAATACGGTCTATCACCCCCCCCATCCCCCAGCAATAGAGTCCATTACCCCCCATCCCCCAGCAATACATTTCATCACCTCCCCATCCCCCAGCATTACAGCCCATCAATCCCTCCACCATCTCCCAGCAATACAGTCCATCACTCCCCCATACCGTAGCAATACAGTCCATCAGCCCCTCCCCATCCCCTAGCAATGCAGAGCATCAGCCCACCCCCTACCCCCTAGCAATACATTCCATTACGTCCCCATCTCTCAGCATTACAGTCCATCACGACCACCCCCTCCCCTCAATACAGTCCTGCCAGCCCCCAGCCCCATTCCCCCAGCAATAGAATCTTGTTAGCACTCACCCCCATTCCTCCAGTAATGCAGTCCTCTCAGCCCCCAATTCCTCCATCAATGCAGAGTTTTCTGCCCCCTTCATTCCCCCAGCAATGCAAACATGTCAGCTCCCCTTATTCCTCTATCAGTAGTCCTGCCTGCTCCCCTTCAAACCCCAGCAATGCAGCCACCTCATTGCTCCAGCTAAACAGTTCCCTTTCGCCCAACTTCAGTATTGCAGTTCTCTTTTCCATATCCTTAGCAACAGAACTCCACTCAATCTTCTCCATGCATTGCAGCTATCTTTCTCCATCCAGCCGCATAGCTCTCCTCACCTCTACCCAGTTACCGTTCCTCTCACTCCCAGCAAAACAACTTTCTTCACTCCTCTACTAGCTACGCAACTTGTCTCACCTGCACAACAGCACATATCCTCATACCTCCCCTCATTGCCTCTCCCAGTAGTACAGCTCCCCTTACTCCAACAACACAGTTCCTTTCATTCCCCAGCAATGCAGCTTTCTCTCACCAACTCCTCAGCAATGGAGCTCCAGCATCTCATTAGAAGCAACACAATTTCTCCCCCACCTCAAGCTACCCCATAGTACTTGCCAACAGTGCAGCTGCTGCATTGTCTTCTTATATGCAACAACATTCCAACCAAACTGCTTTCAAGTGGCCCTCACCCCAAAACATTACAGCTCCGTTTATCCTTCTGTCCAAAGTCCCACTATGAACAGCACAACCCACGCAACCAACTACACTGATCCCAACAGGATCCACTTCAAACCAAAGTCAAACAGTCATCATCTCAAAATTGCAGCTCTTGCAAAGACCTCAAACCTAGGAAGATAGCTACTTACTCAATCTAACAACACAGCTCCTGAAAACCCATACTCCAGAAACACTTCATGCAGTCTCCAAACTTCACAATACCTCTAACCCCAAAAATGTTACATCTACGTCGTGCTATTTCAATCATGGTACGTCTTGCTTCCACATAACTCACCAAGCAATTAAGCCACAATACAAGTCCTGATACCATCACTAACATGTTTATTGCGCAGCTCACTTAGTCCTTTTTTGGGAACATAGTTCACATCCCAACACAGCTCCTACACAACTCAAAAACTATAGGAATGCAGCTCCCACACGCGCCATACCAGCAGCAACACTGCAGTATAGTTTTCACATCACATCGATATAGGTTGTATCCCCAAAAACAGTTTTCCACATAACCCTTCACTCCAACAGCATAGCTCCAACAGTGTCTCCAACTGCAAGCACATAGCTCAAACCTCAGCCCTATACTTCTGACAAGTTCACATCTATAATATTGGGAACAAAGCCATAACTTCATGCAGCAAATACCCATATCACTTGCAACAGAGGTGAGGCATTAGCTACCCAGCTACCAACATGGTTTCCGCACCAATTGTTAGTGCTAAAAGACCTCGCTGTTCTGATTTATGATTTTCTCTGTATAGAGTTATCATGGAACAGAACCCGACACTATATTTTTATTAAAAAATATATCCTCATGGCTACTTTTTATTTTAAACTGGACCTTTCGGCTGAACAAAGGCCATTAAGTTCATTGACCCTATGTCTGTGAGTTATTGCTTGTGAGTTGCCAGACAAAAAGCCACTTTCAGAAGGCAGAGATGTCACACATTGTTATTTCTCAACAGACCAGGGGACTGCACAGCTCAAGTTCAAAGTGAGCTACACAAAGACTATTTGTATTTGATAAACCAGGCCTGCAGCAGAGTCAAAGAATCTAAGAAGACAATGACTTCCCAAACCAGACCCTCAACAAATAGCACCTCTTTCAACCTATAATTGTTGAGATGCTATCAGCATGGAACATGAAGACATACAGACTCAAACATTATTCTTTTTCTCCCCCCACAGGTGCTGCCAAACCTGCTGAGTTTTACTGTATAAACATCCTTTATTGAAGACCTCTTGGAGAGGTACAGTCACATGACCTAAGACTCCAGCTTATTGAACAAGTTAATACTGCCTTCCTGAGCCACAAGCCAGTCTGCTGTTTGAACATATGACGAGCAGGCCATGCAGAATGTGCTCTGGCCAGGTAGGACACCTGACCCCATCACAACAGAACTCTGTTGGAAGTTCTACACTGTTGTCTATAAAATCTCAATTATCTCTGCATGCCTATTTCTTCTCTGTGAACTGAACACCACTGGAAAAATGCATTTTAATACAGTGGTTTTTAGCCCGCCAATCTCAGTGAAATAATTCCTCATCAGACTTTGATTCTGGACTCTGGAACTTACATGAACCAATATTTATTCTCTCTGTGGTCCTTCTTTTCTCTATCCATCCTTTACTGAATGGGGTGGGCAGCGCACTGCAGACCCTCCTTTTTGCAATGTTTGAATGTGTACAATAAACTAACCTTTTGAGGTCATTTTACCTTGAATTTGCCATGGGGCTATTGGTAAGAATTAGATCACACAAGAAAATGAGGAGGTTTGAAATATGGCACCATTTGTTAAAAAAGAAACAAAATACCCTTCTGTTTACAGATGGGTGATTAGGGGAAAAATTAGTGCTGTTTGAATGGACATATCCCAAACAGAGTGTAAAGAAGAGGTTGCATGATGAATAATGTTGTGATATCAGTGCTATGTCATAATCCTCTTTATAAAGAAGTTATCTGTTGTGTGACCCACTCCAAAATGTTATCTGGTGTTGGTAATGTGAAAATTATGGCTGTTAGAGGAAATTTGGTTTCATAATTGGGACATAATGTCATTTAATACACAAGGTCATGAATTTAAGGTAACTAAATTTATCCAATTCTAATTTTATTAACTGATATCCTGAAATTTTTATTGTTTTTTTAAAGGATTGAATTCCACAATTGTTCATTTGTCTGTGAAAATTTTAAAAGTGTCTTTTGTTATCCGTGTGTTCATAAATGAGGGACTTAATTTTTATATGCACTTCATCATCTATATTTTTAATTTTGATCTCTTACATTTGTTTAGAAGCATAGCAAGATGTACCAGGTTGGAGTCAAGGGTCGAATGGTATTGAGGAACAGAATCATGGAATTTAGCAAGACTGTTGGAAATAGGTAGGAAACATCATGTTATACCTTACATTGGCATGAAACAACGTAATCTGACAAGATTTTCCGCTCCTATTGCTGATCCTGTCTGATGAAAATGGGAGCAGAAAATCCCCCCAATGACTTTAGTTTAGATGCATGCATGGTAATGAAAGTTTACAACGTGAAAGCAAACAAGGATTAAAGAAAACTAAGCTGTTGCTTGGCAACCATCGCCACCCTGGGACAGAAAGAACTTTTAAATTAGTTGTAAGTTGAACCCAGGAGAAGCTTGACAGGATAAGGCAGCTGCAGAGAGCAGACTTCTCAAAAGAAAGTCCCAAAAAACAGGGAGTGGGGACAAAGAAAAATGTCTCAGGGAGACAGTTAAATTAAAAGAACAAAGAACAATAAATTAACCAGGGTACTATCTGAAGTTAAAATAAAAAGCAGAGAAATTGATCTGAGTTAAATAGAGAGCTGCAAGGACCAGATTTAAAGTTGTCTAGCTGAAAGGCCAGTGGAAATCAAAAATTTGATGATGCCTTAACATAGCCTGTGAAATGGTAGTGTTAGAATCATAGCATCCTACAGTGCAGAAAGGGGTTACTCAGCCCATCGAGTCTGCACCAACCACAATTCCACCCAGGCCCTATCCCCACTAATCCCTCTAACCTATGCACCCCAGGACACTAAGGGGCAATTTAGAATGGCCAATCAACTTAGCACACACACATCTTTGGACTGTGGGAGGAAACCAGAGCACCCAGAGGAAACCCACGCAGACACAGGGAGAATGTGCAAACTCCACACAGACAGTGACCCGAGCCAGCATTCGAATCCAGGTCCCTGGAGCTGTGAAGCAGCAGTGCTAACCACTGTGCTACCGTGTTCTGTTCTTGGGTACCTGAGAGATTGTGTGGCAGCTTGAATGCTTGTGGCAATCAAAGGCATAAGGATATCGAAAGGATAAATTGAAATCCTGGAGCTTTATCCTTGGTGGTCATCTGAGCAAAAGCTTTGTTTGGGGCAAGATTCCAAGAGGGCTCTTAAAAGGTAGAATTTCGAAACACTTGCTTGTAAGTCAGAGTTCCAGTGAAACCAGTCAGCTCACAGTGGGATAGGCATCTGAAGAGATTTGATGAGAAATCCACAGAAGTTGTATTGGGTGGCATCTGTCACTTGGTTTCAGAATGTTGTAAGCCTAATAACAGTTGGCTTATTGGTTTACATGAACTGTGTACTTACTGAGAACATTAGAGGATAAGACATATTTTGCGACTTGTGTTATCCTTACAAATCTGTGTACATTTGTAAAGAAATAGTGGAGTAAAGGAGTAGTGTATTCTTGTTAACATCTGTTGGATGTAACTCCCTCATTATACGGTGCTGTTTTATGGCGAACAATATTAACATCTGATATAAAATTGATATGGCCATAAAAAAAAACATTAGCACTTTGTAGCCCAACAGCTTGATTTCTCCAACTATTTTCTACTAAGGAAAAAATATAAAGATACAAAAAAAAGGTTGAAACTTCTAGTGATGATACTGTTAGTAAGCTGCTGGGATATTTTACTCTGTTAAAGACACTAAATATATTGATAGGCTGATACAGCAGAGAATGAATCACCTTAAGTCTATGTTCTCTGGTTGCTGCCTCTAAGAATCATAGAATCCCTGTAGTGCAGTAGGAGGCCATTTGGCCCATCGTGTCTGCTCCAACTTCCCGATACAGCATCTTACTCTGGCCCACCCCACGCATTTATCCCATTAATCCCCCTAACCTAGACATCTTGGGACAATAAGGGACAATTTAGCATGGCCAGTCCACCTAACCCGCACATCTTTGGACTTTGGGAGGAAACTAGAATACCTGGAGGAAACCCATGCAGAAACAGGAGACTATCCAAACTCCACACAGTCACCCAATGTGAGTCCCTGCCACTGAGGCAGCAGTGCTAACCACTGTGCCACCATGCTGCCTGCCATCAGAAAGTTTATTTATTCTTTTAAAATCATTTTGAACACTTCTATCAAATATTTATTTAACCAAGTCTGAGCAGTGCTCATCAGCCCACATACAAGTGGTATGAATGTTTTCTTTTCACTGTGTATGTAAAGAAATCTGATCCATGCAAAATTGAAAATGTAAACCATGAAGTATCCATCTCTTTGCTGGCAATTGTAGGTTTTCCCTGCAAACCCTCAGATTTGTCTACTATGAAGTCCGGGGAAAAGGACTTCCCGGAGTATTTCAAGCCAATGAAGGTATTATAAATTGAATGGCATTATTAGCACGTAATAAATCAGGAGTCAATTTGTGCACATTAAATGTCCACAAACAGTAACGTGATGATGACCAGATTATCTGTTTTTCTGTGATATAGGAAGAAATAGTGGTATTGTTTCTGCATGGGTTTCCTCCAGGTATTCCACTTTCCTCCCAAAGTCCACTAGACTAGTTTTCCAGAGGCCCAAGCTAATGCTCTAGGGACATGGGTTCAAAGCCTTCAACAGGAGCTGGTGGAATTTGAATTCAGTAAATAAATCTGGAAATATAAAGCTAATCTCAGCAATAGTGACCATAAAACCATCACTGATTCCCTAATATCCTTTAGGAGTTTGCACGTTCTGCCCATGTCTGTGTGGGTTTCCTCCACCATCCAAACATGTGTGGGTTAGATGCATGGCCATACTAAATTGCCACTTAGTACGGGGGGGTGGGAGAAGGGGGTGGGGGGTTAGCAAGATAAATAGATGGGTTACGGGGATAGGGCTGTGTGTGATTGTTGTTTGGTGCAGACTTGATAGGCCGATTGCTCTCTTGCACTTCAGGGATTCTATGTTGATTGATGGATACGTTGAGATAATTCCCCTGCCCTTCTTCAATACAGTGCCATGGAATCTTTCACATCCACCCTCTCCAGCAGGGTCCTTGGTTTATCGTCTCGTGGGAAAGGCGGCAGATCCGACTGTCCCTTGAATCCAGAACCTTCTGACTGACCAGAATGCAGCCATTTGAGCTGGGGTTCAAACGGTCACTACTGGGGACGGGAGAGAGTAAAATCAAATCAGGGAATTGAATGCGGTGGAATTAAAAGACAGAACCAAATGTTCAGGGAAGAAAAATCTTAGATCGGGAATCCAACTGCGAGCCCACTCCAGCTCTGACGGCCCAGTAAAAGCCACATTGAAGAAGACGATAGAAATACCCCACGGGCGGGGAAGCAATATCAGGAAACACACCAGCTCCGCCTCGCTGTGCGCATGCCCGGTTCGCAGAGGGAGGGAGGCAGTGGCGCCGGAAGTGTGTCCGTTGCTTTAACATTTCCCTCCGTTTGGCAAGTGTGGATCCGGAGAAGGTGTGTGTCTGCGACGTCAGGTTGGGGTGGAATAAGCTACATCGAAAGGAGCAAATAAATTACCGATCATTTACCCACTCATGTTTTGACACCCCCAGTTATTGTTCTGTCCCGTATAATCAAAGTCTACTACTTTTTATGTTATTCGGGTGAATCAATGTAAGTCACATCTGTCCTTCAAACCTTCCGCGCGACTTTTGTAGCCGAAAGTGAGACAAGTGTTTCTCACTGAATGAAGGAAATTTTGAGGAACGTTGCTGGTGTTGAAAATAATGATATTTTAAAATTAATTTATATAGGGTCTCTCCCAAACGCTATCACCAAATAGGAAATGGTCTTATAATATCCCAACACAGCTAATGAAGTAGTGCAATACATTGTTGTAACGAAGAGAAACGAACAACAACTTTGTACAGAGCAAGGTCCCACAAAAATTGGTAAGATATTGGGCTTATGTGCTTGGTGAGAATGGATCCAACTTATGTGTACAAACAAGATATTGTAAAAATGTTTTTTAAGTACTATGGGTGGCTCATTCTCAATTCTTAATTCAAAACGTAATGGGTTCAAGTTGCATTCCAATTTCCTATGTATAGAATAAAATGTCCAATGGTAGAGTATTTCATCAATGGAAATGAACATTTTATAATTTATGTCATTGCTGTTTGTGGAATGTGCTGTTGCTTGTAATTTCCCACAGAACAGCAATGATTACATTTCAAAAAGGTGATTTTGCTGTCTGAAATGCTTTGGGTCACCCGAACAGAAGGAATAAAGAAAAAAACTTGTATTTGTATAGCATTTTATACAATCTCAGGATTTCCCAAGTGCTATACTGCCACTTTTGAAGTATGGTCACTGTCTAATGTAGGGAACATGGCAGCCAATTTGCTCAGAGCAATGTTCCACAGAGGTGAATGTAATAATGATCACATAATGTTTTTTGATGTTAAGGATTAATTTTTGGCCATGACACTCGGTAACTACCCTGCTCCTTGAAATATTGTAAAAAGTCTGACAACACCAGGTTTTAGTCCAACCGATTTATTTGATAGTAAACTCACAAGCTTTCAGGTTAGTCCCTTCGTCAGGTGAATGGAGAGTTCTGGCCTCAGACAGAGCATATAAAGCGACTCTGCGCAGAGTTGCTGAACAGAGACTGATAGCCAAGTTCCGTACACATGAGGAGGGTCTCAACAGGGATCTTGGGTTCATGTTGCACTATCTGTAACCCCCGTGACTTGCCTGGGTTTGCAAAACCTCACTTACTGTACTGTCTGGAGACAATACACATCTCTTTAACCTGTGATCAGTGCTTCTTCCACACACATGGTCAGCCACTTCAGGACTTGAACAGCAGGTTAGGTGTAAAGATTCGCATTCTAATCAGTAATCTCTAAACTGTCTGTGCTTTATGCTCTGTCTGAGGCCAGAACTCTCCATTCACCTGACGAAGGGACTAACCCGAAAGCTTGTGAGTTTACTATCAAATAAATCGGTTGGACTAAAACCTGGTGTTGTCAGACTTTTTACTGTGTTTACCCCAGTCCAACGCCGGCATATCCACACCTTGAAATATTGTCATAGGGTATTTTAAATCCACCCAGTTAAATATACTATTAAAATAGAAGTTGTCTTTAAGCAAATATTGAGTTATTTTGTGTGATTCTACAAAATCTCATTTATTTTACAGATAATTTTGAAACATGTCAGCAAAAACTGCTACTGTCCATGCCAAATGGATTATAGGAAAAGTGATTGGGACAAAAATGCAGAAGACTGCCAAAGTCAGAGTAACTAGACTTGTCCTGAATCCATATCTGTTAAAGGTAAGTTTGATTACTTTGCGGTATATAAAATGTTATACAGATTAGAGAAAGAGAGACAATGATTGTTTATTTATTCTGAGATTTTACTTTTTCTTTAAAAACTTGTTGGTCCACATTGTTGAATTCAGTTTTACTAAGCAGATTGTGGTGTGGTTTAGGGATTATTTTCCCAATTAATTATTTTCAGTACTTATAATTTCTAAAATATTTGTATATAAAGTTTTATTGGTTTCTAGTCAGAACATTAACAGATTTACTACTTTGGTTAAAAGATTGTAATCTTCCAAGATTTAACAATTATTTTAATAATTTGAAGACTCGACACAAAGAAGAAACTCTTCACACTGCTAAATTTTACTTATCTCTTTGGAACCACTTATTACTTTCATTGCCCTTAACTCTACAATTGTCAATCTTGGATTGTATTAAAATTCCACTTGGTTCTTCAATGGCCCTTAGAAAAGAAAACCTCTTGTCCTTATCTGGTCTGGCCTACATCTAATCCACAACACCTATCAACATGGTCGACTCTTAACTCTTCATTGAAGTTGGCCTGATGAATCACTCAATTATATTGGGGCAACTAGGGAAGGGCAATTAATGCCAGCCTTGCCAGTCATGCTCATGTTGAGTGAACAATTTTTTAAGAAGTATTTTCAGAACTGTAGCTATTGAACACACCTTCCAGCAATTAAATTCACAATTCCGAACCGTTGGGTTGACTATCTGCTCCTAGAATTCCAGCATCATTCCTGTCTAAAAGTAGAAGTTCGTTTTTAAAGCGGTAAACGCATGTTAAATGTACTTTTTAAAACAGCACTTTAAAATGTCCATTTTTCTACAGTTCTACAATAAAAGGAAGACATATTTTGCTCATGATCCAAAAGAACAGTGCACTGTGGGTGATATTGTACTTCTGAAGGCTTTGTCTGAACGAAGGACCAAGCATGTTAAACATGAACTGGCAGAAATTGTATTCAAAGTTGGAAATATCATTGATCCCGTCACACAAGAACGCTGCAGTGGAAGTCGAATAATTGAACCCCTTAAAGACACTGATTCAGATGTGGGATGCTTGAATGATCATATGAAGAATTTAGAGATCAATGTTGTGCAGAATAATACAGAACATTAAAAATTCTGCAAGTTAAACTATTAATACAAAGTTTGTAAATTTGAATGTATCTAATGAATACTCATGTTGCAGCTGTCATTCAGAAACGAACCAATGATTTTTTTTAAAGAGAAAGAAATGTGTAATGAATATCCCAGCTTTAATTTGTGTTTTCCTTACATGGGAGAGCTTGAATTTTTTGAAATCTTAGTAAAATAAATCCAAATGATTCCGAATAATTTTCAGTTTAGTTTCACATTCAATCCTTACGATATTAGGTGACTTTTAAAATAAATTACTGGTAGGTTTCCAACGTAATTTCTTGATCTGTCAAAATGTAAACTGTCGTAGAGCCAGCCGAGGATGAAACCAATAGATTTTCTGAGTGAGAGACATGCTTTCTGCAATGTCTGATATTTGAAACATAAGAACATAAGAAATTGGAGCAGGAGTAGGCCATCTAGCCCTTCGAGCCTGCCCCGCTATTCAATAAGATCATGGCTGATCTGTTATGGCTCAGTTCCACTTTCCCGCCCTCTTTATCTTTATTATCTTTTCCCTGCATAGTTCTCAACAAGGAAAGCCACCATGCATATTCAAGCAACCCCAACACAGTAAATAACTGGATGGTTTCTATCCAGTCCATCCTTACCAACCCCACTCTGACCCATACAAAGTGTGAGGTTAGGCGAATTGAAATTTTTAAGACTGAGTGATAATTTTGTCAGGCAAGGACGTTAAGGGATGTCAAACCAATCAGGTCAATGGAACTAAAGTACAATTCAGCCATCGTCTAACTGAATTGTGGAACGTGCTCAAGGGACTGAATGGCCACCATTACACCTTTAAAGCAAAATTTAGTTTCACATTTGAACTCACCACATATAATTCATCTTTCATATTTTTAAAAGCCCAATTATTATGGACTTTACATCTTCCTGGGAACAAATGCACTACAATCTTCAATATTACTGACTCCAAGTTACTGCAATTGGGGTTGGAAATCAAATAGATAACCATGTTGACCCAACATTTAAAAAAAACACATATGGATGGATAGCTAAAGATCACAAGCAGTAATGTCATCTGAGTTCAGATATCTAGAAAACCATTTGTGTTTTTCTTTTGTGACAATGTGCCCTGAAAATCTTTCTCAAGGTCATGGCCGAACAGGCCACTTAAGATGGCGATTTGCAAGAGCATGCTGGGATAATTGGACAAGTACTGAAACCGACAGGCTGCAGCTGCAGACGTAGGAATACACAGGATATAGGCCAACTCAAGGACATAGGACACTTTCTGGTGAAACCAGGTTGTTTACCAGACACAGGATGCCTTTACCTTTATTTGGGAGGGAGGTATTGACCTAAGCACCTCCAGCATCTACAAGCATGGCTGTTGGGTACGCACCCAGAGATCGGTGTGGCAACACCCGATTGTAATCTATCGACCAGGGTGATCAAGCCCTGATCGATTGATTGGCAATAACTAAAAAGGGCACTAAACCAATGAGGTACAAAAGGTACAGCACAACGGAAGAATCTGTCCCCGTCTCTCACGAACAATAACAACGGTGATTATTGCCAGCAATGACCAGCATGAGGAGAGCCACTAAAGAAAGAAGACCAGAACCAGAGTATCAGATTAGATTGAAGGACCACACTACACAGAGGACCATGGAGACCAACATGCAGATAAAGACCAATATCTGCCTGGGTACTTGCCAGTCCCGCAAAAGTTAAGTCAAGGTCTGGTATTGAACTTGAACTTTAGTATTCTGTAAGATAATTTAGCATTGATTGTGTGGGTGATTAATAATTGTGTGAGAATAAATATTACTGTACTAACAAGAAGTCTACTCGTAATTCGTTGTCCACCGTATAAAAGGTTAAAACAGACTGTGCAGCAGAAGCAGCAATAAGATCATGGCTGATTAAATCATTGGCAATCAATGTTCAGAGATGTTTTAGATAACCAGGAGAAATAGAAGAAAAGCTAATTTACCAAGTATGGATAAAGGTACGTATAACCAATGAAAGTTTTTTCTCCTGGGCATTAGTGTAGGTATCAGGCTTACTGTTAGATGCATAAGGGAGGCGTGAAGCGTTTTTCTTCAAAACTGGGAAGCAATTGGCCACCCCCAACACCACCATCTAGACTGTCAACTCAAGGGTGCCAATTTTGCAAATAAACTTTGTTCACGTTTATGTATTGCATCATTGTGTTACCAAATAAATCTCTCTGGAATTAGTATAACTTGGAAATTTGCATCAAAGAAACTTCTCCCTCAAAACTCAACTGTTGATAATATTTGAGATATAATGTAGCATTTTTAATAGCACTAAAATCTGCTTTTCTTAACTTCAACTCTTAAGTGAAATATTAGGTAAAAGCAAAATACTGGGGATGCTGGAAATCAGAAAAAAATAGGAAGCACAAGGAGTACTCAGCAGGCCTGACAGCATCTGCAAAGAGAAAAACAGAATAAGTGTTGAGTCGAACACAACTTCAGAACTCATACTCGACAAACCATTAACTATTTCTCTCTACAGACACTGCCAGACCTACTGAATATTTTCAGCACTTTCATTGAAGTTGAATCTTCACTGCTAGAAACAGTCATACATGAAATTAGGTAATGCAAAGTGGCTAGCACAAGTGGAACCATGTTCCAATAGCTCAGTATCTGCAAGCAGAGTGAAAAAAGTTATAAGAAAGTAAAAGCCTGAAACAGCACTCATGTCTGAGGATTCACATGCTGATTTAAAAAACTTTCCTGTTATACTGTACAAATTCAAGATCATGAGAAGAGGGAAAAAATAATCACCCTATTAAACTAACTTCTTTAGGTATTGTGTATGTGTACATATTCGTGTGCATACAGATGTATGTGGTGCTTCTACAGATTAGCTTGAGCTTTATTTCTCAGAATAATGTAGATATAATCATAGCACAGCCTCAATTAACTAAGTTTAATATAGATTAACAATAGAGTTTTGCAATTTAGATTACAGTAAACTAGAGACCAAGTTAGTTATTTTCACACAGCAACATCCATATTCTCACATTGAGTCACAAGTCTTTTGTCATGTATTTATTCCTGTTGGCTCACTGGAGCTATGCTGTATTAACGTATGCACCAGAAATTATGTAAGAGACCAAGCCGGAAAACAAAGAGCAGCAGCTTTGGAAGAGATCACCGACCATTAATAAAGCTCAAATTGTTTTTTTGAATCAAAATCTGTCCTGTGTATCATGACTCCAACACACAAAAAAACTGGTGAAGAGAACACAGATATGCGCTTGCTAGCAGGAAGAAATTAACCAAGGAAAAGTTGGAATAAGAAGAAATCTTTTAACATGTTCTATTGAGACTAATAGGCTAGGTGGACATGAGTAAATGCAAACAAATGAAGGAGCTGGCTTTGATAAACAAGAAACTGAAGCTCAATTAGCTACTGCAATTGTTAAAATTTCTCTTGTCTTGCCAAAAGGCTAAGCAAATGAACCATTGAATAGAATCAAAATATCCTACCCAGGCCCTTTTCCCTGCCCTATCCCTATAATCCCACACCTTTACCGTGACTAATCCCTTCTAACCTACACATTTTGGCACACTAAGGAACAATTTTGCATGGCCAATCCACCTAACCTGCACGGCTTTGGACTGTGGGAGGAAACTGGAGCACCTGGCGAAAACCCACACAGACAAGTGAAGAATGTGCAAAGTCTGCAAAGAAAGTCATCCAAGGCCTGATTTGAACCTGGGTCCCTGGTGCAGTGAGGCAGCAGTGCTAACCACTGTGCATTGTAATGCACTTTTGTCTGAGAATTCTGTATAGTGACAACAAAATTTTTTTTCAGTTATGTTATTGAAATGAAGCATTTGACTTCTGGATCAGAAATGGGAAACACATTAACTAACTAATACCTAAATCCAATCAGTCAAATCTTCATTCCATTTTTATCTAAGCAACCTTTCACATCTACTTTGGCTTTTGTACTACTTTATTTTACAAAACAGTTGTATTACACTTTTCATTCCACATTTCTACTTGACCTAACTTCTTCACGTGTCCTATTAAAAAATTTCTAATAATGTTTACAACTGTTAAACATTCTCCTCAATTCTCTTCAAACTTTTCTTATGCTCTTTTGCGTAAACCTTCCCTTTAAATTATTTTTCTGAATTAAATAAAATATTTGAATTTATCAGCCAATTAAGCTTTCTCCTCAAGCATTAGATTTTAATTAAAGCTTCCATGCCAAACTGCGACTCATTAGCATTTTGAATACGGTATCTATTTCCATGTTAAAGCTATCCAAACGTGTCTGTAAATGTCACCAAAACACTAGCCATTTTTGGTAAAGATTCAAATACACTTCATCTTGTCCTATGCAACAGGTTAACCTGACAGTGTCTTGTTTTGCCACAGTTTTCTTATAGCTCAGACCTGAACAACTGTCTCTAAGTGCAAAAGAGATGTGTTTGTTTGATAATGGAAAGGAAACATATTTTCATTTCAATAATTATAACAAAAATGATTTAAATTCTTTTTGACACTTGCTGAATATAACAATCCTTTTTGTTTTGAGTACCTCTAATGTAGTAAAATATTCCCATATACTTCACAGGAGTGATATCAAAGATTGACACTGAGCCATATTGACGAATTATTAGACAGATGATAAATAGCTTGGTCAAAGAGTTAGGTTTTAAAAAGTAGGAGAGAAAATTCCAGAATTCAGGGCTTTGTCAGCTCCCATTGGCTGGACAACTGGTTTGTAACGCAGAGTGAGTTCAATTTGTGTACTAGCCGAGGTTATTCATCCCAACTTCATTATTATTCATCTCTTCTCAAACTCGCTCCTCACCCGAGGTGTGGTGATTCTCAGGTTACATCACCACCAGTCAGCTCTCTCTCTCTCTCAAAGAGTAGAGCAATCTATGGTCACCTGGGAGTATAGCAACTTTGTATTTACCTTTACATGGCCACCAACAGCGAGACAATCAATATCAGGGGTGCTCAGGAGGTCAGAATTAGATAAGTACAAGTACATAAAAGGGTTCTGGAGCTCGAGGTAATTAGATAGGAAGAGGTGAGGCCATGGAGGGCTTTGAAATAATTTTAAAGTTCTCCAATAAAAATCTAATCAATGACATAACTTTTATTTGCGAGATTTATGGTCAAAAAGGATGATAGATTGTAAACATACGAACAATATACTCATGCTGAAAATCAAATTTAAAGCCAGAACATTATAGCAGTACCTAGAAAATAAATTAGCACATAAATAAAGATAGATTATGGTTTTGCATAGATATGTTCATAGAACACACTACAGCACAAACAGGCCCTTCGGCCCACGAGTTGCGCCGATCACATCAACACCTACCAATCTATAGACCTATCTATAACCCCCAATCCCATTAAATTCCATATACTCATCTAGAAGTCTTTTAAAAGACCCCAGCGAGTTCGCCTCCACCACCACTGACGGCAGCCGATTCCATTCACTCACCACCCTCTGAGTGAAAAACTTACCCCTAACATCACTTCTGTACTTGCCTCCCCGCACCTTCAATCTGTGTCCTCTTGTAGCGACCATTTCAACCCGGGGAAATAGCCTCTGAGAATCCACCCTATCTATTCCACTCAACATTTTATAAACTTCTATCAGGTTGCCTCTCAACCTTCATCTCTCCAGGGAAGAGTCCCAGCTCCCTCAACCTAACTTCATAAGGCATGCCTCCCAGTCCAGGCAACATCCTTGTAAATCTCCTCTGTACCCTTTCAATAGCTTCTACGTCCTTCCTATAGTGAGGTGACCAGAACTGCACACAGTACTCCAAATGAGGCCTGACAAGGGTCTTATAAAGTTGCAGCATTACCTCCCGATTCCTAAACTCAATCCCTCGATTAATGAAGGCCAGTACACCATACGCCTTCTTGACCACATCCTCCACCTGCGAGGCCGATTTAAGAGTCCTGTGGACCCGGACCCCAAGATCCTTCTGCTCTTCAACACTACTAAGACTCCTGCCCTTGATAGTGTACTCGTTCATCCTATTGGTTCTGCCAAAATGGACGACTACACATTTATCTGTGTTGAAGTCCATCTGCCACTTCTCCGCCCAGTCCTGCATCCTATTTATGTCCTGCTGCAACTTCATGAGCTACTTTGTTTTTTTTATTGTAATTCAATTGAGATTGGTAACATAGGCATCCTTGGTTGAGTACAACACTCCAAAATATCTAAAATGCAAAGCAAACAGTAATTTTTTAAAAATGAGTCAGTGTTTCCAATTTACATCTACAGTGTGCCTTAGGCTACGATGATTTAGATATTTATGTTATGAATGAATTCTCATCAGTAACAAAGGAAACAAAGGAACTTAAGCAGTGAGCCTTACTCTTAGCTCCTGACCCCTTCTAGTTTTGGATTTGGTAACATTGAACTAAAATAGGATCCCAATTTTTCACCAGTAATAATTACATTCTAATAATTTCCATCTTAGAATGTTAAAATGGCAATGCACAAATCCACAATTTTTTGATAGCTCAATCAACAAACTGTCACACAGACCAGAGTTTAATAATTTTGTTTTTTTTAAATCAAGTCCAATTCAGAGTCTCATCAAATGAGACATTCTGATCCAAGCTGATTGGAGGGTATTTTCCAGACAAACCAAGTAAACAAACTAAAATTACATTCGGACAAAGAAAAAGGGGGCGGCTCCCCAAAAGGAGGGGGAACGGCCCGAACAGAAACAAAAGTACAAAGGAAACTTAAGACACGTCAAATCAAAATGTCATTGTTGGGGTCTATAAGGCACCTCAGCCCCTGCAGTGCCCAACGGGCATGGAAGGCCTCGACTGTGCCCGTGGACACCGCATGCTCCCTCTCCAGGGACACCTGGCCGTGAACGTAGCCGCGGTAGAGGGGCAGACAGTCGGGTCAGACACCGCCCTCCCCCCACTCCCAATTAGGCATTGCACCTCCTCCAAGGCTTGATCTCATTTGCATCTTAGCCAAAAGACCGAGATGCCACATTTAAAAATTGCTTCAAATGAAACTAAAATGTAACCTAATAACTTCAACCAAGTACAGCATGTGGGTACTACACCTAGTCTAAGCCAAAAGGCCGAGAAGTGATTTGTTGTGGTCACAAACTGACCTTGAAACTGCAATCCAGTTTTGAAAGTACACAAAAATTTATATTTTTGTGGAAGATTTTAGTCTTAGACTTAATGTTAGTAATTGTCTCATTTTACGCTTACATTCATACATTCCAGTGCCATTTTGTTTCTGCTTAAAATGAATAAATTCAGAGGCATGTTGGGGTGGCATGGTGGTACAGTGGTTAGCACTGCTACCTCACAGTGCCAGCAATCTGCGTTTGATTCCTGGCTTGGATCACTGTCTGTGCGAAGTCTGCGTGTTTTTCCTCGACTTTGCGGGTGCCCCGGTTTCCTCCCACAGTCCCAAAGATCTACTCGTTAGGTTCACTGGCTCTGCTAAATTCTCCCTCAGTGTACCTGAACAGGAGTGTGGCGATTAGGGAATTTCACAGAATCTTCATTGCACAGTTAATGTAAGCCTACTTGTGACACTAATAAATAAAATTAAAAATAAAAACATTTAAATAGTCCTATAGTGCAATCGGTACTCAAAACAAAGGGGTTGCCTGATTTGAATTTTTGACAGAGGCAGATTTGCGTCAGAGCTGGATTTGTGCCAGGGCTTACTTAGTCATGGTGGTCAAAGAGGGAGAGAGGTTGTACACTTAAAAAGCAATATACTCATGCTGAAAATCAAATTTAAAGCTAGAACATTATAGCAATACCCTCTCCCTCAATGTCAATAAAATGAAGGAGATTGTCATTGACTTCAGCAAGCTCAAAGGAGAACATGCCCCTGTCTACATCTATGGGGATGAAATAGAAAGGGTCGAGAGCTTCAAGTTTTTAGGTATCCAGATCACCAACAACCTGTCCTGGTCCCCTCACGCTGGCACTATAGTTAAGAAAGCCCACCAACGCCTCTACTTTCTCAGAAGACTAAGGAAATTTGGCATGTCAGCTACTATTCTCACCAACTTTGACAGATGCACCACTGAAGGCATTCTTTCTGGCTGTATCACAGCTTGGTATGGCTCCTGCTCTGCCCAAGACTGCAAGGAACTACAAAAGGTCGTGAATGTAGACCAATCCATCATGCAAACCAGCCTCCCTTCCATTGACTCCGTTTACACTTCCCGCCGCCTCAGCAAAACAGCCAGCATAATTAAGAAACCCACACACCCTGGACATTCTCTCTTCCACCTTCTTCCTTCAGGAAAAGATACAAAAGTCTGCGGTCACGTACCATCTGATTCAAGAACAGCTTTGTTCCTGCTACTGTCAGACATTTAAATGGACTTACCTTGCATTAAGTTGATCTTTCTCTACACCCTAACTATGACACTCTGCACTCTCTCGTTTCCTTCTCTATGAATGATATGCTTTGTCTGTATAGTACGCAAGAAACAATACTTTTCACTGTATGTTAATACATGTTACAATAATAAATCAAATCAGTCTAGTTAGTACCTAAATAAAGATAAATTATGGTTCTTTTTCAAAGGCCTCACCTCGCCTTTCTCTCAGTGCACAAGGTCAAATGTCAGCAGCTTGAAATGTGTGCAAAATAATTGTAAGACTCTTTGAAACGTGGTTCTCCCAAAGTCAAATTTAAAGTCAGAATGTTATAGCAGTACCCAGAAGACAAGTTAGCACCTAAAGATATGATGTGGCGATGCCAGCATTGGACTGAAGTGGGTACCTGATGAAAGAGCAGCACTCCAAAGCTTGAGATTCCAAATAAACCTGTTGGACTTTAACCTGGTGTTGTGAGGCTTCTTGCTAACTAAAAATAGGTCATGGTTCTTTTTCCATGGCCTCACCTCTTCCTATCTTTTAGTGCACCAAGGTCAAATATCAGCAGCTTGAAATGTGCACAAAGTAATTGTAAGACTCTTTGAGACATGGTTCTCCCAAAATCAAATTTAAAGCCAGAACATTATAGCAGTACCCAGAAGTTGAATTAGCACCTGAATAAAGGTATGATGTGGCGATGCTGGTATTGGACTGAGGTGGGCAGCTGATGAAGGAGCAGCGCTCCGAAAGCTTGTGATTCCAAATAAACCTGTTGGACTTTAACCTGGTGTTGTGAGGCTTCTTGCTAAATAAAAATAGTTTATGGTTCTTTTTCCATGGCCTCACCTCTTCCTATCTGCCAGTGCACCAAGCTCGGATATCAGCAGCTTGAAATGTGTGCAGATTAATGATGGAGACTCTTTGAAATGTGGCTCCCCCCGAGAAGAGGAAAGCCTTGGAGCTCATTCCTGGAAACGAAGGAGGGTTTTCCATTTCAGCTGGGCAGCCATAGCCTGAAGCTGCTGTTGCTAGGGAAGGAGGCCGGGCGGGTGGCGCATGCGCCGTGTCCCTGGGCGCCGGGGTGAATGTCACCTCCACAGCAAGATGGCGGCCAGAGTTCTGGGTAACATTGTGGCCTCTGCGAGGAGGGCCACGGCCCGGGCACAGGGCGAAAGCCGGGCCCTGGCGGCCACCAAGACTGGCACCGCAACCACAGCCAGGTCAGTGTACCCCGCGAGGCTGCCTTCGGCCTCTGCCGTCGCTTCGGGCTTCAAAACATTGCTGGAGGCCGCCCCGGGTTAAACTGAGACAAAGTTTACTCCCGGCCGGCCGACTGGCCTGGCCTGGCGGGCGGGCGCCTCCCTTTTCCTGTCCGCCAAAAGACTATATATAATGTCAGGTGTCACTGTGCATCTTTTGTTTTAACTTGTCCCTCCACGCAGTCACCAGCAGTGTATAGTTAATTTAAGCGCTGTGTTTAGCAGGTGTCCCGATGATACGGCCGGCAGTTAATTAGCTGCAAATCTATTTCCCATGCTTAACTCGGAAGTTTTTTTTGTGCAGACTGGCATTTGTAGGGTTTGCATTTTTGTCAAGGTCATTTTATCTTAAGCAGTTTTAATGTGTTGCCAAGGCTGTGTTCGTGTATCCATTTTGTTCAAAATACAACCCTTCGTTGGGTAACTACATCAATTGGTTTATGAAAACTATTTAAAAACGTCCCTGTATTTGTTCATTTCCAGCAAAAAAAGACATTGGAATGTATGGCGAACAAGCTAGCATTATGTTATGTTAGTATCAGAGCAAAAGCAAAACAAGATAGTTACATTAAACCTAAGACTAAAACCTTCCACAAAAATGTAATTTTTTTTGTACGCTTTCAGAACAAAATTGTCGTTTCGCGTTCAATTTCTGACCGCAACAAAAATATAAAACTCTGGTCTATATGCCAATTTGTTGATTGTTATTGCAAGTAATTATGGATTTGTGCGTTGACATTTGAACATTCTACTATGGGACAGGAAAATGTTACTTGTGAGAAATTTGGATTTTCATTTTAGTGTTATCCAGACTTTTTTTTCACCAATGTTGCTGTTCCAAAGAGGAAGAGAGTATGCCCTTATCTAGTTTGTTGTGATGAAATGAGCAATTGGACAACCTAAAAAAAAGCTGACCACAATGCAATTTTGTTCCATGTGAGAATAAGAACATAAAATTGGGTATTCACATAGTCTCAAGTACAACATTCCACATTACTGTTGTATTAGATCAAAGTGCTATACAAACACAGAATCACATTGAGGTGTATGCTCTATTTCTCTGACCAAACACTTAGTATCCAGTTTACTCTATCCCCTGCTGTTCCAACATTGTGCTGATAGATTCAGTTGTCCAAAATGTTAAGATGAAAAGAGGGAATATTGAAAATGGAGCTAGAAGTACATTGTCAATGATAAGAGTTCTGTGGGTGAATAAGGAGAAAAGACAATGTGTAACTTTAAAGAAGTTAGCATTTAGCACTCAAAGAGTTTGAATAAATAAAAGCATACAAGAAAGTGACAAAAAAGTTAAGACTAAGAGAAAATGATTTTAAACTTATTTGTAATGGTACCTTTAATGTTATAAGATCGCAAGACACTTCATAGCAGTGTTATCAAGTGTTAAATGCCGAATACATAACATATATGCAGTTGGAAGGAAATTGCCCTCAGAGCCCTCAATATCAGATGGAATTCCATGAAGGCTCTTGGCATCGGGTCAAACATGGGCAAGGAAAACTCCTGCTAGTTACCATCACCCCTGCCATTACTGATGAAAATATTGAATACCATTTGGAGGAAGTACTGAGGTGGCAAGGTCACAGAATGTACTCTAGATGAGGACTTAATTGTGATGCAAGGTGTGTCACCTCTAACTGAGCTGACTAAAAGACATTGCTGCTAGACCAGCTCTCTGTGACAGGTGGTGAGGAGAACACCGACTTGACTTTGTCCTCACCAGTTTACCAGTAGCAGATGCATCTGTCCATGACAGCAAAGGAGTGAACTCTGCAATCATGGCATCCTTCTTCAGCCAGATGTGCTGACCAGATGTTCTTGGGCTCTTTCTGAAACTTCTGCCATCACTGATGTCAGTTTTCTGTCAGTTTGATTCACTTCACTTGATGTCAAGAAACAGCTGAAGGCACTGGATACTACAAATGTTTTGGACCCAGCAATAGTACTGGTGACGTGCTTCAAAAATATCCGTTCCCCAAACCAAGCTGTTTCAATATAGCTACAACAATGGCATCTACCCAACAATGTGGAAGGTTGCCCTGGTATGTTTTATCACCAAAAAGCAGGATAAATTTAACCTAGCCAAATACTACCCCACCAGTCTACTCTCAATCATCAGCAAAGTGATCAAAGGTGTTCTTGACAGTGGCACTTAGCAATAACCTGATAATTGACGCTCAGTTTGGGTTCCACAAGGGCAACTCAGCTCCTGACCTCATTACCACCTTTGTCCAAACATGGACAGAAGAACTGACTTCAAGAGGTTAGGTGAGGCTGATTGCCCTTGATATCGAGGCAATATTTAACTGAGTATGGCATCAAAGAGCCCTGGCAAAACTTGAGTCAATAGGAAAAAAAAGGGAAAAACACCACTGATTGTACAAATCTTTTTTGCTAGGTATGGCTACATTGTGGTTGTTGAAGGTTAATCACCTCAATCCCAGGACATATCTGTAGGAGTTCCTCAGGGTAATGTCCTAGGCCCAATCATATTCTAGTGCTTCATCAACGACTTTCCCTCTATTAAAAGGTCAGAAGTGAGATATTTGCTGTTGATTGCATAATGTTCAGCACCATTTGCGATGACTCTGATACTGAAGTAGTTTGTGCCCATATCCTGCAAAATTTGAACAGTTTGCAGACTTGGGCTGAACGTAGAACAAACGTTACTTATCATTTTTGTGCCAGGCAATGACCATCTCCAACAAGAGGGAATCCAACCATCTCCCCATGACATTCAGTGGCATACCATCAATGAATCCTCCACTATCCTGGAGGTTATTGTTGATCAGAAACTGAACTAAACAATATAATTACTGTGGCTATAAGAGCAGGTCAGACTGGGAATTCTGTGATGAGTAATTCACCTCCAGACTCACCAGTACCTGTCCACAGTGTACAAGGCACAAATCAGGAGCATGATGGAATATTCTCCATTTGCATGGACTTGAGCATCTCCAGCAACACTTTTAAGCTTGATATCAACCAGGACAAAGCAACCTGCTTGATTAGCACCCTGTTCACCACCTTCAACATTCAGTTTCCTAACCTCCGATGCACAGTGGTGGTAGTTTGTATCATCTATAAGATACACTGTAGTAACTCACCAAAGATCCTTCGACAGTACCTCCCAAAGCTGCCTGCTGTTTGTGTTCAAAGGACCTGGGGAACCTAGACAAGGATTGTGAGACCTGACTATAATTTTTCAGAATTGTGGCTGGTGGTTCCCCAACTATTCCAGAATTTGAAAAATAAACTTGTCTGGTGCACAGTCAGATTAGCTATTCATTGACATGTGTCTGTTTTGACCATGTGTATGTTAATTATTCCTCTGTCAGAACATCATCTTGGGTGTAAAATTAGCACCAGTCTATTTTCTGTGACCTGTTTTAGCCCTGAGCTCATCCATGTTGCTTATGCCCACCACCCTACAAAGATAATTTTATTAATGGAAATTACCTCCTGCAGCTTGAACCTTATTCTGCCTAACGTGTTGACCAATCAATATTGTTCTATATTGTAAATGATTTTCTCTTCACACGCTCTCACCCTGCTCCCTTTCAAAACTGCCTTTATTCCTCTCTTCAAAAAGCCCATTCTTGACTCTGTTGGTAACTACCGCTAGATCTCTAAGTGTTCTTTCTTGTCCTTGAGTGACTAAAATACAAGCATGCATGTTTGTGTGTTTAATATATATGTACAGGCACAGTAGTATAGTGATTATGTTACTAGACTGGCAATCCGGAAGCACTGGAATAATGATCTCAAGATACTATATCCATCCACATTAGCTGGGCAATTCGAAATCAGTTATTAAAATGAAAAACTAATGCCAGTAATGGAAACCATGAAACTACCAGATTGCTCTATCTGATTTACTTAATGTCCTTCAGGGAAGTAAATCAGATGTCATATCCAATCTAGTCAACAGTGACTCTAGACCTACCACGCTCCAATTGACTCTTAACTTTCCTCCGAAATAGCCTAGCAAGCCATTCAGTTATATCAAACTACTAAAAGAGAACAAAATCAAATGACAGACCCAATCCAATCAACCCTTCAAAGCCTTCCTCACTAACATCTGGGGTGTTGTCCCAAAATTGGGAGAGCGCAACCTGACTAATCAGCCTGGCATTCTCATGCACACATCTACCCTTTTTCTTTATCCCATGTCCCAGACTCCTCCATTTCCAATCCTGGTCATTTCCAGTGCCACTGATAGGACAATCACACCAGAGGTAAAAGCTAAAGTCACCATATTCCCAGATAATCATAGGCTGCTCTCCCCTTTGAGAGGGAGAGCTGACTGATGGTGATTTAACCTGAGGTTCATACACCTGATAAGTGGTAAGTAAAATTCATGCCAGGCAATGATCAGCAGCACACTCCAAGCCTCCAACCTCTTTCTCCTCAAACTCAAGGACGGAAAGCACACGGAAGCAGCATCACCTGCAAAGTTCCCTTCCAAATCGCACATTATCCTGACTTGGTAACATATTGCAGTTCCTTTATTATTGCTCAGTCAAAAATCTGGATCTAACAATACCATCAAAGTACTTTTACAACATGGATTGCAGTGATTTAAGAAAGTAGCTCAGAACATCCTTCTCAGGACAATTGGGTATGGGCAATAAAACTGGCCTTGCTGGAGATTCCCACATCTCATGAATGAATAAGCAAAAGGGCACAAATTGCCTATTCTGTGTCTCTGAATCCTTCCAATTTTTCTTCCACATTTGGAACAAATTTGCATTTATTCAATACCTTTCATGAATGTCCGAAAACACACCACAGCTATGATGTACTCTTAAAATGTAACCACTGTTGTCATGAAAAAAACATTTGTCAATTTTCACACAAGGTCCTAGAAACAGCAGACATCAATAATGAGATAATCTGTTTGCGATTCAAGGGTTGAATGTTAGCCAGGACACCTGGAGTTGGACTGAAGGTTATGTTGAGGGAGGATATATTGCAACTATATAAGATGCTGGTGAGGCCACACCTGGAGTACTCTGTACAGTTTGGTCTTCTTACTTGAGAAAGGATACACTGACACTGAAGGGAGTGCAGAGGAGATTTACTAGGTTGATTCCAAAGTTGAGAGGGTTGGCTTCTGAGGAGGGACTGAATATTATACTCATTGGAATTTAGAAGAACGAGAGGAGATCTTGTGGAAACACATTATGAAGGGAATAGATAAGATAGAAGCAGGGAGGTTGTTTCCACTGGTGGGTGAAACTAGGGGGCGTAGCCTCAAAATAAGGGGGAGCAGATTTAGGACTGAGTTGAGGAGGCACTTCTTCATCCAAAGGGTTGTGAATTCCTTGCCCAGTGACACAGTTGAGGCTACCTCATTGAATGTTTTTAAGGCAAAGATAGATTTTTGAACAATAAAGAATTAAGGGTAGAATGAGTGAGCAGATGAGTAGAGTTGAGTCCATGAAAAGATCAGCCATGATCTTATTGAATGGCAGAACATGCTCGAAGGGCCAAATGGCCGTCTTCTGCTCCCAGTTCTTATGTTTTTATGAACCTCCTCGGGTGTCCCAGCAAACATTTTAAAATCTTAATCCTTGCATTTGCATGCTTCCAGTTTTCTGTAACCTCAACAATTATTCTGCTCAGTAACTATGACCCCCCAATTAACCATTCACAGCCTCAATATCACATTTTATTCTGAGATGTGCTTTCAACCAAATATCCATGCCATCACCAAGACTGCCTTATCTTCACCTCTGTAATACTGCCTAACTCATTTACTGAAACCCTCCTCCTTGCCTTTACTACCTCTTGATTATTGTGACACTCTACTGGCTGGTCTCCCATACTCTACTCATTAAACCTTAGCTCATCCAAAATTCTTGCTACCCATGTCCTGAATTGCGTCAAGCACAGTCACCCATCATCCCTGAAGCTGACTGGCTCCCAGTTAAATAATGCCTCAAGTTTAAGATTTTTATATAATTTTCAAATACCTCCATATAAAATCCAGTGCATGTTGGAAATCTGAAATAAAAACCAAAAATACTGGAATTACACAGCAGGCAACCAGACCTCCTGAGTGTTTCCTACACTTTTTGTTACTTCCTCCTCATCTTCCATGTACTTTCTTATAACAGCATTATCCAGCCCAATGTCTTCATCTGATCCCCAACGAGAATGTCTTGCTAAAGTTGAATGTTTGCCTTCGTTTTCTTTTCCATCATGTGCCTTACTTTAGGAGTACCAGGGTTGAGTCACTTACTGTAATGTTGACTGGCTGTACTATTGTAATTATGTTTCTATACAGAGCATTATCTGCAACTTCTTATAACAGCAGGGAGGATAGCTGGTTTAAATCGCTATTTGTTAGAAAGGTGGATCCACGTAAAGATGCTCATTCAAACTTGCTATCTAAAAAGGAAACCAGCAGCCTGTACAAAATTCAGTGTAAGTATTTACAATATTTTTAATGTCTTAAGGAATGTGCATTATTTACACATTGTTTCCATGTATAATTTTAAAAATTTCTTTCCAGTTCACAACGTAAAGCCAGAATGCCTGGAGGCTTACAACAAACTTTGGTAAGACTTTAAAAAATCTGATGTCTTTTCAGCTCTTTTGCCAAAAGAAGGATAAGCTTTGATTTATCTGGAATACACTTATTATTCATTTTGGTTTCTCCTGCTTATTTAAAAAAAAAGTCTCACACTATACCATATTAACCTGTACAATGAATTTCATAATGCAATGCCATAACACAATATTTTTTAAAAATCCTTGTGACTGACACCAGTCGCATTTCTTTTAACTCTACAATAGTAACCTTGAAATTGTTTTATAATTATTTTAGCTGTGAAGATGAGAAATATTTATGAAGTAAGATCTCTTTCAGAAAATGCTTTAGTAAACTTATTCCATGAATGGATGTGAAAAACTTGACCTTTAGTTTACCCAGTTTAAGTTTTAATATCTAGAATTAGATAAACATAACATTTTATTTTGGCAAAAGTAATGCGATCAGCATGTACTAACCTAAAGTATGTTAGTAAAAATCATGGGAACTTTATAAAGATATCATTATAACCTTTTATAATACTATAAACTGAAAATGAAGGGCCTTGTCTACTACCAAGGTAAATTATTTCCCCCCATCCTTCTCAACGTGTGTGCAGTCTTCAAAACTGTTGACCACTGCATCCTCCCAACGTTTTTACTGCCATCCAGCTAGGTGAGAGTGTGCTTTTTGATTCATTTTTATTTTCTAACCATAGCCAGGAAATCATGCCATTGGTGTCTCTTACAGCTTAAGCACCATTATTATTGGTGTTGTTCAAGGATTTCCTCTCTCTCCTCCTCTCCTCTCTCCTCCCAAGAATATCACCCAAAATATCAAGTCACTCTTCACATATATGCTGATGAGACTCAGCCCACTGTAATCTCCTGTCTTACAACCGTCCTTAGGTATCTGGGCTCCTGTAATTTTGGCCTCTGGCAAACCTCCAATTTTAATTGCCCCACTGTTGGTGCCCTTGCTTTCTTGCGTCTGAGCCCTAAGCTTTGCAATTCTCACCCTAAACCTGTCTCTCTACCTGACTTTTTTTTAAGATGCTTCTTGAAACCTGTATCTTTGACCAAATGTTTGGTCGCCTGCACTACCATTTCCTTTTGTGGATTAACATCATATTTTGTTTGAGATGCTCATGTGAAACACCTTGGGTATTTAATCACATTAAAGGTTCTATATAATAACATACAAGGTGTTATTCTATTTTCTGTCAACAACAGCTTTATCTGCATCAGGAATGTTTGGTTGTATCAAAAACAACATTGAAGGCACTCAGCAAGTCAGGCAACATCCATTGGGAAAACACAAGACTGTTTCAGGTATAAACATTTCTTAGAACCCTTCACCTGACTGCTGTTTTCTGGACAGATGTTGCCTGATCTGCTGAGAGTCTCCTGCTTTTCCTGTTTTAGTTTCAGATTTCAGCATCTGTGATAGTTTCTTTGTAATGCTTACTTTGTTTGGTTAGAGTCAAAATAATTATAATCTTTGTTCTATCCATCCTTGGGCACTTCTGTATATTTTGTTTTGAGATTAGTTTTGTGTCATTGGAAAGGACTTTCTCCAATACATCACAAACACATTAATCAACACAGCTTACTTGATGTTCAAAAGATACATATTAGTGAGTTTAACATTCAAATGATGACTTAACCATTTCAGCATTAAGTTAGTAACGAATCAATTGAATAGATGGAAGCTTGGGTGGAACTGTTAATTTTGTTTATAAGTAGCTTTTGTTTTTAATTTCATTTAATACAATTGATTTTTTTTATTTTACATTCTTCCTTTAAAGTTTGATTTCATTTTAAGTTTTTGCCCATTCTCTGAATTGCTGGTAGTCAGGGAGCTGGACGTGGCTCTTGTGGCTAAAGGGATCAGTGGGTATGGAGAGAAACTGGGAGTGGGATACTGAAAGCCATGATCATACTGAATGGCCTACTACTACACCTATTTTCTATGTTAAAGGGACTAACTGAATTATGGGTCTCAGAAATAAAACTAGCACTCCACATTTATACACACAGATGAAAAAAAAGATGAAAACAGTTACTAGATACATTTGTGCCTACCTGTGTTCATTTGGTAACGTAACCCCCTATTCCACCACTTGGAATGTAAGAACAAAAGGCCTGGACCAATTTCAGGAAATGTTCTGAGAAATTTGTATTTCCAAATCACATCAAATACAACACATTGAGTTGCTTAATCAACATTCTGTTAAGTAAATAAGAACAAATCCAAAAAATATTTCTAATAGCAAATAGCAATGCTGCACTCAAAACGTGGTGTATAAGTTATTGAGCAGAATGAAGAGCTTAAGTTTATTTTGTTGCTAATTTTCGGTCTGCACTAGAAATCCTTGTGTCGAGTAGGTAAGAATCCTGAAATGTGACACCATGGAAGGGCTAAGTGACTTTGAGACAACCAACCCATTTTCTCCCAGCATTTGTTGAGGTCAATGGAGCAGTTTTATTGGATGTCGGTCTGTGGATCAAAGCATAATAATAGATGCATTAAGTAGACAAGAGACTCGCATTATTACTATAAATTTGTTCTTTGATTATGTAAGAAAGCTGAACTAATCTCTCTCATGCTATATTAGAAATTAAGCAATTATACATTATCAAATCAATTGAAACTTCTGCGTCTATTTTGAAAATTAATTTTATGATGGAATCTCACAGGAATTTGGCAGAGTGTCAGTTTGGGTGAGAAAACTGGTGTGGAACACTGCAGCTCCACCAGCCAGTTTTCTCTCTGGATCTGGCGCTATTAGCAAAAAAAGTGAGTGCGGTTTGCGCTGTCAGCCTGGAGAGACAGGGATTCTTAGATCTGGGAACCAGGAAATCAAGGGTGCGCTGCCCAGCCTCAAGTGGTAAAATACCTGAAATAAACACCTGTTTCTTCTTTACAGCATAGAGGTACTACCAAAAGTTCATAAAGATGAAAACTACCCATGTGAACTTGTGGGGACATGGAACACGTGGTATGGAGAGCAGGATCAAGCTGGTATGAATATTAATATTGCAGAATAACAAGGCATTGTTCATTAGTCACTGTTAGAAATAGGAATTTATTATAGTTGTATAGTGCTCAAATTACATTTTCTGTATTAGATTCTTTTATTTCCTCGTTGCCAGTTGAAATTTATACCTTGAATATGAGTGGTATTTTGTTTTAGATACGTAAACTATTCTGTAATTTTGGATTTCGACCTTTATTTTGTTTACATGTTAATATGTAATAACTCTGAACTTATCTGCTGCTTGTCACGGGATGTTAAAGTCAACCTTTAAATCTTTATGCTAACTTCCATTATGTGACATTCAGCAAATCTCCTTCTGGCTTTCTTTGAAAATCAATTGTGCTCAGAATCGGCTTTGTACCTGATCATATATCTGTAAGTAGTATACATACAAAGGTAATGAGTGACTTCATCTCTTGATTCTTGAGCATGGTGCTGGTCCAGGAGATAATTAGTTGTTCTATTAGCTAAGAATTATAATTTCACTTTGTGTGTTGTATCTAAAAATTTTTTAAAAAGCATATTCATTGTCCACCTAGTATTTTCATTAGCTCAAAACCAGAACACAAGAGATAGTGCACAGTGACTCTCAACATGAAATAGAGAAGACTTGCTATTCTGTTATCCTATTTCTGTCTTTTTCAGTCCACCTCTGGAAGTATAGTGGAGGTTACCCCACGCTTACCGAGGTGATGAGTAAGCTCAGACAAAATAAGGTAACACCGTTAAAAGGGTGTATTTTAGTTCTAACAAAATGATGGAAGATCTTGTTTTTATAGTCTTCTATTTTGAGAAATACTTCCATAATATGTATTGTTGCCTATATATTTAGGTGGGCAGGCAGATGAAAGTGAGAATCAGAGTTTAGTTTTGGCTTCATATTTATATTTCCTCTGTTTTAAAGGGATTTGAAAATTCAATTGTAAAATGTTAGGAGAACATTTTTCTGAAATGATATAGTTTTAGCATGGCAACAGATGTTTGGCAGGATAAGGATATAGCAAAATTACTTGATACTGCAGAGTTTGGAAGTCAAATTAGGCAACATTGTGCAGAATGGAGCGAAATTTCAAACTACATACTTTCTAAAAAATTAAGCTTTTGTTTCTGAGAAGCATTTAAAAGAAACCTTCATCGGAGGCTGCAGCATCTGTTATAAATACATTATGTCCTTGCAGTAAGAATTGGCCTTTCCAAGAAGCAATTTTTTTTTCCAGAACAAAGATTTTAAAGTTGTAATATTTCGACATGCATCGGAGTAATGTTAATTCAATTGCTGTTGGAGGTTAGAAAATTTTCAAGCAGTATCTGGAAGACTGACTATTTTGTAGATGGATGTAGCAAACAGACAATAGTTTTCATAATATGCTTCTAAAGGCATATGGTAATCATGGCCAGCTATGAGCTCACTATTACACCAGATTCATTTCTTTTCAGAGACATTTGATAATTTTTTTTTAACAACTTGATTATCAAGTTTAGGGTGCTCTTTTGATTATCTATTTAATTGCTGATTCATTGTTGCTCCTCCATTTGACATCTCTACTAATTTGATCAATGTCTGCTTTGAAATGACGCAACATTGATAGCATAAGTTCTTTAAATAAACGGAAGAAGGAAACATTGTAAAAAAGAATAAAATTGTGATGCACTGCATCCAACATGAATGTAGGTGATTTGTCTTTATTATGTGAATATTTCTAGATTCTAAAAGGATTCCCGGTATTTCAATGTGTGTGCTAACGTGAGGGTTATAGGCATCTTATTTTTCAATTTCAAGGAGATGGATGTGCATCAACCGCTATGGCCAGATGTAATTAGTAAATTATTTCAGTGATACTGTACGTTTGACAGGCATTATTTCAATTTATTGACTTCTCATAAACCATTACCATACAATTTGCGAGTCCACTAATGTATGCGACTTGGAGGAACAGATATCTCAGATGGATTTGCAGAAGTACGAAGGGCAAAACCTTGGAAGTATTTGAAAACAAGAGTAAGAATTTTACAATTGAACTGTTAGGCCAGGAGGCATTGTGGCTGAGCATGCATAGGAGTGATGGGTGAACAAGAGTTGGTGCAATTATAGCACTTGAGCAGCAGAGTTTTAAATGAGCTCCAGCTGGAAGGTGGGAGTCTGATCCTGAGAGCTTTGAGATTGGAATGTATAGAGGTAACAAAGGCATGAGGTGAGACCAGGCTGTGTGGTGTTATGGAGCTGGAAATAGATGGTCTTGATGGTGGAGTGAATATGTGCTTACCTTGGGATTAAATGCAACACTATTGTAGAAAACAATCTGGTTCAGCCTATGACAGTTGCCAAGGAGATTGATGGAGTTGGGTTAGGGAATGGAAGGACCAAAGGCGTGGAGGAAATTTCTGATCATCCAGTAAAGGATGTGATGCAAGCAGTGTGACAAATTAGAGATGTTGGGCAGGTCAAGAGAGTTGATGGTGAGGTAGAGCTTGGTGCCATCAATGTACTTATAAAACTTAAAGTTGTATTTTAGTTCATGTCACTGATGGGGCAAGACATAAATGAGAAATAAGAGGGTGTTATAAACAGATCGTTGGAGTACTCCAGAGTGATGGTGTGTGGGTGAAAAGAACAGCCTTTGCTACATGTGATTCTCTGGTGAGACTGTGTAAATTTGTTTAGTTGTAGTGAACAACAAAAGCTACTTTCGTTTAGATAGTGCCTTTAACGTAGTCAAACATCCCTTGGTGCATCATCAGTATGCTCCAAACGTAATTTAACACCAGGCTCCCAAAAGGATGGTCAAAAAAGTCAATTTTAATTATATCTTAAAGGAGAAAAGAGAAATAGAAAGGCAGAATAGTTTTGAAGGAAGTGCAGAGCTTGGGGCTTAGGCAACTGAGGGCTTGTCCACCAGTGATGAAGCAGTTAAAATTATGGGTATGCAAAAGGCTGGAGTTGGAAGAGTGAAGTGATCTTGAAAAGGAGTATGAGCATAGTTTGGTTTGGATCATCTGCAGGTTGTATGAATACCAGTGAACTGATTTATTACTTTATTATACACAATAAAGACATTTCACCTGAAAAAATTTGCCATTTTCTTAGATAAATTTTCCCTGATACTTATTGCTTTATGCCAAAATAGGGTAATGATTGCTCATTTAACCATTTTGGAGTAGCAGTATTTGTTGTTAAAAGTTCATATGTGGGCTCTTTTTTTTAAATTCTCTCTCCAGCTACTTGACTGGGTTCACAGTATCTGTTGCACAGCTGATAGTCTGGAAGCAGGTTATCCCCTTTGTTGCTTTTGGACTGTAGTCTGGGATGAATGCAGATTGATTTAATGCGTTTTTAGATTTTATTCTGTACTTTAGAAGTATTCAATAACTTCAGAAACTGGTATTTGGATGAAAATAACATTTTAAACTACATTATCAAAGGAAACATTAAATGATCATTTTGGTAGAAGGCACCAAGTTCAGTATCTCCATTAAATTAGTTTACAATAAATTCCTTTGCTATTGTAAGATGTCAGATTTGACAGTGACTGATTAATGAATGAAAATTTTTAGGTATGAGAACTGACTTTTTCTAAGGCTACTTGTGAATAGTATATTTTCTTTGTGTACATTGGAGCAGCAGGTTATTACTGTAGAAAAATAGGCCTGGTGCAGTGTGATTCTCCTGTATTTAGTATCATATTAATAGCAGAAACTTTTCTTATTACTAGACTGGTACAAAAACTTAACTTTCCTGTTAGTGAGATAAATACATTTTTATTTTTCAGGAGTTCATGGAGTTCAGAAAGGAGAGGGGTCAAATGCTGCTGTCTCGAAAAAACCAATTGCTTTTGGAATTCAGTTTCTGGAATGAGCCGGTACCTAGGTCAGGACCTAATATTTATGAACTCCGATCCTACCAGCTCAGGGTAAGAAACATGTTCTTCTTGTATTTTTTTTTGTATGTATTCTGATCATAGTTTTGTCCGAATTTACCCACCACCACGTTTCAAATCAATTTGTGGGTAAACTCAACTAAATACATCAATATTTTGGGCTTGTGATTTAAGAATGCAATAATAATTTCTCAATTGCAACATAAAATGGTTAACAAAGCAAAACCTACAACTTATGGTAAGTTAAGTGGACTTATTAGTGTCACGTGCTCTGCTCCCTGGTTGATCCTCCACTTTTTTTCCCAGGCTAGAATTTAAATTGTCTCCTTTCTCATGCTTGACCATTTGCCTCTATGCTTCCTGAAACTGGTTATTGGTGTATGCTTTTTTTCTAACTATAAAAGGAGAAATTTTAAGGGCTATAAGGAAAGAACGAAGAATGATCATCGTATATTTTTTCAGAATTATAAATATAATTTAAACAGTTGGACACAATGGTAGTTTAAATGTCCCCTTCACCGAAACACCAATTAAAAAAGAATTAAAGTAAAAAGAAATGAAATCAATAGTGAAAGCAGAGAGGACCTGCAGTGTACCACAAAAGATGAAAGGCTGTTGAAATTTCCTTTTGAACTCTAACTTTCTTACCCATGTAACTGAAAGACGAAAGAAAATTCTCACCAGAAACAATGGCATTAACCTAGTAAGTGAGATCTGTTGGAGCCTTGCATGATTATGACGAGGTAAATAATGGATGATGAGGCAGGAAGAATTAAAAGGAAGATGAGAGAAAGTTTCTTTTGATGGAAGATTTGAAAATGTGGAATTCTTTGTTGCAGACCATTGTTGAAGCAAAGTTCCTACATTTTTCTAAAATAGAATTGGACAACTGCTTAAAAAATGGTAATATTAAAAGGGTGTGGGCTGCAAGCAGCAGTGTGCAATTCAGTTAGGTGGTGGATGTGGATAAAAACATGAGGGTCCTGTGCAGTAATATTTTGTTTCTAATCTGGGCTGCCCATACTTTTATTTCATGGGAAACATAGGTGCACACCATGGAAACTTGGAGTCACACAAAGTTTAAGTCCAGTGGCCCTGTTAATTGAATACATCTCAACTTGAATTACTAGTGTTCTGATAGTATTTATCATTATTAGAGGCAACAGTTCAAAATGAACTTCTTTCTAAACCTCTAGTTCCATGAACTGCAAAGGGGGAACCTGGAGATAAAACTGAATTACTTGACTTTAAGGGCTGATTGCCAAGCTTGTGCCCAGATGTAGTTTGAACATCAACTCCTATAACTTCCCATATTCCATTTCAAAGACAAACCTTTCCTTCTTGTCTGTTCGTTCTTCTCCATGGCAACTTTGCACTTAGCCAAGTCGCTGACAATTTTAGCATCATCTCCATAAACAAGTGCATCTTTCCATTCTTTTACAGATGTTTTGACTTTGGCCACAATATTCTGCAGTTAGTTTCAATGTTTCAGATTAAATAGCAGACAAAAGAATTTAATGTGAATCCTGCATTCATACAGTTAGTTATCTTTGTACATTATGAATTGAGAATGAGATTTGATGTTTTCAAAATACAGCAGACTTTGGAGTGCTGATTCCATCTACCCGCAGGTAAAAAAAATGCCTAGGCAAATTGAGACGGTATTTTCTATGCTTGCCAGATATACTACTCTGGGTTCTGAATAATTAAGCTCTGACTAATGATCTTCAGCTTCACCAGGTTTTGCCATCTGGGACATGCAGTCATGCAAAATTAGAATTTAGGTAGGAGGGATTTTCTGTAGCTGGTTTCAAGGCTAAACATTTAAACAGGAATGGAAAATTATATTGGGTTTTACAAAGTCTTTGTAGAATTTTACATCAAACTCTTTGAAGCAACATTATGATGAAGAAATGGAAATGTGGAAAGAATCAAATGAAGGAAAAGCTACATTGTGTTTTATAAGCTATTTTTATCTTCTGATTATAAAGATAGGAAAAATTCTTAAAAGCAACAAAAATTCTTTGTAAGTAAATGAGCAAAATAAATTATGATACATTTATTGTCTGAAAAATTACTGTAACACTGAGATCCTGTTGCATAATATTTGTAAACTCTGTTTTGATTGTTGTTTAATATTGGTATCATTTTTCCAGCCAGGAACAATGATTGAATGGGGTAATAACTGGTGAGTGGCATATTAATATTTTAGTACAATTTATTCTGCTTGTACTATTAAGTACGGTGTGACGATTTCATTGCAAGATTATTTGCCAGTGATGGATTGAGAGTATGGTTCCATTAACCCTTTACATCTGAAATCACTAATGGACATCCCCATCTGTTTTCTTCAGAAAAGCTGACATTCTTAACTTTACATATTCTCTATTCCCCAACCTTCAAACTTGTTCCTTTTTCGGAAAATAAAGGTTATCCTGTCCTGACAAAGTATCTGTTTAACTCCTGTGTTTTCTTTCCCACCACTCACGGTGTATTCTCTCTCTGATGTTTATGAACCAGTTAAGCACTTCTGCCTGACTGAAGCTCACTGTCTGCTCCACATGTTACCAGGAAAGCCCATGTGACCAGCTGTTATCCATCCTGCCCATCACAACAGCCCTAAGATCTCTCTATTGTCCACTGTCATGGGATAACCCTCTCTTGGTTCCAGCTCTAGTTCGTCCAGAGTAGCTATCGCATTTCTAGTAGTAGCTGCTCCTGTCATCCCACCTTGAACTCAGGAACATCTTGTCCTGGTTTATATCTCATTCATCAGCAACTTTATGTTTTGTCAGCTTATGACAGCAAATGGTTCTACTTCCTTGGAGTATAATATAGGAAAGTGTGAAGTTCACTTCGGTCGTACGCATAAAAAGGCGGAACTTTTTTTCAAAACTTGATGTCAAAGAGACTTGTCTGTGTTTGTACAAGGAAAGCGAAAAGTTAGCATGCAGGTACAACAAGCAATTGGGAAGGCAAATGGCATCTTAGTCTTTATTGCAAAGAGACTGGAGTGCAAAAATAAGTCTTCCTACAGTTATACGGGTATTTGGTGAGACTGCATCTGGTGTGCTATGTGCAGTTTTGGTCACTGCGTTTAAGATATACTTGCATTTGAGGTTGAACAGCATAGGCTCACTGAACTGCTCCCTGGTATGCGGATGTTGTCCCATGATGAGTGGTTCAGTAAACTAGGTTTAATTCTCTGGCATTTAGAAGAATGAGAGAAGATATTATTGAAACCTACAAAATCCGAGGGTGCTTGATAGGATGGAAGCTTTTTTTTTTGCTGGCTTGGGACATATTCTCAGGCTAAGTAGTTGATCGTTTAGCAATGAGATGAGGAGAAACTGCACAGACTCACTGAAGTGTGGTGAACCTTTGCAGTTTTCTACTCCAGACAGTTGTGATTGCTCCATCATTGAATACATGTAAGGCATGTTAAACAGAGTTTGGTGTCTACTCCTGCTCTTATTCCTTGTGTTCTCTCACAGCCAGTGACTCCATAAACAACGCTCACTAGTGATGTCCACATCTTATGATTGAATGAAAAAAAGAACCCACGGTATTTTAACCATGAGTTTCAGATCCAATATCCTGTCCAACATCAAGGCTGCTGACTTTCGCCTCTGCTTTATGACTTGAGTCTGCCCTTATTTCAATCCCTGACCCACTGGAAACCCTTCAATTTAATATTAACTTTTGAAAGTGAATTGGCTATGTACTTGAAAAGAAAATAGTTTACAGAAATATGGCAGAAGAGCAGGGAAGTAACATAAAATGAGTAGCTCTTTCAAAAGGTCTGGTGCAGGTAAATGATTTGTCATTTTTGTCACTATAATTTTCTGTTACTGTTTGCTACCTTTCTCCTGTATGAAGACCTTGGGGATTTTTTACTCGTTGAAGGCACTATACAAATGCAAGTTGTTGGTGAATAAATTTCACAGTGAACTTGTCACAAACAGACTCTGGATTTGATACTGCCAGGATTAGCAGAAATGTCTAACATCTACTGGCTGTGTTATCAACGTTGAAATTGGCATGGCAGCAGCAGGAAATTAACACAGAAGTATAGAGAACCCAGTGGATATCCAGGAGTGATTATGTGATCATAATTTTAATTGTTTTCTACACCAAAAAGAGTTGCCACTTCAGAATCATTCTTTAATAGACTAAACAGTGAAAGCATAAGTTATCTTCCTTTTTACTTTTCTGAAAGTACAAAAATGACGCACCGGAATATGCTGGAAAATCAAGAGCAAGTTCATTGTGCGTGCCATTGTAGACGTTAAATTGTCTAGCAATTTGTGCCAAAGAAGAGATGCGCAATGAGTCATGAACTGCCACAAATTTCTGGATGATTTGCCGTACAGAACTCCCAAAAACCACAATTTAACCATCAGCCTTCTCGTGAGATTTAAGAAACTTCTGAATTTGTGTAGTAAATACAAATGAAACATGCTACAGCAAGTTAGGCCTGACATATAAAGACGTATCAGTGTTGAGATTTTTGTTCTGCATTGCTACTTAAACCTCTGGCCCAAAAGGGGAAGCAATTTAATTGAGTCTCATTCTTGCACATAGCCAACTGTTCTATGTAATTTTTTATAATGTTTATTTTGTTTTTTCTTTTTCCCTATTTCTTTTAATCCAATGTCTCCTTCCATTGCTATTTTTCTTTCTGTATTTAAATTTAGTTCACCCTATTTCTTTTCTGTTTATCCTAAAATGTCATTAAGGAGATGGGACCAATAAGATATCATTCACCAAGGTTTCTGATACCTTATTGGAATTATTGGCTTGCACAACAATTTGCAATGTAAAAATGGTATAACAATGGTAATTGAGATATTTTTCCTCCAAGAAATGTGTTTTGGTTCTGTATATTTCTCTGCTACTTCTTTGGATGAAATATTCTGAATACTTGTCTAAGATGTACAACAAACATATTTGCAGATCAGCAGTTAAATGTTGTGCAATTCACCAAGTCCACATTGCTATTGATAGCCTTGTTACAATCCCAGTTGATGTTATAACTGAATGGGAAGACCCCAGAATGGAATCTTGGCTCAAAAGACCGTAACTTTATTCGTTTTAATAAAACGTGGAGGCACAGAATCACAGAACCTTTAATTAGTTTTAACAACATAGCAAATTTATTAAACATGAAAAAAATTGGATCAGAATACAATTCGCCTGTTACAGAGTGTGATTTTTAGTAGCATGTTCTTATAAGGCTTTACTCTATGTAATTGTTTTACTGGCATCTGTAGAGGGTTCTTAACATGCGTGGTCTTTTCAGCCTGTAAGAGAGTGTTCTGCAAGCAAAATCTGTTTTATTTGTGCTTCTGTTTTCATAGTTATTACTTTCTGCTGAGTCGTAGTTAAACACAATTATTTATATAAAGATCATTTTTTAGACAATGCATTCAACTACCATATTTGTGGTCTTAAGTTACCACAATGCCTTTACTCTCTCCTTAGTTTAACAGTTGTACACAGGTATTGAGACTAACACAGATTTCAAAGTACATCTTAATCTACAAGGGTCTCATTAACACACTCCCTTTTAGCACAGAAGACGACTGTGGATAAGTACGCTCTTTACTCTGAACCCCAAGTAAATGTTTGTGGATGTCTCCTCAGAATCCCCCCCCCCAGATGATTGTCACGTGAGAGTATCCAAACTCCACTCCCATAAGCACACTTAAAAATCTTCTATCATAATTATGCTTTCTTTCCCTGAGCAGTTTGCATTTTGAAATTCAAACCAGGATTTCCAAATGACTCTTATAACCCAAGATTCTGTTCCATTTTTAACAGAAAATCCAGTCCAGGATTTTACAGCAACTCCTTTAGGATTTATTGATTGCTCTGCAAACTGATCACAATTGCTTTTAATTCTCAATTCCCAGATTGTATTAAAATGGCATCAGTGTTTGATTTACCTTTGAAGGCTGCTGTCCCACTTTAAATCTGGTTACTGCAATTGTCTCTTTGACTGAGAACACTTTGTTTACTCTTCATTGAATTCCTCTGAGCAATACCTTGATCTCTGTTCAAATAACTACAGTCTTCTTAAGCATTCTTTCTGTCTCAATTTCCTGGTTATGTGGACTGTAACTTGTACTTCAGGAGGCTAGTCACTTCCTGAAATACAAGTTACAGCTCCCATCCTATCTAGTTTTGCTTCTGGCAGAGTTGAGAGAGGTTCACTTCCTGAGATCTTATCTCCAACTGGCCATAAATTCAGCTAAACCTAAAACTTAAAAGCTTTATTTTTATTCTAACAGAAGTGTCCAGTTGCTAAGTAATCCCTGCTGGTTCCATTTGTTAATCATGTTGTAGCCCTATCTAAACTCAATAGAAACACAGTTGGAACTTAACACACACTCACACACATTTCTCCATCATGAATTGAACTTTTCCACGCACAAGAGCATGACATTTAAAACTAAACCTTATCTCAAATGTTTACCAATACAAATATAAATCCTCTAAAACTACCTTTGCTTTTGTAACAGTCTGAATTTTTAAGAATTCTATTGCCCTGTAAATTATTTTCTGGGTTGCATGTCATGGCATGATTCTATTAAGGTAAATATATTTAAATAGAGAATTCCATCGCATATGCACAGTCCACCTCCAAAGTGCATATTGCAAAAACTATTAATTTGACAAGAATGTTCACTTTTCTAGGAAGTTTTTTGTTTGTAGATTATATAGTCTAATAAAAGAATCCATATTTAATATTAGATTGGGAGTTGATAACTGTTTCATTATGGGTTAGTGCATGGGTAATGAGCTGGATAAAAATGTAAAATGCTATACACTTTGGAAACAAAATTAACTTTTTTAGTTCATGACCCATCAGATGTTAACTCTTGTTTCTTTCCACAGATGCTGGTTAACCTGCTGAGTATTTCCAGCAATTTGTGCTTTTATTACAAATTACTAGCATCCAAGTGTTTTGCTTTTGTGATGAACATTGAATGGTTCATAGAATCCTTGCAGTGCAGAAGAAGACCATTTGGCCCATTGTATCTGTAGCGACAACAATCCCACCCAGGCCCTATCTGCATAACCCTACGTATTTCCTCTGCTAATCCCCCTGACACTCAGGGTCATTTTAACATGGCCAATCACCCAAGCTCACACAGTGACACAGTGATGAGCAGTACTGCCTCACAGCACCAGGGACCCGGGTTCAATTCCCGGCTTGCAGAGTCTGCACCTTCTCCCTGTGTCTGTGTGGGTTTCCTCCAGGTTCCTCTCACAGTCCGAAAGATGTGCTGGTTAGGTGCGTTGGCCATGCTAAATTCTCCTTCACTGTACCTGAACAGATGGCAGAATGTGGTGACTAGGGAACTTTCATAGTAATTTCATTGCAGTGTTAATGTAAGCCCACTGGTTACACTAATAAATAAACTTTAAAACTTTATCTTTGGACTGTAGGAGGAAATCGGAGCACCTGGAGGAATCCCACGCAGACACAGGGAATCTTGACATTCAATTTTTGTTCTCAAGTAGAATTGACATATGTATTGGCATTGTAATTTCTCCTATTATTTCTTGTTCTGCTGTTTTTGAATATCATGAGCAGGAATTTTCTGTTCTATGCACTTTTAAAATAAGAAAGACCTACAGAATTGTTGGGAAATTACCCCAAAAGAAACAGCTAATCTTTTAGCACCAGCACTGATGCACTCAAATTGTTTCTTGAGCTACAAATCAACATTAGGAGACTTTTATATTAAGACAAAAATATTAAAATACATGTTTCACAGACTTACTTTTGCAATTTAGTCACTGTTTTGTCAGTCATCAGTTTGTATGTGACACGTCCCACAAACAGCTTTGAGACAATACGTTAATCTCAAGACATTAGTCTTTGAAAATGTGCCATGGGATCTATATGCATCCATCTGTACAGGCATCTTTTACGCCTTGGCTATGAGGCTGCTTTCATTAGACTGGAGTACTGCCAACGTTACGTGTAATAGCAAATGGTTGCTTTGCAGACAGGAGGAAATGGTTCCTTAGCAGGCAGCATTAGGCCCACTGCTCTTCTGATGTATATTGCTGCCCTGGACAATAGTATGAAAGGTGTGATTACAAAGTTTGTAGACAGTATAAAGCTTGGAACTTAGTCAACAATGGGGGGGATAATAACAGACTTCAAATGGCCTTAGAATTGGGCAAATATATGGCAGATGAAATTTTACCAAGTCTTTTCTATATATCCTATCTAAGCCCCTCATAATTTTGTGCACCTCAATTAGATCACCCTTTAGCCTCCTCTTATTCTGAGCCCAACCTATCCAATCGCTCCACACCTGCAATTTTCAATCCTGGCAACAGTATTGTAAATCTCCTCTCTCCAGAGCAATTACATTCTTCTTGTAATGTGATGTACACAAAATTCTAGCTGTGGGCTTACCATCATTTTGTACATTTCCAACATTACACTCTTACTTTTGCATTCAATACCTCACTCAACAAAAGAAAGCATTTCATATGCTTCTTGACCACCTTGTTCAACTGTCCTGCCAGGTTCAAGGACCTGTGTACATGCACTCCAAGGTCTCTCACTTCCTCTACCCCTCTCAATATCTTCCCATTTATTGAGTTTTTTTTGCCCTCTCCAAATATGGGGTGGCATAGTGGTTAGCATTGCTGCCTCACAGCGCTGGGGACCCAGGTTCAATTCTGGCCTTTGTTGACTGTGTGACATTTTCACATTCTTCCCATACCTGCATGGGTTTCCTCCGGGTGCTGCGGTTTCTTCCCATAGTCCAAAAATGTGCTGGTAAGGTGGATTAGCTTTAGTACAAATAGGCCCTTATTGTCCCAATATATGTAGGTTAGATGAATTAGCCATGGTAAATCTGTGGGGTTATGGGGATAGGGTAGTGAGATGGCCGGGGTAAAATATTCTGTCAAAGACTGCAGACTTCATGGCTGTATTGTCGGGATTCTATTACTTTTCAGGATTGAAATCCATTTGCCACTTCTCTGCCCATTGAACCATTCTGGAATTAACAGCTATCTTCTTCATTATCCAGTACTTAGCCAATTTTTGTGCCATCTGCAAAGTTACCAATATGCTTCCCACATTTAAGTCTAAGTCATTAATATATACAACAATTAGCAAGGCCCCCAAGACTGAGCCCTATAAAACACCACTGGAACCATTTCCCATTTGCAAAACCATCAATTGAGGGGTACATTTTAGCCAGGAGACAGGAATCACCTTTGACTGAATGTAAACATCTTTGAATGGTGCCATGGGATCTTTTATGTCCGCCTGAGAGGGCAGTGGGACCTTTCTTCAATGCCTCATCTGAAAAAAAAAACACATATCTGCAACACTTCCTTGGTGGAGTGTCAGCTTTGATTTTTTTTGTGGTCAAATACTGGTTTGGGATTTGAACTTGGAACCTTATAGAATTATACCAGGGGTGAGGGGCTGTTTTGGGATTATAGAAGCTAGGGTTGTTCTCCTTAGAGTAGAAAGGTGTAAGGGGATATATGACATTGGTTTTGATTAGGAGAAACTCTTCCCAGTGCCAGAAGGGTTGGTATCCAGAGGATTCAGATTTAAAGTAATTGGCAAAAGATCCAGCAATAAATTGAGGAAAACCTTTTGCTCAGCAAGTTGTTGTGATGTGGAATATACTGTCAGCCGATACTCTGCCTGAAAGGGTGTAAATTCATTAATAACCTTTCGGAAGAAGTTGGATCAATGTTTGATGATAATCATTTGCAAGCCCTGAGAAAAGAGTTAAGGTGTGGGACTGAAGGAGTGGGACTCAGTTTGAAAGAGTCATCAAAAGCTCAATGTGCTGTATTATTATATGTTGTTATTCCGGTACAATGAACATTATCTTAGTGTACCTCTTACTTACTTTGTGTGAATGTTTAAAATCAACATTTTGAGAGCCAAAAGGATTGGATATCAAAATCACCTAGCTACTGACACCATTTAACTAACTAAATTAATGTAGGAATGTTTTTCCCTTTCTAAAAAAATTGACATGACTATAACTATGATCTACTCCAATGTTATTCCGTTGTCCGTGATGCCTGAGTCTTCCTGTTATAAGAACACACTAAATACTTGTGCCCATTTAATTTGGTGCGCAGATGTATATTTCAAAGTTGAAAATCTTGTTTTAACTGTTTAAAAATTTAACATTGCAGCTGCTTTTATGTTTGAGGATTTTGATTGAGTGAAAGGCCATTGATTTTTGCACCAGCCTCCACTCAGAATTAAAATACTGTAAGTGTTTGTGCAAAGTATTATTCATGCAAAGCAATCAAACTTGAACTTTAATTTGAGCAAAACCAAACTAATTATAAAAACTGCATGTTCAATAACTTGAAATTACATGTAATCAGTTCCTATTTCATATTTGAAGTTTGGGGATGTTATTTAGATACATTTTGTGAATCTAATTTCAACTTTGAGTCATTCTCACTAAATTTAACAATGTGAGAATCAAAGAATGAGTTCTGATGCTCTAATCGTTTGAAATTAGTAAATTATTGATGCATTAATCTGTAATTTTATTTCGTTTTGACTTGTTTACTTTTCACAGGGCTCGTGCTATTCGATTTCGACAAGAGAACAATGAAGCTGTTGGTGGCTTCTTCTCTCAGATTGGCGAGCTATACATGGTGCATCACCTTTGGGGTAAATAAATCCTATCAATCAATTTTATCATACTTCTTTGCATTTTTTTGGCCAGTTGTGCTTAGTCTGAGTTGAAAGCTAAATATATTCCACCTTCCTGAAGAAAACAATCTCAAAGAGTGAGATCTAGTTTCTTGTAGTAATCCTTCTTTAATAGTGCATGTAAACTGCAGTAATATTATAGAAATGACTTGAGAGTCAGTTGCCAGTATTATACAAATGTACTGCCCATTTACAAAAAAGTAAATGTGTAATACCTTAGGGAAATTTACAACTTCCGTCTCATCTGTCCTTTGTAATTTTAACTATCTGAAGCTAAGTATCAGAGGGACGCAACTCTTTAAAGTGGCATGATCTTCCTGCCACTTTAAATGGAGGCGTTCTGCTGCCTCTCACACTTGCCGAAACATATTGGAGACTGAGACTTTCCTGTTGTCTCTCTGCTCAGAGAGTGAATCCTCCCTAGTTTTTGTATGGAAATCTGCATTAATACAAGCAAACTTAGTGACAGACTGAAGAATGCGTAATTTGAGGACCTTATTGCATGTTTTTAAGGCAAGGATGAATAAATTTTTGAGTGGTAAAGCAATTAAGGCTTACGGTGAGCGGGCAGATAAGTGGAGCTAAGTCCACAAAAAGATCAGCCATGATCTTATTGAATGGCAGGGCAGGCTCGAGGGGCCAGATAGCCTACTCCTGCTCCTAGTTCTTAAGACCTTATATTCAAAGACACTTCCCAATGCCAGTTCTGACAATTGCGTATATTTTTAAGAATAAAATTTGCTTTTTCAAGGATTTTTTCTTATTTCCGTGACCAGAATTGAGGCAGATGGAGAAGAACCAGTGTCCTGCATAGTCTCAAAATCACACCTTGTGATTGGTGTTCTGTTCCATGCACAATGTAATTCATGATGTTCTTTGCTTTATTTACCATTATTGTATAAGTTGTTTCAGAGATCAGTTGACCAATGTCTGTGCATTAATTGGGTGCCTCGCATGGTGGGAAATTATTTTTGTACTTGAACTCAGAACCAGACACTAATTATACCCCGAGATCGTCAATATTGTTGACAAAGAACATGCCATTGTACGTTGGAAGGTCCTTTTCACCTTGCCACGATGAAACACAATTTTCTTGTGACTAACACAATCTTTGTAATGAATACCAAACCACCATTTTTCAGATTTCTGATTGCATCTCCTTTTGATGTCTTTCTTTTACAGTCTTTTAGCAATAAGATGCTTAAATTAACGGCAAAATATGATTGACAATGACAACTTGTATTATGAAGTGAAGTTACTAAATGTTCTGGAATGTAAAATTTGATGTATGTCAAAACTCCAAATGGATTTTAATTTGTACAAAATACATAATAAGAGTTATGAACTTAATTATTTATGTTAACTGTGTTAATCTATTTTTTAAAAGCTTACAAGGACTTGCAGTCAAGAGATGAGACGCGAAATTCAGCATGGCAGAAGCCTGGCTGGGATGAATGTGTATATTACACAGGTATTTCATTGCATAATTAGGGTACTGAAAACCCTTTAAAGCTTGATAACAGACTAGAGAACTGTCTAAGCTAAAAAATTCCCACTTTCAGTACCCAAACTGTGTTGACCTAAGCCAGAACTGTAATATATACTGAAGTTGTCTTTGCTTGTCACTGGTGCATGGGTCTGCAGAAGAAATGAAGAGCAAAGAAAGGATATCTTTCATATTCTGAATGCTAATGCTGAAATATAAAGACTGCCTGATTTTCAAAATCTTTTCATCTCTCCTACAGGCTCCATATACCAGTGACACTCAGAAACACCTTCCGTCATCATAAACCCTAATTTCTGAGAAATGAATGCTTGAGTGGCAAATGCCTTTTAAGGCTGCCAGTCAGAGTTTAGAGCGGCATTCCCTTTATATCTACGTTGTTTTCAAACAATTATTGAGGCTGACTTTTGCTTCATTAGCCGTGACTTTGAATGGAAATTCAAAAACGACTCTGGTTTATTGCAAAAGATATACTTCACAAAGCTTTCACAATAGGGACCCAAGATTTGTTTTTCCTTACAAATCATTGCATGTTTTGAGCTGTTTGCAATAGCAATAATAATATCCAAAAAGCGTTAACACTTTCTGTACTCTCTTACTTGTTTATTTTGCCAATTTTGCTTTGTGAAATTAACATCCAGAGGAGACTACAGCTGAAACTTTATTGATTAGAGATGAAGGGAAAGATTTTCTGGTCTCTCCCACCTAATGCCTGAATCAACAATATGTTATTTTGAGAAAATTCCACCCAAAATATCACATTGTTGATTCAGGATAGAAATTATAGATAGGACGGTAAAGAACTCTACATCAGTCTATTTTACAAACGATTTAGGATCTATTGTTTCACAACAACATTCTCCAGCAGGAGAAACTTTTGTGTTGATCTTAACAAATTAATTTGTAATGGGAGGAAGGAGTCGAATAGTGTGATTTTGTGGTGTCCAAATAATTTTCAAGTATGCATACAGCCACCATTTTCAAATGACGTACAATGATAGTAAAAAAAGTGCCATTGAATCTGTGTAACACTAGTTTCAAATTGAAATTTATTAACTTTGATTGGAATTGAAGGAGGATCAGAGTCCTCATATTTACATAAAGTCACCATATTCTGAATGCTTGATCATTGAATCTTCAAAATAGTCAATCAAGCTTTGCTTTCTAAAAAAAAAGTTCATTGTTCACTTAACAAAATTATTTTGAGTTTAATACCAGAATTTGGCTTGCAATGTTCAGACTTTGATGGACAACAGTACGTACAATAACTAGGCAGGTGTGTGTTTTCAAATATGGACAGAAATTAGTTACATATTTTTTTTTACCACAGTGCCCCTCATTCAGCGCATGGATTCCAGGATTATGATTCCACTGAAAATTTCACCACTTCAATAGAGAACAACTGATAACACCTTTAAAAGAAAACGAATAACTTGTGTTTTGTCTTAATACATGAGGAAAAAGTTAACGGGTTACTGACATGAGTCTGTACTTGTAATGAATTAAATAAGTATTTTAACTTCAAGGTCTTTTATTGAATTTACAAAAACACTTCTAAAGCTAATTGTCAGTTATTAATAGCAATATTTTCTTTCGGAAGCACTAAGTAAAATTATAATGTTAGATGTGTAAAATTCTGAATGTTCATCTTTAGTTGTATTGTCCTATTTCTGTTGCACTGCCCTGCTCCACCTCTGGACTGAACACTGTTGGTGGCATTTTCCTTTCTTTACCTGTTCTACTCATTAGCCAGTGGAATGATAATGAAGATAGTATAAAGTATTCCTTTTTGTGTGTGTGTGTGTGTGTGTGTCCCATTGAGCAACATCATGACAATTTATGCCTGGATCTTGCAAAAAGAAACAATCAGATCCCCATTTAATAAGGGACTCATCAGTTGTCACAGTTTCTAATGCCGTTAGTCAGGAAATTACTTTTTAAAACCAAATGTCAGTTTTGTGGGGAAAAATGGTACTCTTGTGCTGTTTCTCCGATATTAGGGATTCAGTTATGTATGATACAAGAATAGGTTATTTGTGTTCTTTTGAGTTGCTTTATACTGCTGTAGTGATGCATGTGAAATCACTGTACAAAATTGTAAGCTTACAATGACATTTTTTAAAACTGTTTTGTCGTGTGCTTATTTTTAAAATGGCACCATTATGTATAGTTTCTAGGATTTACAGTAATTAAGTAAATCTAATTGATGAACGAAATCTGTTTCTAAGTCATTGATCAACTGTCAGGCTACAATACCCGGTACAGTCTGAGGGCTGTAATAAACTTGATTTGCAACATTTTGTGTTTATATTGTCTATTCATTTTGTAAGATGAAGTTTAGCATATATGCTTGCAGTCTTAATATTAGTCAGTAACTCATCCACAATATCCTCATTGTGGGGAGACAGGAAATTATCAAATGCTTCCAAGGTAAGTAAACTTACTATTTTAAATATTATTTGTATATGAAAAGTGAATAATGATTACTTGTGGAATAGAGGGAACAAAGCAAACTAACAGGTTCAAAATGCACATATCCATATGCAAGAAGTATGTCAACAGCTGATGCAAGGAGAAATGAGGAGTCTGATTCAAATAAGGTGGCCTAAAAAGAGCTACCCTCTTTTTTGTGTCAGGCTTCCAAGAAGTCCTATAGTCTATGGAAGCTAGCAAGTTGAAAGTAATGCTATCAGTTTAATGAGTTGAAAGGGATAAAGTAGGTGTTCGGTTTATCATCTGATAGCTAGTACGATAAAGTTGATGTGAACGTTGTCAGTGCCTCAGTCCACCTTTTTAACCAGGTGAGAAGTCACAACAACATTATTGATGGTGGTGACTTGGCAAGGATTGTTTTATTAAATGAAAAATATAAGAAGTAATTTATGTCATAGGAGGTGGCCTTTTTGCCTATGATATCTAAACTATCGTCGCTCAAGAAATTTGAACCATGCACATATCCAAACTTTCTGTGTCACCTCATATGCCAACATACATGGGATAAAGTAGCCAGGGCAGGCTGACATCAGCTGCAGATTAACAAAGGCTGCTGCAAGATATTATTTACATTAGCTGCCTTGATTGTTTTCTATTTCTCACTGTTGGGTAATCATCTTCTGGACTTGGTTTTCCTGAAATCCTTCCTTCCCGCATAATGTACAATGGTGGTCCTGCAATATAATCTTGACAGTCCATGCATGTGCATTTTCTTGAATACGTTGCACACCCATATCATCTAACAACATGCTTCTTCCATTACGAGCCCAACTTCCAATGCAGCTGTTTCTAGAACACTCCAGATTTTCAAACTAATTTTCACTTACCAGACTATGAGTACTGGACCCTGGATCTGATTTTCCATTAATCAAGAGGTAAGCATTCCAAATACTGAAGCGCGGATCAAATCTTGGAGGCCTTCAGCAATACTTTTCTGTATTCTATCTTCTGTTGTAGAATGGAGGCCAGAAGAGCCTGTCACTGCAGGTGCTTAAAATGTTTACTGCGGAAGTTACAGCTTCCATGCCAGAAGCTACGTCTCATGCCAAAAGCTATTTCTCATTAATTCCTGTGTTAAGAAAGTGTCTGTTCTAGGTTGGAACTGCATGTGCTCAATAGCAAGAACTTTATAAATAGTAGACCTACAGACCCAACATATTTTAGGGATCTAGTTACTCTTGTCTGCTATCGTCCTGCAGCAATCAGCTCCTTCCTTTTCACTTCTTCGCTTTTTCCATGTTTGGTAACTACCTACTAACTCAGGAATTCACTGTTCCTAAGCTAATCATTCAGTTCAAATAGCACAAAGTTAATTGTAGCCAATCTGCTAACCACAAGGCGTTATCAATTTAAAATAATTGCATTCATAAGAACATAGTTTGAAAAAAACTTCTTTATTCAAGGTCAGTGATTGGAATGCTACTGCAGAACTGTATTTCTGTCATTGCTTTCAAAGAATGATGTGCTCTTTTCACATTTTTACTCCCATTACGAAGGAAGGAGTTTCTGCTAAGATATTGGAATTGTTCCATTGAATAATAGTTCAGTATTCTAGTCAGATTGGAGTAATTACACCAATGAAAGACTTTCATTTAACACTTCGTAACCTAAATGTCCCAAAGCACTTTACAACCAATAAAATACCTCTGACGTGTTACTAATGTAGGAAACACATCTGCAACTTCACATAACCAAAAATGTGATAATCACCAGATCAATCTGTTTTTGTGATGTTGATTGAAGAATTAATACTGTACTGTATATTGGAGGAAGCTTCCCTGCTCTTTTTCGAAACAGTGCCAAAGGATCTTTTATATCCATCTGAGAGAGCAAAACAGGTGCTTGAATTAATATCTCAGCCAAAAATGGGCACTTCTGAGAGTGCAATATTCCCTTGGTACTGAACTAGTGACTCAACCTAGAATTTTGTGCTCAAGCCCTGGAATGGGACTTGAACCTACAATCTTCAGATGGGGAGACAAGAACATTATCAGTTTAGCTATGGTTGCCACCTTACAACATTGCACTGTTCCTAAAATAAAGAATAAGTCTTCAGTCATCGTTGTTATCTCTTGATATTAATGGTATTTGACTAATATATTTTTGAATTACATCAATTCACCAGTACTGCTGATGAAGAAGCTTTTTCCTTAGGTGGATTATGAATTTGTATAGACTTGTCTATTTGAGCATGTGTTAAGGAATAAAGTAGCAATGTAATTAAACTTAATAAATCAAGTGCTGATTTTATTTATTTGCTCATCTTAAAGACCTTGGATAAAGCTGACTGTTAACTGTATACATATATAATCATTCCCCTTGCCCCCCTCCTCTGCACTCCCCCCCCTCCCCACACACACACACAAACATACATGCAGAGTTATTAGTAACCTAAACCATTTTGTAATCCTTCCCAACCTCTACACCCCCCGTGCATTATGCAAAGTATGCTTGGAACTTGACAATGGCATAATGAGGTGGAAATTGCAACATGTAAGGTGCCCCTTTGTTGGCAAAGCATTGGGAGCACAATTTTAAATCAAAGGTTATTTTGGGTCTCTAAGTCAACACAACTAGTGTTGATAATGTGTCCTGATGCTGACCTTAGACATTGACCAATTCAATTAACCAGTCAGGCCCGGACAATGGGAAATCACCACTGGGTGAGCACTGGCCACTGAAGAATAGGGAATGGAACAGCAGAAACAGCCATTGCAGGAACTACAGTAGGGGGGGGTGAGAAAATTATATTTTTATAATCATGTAGGTAGTTGACAAAAGTTGAGGGAGGTTTTTGAAAGAGAGCAGGGAAGAACAAATAAAACCCTTTTGGAACTTACAGCAAATCCACCATTGGAAGTAGAGGAAACATTATAACGTGGATAATCAATGAAAGACAATTTTTCAGATGGGAAGAACTTGCATCTTATGCAAGTTTTGTAAATTAAAGGCAAATGCAATAATGGTTAGAGTGCATTTTTAATATCAATTTATGTATTGAGTCAGTAATGTGATATATTTGAGTATAAGGCGTGTTCAAGCTATGAGTGAACTGCTATTGTGTTTAAGCTTTAGGACGGCAATGATAAACATCTAAGACAGCATTCCCTTTTCACATCATTCATCAAGCAACAGATATTTCTGCTTATATCTAGATGGAATGAAGAAGAGTGTTGCTCAACTTGTTAACTGATCTTCCTTCACTTCATTTCAATAGATGCCTTTCTCAGGGATCTCAGTTAGACTTGGAATTTCCCATATTGGAATCTGTCTCCTGCTGCTTCGTCACATTAAAAATAAAACTAGCATTGAATTGTGAATTAGCAGAAATTATGAAGATTTGTTTTATTTTATTGTCTGTTTAGAAGAGAGGAATTTTAAACTGATGAACATGATTTTTAGGCTGTTTGAATTTTAATTCTGAATAAAGATGAATCTATATTAAAAGTCAAGTAGATCTAGAAATAAACTGATAGGATATTTCTGCTTATATCTACAACCTATTAAGAAACAGTGTTGCTCAACTTGTTAATTGACAGCTGTGAAATCATGTTGAATCAAGCACGAGTTTAATTAACCTCTGATAATTCAGTCATCTGAGGACAGAAACTCCCTGTACAAAACAAATAATGAAGGATTTGTTACAATCAACATGGATTTATCAACTGACTCATTTTCATGCATTTTTGGAATGTTAGAGATCATGCACTTACTCCCCCACTGGGATTGCAGCAGATGAGCCAATTTATGAACATGTCCTTGTCTGAGGCTATTGGCCTTTTGCTGTAGTCTATCAAGGCTTTGGCCTTCTCATTCTCTTTTTAAGATCTGGCCAACCTAATATGCATTTCCAATGCTTTCCTGATTACATTTATGACTGCCTGCACTAACAACCTCCACATCTCCATCCACAGCTCAAGTTAGAAACTTCTGGATTCAAGCATCACCAGTAGGTGGACACTTCTTAATTCAGTGACTGATGCACATTGTGAACAGCCCTACTTTTAGCATTAGGTGTAAACCCACTTACCCTCTCTACTGGATGCAAAAGATCTCAAGGCAACTGAAATAGATTAGCTGCTTTTTTATATCATTGTTTGTGTTTATTAGTGAATGCACTTCAGAATTAATCCTTTTGGATGTGGAAAACATGAGCTAAATGGAAGCTTATTCATTGTGTGGGCTTTTGTGTGATTCCTCCAGTCACTTCACCGTCTTAGTTACCTTAACATTGTTTTGATGCCTTTTCACTACCTCTTTGATAGATGCTATAAAATATCATCTCAATATTAGATTTATTAATTGTGGGTCATTCAATCTATTAATTCCTGTTCTGTGATTGGAATGTCTGTTTTCTCATCTTCTGTTGATCTTTCAGTTTAATTTTCCAACAAAGAGCTACACACAAAAATATTAACCCATTTTCTCTTAATGGATGCTGATATGTTTTAATTTCATTTTTTCAACATTTGCACTTTCAGATGTCATTGTAGGATGAAGCACAAGAAGTTAAGACTATATCAGAAGCAAATGGACCCTGCTCTGACAAAGGGTCATCCAGATTCGAAATGTTGGCTCTGTTCTCTCTCCACAGATGCTGTCAGACCTGCTGAGATTTTCCAGCGTTTTCTGTTTTTGTTGGAATGTATGTACCTTCCTTAATCCACAGTTTGTGTATTGTGCGTTGCTTTCTAGTCGAGGAATTAGAGCCAAGAAGTTTATGGGAGATCTGATGGTTATACTATACAGTAAATAGTGTTAAGATTGTTTCTGCTCTTTGGTGAGACAGTAACAAGAGTGAAAAAAATTTAATGATAGTCATGTAAAATTAAATGGCAGAGTTAGCAAATGTATCTTTACGGGAAGTGTGGAATTCCTCACCACAAACCATTGCTGAGACACATTCTTCAACTTAAATTGTTGTTTGAAGGTGAATTAAAGAAAATGGGGAGGAATCAAGTGTATGTGATTAGGTACGGGGGCTTACATGGAGAAAACTAGTGCTATGGAATCAATGAGCTATGGCCTGTCTTTGTTTTATAGTATTCTATGATTTCAATTTTTCAGACTGCTGGACAGAAACTATTGCTTTGCATTTTCTTTTGAAACACAATCCCCATCCCCAAATACTTCCCAAGGTGAATACAATTTGAATGATTTGAATGAGCTCCAGGCACTTTTGTTGGAAACTTGTTCATTTAAGGCAGAAAATAAGGAAAGAAAAGTTGATTGGTTAGTTTCCACAGATTATATGTAACTTCCTATTTAAAAGAACTTTATATGTAAAAGTTTTTTTTCCTGCAATTCACTGTCTTGTACATATAACATCCAGTTAATATTAGAAGGAACCTATTATTATTCAGTGCTAATTTTTAATAATTGGAATTCTAATGCTTATATTTCCTGATATGTGAGAATGCCAGAATTTCCACCTGACCCAGAGTTCTGACACCTCCCATTATTTCTGCTCCATGTTGTTAGTACACAAGAGACAGGAGCTCCGCATGCTGCTAGGGAGTCAATGTCTAATGGGAGTCAAATACTTGTGAAGACAGGGAGAGGACATCAGCAAATATGATATTGCTTGAGATATATATATATGTTCAAGATATTTGACATCATTCATGCATAATGGTGTTGCTGGCTGGCCAGTATTTATTGCCCATCACTCGTTGCCTAAGGCAGTTGAGAATTAACCACATTGCTGTGGCTCTGGTAGGCCAGACCAGGTAAAGATGGCAGATCTCCTTCCTTGGAGGACAATAGTGAACTAGATATGTTTTTCTGACAATCAACAATAGTTTCATGGTCATCAATAGATTCTTATTTCCAGAATGATTTTATTGAATTCAAATTCCCATCACTTGTCATGGCAGGATTCAAACCCAAGTCTCCCAAGCATTAGCTGAGTTTCAGTAAGGATAGTCTAGCGATAATACTGTTAGGTCATTGTCTCTCCTCAGTATTAGCACAGGTTAACAATTATTCTGCTAGCCTTTAAATAAACCCTGACACATAATCCCTAGCAATCATTCTGGCCACGGAGAAATAAAATGAAAATCACAGTGATAAATTTAATCCTTGCGATCATGTGCAATCAGCAGCCTGTTTCCTGTAATGGGAAAGAAAATTAGGCATGATTGTTTTTGAATGCAAAGTTTAAAAGATCTGTATGTTTTGGAAGTATCTTTAATTGAAGGTAAAATGGAACAATGAAGAATTGTGATCTGCCTGATGAGAAGCCTATGGGGCTTGGCTACCATGGAGACCTGGAGAGCCAGATTGAGAGCTGCTGAGCATAGTGCAAAATTCTCACACTTGAAAACAAAGGCAGGAGCAGCTGGGGCTGAACTATGGGCAGACTCCACCATTATAGACAAGAGAGGGGAAAGTTTCACAGGAAGACAGAAAGCTGCAACTAATATAAAAGGCAAAATACTGCAGATGCTGGAATCTGAAACAAAAACAGAAAATGCTGGAGAAACCCAGCAAGTCTGACAGCACGTGTGGGCGAGAGAATAGAGCCAACATTTCGAGTCTCGATGTCTCTGACCTCTGACACAAACCTGTTCGACTGGTTCCGATAAAAACTGCAATTCTAGGGAGCGGGTAGTTAAGTATAACTATGGCATAGAGATTATGTCATGTTCAAATTTAAAGGAGGGATATCTTTTCTATAGTATTAGTAGTTTTCTAAATGTTTTGTCTGTAGATTCCTTTTACTATGTAAGTCTCAAACTTAACCTATCACAAAATTCTTTTCATTTGGATATTGGGAATTCAAATTTCTTGTTTAAAAGTATTGTTTTCCTTGCAGACTGTAACATGATATAATGCAGTTGACCTAGTCATTATTACCTGATCTGTTTATCATTGAAATCTTATTTCACTACTAAATTTCCTTATTTAAATCTAATCTGTATATGCAACATGTGTGTTACTACATTTTAGGTCAACGGGCCTATTCACTGTGACATGGCTAAGCACTTCAGTAAACATCAGTTGCTCCAAAGTCTGCTGAGGTTGTGTGGAAAAGATTAGTTAAAGGAACTGTGCAACAAAGGTTTACAATCTTAAGTGTTTGTAGATTTCCTTCACTCCTCTTAGAGTAGAGTTTAATCTCTTTCACATCACTTTTTCTATCCATTCTCTTTCAGCCAAAGGTGATGTGAACTTGCATGGCCATCAGTTAGAATTAGTTCAAATAAGAGGTACTAAATCTAGGCTTGCAGTTCATCTTGATGGGGTCTAAGTTACAACAGGTTGGGGAAAAAGTCACACTCCATTCCTGTAAGATAGCAACGAGTGCCATTTTTCTGAGAGGTACAGAATAATATATTAATAGCAAACATTAAGCTAGAGTAAAAATAGGATTAGGGAACATTGGTATAATATTGGAGAAGGTGAGTTCTAAAGTTATATCTAGAAGAACTTGTATGATTAGCATGTAAAATGATCCTCCAGGGAGGATTGTGAAGTGAAATCAAAGTTGTTCAAGAGCCAGTTGCTGTAGTGTTAGGACCTAAAGTTTCAATAAAGAATTAGCCAAATAGAACAAAAGGCCTCTCTCATCAGTTATATTTGTGATAACTTTCTACTGGGGCATTAAGAGTAGTTGCTAGGAAACAAAGAAATATGGCAAAAATTAACATTAAGCTGGGTTGGTTAAGATCATCATTGTCATGTGACTGTACCTTTAAAGTTTTTTTTAAAGTAAACATGCAGCTTATAGCTTCAGTGATGTCATAGGGAGGTCGATCTAAGCTGTGATAGGTGGTAAGGTTTTCAGTTTCATTTGTGGCAGTCAGGTGTTGGGGGTTTTTTCCTTTGAGCTTTCAGTTTCACTTTGGGGAGTGTTTTTGAAGCAGTCTCTCTCCCTATTCTTCTTTGTTTGGTTCTGAAATTATCAGATAGTTGAAGGAGAGGCTTATTGCCATCCTGCCTAAAAGAAGCTGTGTTTTAGGAAACAGATTCAACAGTTTCTTCAGGGGGCAGGATGCCTGTAACAAGTGGGTATTAACCTATGCTGTACTGTGTTCACTTGGAGGGTTTTGTGTATTGGATGTTGGCTTTGGTTGGAACCCAAGATATTTCCTTAAGAGTTATCATTACCATGGTTGTTGTTTCTTGTTTGTAATTGTTAAAGTTCATGCTAATTGTCTTACTACACGTCAACCATATTCTTATTTAAACTTTGTTTTTGACAAAAGCTCCTTGTGCGTCAGTTGAATCACTTGAATTGAAACCTCTCATGCTCATCCTAGTCAAATTCAATGTAAAACAATGCAGATCAGGCAAGCTTCAGAGAACATCTTGAAGGATCTGATCTTGACTTGTAACAAGTGGGAGGCATGTCATCTGCAGGAATGCCACCACTAATTGACCCAACATGCACAAAAACTGTATTTCATTATTAAGATGGGCTACACATTAGAACATAGAACACTGCAGCACAAACAGGCCCTTCGGCCCACAAGTTGCACTGATCGTATCCATACGTGCCAGGCCATAGAACTATTTATAACTCCCAATCCTGTTAAATCCCACATACTCATCCAAAAGTCTTTTAAAAGACCCCAGCGAGTTCGCCTCTACCACCACCGACAGCAGCCGATTCCACTCACTCACCACCCTCTGAGTGAATAGCTTACCCTTGACATCTCCTCCGTACCTGCTCCCCAGCACCTTAAACCTGTGTCCTCTCGTAGCGACCATTTCAGCCCTGGGAAATGGTCTCTGAGAATCTACCCGATCTATACCTCAACATTTTATAAACCTTTATCAGGTTGCCTCTCAACCTTCATCTCTCCAGGGAGAAGAGACCTAGCTCCCTCAACCTGTCTTCATAAGGCATGCCTCCCAATCCAGGCGACATCCTTGTAAATCTCCTCTGCACCCTCTCAATAGCTTCCACATCCTTCCTGTAGTGAGGCAACCAGAATGACACAAAGTACTCCAAGTGGGGCCTGACAAGGGTCTTATGAAGTTGCAGCATTACCTCCCGCCTCCTAAACTCAATCCCTCGATTAATGAAGGCCTGTACACCATATGCCTTCTTGACCACATCCTCCACCCGCGAGGCCAATTTAAGAGACCTATGGACACGGACCCCAAGGTCCTTCTGCTCCTCAACACTGCTAAGGCTCCTACCCTTGATATTGTATTCCTTCATCCCATTGGGCCTGCCAAAATGGACCACGACACATTTATCTGCATTGAAAGTCCATATGCTACTTCTCCACCCAGACTTGCATCTTATCTATGTCACGCTGCAACTTCTGACATCCCTCCAGACTATCCACAACACATTAGGATCCTTAAAAATCAAGACAGCAAAGTCACTTCAAGATGACTGGAGTGTGCCTCACTTTAGCATCAACGAGAATCAAGGTTTACTTATCCATCTGAGCAATATATACCATAAAAAAAGGTAGAAAAAAAAGTGTCACAGTTGGATGTGAATTAATTTTTATTCTATTTCCTTGAGCTATGCTAATAAAGGGATATTTCTGCTCAAGTGCATGTAACTGATTAATAAAAATTCATAATGGACAGTCCCTGTCATAGCTCATCTCAATCTGATTTTCAGGGCTTTGTTCAAGTATAGGTCCATGGGGCAAATAAAAGGACTGTACTCCGCAAGATGTTGCGAGCAAAAATGTTTTTAAATTAATTAAAACAGTTATCAAAATTCAGCTTAGCAATGTTGTGTTTAAATATATTTAAATTTTTCAGATAAAACACTTCTTATATTTTACAGTGCATAAAACCAACAAAGGCCTGGAAAGGTAAAGGAATGCCCTCATGGGGTAGGCTCTCGTTTTGGCACAGCTAAACTGAAAAGAGGATGGAGGATGAGAAAGGGAACCCAAGCTTACTAGATAACCAAGGATGATAGGAAAGGTCAAAAGGAGTGCAATTAAAAACTTTTTCTTGTGTTCCTCTTAAGATCAGATTGACTATAGCCTGGGGCTTTGCCTACCTCCTCAGTTTGGAGATGCAATATGGAAAGGGAGGAGGAATACAATACATAAAGCTTCCTTGACACCATAACAATCATGGATTTGTGCTTCAACACTGAGCAAAATTCAATTCTTTCAACCATATGGGAAACTTCTATAATTTCATTGCCAGGTATCAAGTTGGGAGTCTTCCTACTGTGTAGGATGTAGAATTGGAGACCCATCTTTGCGACATTGGCAACTGTGCTCATGGCAACCTTGAACCCAGCTAGATACTGCTTAGACGCCAGAGGTTAACTGAGAAGGGATCAAAAAGAACAATTAGAGTTCAAATCATTAAAATGTACTGGAGAATTTTCTTGTCATGCTGCTCGTGTTTTGAGAAAATACATAATTTATTCAAAATATTACTTTTTCAGTTCTTCAAATATTTCTTTAAAGCTCATGACAAACCACTGGGCTCTCTCTTTCACTTGCTGACGGACAACGTTCCCACCAAATCCGATAAATGCATCCTAAGACCAGAAACCAATAGTTTGTTAGGCATTTCTATAAAAGCATTATTTGATACATAAAAGCAACAATCAGAGTCTAATGTAATGTTGGAGCTCATTCTCTTACTAGAGAATGAAAAGCTTAAAGTTAAATTTATAATTAAAATTAAATAAGTTTAGATTACAACTTTCAAGTGACAAAATTAAGTTTTCCATCTGTACATACTGCAGGAGGGCATGCCTCCAAGTCTGTGGCTCCATCTCCAATCATAACAACTTTCTTAAAGCCTCTTTCTTCTTTTAGAAGACTTATAATCCGGCCTTTCCCACCAGATTCTGCTGTTGGCTGGGATTCGTCAAAACCAGCATAATCGCCTGTAATGAAAGAAGATCAACTCTGATATACCTCATTTCCATCAGGGAGTTTTATTCAGTAGCAATTTGGAGGTGGGACGACAGAGAACAAATTCCACACATCATGAAAATCTGTGCCATTTAACCCTAAAAACATATTCCTTCCCTTAGCTTTCCTGACCTCACCTAATGTGATGGGAGCCCTGAACATCTCCAGCGCACGCACACTTCCTCTTAGCTGCTGGTATGACCCATTATAGAAACTATAGTTTTGCGTCACAACCAGGCTGACAATAACAAGTGGTCACATGGAATAGTCCCAAGTGAAAAAGACAACAGATATTGGGCTGCAAGTCAACAGCTAGCTGCTTAGCTTGCACAACGTGTACTATTTTCGCTTCTCGGCCTTTTGGCTAAGATCAAGTGTAGTATCGACATGCTGCACTTGGTTGAAGTCATTGGGTTACATTTCAGCTTCATTTGAAGCTATTTTTTAAAGCGGCATCTGGGCCTTTGGGCTAAGATGCAAATAAGATCAAGCCCTGGAGGAGGAGCTACACCTACTCCAATCAGCTTGGATCATGTAGGTCAAGCCCAAGACAGGAGGTGAGAGCCCTGTCTTGTCAGCTTGGATCGGGAATGTCCCAACTTGTTGGGACTCTGAATTGGGTTTAATTTGACTTGATTGGATTGGAATAAAGTTTAAAAAAAAACGTGTACTATTTTCGCTTCTCGGCCTTTTGGCTAAGATCAAGTGTAGTATCGACATGCTGCACTTGGTTGAGTCATTAGGTTACATTTCAGCTTCATTTGAAGCTATTTTTTAAAGTGGCATCTGGGCCTTTGGGCTAAGATGCAAATTAGATTAAGCCTTGGAGGTGGAGCTATGCCTACTCCAATCAGCTTGGATCATGTAGGTCAAGCCCAAGACAGGAGGTGAGAGCCCTGTCTTGTCAGCTTGGATCAGGAATGTCCTGACTTGTTGGGACTCTGAAATGGCTTTAATTTGACTTGATTCGATTGGAATAAAAGTTTAAAAAAAATGTACTATTTTACACGAATAGTATGAAGACGCATCGTAGAAAGCATTCTTTCTGGTTGTATCACAGCTTGGTATGGCTCCTGCTCTGCCCAAGACCGCAAGAAACTACAAATGGTGGTGAACAAAGCCCTGTCCATCACTTAACCCAGCATCCCACCTCTGTCGACACTTTCTGCTGCCTTGGAAAAGCAGCCAGCATAATTAAGGATCCTATGCACCCCTGACAGTCCCTGCCACCTTCTTCATGATGCAGTGTCATAGCTTGCATTTACATGAAATTTAAGTAGCTAGCTACAGACTTGGTCACATTGACTTGCAGCCCAACATCTGTTGTCTTTTTCACTTGGGACCCACCATTTGTTATTGTTGGCCTGTTGTGAGACAAAACCACAGTTTTTATCATGGGTCACACATAGCGCACGCGCAAGTGCAAGATGTTCCAATTGGCTCAGGAACAGCTTCTTCCCTGTTGCCTTCAAACTTTTGAATGGACCTACCTCACATTAAGTTGATCCTTCTCTACACCCTAGCTATGACTGTAACATTACATTACGCACCCTCTCCTTATATATGAACTGTATGCTTTGTCTGTATATTGCACAAGAAACAATATTTTTCCACTATATACTAATACATGACAATATTAATCCAAATTTGTATTTGTTTACCATTCCAGAAAGTCCAGTTTCAGCCTTCCATTGATTATGCGTGTGTACATTAATAAAAATTAAATATTTGTGACATATGTAAATGAATGACCTATTGTGTAAAAAGTAAAAATGTTAAAACTTCCTAATCCAGAGGGAAAGCCTAACTACCTGCTCCAATTCAAATGAATAAAATTAGATTAAGGAAAAGCGTCAAATTCTGCTCCTGTTCACCGAATAATAAGTTTGCAACCTATTTGAATTTCGTCAGAAACATTAAAGGTGACCGGAAGAATAGCTTTTTTAAAAATGTATTGAGTGGTTATGATTCAAAATGCACTGGTTGCAAGGCAGATTCAATTAAAGCTTTCAAAAGGAAATTTGATCAATACGTGATTAAAAGGAAATGAAAGGTTACGGAAAAAGGACAGGATGAGTAAGTGGATTGCTCTTTCAGAGAGCTTGCACAGCATGAACTCCTGCATTGTAACTATTCCATGCTAAGTGCACTCCTTCAGGTTTTCTGCAGAGGCTGCACTGGAAGTGCCTATTTTTCTTCTGCAAGGTTAGAAGAAAATATCCCTGCAATTCCTAGTTACCATTGGGTCTAGTTACCACAGGGCAGCACGGTGGCACAATGGTTAGCACTTCTGCCTCACAGCGCCAGGGACCTGGGTTCAATTCCTGGCTTCGGTCAGTGTGTGGAGTTTGCACATTCTCCCTGTATTTGCGTGGATTTCCTCCAGGTGCTCTGGTTTCCTCCCACAGTCCAAAGATGCGCAGGTTAGGTTGATTGGCCATGATAAATTGCCTGAGTATCAGGGGACGAGCAGGGTAAATGGGGTTACGGGGATAGGATCTGGTTGGGTTTGTTGGTGCAGGCTTGATGGGCCAAATGGCCTCCTTCTGCACTGTAGGGATTCTATGATTCTGCTCATTTTCCAGCCCTTCAGGGAGTCTGATGACTGAGTGCCATGGATCCTGAGACACTTACCTCATTCCCACCCCTTTTGCCTGCAACCTTTCTATTGCGCAGAGTTAACATGTTTGATCAGACAATCCATGCAGCCACTGATAATCACTGGAGTAACAAGTCAACTTGTCAGTGTACTACAGTAAAGCTGTTACACAAAGTCATGGATGATTCTGTTCCAGGTCTGGAAAAAAATCTTTGTATATGAATTGCCCCAAGCATCCAACACAGTATCCAGGTCTGTTTGTTAGTAACTTCCTTGAACCATAGAAAAGTTACTGAGCTGAATAGCCTCTTTCTACACTTTGTGTTTGCACCAGCCCAAAGAGGAAAAAAACTAGCTGCTCATTTTAATCCCATTTTCCAGCACCAAGTCCGTAGCCTTGCAGGTTTAGAGTACTTTAGACGCAGATCCAGGTATCTTTTAAATGAGTTGAGCATTTCAGCCTCAACTTAGGCAGGCAGTGAATCCCAGATGCCCATCACGCTATGGGTGAAAATGATTCAACTTTAATTTGAAGTCTGACAATCTGTTCACACTAAGTATCTTTAGCTATCAGTTCCTCTCCGAACACTTCCTCTTAGGACTGCTCTCAGAGCTCCTGCCCGCTAGTGGTAACTGCCGAGCTCCCTGCAACCTAGCAACCTGTTTGATTGGTACCCCATCCACAAGCGCCCTCTCCCTCCATCACCAATGAAGGGTGGCAACTGTGTACCATCTACAAGATTTACTGTTGAAATTCACCAAGGCCCCTTAGACAGCATCTTCCACGACCACTATCATCTAGAAACAAAGGCAGCAGATAGTTGGGAACACCACCAATTGGAAGTTCCTCTCCAAGTCCTTCACTATCCTGACTTGGAAATATATCGCTGTTCCTTCACTGTCACAGAGTCAAAATCTTGGAGCTCTCCTCCTAATAGCTCTGCGTGTGCATCCACGCCACAGGAAAGGCAGCAGTTCAAGGAGGAAGTTTACCATCATTTAGGAATGGGCAAGAAATGCTGGCCTAGTCAGAGAAGCCCATATCCCTTCAATTAATTAAAAAGCAAAATGAACTGAATGGGGTAGAGTCAGGCGACATTACGTAGATGTTTTGGTGATGGCTTGAACGTGTGTTTGGATGTTCATCTTAGGGACAAAAACAGTCCCACATTTCAAACACTGGTTTAATGTCAGACAGTGGCCAGGGAGAGGGATGGAGGGGATAGTTCAAGAACTGAATTTATAGGAGGCACCGAAGACAACGTCTTCCTTGTATTTTGATGAAGGAAATGTCTGTTCATCCAATAGTTGATGTCAGGTAGTTTGAAAAATTAGCAGCAGTGAAGGGATTAGTATCGGTGATAATGGAGGTGACAGTATCCAATCCTTGCACCAGTTTTCAGTCCCTGTTGTGGTGCTCCCTGCTACTGCTGGTCAGCCGTTTCATTTCTTTCTCCTTTGAGTTTTACTAAACAGAAGTTTCTGGTCTGGAAACAGTCAATTCCCATTAGAGTGATCCTTACCATTGAAGTAAAACTTCAGCTTGTTTGCATACACATTGGATAAGGGAACATTTATCTTTTCTGCTACATGTTCCACTATGCACCTGAATCCACCCGATATCAGGAAGATTTGCACACCGCGTTGTTGGAGATGATCAACCAGGTTCCTGTTTTAATAAAAAGAAGTGTAAAGAAACAGTTGCGCTTTCAAAACCAAACAAACAAGGACACACAACTTTCAAAAATATCTTCATCACATCAGCCTTCGCCATTATGACCCTCTGGCACTGATCGCAACTTCAGGATTTAGCACAAATGCAATCTAATATGGAAATCCTGGATTTGTAGTCTATCTTTTCACTGCTGTATGACACAGTGAGCTGCAGAACCTCTCGCCTGCCCTGACAGAGTCAGTAAGGAGCAAATTGAGGGAGACTTAGGGGAGAATTTCCTATGCTCCACAATCATACCACTATTAGAAGCGTCTCTATTAAAGGCTCTATGAAAAGTTAGGCCTTTTTCAATGCGGCAGAACTAGATTTTTAAATGGCAATCTGATTAATAAGAAGCAATTTGACCTTGCAAAAATTTTAGCTTCATAAAATGTGTGTGTCCCAATTATGCTAATGATAAGATTTTAAAAATAATTACAATCCTTTAGTTTTTTTTTAAAATTGCTCATATTTCAACTTGCAACTCAACATCCTGTGTTTCTTCATTTCATTCTCTAAATATTTTAAAAACGGTGTTTGCTAAGCAGAAACCCGAGTTCAATTCCAGCTTTGGGTCACTGTCTGTATGGAGTTTGCATGTTCCCCCAGTCTCTGCGTGGATTTCCTCCCAAGATGTGCCGGTTAGGTGCACTGGCTAAGTTGCCCCTTAGTGTCCCAGGTTGTGTAGGTTAGATGAGTTAGCCATGGTAAATGTGTGGGATAACAGGGATAGGATGGCAGGGGTCAGGGGGCAGGGGGTTTGCCTGGGTAAGGTACTCATCAGCGTGAGTTGGAACAGATTTGATAGGTTGATTGGCTTCCTTTAGCAATGTAGGGATTCTAACAGCAGATGATTAAGTGTGATGTACAATTCTAACTTTTTAATCTTTTGTATCTGTATGCTGTTAGAAACTAAAAATAGTAACTTAAAAAAGATCCAATTTTCTAATCAGTTTATCAGCAAGCTGAGATGCTGAAGCCACTCAGAACTTTTTTTTTTAATGTGGGTGCCTAGAATGCAGAGGATCAGTTCAGTACCTGAAGATTTCTAACAGCATTGACATCAGAAAACAAGAAATAAAAAGTTCTTCTCAGCTTCTTTAAATTTTACTATATAAATGCAAGTAACTTCTTCCTTGTTGCAATCACTGCTTCTACGGTAACTCTTCCCACCAGGATCATACTTAAAAAATTTAGACAGTGTTCACTTACTTAATGTCCTCTGTTAAATAAGGGGGATGATCAGTTATTAATTTGTTCACTTGCTCACGTGAAGGTCGTATTATAGCTAGTCGTTCCGTTAAAGCCTGCTTAAATGGGACTGCCCCTCCCATTGCATTTCGAGTCCTGTAGTAGATATCAAAAATAGTTGATTGGAGAAAGCCACTGAATGTGACCATGCGCTTTGACAAAAGATGATATCCTCTGCGGTATTGTGCTCAGCTGGACAAACAGGATAGAACCAGCGACTTCACTAGGCATTCGCAAGGCACTGCGGACCATCAGAATTGAATATGGTCATATTTCGTAAACTTCATAGTCCCAATTTCTCCCATTGTTCAATCACAGTCAAGTTGAGAGGCCAGGATGACAGGGTCTAAAATAGTAGACCAGGAACTAGGCCTAGCACACTTTCAACTGAGGTGTGGAGTCTGCACATTCTCCCAGCATCTGCATGTTTCCTCCAGGTGCTCCCAGTTTCCTCCCACACTCCAAAGATGTGTGGGTTAGGTGGATTGACCATATCAAATTGCCCCTTAGTGTCAGGGGGATTAACAGGATAAATATGTGGGATTATGGGGATCGGGCCTGGTTGGGATTGTTGTCAGTGCAGGTTTGATGGGCTGAATGGCCTTCTTCTGCACTGTAGGGATTCTATGAAAAGCAAAGTACATAGTCAAATAGCCACGGGGTGGCAACAAAACTCTGAACCTACCATACCCAGTATGGAAATACAGGAAGTTATACTGTGGTGGAGACTCCATAAGCATTGTCATCCTCAACAATGATGGAATCCAGCATACATTGTGGAGACACGCTACAGGTATTTATAAGTGTATGCAGCCAAAAATTTTAAATTCGTTGCTTCTATGCAGGAGGAATAAGGAGAGGCAAAGTAAACTGACTGGTTTTAATAACCTACTGATCCACAGATACAAAATTCATTGAACATAGCTGGACAAGAGAAGCTTAAGGATACAAATAAACAGTGATTAGGCCTCAGCTGCAGGATCAAACTCAATTCTGGACATCACACTTTAAAATGGAGAATGCCAAGCCTTGGAGAAGATGTACAGATAATTCACTGGATTGAATGCAACAGACACAAAATTAGACACCATTTTGATAGAAACTGTTTTCACTGTAAGGGAAGTGGGATGGGGTCAATAGCAGAGGACACAGTTCTTAGATAATTGGCAAAAGAGGCAGAGAAGGTTTTATTCTTAATGTAGCTAATTGTTAGGATCTGGAATACAGTACTTGAAAAGGAAGTTCCTTCAATAGCAATTTCCAAAAAGAACTGGATAAATATGAGCAAATGAAAACAAAAAGCAAGCCTTTGGTGAAAGAGGAGGGATTAAGACAGATTGAATAGTTCCCTCAGGGTGTCCGTACAGCTATGATGGACTGAATGCCCTGTCTCTTTCCAAGGTTCTCACCATCACATAAGCAGGTAGCTTATCACAAAAATCAGGCGATTAAGTGTCAAATTAACTTGATTTTTTTTGTTCTAAATATGCAAATTCTAAACTGACATTTTGATACATACACATGATATATAGGCTGGCTGTTTCACTGCAAAGTCTGTAAGAGAACAACTGCATCCTACTTTATTACCAGATGAGCACACTCAAAGACATCATTGTGATTTACAACATAATTACTAAGTGTTCTCAGGTTGCTGGTCAACCATAACTTGGAGAATGAGGGTCGAAATTAGAAGGGATGAAAATGAAATATTGCTCAAAATAGGTGAGGACTGTTGACTGATGGTACTACAATGGACTTCCCATTATTAAAAGCAAGGGCCATAAATACTTACATTTCTGCCACAGCATCACCAACTCCACAGAACTTGGCTAGTTCATCAATTCCTTCTTCTTTTATCACTGTGCTGTCTACATCGAAACACACTGCATCAGCACTGCGAAGCACTGCCTTCGTTTCAGCAAGTGTGGCCATATTGCTTTGCAAATTCCTGTAGAAATTCAAACAAAAATGTAAAATTACAATCCTATAGCTTCCTGCACAGAGGAAGTTTGACTAGACAATAGATCAAAGGTTGACAAGACTATAGGTGCCCCACATACAGAAAACGTATAACCTCCCACATATTAAAAAAATGTACAACCTTCAAAATAGAATCAGACCTCCCTTGGGTCGGATTGTGGTATATTCCTCTTCTCTGTTCATTTCTAATTTCAGTTCTTAGCCTACTAACAATTTATAATTGCTATCTTCATGCCATAATACCACAGCTATGACTAACTTTTCCAGAGACACCATAATAGGACTATTTGTTTCTTTCATGAGATGCGAGCATCATTGGCAAGGCCAGCATTTGTTCCCTATCCCTAACAGCCCTTCAGAAGATGGTGGTGAGCTGCCTTATTGAACTGTTGCAGTCTATCTGGTGTAGGTACACCTACAGTGCTGAGAGAAAGGGAGTTCCTGTTTTTTGACCCAGTGACTTTGTTCCAAAGCAGAAGAGTGTGCATCTTGGAAAGGAACTTGCAAGTAGCAATATTGTCATTCTTCTGCATGAGTCCTTCCAGCTGGTAGAGATCATGACAGCAGAAAGTTTTTGATGGATGTTTGTGTCAAGTATCACACAGGCTCAAATCAAGTCAGAGGATTAACTAATTGGTGATCCCATTTCCTTGAATTGGGAACTCAGCTAAAGAACTTTCCAAAAGATTTCAGTCTAGTTCTTCCTCATCCTAGTCTTGTCCTGAAATTAATGGCTCAGTGTGTATACAATCCTTGGCTCAACTTTTTAATTTTACTCTAACTCTCTAATCTTCCTAGAATAAAACTACATCTTTGCTGTGATGCAGCGATCAAAACTGAATATTGCATTCCAGATAAATATAGCCTAAGGCTTCACAGGAACATTATAAAACCTAGTATGACACCAAAGCCACAGATTTTGTCAAAGATGTGGGTTTCAAAGGATGTCTCAAAAGGAGACAAGTAAGATAGAGTGGAGATGAGGTCCAAGGGAGTCTGTCTGTAAACCCTGCAGTAGAAAATGACATTTACTTTATTACCAAGTAGGCATAGTCAAAGTTATGTCATTATGATGCATAATGTAATTAAAGACTATTCAGATTATTCAGTAATTACAACTTGGAGAATCAGAATTCAATTCTAATGGGGCAGATAGGAAATATTGCTTAAAAGGGTACTCATAACAGTTGTGTCTTGTAAGTTTATGACATGCATCTCAGTGATCATCTCTGCTTTAAGCATCACCTGGTGTGGCTCAGGCACCCACTCTAGCAAGACAGCTTCTGCTGTAGAGGAAGCTGCACAGTTCTCTGGCCCCTCTTCTAAGCTAAGCTCCAGAGGTCTCAGCTGTCAGCAACTGTTTCCCAATTGTCAGTGTCAATGCTCACCCTCTTCATATCTTGCCTGAAGGTGTTCACGAGGTATAGATGCCTGAAAAGTCATAACCCAGTGGCCAATTCATCATAAAGATGATCTTTGGACATAGTCGTCATCCACCTGATGCACATGGATGAGCCAACACAGACATCACTGGTTTAGCAATGAGTGTCTATTGATTGAATTGGTAAATTCCATGACCTTGTCCTGCCAAGTGATGCCCAGGATATACCCAAGACAAACTGGGTATATCCTGGGCATACTAGGCCTTTTCTCCTGCCTAGTATATATTCGGCATGTTTCACAACAAGCAACAAACTGAAGATTCAGGCTTGTTCAACTTAGTTTGGTGTTCTCAGTCAGACTGCTATTGTTCCACACGTTCTTATTTAGCTTGGACATAACAGCTGTAATGTGCATGCGGTTTTCAGCATCATGTGACAGATTGGTGGTGACTGTAGAGTGTAGATACATAAAGTCATCAACAACATCCATCAAGGAGGCTGCATGGCACACTGGTTAGCCTTCCTGCCTCCGAGCCAGAAGCTCCCTGTCTGAGTCCCACCCCAGGTCTTCATGGACATGGAAGGTGTACTCGATGTGGCCAAAAAGGGTGACTGTCAGCCTGCAAAATAAGTTTCAACACATGCTAATAATAGGCAGTGAGAATGGGAGTGGCTCCTGGTCAGCCATGCTTGATGCAATGCTTTCCAAGCTAAGGCCTCTGGTGACAGACTAGCAATGACCTGTTCCATGAAAAACTAGCTATAGAAACAGATATACATCTGCCTTATGTACCACCGAATGTGGAAGGGAAAAAAAAACCTTCCAGTGGCACGTTAATCAATACGATGGACCTTATTAAATCCAATATGGCAGTTTTGTCTAGAGTAGAAGCCACATTCTGGGAGATTACTGTCAATCTCACAATTACCTTGTTCATAGAATTTGTTAATGCACGAGAATTGAGGATTTCCAAAGATATTGAAGCCCTGTCATTAGCAAAGGATTTTTAAAGTTCTAACAATCTCCTGTTGAATCATGATATTTGTCTTCCCGATGCTGATGATCAAATCAACCTCTTTACAGGAATAAGAAAAATTGTCCATTTGCTGCTGACGGTGTTCCTCAGTATGGAATGCTAGTGTGGCATCTTCAGCACAAAGCTAACTCTGATGAGAACCTTTGTCTCGGATCTGAGGCAGGCAAGGTTGAATAGCTTTCCATCAGTTGGGGCAAGTACGTATCCTCTGTGGAAGACCCAGAAGCATAGGGCAGCAACAAAGAGGAGAGTATACCAAACAAACAAGGTCAGTCTGACCTCACTGCGAATCTCAAAGGGTTCCAGTGTTTCTGTTACAGCTGACCTTACCCATCATGGTTGTCATGGAAAGAAATCACATTAAGTAGCTTTGGTGGGCAGCCAATTTTCTCCAGCAGCTTAGATTGTCTCAGCTCACATGGTTGAATACATAGTCAAAATGGGCAGAAACTGGTAAAATGTAGTATCACATTAACTTATAATACGGAACTAACCATTTCAACAACCTGCTCATCAAACCCACAGGCACACTGCAATTCATGGATCAGGTTTTTGCTTCCATCCAATCCCATGACTTTGCACTTCCACCAAATAGTCTAATCTGTCCAAACAGATCTTTATTCACCTCAGATGGTGCATCAGATGAGATCCATTTGACCCATCAGCAGCCACTTGATAGGTGAGATGCTTCTTGTCAGACATTGGTCTGTGCCTACATATGTTGTAAATGGGTGCCTTTTGCGAGAAGAAATCGAGGATATGGCCACAGCACAGAATCGCAGAGCCCGAATTCTGCGGTTTCATCACCTGAACCAAAAAATGGTCCAGGATGAAACTGGGGGATTTTCACAACAGCTTCATTGCAGTGTGAACGCAAGCCTACATGTGACTAATAAATAAACTTTACTTTTAGCTAAGTGGTAATGTGGAGAAAAAAGGCAAGTACCAGGCAACGGCAGCATTGTGATTAGATTACTGGGCTAACGATCAAAAACGAGGAAACGTTCAAATCCTAGTTTTGTCCAGAGTAAGAGCCACATTCAGGGAGATTGACAATAATCTCACAATTATCTTGTTCACAGAGTTTGTTAATGCACAAGGATTAAGGTCTTCCAATGACATTGATGCCCTGTCATTAGCAAAGGATTTTTGAAATTGTAACAAAATGGATCAGTCCCTGCCAAACTACAGGGGGTGTGATTTGAAATGGTCCCATTTTCCTGCTTTTTCTCCTTATTTCACATCACCCCACCACCCCAGCTGGTGACTTTGAATGCTGTAACCACAGTAAGATGTCTCACAATACCAGGTTAAAAGTCCAACAGGTTTATTTGGTAGCAAACACCACTTGCTTTCAGAGCGCTACTCCTTCATCAGGTGACTCGCCTGACGAAGGAGCAGTGCTCCGAAAGCTAGTGGCTTGTGCTACTAAATAAACCTATTGGACTTTAACCTGGTGTTGAGAGACTTCTTACTGTGTTTACCCCAACATCGCCACATCATGCTGTAACCACACAGGATCGAGGCCACATACCGGTAACTCTCTGGAAAAGTTATTTCTAATTCCTCCCTCCATGCATGTTCTTTTCTACTGATGGCATCCTGAACTTCCGTGATGGGTCTGATAAAAGTGCCCTGTGCTTGTCTCTGTTAGTCTCCCTGCAGTCCTGGTCAGCCAGCTGACTGCAGCCTTCACCAACACTGCCCACAACATGCTTGTGCTGAAAGGGTGCATATTCCCACAGCAACCACTCTGTGGCTGCCGAAGTGGACTCTGTCACAGCTCCCCACCACCACTCCCAGTGCCTGGGAGAAGGAAGAACTCTTGCAAGTCACTTCAGGCCTTTACAGTAGATTCACAACATAACTTTCTCTCCTGGTGCCCATCCAATCTCGGTTTCGATGTGAATGTACAAGCCACTGCTGGAAAAATTCTTTGCTTATAAGCAAGTTAAGATTGCCGGCTTCTCAGCGCCTCCTTCTCCTGGGTCCCCAGGAATAGACGGATGTGGGGGTGGGGGGGAAGAAACCTCAGTAAGTAGCAGAGAGGGCAATGTATCTGAATATCCAGCCTGTGTTCCACTCACCTCCAGCACAAACAGGCAGCTCAATTTCACACCGTACCATTCAAACAGCCCCCAATCCGCTTCTGTCACTGTGACCCCAGGGCAGAGACTTAGTGATCTGTTCTGAGATTCATGTAGTACACAGATCGCGTGAGGTTCCTTCCCAGGCTGATGAAATGCTTAAAGTGGTAACGCGACACGCCACTTCAGTCTGAAAGCTCCCAGTATAAATGACAAGCTGCGGCGTAGCTTTAATCAGACCAGACTCACCAGCACTTGAAACCAATCGACATCCACCGCCAGCCCCAGGGACACGGGATTTAGTGGTTATTTAAAAGGGCAATGTTACGTATGCCGCCTGTCACCATTCGTGGGCCCCACCCCACAAAGTGTGTTCTGTTTATTAAAAAAAGGTGCTTGCGCTACTGTCCCCAGAAAGTGGAAGGAATCCCTGATGCTGGCTGGATTAAGTTTAAACTTTAAGTTTATTTATTAGTGTCACAGGCAGGCTTGCATTGACACTGCAATGAAGTTACAGTGAAATTCCCCTAGTCGCCACACTCAGGGGCCAGTTTGGGTACACTGAGGGAGAATTTAGCATGGCCAATGCATCTAACCAACACGTCTTTCAGACTGTGGGAGGAAACTGGAGCAGCCGGAGGAAATCCAAGCAGACATGGGGAGGATGTGCAGACTCCACACAGACAGTGACCCAGGCCAGGAATCAAACCCAAGTCCCTGGTGCTCCAAGGCAGCAGTGCTAACCACTGTGCTGCTGTATGTTTAGGAACCGAATGCATTGAGGAAGTTTGTAGAATACATTGTGATAACCAGACCAACAAGAGGCTGCACTTATACCAGTGCCCAGTGAGTGTATCATTTTGCAAATATAGTATAAAAATGAAGGGCTAATGAACTGTGAAGGGTGGGGGAGGGGTTTGGAGTGATAGACATCAAGAAGATGTCAGATAAGGTCATGAGAAATAGAAGCAGGAGTAGGCCATTCGGTCCATCAAAACTGTTCCACTATTCAATAAGGTCACAGCTGGTTACATTGTGGCCTTAACTGCTTAACAACCTAAAACTCGGCCGCGAACGTATTTGATGATTGAGTATCCACTACTCTCTGGGGAAGAGAATTCCCAAGAATTCCAGTGACCCCAATGAGAGAAGAAATTCCTCCTCATTTCCGTCAGATGCCTGATGTTTAAACTCTGCCTCCTGGTTCTAGATTTCTTGCCTCCTGGTTCTAAGTTCCCCAATTAGAGGAGAAATCCACTCTGTCTCTCTGAGTTTTAACTAGCCAGTTCAGCTGCGTTACTGTTTGATCTGAGACTACACTACTGGATACAGTGGTGGATGCAGATTCAGTGGTAACTTTCAAAAGGGAATTGGATAAAGTCTTGAAGAGAAAACAATTGCAGAACTGGAGGAACAAACGAGAGACTGCGGTTTTGGATATCTCCTTCAAAGCAACAGGCATGTTGGACTGAATGGCCTCCTTCCGTGTTGTATCATTGGCACAGTGGTTAGCACTGCTGCCTCACAGCACCAGGGATCCGGGTTCAATTCTGGCCTCGGATAAGTCTCCGCGTGGAGTTTGCACATTCTCCCCATGTCTGTGGGTTTCCTTTGGGGGCTCCCGTTTCCTCCCACATTCCAAAGATGTGCATAGCATCCCTACAATGCAAAAGGAGGCCATTCAGCCCATTGAGCTTGCATTGACAACAATCCCGCCCAAGCTCTATCCCCGTAACCCACACATTTACCTTGCCAGTCCCCCTGATACTAAGGAGCAATTTAACATGGCCAATTGACCTAATCCACATATTTTTGGACTGTGGGAGGACCTGGAGAAAACGCACGTAGACACACAGACAATGTGCAAACTCCAGACTGTCACCCAAGGCTGAAATCGAACAGGGTCCCTGATGCTGTGAGGCAGCAGTGTTAACCACTGTGCTGCCCTGTGGAGGGTCAGTGGGATTATTGGGAATTCTCTTCTCCAGGTTAGGTTGATTGGCCACAGTAAATTGTCCCTTAGTGTCAGTGAGGTTAGCAGGAAACATATGTGGAGTTATGGGGATAGGGCCTGGGTGGGATTGTTGTCGGTGCAGGCTTGATGGGTTAAATAGCCTCCTTCTGTGCTGTAGGGATTCTACCTCTTTATCAAAGATGTAATAGAACAATATATAGAAACTGGAACCATCGGAAAGATTTCAGAAGGAAAGGTTAAGCTTGACAATTTCATTGAATTCTTTGAAGAAGTAACAGGAATACTCAATAAGGTTAATGCAACATATTTGAATTTTCAAATGGTTTTTCAATGCATAGTACACTCATTATAAATATCAGTGCATGTGGAGTCAGCAGAAAGGCAGAAGAATTGATGTCAAGGTGGCCACAAAACAGAAAACAAAAGTGGACTTTGAGGGCAGTTACACAGACTGGCAAAAAGCAGGAAGTTGTCTTTTGGGAATTGGCTCTGGGACCATCATTGCTCCCTAGTTACAAACCTGATTGGGATTTGGGAGTTGGATGTACTTTAGGAATTTGTGAATGACACCAAATTAGGTGATATAGTTAATAGGAAGTAAGACAGCAACAATATACAAGAATATATTAGTAAACTTGCAGCATGGCAGGTTTATTAGAAATTGAATATCAATATAGATGATGAGTGGCACAATTTTGATATTAAAGGCAGCACCAGGGACATTGGTGTATTAAAATTACACAATCCCTTGGTTTATTTCTGGAGAGATAGCATTGAAAAGCAGGTAGTCATGTTAAACATGTATATATCATGTTAAACATATATATATGCTTGGAGCACTGGGTACAGTTCCAGTCTCCATATTATGAAAAGGATGTGAGGGTTTCATGAAAGTACAAAAAAATCAAGATACTAGAACTGAAAGGTGGACATTAAAAGCTTTTAACTCTGAAAAGCAGAAGGCTGAGAACAACTTAAGACGTCTTTAAAATTATGAAGAGGCTGGACAGGGGATCCAGAGAGCTGTTTCCACTTGGAGAGGATTCAAGAATTAGGGCTGTTAAGTATGAGATGCTCAAATGCAGTAGGGAATTCAGGAGAAATCTCTTTGCCCATTTACTGGTAAGTATGCAGATTGAGAGACCACAAGGAGTTCTGAGGCCAGTAGCATAGCTGTATTTAAGGGGAAGCTAGATTTGCACATGAAGGTGAAATTAATAGCAGGCTGTGCTGCTGAACTTTGACGAAGAGGGGTGAGAGGAACCTCATGTGGAGCATAAATGCTAACACAGGAGAATTGGTTCAAATGCCCTGTTTCTGTACTGTAGACTCAATATAACTTGAGTCTATGGTACTAAATACTTCAAAAATGAGTTATGTCTGCAAAGAGTAAAATTAAGTAAATGAATGGAACAAACTCACTGTCTGTTGGCACAACTATATGCTTTTATTTAAAATGTTTTTTGTCATTGCAATTCTTTGAAATCAATAAAAACAGCTCCATGTCATCTGTTTTTGCAGTAGTTCTTTGGTTACTGTCGAGACCTAGCTTTACTTGAATTTAACAACTGCAGGTTGAATAGTGGTTCTCACATATACCAAACTGGGGATCTTGACTTTGCAGGTGAGATTTTCTCAGCTGACACTGAGGTTCAGCAAGAATGGGTCTCAATGATCCAGGCTTTCTAAACTCCATAAAGTTGGAAAGTGGACGTATCCAAGAGGATGCGCTACAGGAACGCTCAATAATCTCACACACTGACCTCATGGGAAAATGCCTGGGAATTTTCAACTTCCAATAGCCAATTTCCTCTGTTTCCCAGGAACCTCTGAAAAAGCCTCCACCTCTGAGCTAGAGTCAGAGGCCAAGCAGCAGGTTGCTAACCTTTACACGCATGGGGGACCACATTTCAATTTTTCTCTCACTCAAGGGACTCAAGGCACTCACAATGTTAAAATGGCGGTGCGGACTCATTGAGGTGGGGCCTAGGGGTGGGGTATAGGTGACAGTCGGTGGGGGTGGGAAGGGGGTCTCACTGAGACATTGCATTGGGATCCAGTCAGAGCAGGAGGAAGGCCAGTGATTGGGTGGTCAGACAGGGGTAGGTGGGGTCTCATCGTGGTGAGGCAGGGGAAATCTTCACTGATGGGGGTGGGAGGGCAGAAGATCGGATAGTGCAGGACAGGGGGGAGTTATTCAGGGCAGGACAGTGAATGGATGGGGGGGATGCAATCGGGCCATGGGAAATTGGGGGAGGGGACAGCACTGCAGGGTTCTTGGGCTGACCAGCAACTTGCAGGCTGACAGCTTGGGGCCACTGTGCATGCGCAGAGACCTGCTGGTATCCAGTGTGAAACCCCTGAAATTTCATGATAATCATGCAGGTGACCTCTGCATTGCACAGAGTGTGGGCGATTCTAGTGTGAACTCCCACTGCATGAATTATTCCAGTTTTCCCACAGATTCGACACTTGGAACTTTTTTGGAAGAATCCTGACCAATATCTTCCTGGCTGCTGGCTTAGACTGAAATCCACTCTACACTTGCTCCTTCTGGAGCGCACTTCAATCTAGATCCCGTTTACCTGATGCAATAATGCTCACCTCTACCTCTGCCTCAGCCCATCTTCAGCTGAAATCCTAAACCATATCTTTATTACATCCAGATTCAGCCATTCCAATTCTTTTATTGGCTAATCACCCTCCATGAACATAAGCTTATCCATAACTTTTCTGTCTCTATCCTAACTTAGAACAGGTTCTGTTCACCATCACCTGTGTGCTTGCTGACCTACATTAGTGTCCAGCTCAACAATGCCTAGAGGGTTAAGCAGGGTTCAAAACTATGAATGATTTTTATAAGGCGAGTTGTGGAAAATCTGTTTAATTGTTTAGTGAGTCAGTAACTGAGGTACATAAAATTATGATAATCACCAGAAGAGCAAGGAGAGCACTTAAAAGAATTGTTTTTACATTAAACTTGACAAGTAATGCTGGCAATGTCTAACAAGTGATTGATCCATGAAAAATGCAGGTAGAGACCCAAAATAGGCGCAAGGTAGAGGCCCAGCACAGGTATATTTAGCAATTATCAGTATGTTGTGTATTGAATCAGTGTGTCAAAATCACCACAACATGGTTCCCACTGTACCCCCTATCTCACTCCTCCCCAATCCAGTGGTTAATGTATCAGGCAGACTTGCTCTTCACTTTTGCTACTAATTGGCTGGTTTGCTGCCTCATTATACTGTGTAGGAAGAGAAAAATCAGAGAATCATAGAATCTCTATAGTGCAGAAGAGGTCATTCGGCCTGTCGGATCTGCACAGACCCTCTGACACTATATCCTGCGTAGGCCCTCTCCCCCTGCCCTATTCCAGTAATCCCACATATTTACCATGGCTAATACCCCCAATCTACACATCTTGAGACACTAAAGGCCAATTTAGGATGGCCAATCTACCTAACCTGCACATCTTTGGACTGTGGGAGGAAACTGGAGCACCCAGAGGAAACCCATGCAGACGCGGGGTGAATGTGCAAACTCCACACACATAGTGACTCATGGCTGGAGTTGAACCAGGGTCCCTGGAGTTGTGAGGCAGCAGTGCTAACCACTGCGTCACTATGCCACCATGGAGGACAATGAAGAGAGAAATGAAGGGAAGAAGGAAGAGGGAAATCAATGGGCAGTGAAGGGGTGATAAGTGGCAGACTGAAGAGGCAGACTTGTCGAATAAAAAGGAACAAAAAGGATTCCCTGCTCAAAATATTTCAAACTTACCTCAGTTTGATGAAAGGTTATACAACTGAAGCATAATCTCTGTTTCTTTTTCTCCCTATAAATGCTAACTGACCTGCTGAGTATTTCCAGAATTTTCTGTTTCTGTATAAGATTCTTGTTTTGCAAGGGGACAAATTGAACTGGATTGGAGAGGGAGAAGAGTATGAGAGGAACTCAAGGTTTTGGAAGTGGGGTGTGCATGGTGGGGTAAACTCTATTTGTGAGGTGATAGAGTTACTAATGGAGTGGCAGAGATGGGATAGAGATTAGGAATAAGGGAGAGTAAATGTAGTGACTCAGATTAAAGACTTCTCATTATTCTGTTGGAAATCCAAGTATAAATTGATTTTCCATTCAAAGTCTAATAATTGAGAAATACAAAAGTTCTTAAAATGACTAGTATAAGGATTTAGACTTGTATAGCATCTTTTATGATCACAAATCCCAAAATGCTTTGCAGCCAAGTAAATAATTTTGAAGTAAATTCACTCTTGTGATGTAGGAATTGTGGCAGTTCATTTTCAGCTAACAAAGTTCCACAAAGGCCAATGGATAATTGTCAGGTAATCTATTTTAGTGTGGTTAACTGAGAGATACATTTTGTTTAAAGTTTATTTCTTAGTGTCACAAGTAGGCTTACATTAACACTGCAATGAAGTTACTGTGAAAATCCTCTAGTCATCACACTCTGGTGCCTGTCCAGGTGCACTGAGGGCGAATTTAGCATGGCAAATGCACTTAACCAGTACATCTTCTGGACTGTGGGAGGAAGCCGGAGCAGCCGGAGGAAACTCACAAGGACATGGGGAATGGGTGCAGACTCCACACAGTCAACGACCCAAGCCAGGAATCAAACCCAATTTTCTGGCACTGGCCAGAACTTCACTTCCCTTCTTCGGATAGTGACTTTGGATTGTTTACATCTATCTGAGAAGGCACTGAGAAATGTGGATTAGGGTTCACGTCTCATCTAAAATGCAACACTTAATTGTGAGTATTGATTATATGTTCAAGTCTTGGAGTGTGGTTTGAACCCACAACCTTTTGACTCAGTGTCACACGTGTTACAATTGAACCAAAGCTGAAACAAAATACACCATTTTAATGAAGACATTCAAAATGTTTCCAGGAGTGTTTTCCCCTTGGAATTTCCCCTTCAATTTTTTTGTTCCTTATGCTTTTCCAGCCATCCACGGCAACATACTGTCCATATGTACAGATCAAAAAAAGCATGTATGCGCAACTAATTGCTTTTAACTTGTCCAGGCTGGTCTTGAATTTCTAGATTTTTGCGGGGTGGGGTGAGTGATAAAAGCTTCTTTGAACCTATTGGTGAACTATTGCTGGTTTTCTGGGTTAGATCTATAAAGGAGATAGGCAGAACATAGCTTGAAAATTCCGTAGGTCCAACAACAGGCTTAACATATATAGGCCCAAGGAATAGGTGTGATGATTTCCCTGGAGAAAACCTTCTTTAAACCTGTTCAACAACTGTAAAATTGTTTAAATTAAGAGACTTTAGTTTTGAGAGACAATAAACTTACTATATTTTAATTTTTAAGCATAAAAGGCCCACAGAAAGATGGCGACACACATCATGATAATTGCATTTACATTAACTACAGTACTCCAGATCTTATTCTCACTGATGTCTGTCATTTTCCTCATGGCTTCTACCTTCTCCTCTTCTGTTTGCTCTGGCTCTGGCTCTGAGCTAATGCCACAAAACCAGCTGGAGCAACGGACAAAGGCATTTTTCTTTTTCTTTGGTTCTACAAATGAAACATAAATAATGCATTGCTTACTGGTTGTTGTTTAAATCTAAAGTTCAAACATTGGACGCATTAAAATTTCTCATTTCTAAAGTTAGAACATTGGATCCATTCAGATGATGCTTCCCATATCGAACATTAGGTGTTGATTCCACCTTATACCCAACTTCACCCAGTTGGCACCGAGTATATTCAGCCTGGGATTGTTTAGCTTTCATCCGCATAATCTAACCTCCTCCCCCATCATCTACTTCACTAGCTAGTTGAGTGCCTCAGGTGACATTTCTATGGTTCCGTCAGCTTAGAAAACCATCATATTCCATACAACATTCTCTGTGTACTACAGAATCTTTCCAATGTTTTGAAGCTGTTTCTGGACACAACATTCAATCCTTTAGCTGAACTCAGATCCACGTTTGTTACTATGTGTCTGATCACATTCCTTCTAATCTCTTGTCTCATAAGGGACTCATCATAATCATTCTCTAATTCTGTGCTCACAGTCAAAGTTATATTTTTAAATGAAAAGAAGAAATGCTGGAAAATCTCAGCAGGTCTGGCAGCATCTGTAAGAGGGGAAAAGTGCTGATGTTTACAGTCCAGCTCAAAGCTCAAAGGCATAGAAAATGGGAGATATTTATACTATTGGGTGAGGGAATGAAAGGTGAATCATAGTCACAAAAACAAGGGGAAAGGCTGCTAATGGCAGCCCATAGAGAGAATACTTTTAAATTCTCATTTCACTCAACATTTTAAATAATTCTTGCACAATCTTCTCTCTCCCTTTCCTTCCCACCATGTGGTGTTAGTAACTCCTGACTTCTAGATTGAGTACCTGTTGTTACTGGATGCTTGTCGATGGTGCCATTTTCTGCTTCTTCTTGTGTTTTGATCTTCGGCTTGATCTCATCCACAATATCCAAGTCAATCCTCTTCTCTCGGCTAAAGCGGAGACTGTAAACCAGACGATGCAACTGGAGGATCAAATAGCTACATGTTAGTTTAACTTGCTTCAGTCAATAACTCTGGCAAAGCAATCCACAGTGACATGTCCCATCTACTGAGGACAGCACGGTGGCACAGTTGTTAGTACTGCTGCTTCACAGCTCCAGAAAGCTGTTTGTTTCCAGCCTCGATTGACCATCTGTGTGGAATTTACACATTATTTCTGTGTCTGTGTGGGTTTCCTCTGGGTGCTCCAGATTCCTCCCACAGTCCAAAGATGTGTGGGTTAGGTTAATTGGCCATGATAAATTGCCCCTTAGTGTCAAGGGCATAAGCAGGGTAAATACATGGAGTTATGAGGGTAGGGTGTATGTAAGTGGGATTGTTGTTGGGGCAGGCCTGATGGGCCAAATGGCCTCCTTCTGAACTGTAGGGATTCTATGATTCTATTGTCTCAACATCCTTCCTGTACAGTTGCTAAGTAGTGCAAAACTTGAATATTGCTGAAAAGATAGACATGATGATGAAACTTATCATTCTGCACTCATCAGGACAAATACAAGAATGTCAAATTTCAAATGATTACAATTCTTACTCCAGGAGATAAGTGGGAGCTGATTAGTAGGCAAGAGACTCCAATAGGCTGAGGTGTTGCCATGGAGAAAGGAACAGGGAACTTGAAGACATGCCACACTTAGGGATAATTCAGACAGAGACAAACACAAGGAAAGAGAAACTGTATGAGGTAAAAATATAGAGAAATACATTCCCAACCTTTACTCATTATGAACTGGTAACCGCCATTTCCATCCCCCAGAACTCACATGCTTGTCATCAATCGGTGAAGTGCAGAAGGAGATAATCAGGACAAGCAAACATGTACAGCTGAACAGGATGATTGCAAAGTGCAGGTAGTGGATTCCACAGAAGATGAAAGGGCAGGAGGATGGGAAGATGCAGCTGCCCGTTCCGTAGACAAATTCAGCAATCATCCGACACAGCCCCATGGCCAGGCCCCCAATCAGGCCCCAGAAAGCACCCTGTAGGAATAAGAAACAAGAAACCACTCACAACTAGTACTGAATATGTTAAACAACAACTAACTAATGCTGAATTCATTATCTACTATTCAATAGGATACCATAGTGCAAAAGAAGGCCATTTGGCCCATCAGGTCTGCACTGACAACAATCCCACCTTATCCCTGTAACTCCATGTATTTACCTTGACACTAGGGGGCAATTTATATGGCTAATCAACCTAACCTGCACATCTTTGGACTGTGGGAGGAAAATGGAACAACCGGAGGAAATCCACGCAGACGCAGGGAAAATATGCAAACTCCACACAGACAGTGACCTGAGACCAGAATTGAACCCTGTGCCACTATGCTATCCAAATCTAATAACTAGTTTGTAATTTATTTCAGGCAAGTATTTCCTGATGCAAACTGGATCATATTGTCCATGTATAGGGGGAATGGCTATCACAGTGCATGTTTGAATCCAGCTTCAAGTGATTGGGTATCAGAATGTGATGGATGCACTCTCCTTCCACCTCCAGCATGAATCCAATCCTAATTTACTCAAACACTGAAACTTTGGGAATCCCAAGCCATAAGTACAACTATAGAGTGGAGCTTCCACACGCTACAGCAATGTGGACATTGATCTTGTGGGGACTTTCTGGGATCAATTAATTGTAATGTTGAAGGTTGGTTGTTGTATTCACCCTGTTGTTGATTGAAGAGTTAAGTGGAGGAGTGCATAAATGGTCACAAGTGCAAAATGTGCCGAATGGCCTACTTCTGCACTTTAGGGATTCTATGATTTTCTTTGATCTCTAAGTGTAGTCAAGCTTAAAAGCTGACAGTTTCATTAGAGTCGAAGGTATGTCGACAGTACATGTTTCCATGCAAAAGAATTTGTGTAGTATTTTGGGCCAGAGGACACAGAAAGGACATGCTTGGCATGGCTGCGTTACTCTGTATGTCATTTACAAGGAGATAATTCTGAGATGATACAGGGGGACCTGAGGGAGTATAAGGAAGTAGCTGGAAAGGTATATGAACATACCTACATATAAATTAGAAGCAGGAGTAGGCCACCTCAGCCCCTCGAGTCTGCTATGCCATTAAATAAGCTCATGGCTGATCTGATTGTAACTCCTTCCAACCCCCAATTATCTTTCATTCCCTTTTTTAAAACAAGAATCCAGCTACCTCTCCCTTCAAAATATTCAAAGACTCTGCTTCCACTTGGAAGAGAAATCACCTTCCGCTGAGAGAACAAATTTCTCCTCATCTCTGCCTTCAATGAGCACCCCTTTTCTTAAACAGTAACCTGTAGTACTGGAATCTCCCACCCGGGGGAACATTGTCTCCACATCTACAAAATCAAGATTCCTCGGGATCTTAAAGGTTTCAATCAAATCGCCTCTTACTCTTCTAAACTTCAGTGGATACAAACCTAACCTATCCCACCTTTCCTCATAATGCAACCCACCCATTTCTGGTATTAGTCTAGGAAACCTTCTCTGAACTGCTTTGAATGCATTTTCCTTAAGTAAGGTGCCCAACACTGTACACAATACTCCAGATGTGGTCTCACTAAAACAACTGCAGCATAACTTCCCTACTTCTGTAATCACTTCTCCTCCCATAATTGATCTATCTGTTAGCTTTCCTAATTACTTGCTGTCCTACCCTTTGTGATTCATACACCAGGACATATAGACTTTCGGAATCAGAGCTCTGCAAGCTCTCACCATTTAGACTCTTCCTACCAAAATGGACAATTTCACATTGTATTCGTTTTCCAGGTCTTTTCCCATCCACTTAACCTATCTGTATCCCTTTGTACCCTCCTTATGTTCTCTTCACAACTTACTTTCTTTTCTATCTTTGCACCATCAGCAAATTTAGCAAACGTCCCTTCAACTGAGAAAAATGTTCTGCAATCGCTTCAGTCAAATCTGAGAGTTCAGTCTGAGAGTGTGTTAGAATAAAGGCTGTGGACTCAATCTTTCCTGGTTAGATAAGTTCTGCCAACAACTCATTTTGCCCTGAGAAGAAGCGTAACGCTGGCATGCCTGAGCTGCATTTCAAATTCTGAGGTCTGTCATTAGAACTACACCACCTCCTTCCAAAAATAATCAGAAAATGTTGGATGTCTTTAACGGATGTTTAATGAATGAGGCATTCCACTGTGGATGTGCTTGATGGAGCTTCAGTTTCTATTGGACTGGTGTTATATCTGACCTCGGAATGCTAGCTTTAGATGGATGGACAGTCTAGAGATGAATATGAAAATTCACTCTTTCAATTGCTTTTCAACTGGATCAGAATGGCTACTTACCGGTTCGTTGGTTCTCTTCACAAAGACACCCAGCAGGACAACTGCACCAATGGGAGGTGCAAGGTAGCTGGTGATAGATTGGATGTAGTCAAACAGTTGCCCACTCTGTGCTGCCTGAACCACAGGGATCCATCCAATGCTGATTGCGACAATACAGAGAATCCACACCCTGAGGAAGAGAAGAAATTATGCGTGTTTCACTGGTTCAGGTTCAATTATTATTTATATGACAAGGACCAACCAGCTGGATTCTGAAGAGTGGGGGAAGGGAGGGGTGGCAGGAATGCTAAGATCTTTCAGGATGGGCTACGTGGCTGCTCTAGTCTACAACTATCTTGCAAAACATTTCCCAGGATCTGGTAATGATTACTCACCTGCCAACAATCATCAACTCTTTGCTGCTAGCCTGTTTCCGGAACCTTGCCCAGATGTCCATGGTGAAGAGCGTGCTGCTGCTGTTGAAGATGGAAGCTAATGAGCTCATGAGAGCTGCTAACATCACGGCAAGCATCAGGCCACGTAATCCTGTCCAGAGACACACACAGCACATTCAAGTGATAATGGATTTGGGACCTTAGGGAATAGCTGGGCATATTCAGAGTAGACATGGCAGGCAACAGTAAGATACACTGGTGGAAATATTGTGCAACAGTAGGATTAATAGAGGAGACACACTGAAGAACAGAGAGATCTATAGAGTAGATACACTGGGGAACGGTGAGATCTATAGAGGGGACATACTGGGGAACAGTGAAATCTATAGAGGGGGCACACTGAGAGACACTGAGATCTATAGAGAGGACATGTTGGGATCAGTAAGATCTATCGAGGAGACACACTGGGGGACAGTGAGATCTATAGAGGGAACATGTTCGATCAGGGAGATCAGTAGAGGAGACACACTGAGGAATAGTGAGATCTATGGAGGGAACACACTGGGGAATGGTGATACCTATAGGGGAGACACACTGGAGAACAGTGAGAACTATACAGGGGACACACTGGGGAACTGAGATCTTCAGAAGGGACATACTGGGGGACAAGAAGATCTATAGAGACCACACCCTGAAGAACGTTGAGATCTATAGAGGAGACACACTGGGGAATGGTGAGATCTATAGAGGGACACATTGGGGAACAGTAAATTCTATGGGGAGACACACTGGGGAACAGTGAGATCTAGAGTGGACACATTGGGGAACAGGGAGATCTATGGAGGAGACACACTGGGGAATATTGAAATCTATAGAGGGGACACACTGGGGAAGGGGGAGATCTGTAGAGGGCACACACTGGGGAACAATGGGAGATATGAAAGAAGACCAAAGCTGTTTATTGTATTCCACTGATAGCAGTGGAATATACACAGGAAACACGGTGGAAAGAGTAAAATATGTAGAGGAGATCTCCAATTTCCATTTAGAGTTAAAACATAAGTAGAAAGCCAAAGTCCAGAAAACATGACTGAGATTAAGAAAATATCAGAGGCTGATGTAAGTTTGGGAGTATTAATATGGTGGCAGCAAATTTGGATTTTAATAATTAGTGAATTATTAGAGAGGGGAAATTAGGAGTTTCTGGTTTGAGTTTCTCTGAAAAAAATGAATGTAAGTTAGAGAATGAGCAAGTTTATCTCAATGAGAAGCTATACCAGGCAGATTGGGAAAGGTCAAAGTACCTATGCCATGGTCTCAGTCTTGCTTAAGCTATGTGGAAGGGCATTACAATTGGCTCCAGTGACTTTGTGTGGGGATACGATAAGAATTTGCTCCTGATCATTGTCCAGTGGCTCCTGCTGGAAAGTGTTCCATTTGTCAATATTGGCTGAGGAGAGATCATGATCAACTGCGATTTTCCCCATGATGGGATAACCTCCCTTGCACATGTCCACTGAGGAAAGAGGTGGTCAATGCCTGCAGAGCCAGTGGTGTGTGGGTTTCCTCTGGGCGCTCCAGTTTCCTTCCACATTCCAAAGATATGCAGGTTCATAGCATCCCTACAGTGCAGAAGGAGGCCATTCAGCCCATTAAGCCTGCACAGACAACAATCCCACCCAGCCCATTAAATCTGTAACCCTGTGTATTTACCCTGCTAATCACCCTGACACTAAGGGGCAATTTAGCATGGCCAATCAACCTAATCTGCACATCTTTGGAGTGTGGGAGGAACCGGAGCACCCAGAGGAAACTCACGTAGACATGGGGAGAATGCGCAAACTCCACACACACAGTTACCCGAGGCCGGAATTGAATTGAACCCGGGTCCCTGTGTTGTGAGGCAGCAATGCTAACTATTGTGCCACTGTGCCATCCAAAGTAACATAGCAAGACACACTGTAAATTGAAGGAGAAAAAGACTTAGCAAATGCAGGAGACACATTCAAAATGGAAAAAAACTAATAAAAGGCAAGTAAAGAATTTACATGGTCCACCATTAATAAGAAATCAATCAAATAAAAAGCTTCCAATAAATAAAAGCAGAAAGTGCAGTAAACATTCAGTAGATCTGGCAGCATCTTGGAGAGAGTTCTTAACGAATGGTTTTAAGAGCAATTGCTTCCATGTCAAACTGCACAGGCAGAATCAATACAGCTCAGTGCAAGCATAAAGTAAAGATAATAGTATAGTTGAGAAAGGGTGACACAGTGGCACAGTAGTTAGCACTGCTGCCTCACAGATTGAGGGATATGGGTTTGATTCCTGGCTTGGGTCACTGCCTGTGTGGAGTCTGCATGTTTTCCTGATGACTGTGTGCATTTCCTCTGGGTTCTCCAGTTTCCTCCCACAAAGATGTGTGGGTTAGGTTGATTGGCCATGCTAAATTGCCACTTAGAGTCCTGGAATGCATAGGTCAGAGGGATCTGGGGGGTAAATCTGTGGGGTTATGGGGATAGAGCCTGGATGGGATTGTAGTTGGTGCAGACTTGATGGGTTGAATGGCCCCCTTCTGCGCTGTAGGGATTCTATGAAAGAGCTTTAGTGATAGAGAAGGCCACAGATTAATTTCCAACTACGGCCCTCCTTAATGTATCTCTGGAGCAGAGAACAGATGTCCAACTTTACAAAACATTTCAAAAAAAACCAAAGATAAATTTTGAGTTGAGAGAGGATACAGGGAAGAGGAAGTATGGATGATGAGCTATTTGGAGCTTGGATTTATTACTTACCATTGGGCATCAGTGCAACCACCAGCTTTGGGTAAGCAATGTTCGAACAGCCAACTGGAGTGCCGCAGATTAATTCACATTCCTCTGGTACAACGCACGCAACCTCATCTGTGGGAAAAAACTGAAGCATTAGAATGAGTCTCATGGGTTTTCCAAATTTGTCCCTAATTAATATCTTCAAATTCAAGGATCCTTCACCTTTTTTGTTTCTGAGGCTTGTCCTCCCTGTAATAAAAATTTCCGCAGACCCCCATGTAACACTGCAGGAGTAATTTTCCTGTATAAAAATTAACTGTTCAATTAAACATTTATCAATTAGTCTTTTTGTTTGCTCAACATAACGTTTGCTGTTGTTGCTGATCAAAAATTTTGACAAGATATGTTTAGTTTATTTACTAGTCACAAGTAGGCTTACATTCACACTACAATGAAGTTACTGTGAAAATTCCCTAGTCGCCACACTCCAACGCCTGTTCGGCTACACTGAGGAGCAATTTGTCATGGCCAAAGCACCTAATCAACACATCTTTGGACTCTGGGAGGAAACTGGAGCATCCGGGAGAAAACCCATGCAGACATGGGGAGAATGCGCAAACTCAGCACAGACAGTGACCCAAGCTGGGAATCGAACCCGGATCCTTGATGCTGTGAGGCAACAGTGCTAACCACTCTACCACCATGCTGCCCCATAGTGATATATGGTGGCATTGTCAACAGAATTAGTGAAAAATGGGGAATTAATTAACCAAAAAAATTGGAAATAAATATTCAGTAATTTAGTCTGATAAGGGAAATGGTTAACTGCAAACCTGGGAAAAGCTGTAAAAATTGGTAAACAGTGTGAAATCTGAGAATAGAATAATACCTGCAGAGACAAAATACAAATGGGAAATAGTTAGTCATAAAAAAGGAAAAAATAAACCAAAACATTCAGAAGTTAACAAAAGGCAGGGGAAGTGGTTAATCACAAACTGAAAAGAATCTGAAATGGGAAATGATTAATCAAGTGCCTTCCTGAAAAGAATACTGCCCTCTGTGGGTAAGAGCCTCAAATGACCTAGGTCAATGGGTTCTATTTGTGCATTACCCCTTCCTACCCAATTAACATAACTATAGTCAGAGATATATTGTTGAGGAGCTCCAAGCACAGTGTTCTCTGGAATTGTCTTGTTGCATGGTTGGCTCTGTCACATGCTATTTGGCTGCATTCTCCCCAGCTGAGGAAGGAAAGGTGATGAAATGTTGACTCCATTTCTGGACTGACTGCACCAGGGCTAATTTTCCAGTAATCACTTTGGGTCAGAACACTGGATCTCTTCTGGATAGATGATAGCTGGTGAAGGGGCTTACTTACTAAGGTGTGTGTGGGAGGGGGGATGGGGGGGGTGGGGAGCGGACGGTTAGGAGGTGTGAGAGGGGACGGCGAGCAGGGCAATCCTGTGTGGCTGCTGTGACTGTAGTAAAATGGATAAATCCACAGGCTGGGTGGCCAGGGCAAGCCAGGAAAAAGGGACGCACTGATACCTGAACAAATCCTAACAGGCCACTGGAAATCAGGTGGCAGTTCTAAAAACCTATCGAGGATGATCTGTTAAACTGTGGGGTTCAAAGCCATTTGAGGGTTCACTAGTCACCTTGCCTTGGTGATTAATACTCAGTTGACCAATTGGTATGATTTTCCCCAGAATTCTGTGTCCAACTTGGTCCCCTTAAAAATGTCTCACAGACCCCCATGGACCCACAGACTCCCCACAGTATTAAGGACCACTGTACAAATGTACCCTATTAAGATTGGCATATTGCATCAGAAGCTGATCAACTATTAGCATTAGTTAGGCAGAATAAAGATCACTACCCCATCAAATATTGCCAGGTTAAAGTTGGCGCAGTTCACATACAGAACAAAGGCTCCTCTACATTGTCCTGTTGAACAGTCCCAGGTTAAGAACAGCTTAAAGTTAAAGTTTATTTATTAGTCACAAGTAGGCTTACATTAACACTGCAACAAACTTACTGTCAAAATTCCCTAGTTACCACACTCCCGTACCTGTTCAGGTACACTGAGGGAGAATTTAGCATGGGAAATCCACTTAACCAGTATATCTTTCAGATTGTGGGAGGAAACCAGAGCACCCGGAGAAAATCTGCACAGACGCAGAGAGAACATATGAACTCCATACAGACAGTGACCCAATGCCGAGAATTGAACCCAGATCCCTAGCACTGTGAGGCAAGCAGTGCTAACCACTCTGCCACGTGCTGCCCTAGATTAGATACTGACTAAGTCTCCTTTTAAGTTGCAAGTGAGATTTATCCCCATCCTTGGCAAAATCCCCCTTTACTGTTTCCAAAACAAGTTTCTGGACAAAATACTGAAGCTTCTGCTATGACGTATTCAGGGTGGAGAGAAACATAATGAGAAATTGAGATTACAAGAAGAACTGTGATGATTCAAATTTCAAGTTAACAATTTGGTGCAGAGACGCTCTGGAGATTCAGTTCGGCACTTTGGCAGAAATAATAGTAGGAGAGATTACTATTTAAAGGGCGAAAAGCTGCAGCATGCTACGGTGCAGAGGGACCTCGGGGTCCTTGTGCATGAGTTGCAAAAACCCAGTCTGCAGGTGCAGCAGGTGATCAAGAAGGCGAATGGGATGCTGGCCTTTATAGCGAGGGGGGTAGAATATAAAAGCAGGGAGGTCTTGCTGCAACTGTACAGGGCACTGGTGAGGCTGCAGCTGGAGTACTGTGTGCAGTTTTGGTCGCTGCACTTGTGCAAGGATATTTTGGCCTTGGAGGGAGTGCAGAGGAGGTTCACTAGGCTGATACCGGAGATGAGGGGGTTAGACTATGAAGAGAGACTAAATAGACTGGGTCTGTACTCGTTGGAGTTCAGAAGGATGAGGGGGGATCTTATAGAGACGTATAAGATAATGAAAGGGATGGATAGGGTAGAGGTAGAGAGATTCTTCCTGCTCAGAAAGGACAACAGGACTAGAGGGCACAGCCTCAAGATAATGGGGGGGGGGGGTGCAGTTTAGAACGGAGTTGAGGAGGAACTTCTTCACTCAAAGGGTGGTGAATCTCTGGAATTCTCTGCCCGTTGAAGTGGTGGAGGCTACCTCGCCAAATATATTTAAGACACGGGTAGATAGGTTTTTGACAGACAAGGCGATTAAGGGTTATGGGGAGAAAGCGGGAAAGTGGAACTTTCAAAGGGCTCGAAGGGCTAGATGGCCTACTCCTGCTCCTATTTCTTATGTTCTTATGTTTAAGTTGCTAATGCTGTAACAAAGGAGATATAGTTCAAGATTCTTTAGAAATCAGATTTTTATTGTTTTAAAATTAAAGTACTGGTTCTAATGAGCCAGTTTAAATTCTTGCTGGGATAGCTGGTCATCTTTCTTATCATGCATGGGATGTAGGCATCACTGGCAAGGCCAGCATTTATTGGCCTTCCCTAATTGCCCTTAGAATGGTAGAGAACAACCACATATGATGTCTACAGTGCTGTTAGGGAGGGAATTCCAGGATTATGACTCAGCGACAGTGAAGGAACGGTGAAATAATTCCAGTCAGGATGGTGTGCGACATGGAGAGAAACTTTCAGTTGATGGTGCTCCCACAAATTTACTGCCCTTGCATTTCCGAATGGTAGAGATCATATGCTGGCAAAGGAACCTTGGCAACTTACACTGCATCTTGTAGATGGTACACATTGCTGCCACTGCACACAAATGGTAGAAGGAATGAATGTTTAATGTGGTGGATAGGGTGCCAACCAAAAGGCCTGCTTTGAGCTGGACAATGTCGAACTTCTTGAGTGTTGTTGGAGTTGCACTCATCCAGGCAAGTGAAGCGTATTCCATCACACTCCTGGCTTGTGCCTTGTAGCTGCATAGGATGGGATTTTACAGCCTTGCTCAAGTGAGACTGGAAATTCCCACCTGAGGTCAACGGACATTTCCGTTGTCTCCTCCTCGCCCGCTTTGATTCCATGGTGGGTGGGTGGGGTGATAACCTTATAGAGTTAGGACGTGAGTTATTGGCCACAGGATTTGCAACCTCTGATCTCCTCTTGGAGCCACAGAAATTATATGATTTCAAACAATGGAGAGTTTTCCTTCCAGTTCCCCTTGACCTCAATTTTGCTCAGGCTCTTTGGTGCCGCATTTGGTCAAATGCTGCCTTGATGCCATGGGCGGGCATCTTACCTCACCTTCGTAATTCAGCTCTTTTGCCCATTTTTGGACTAAGGCTGTAATGAGGTTTGGCGCCAAGTGGTCTTAGAGGAACCCAAACTGTGCGTGCGTGGGTGTGCAGGTCATGGCAGAGTAAGTGCCTCTTTGGGGGTCTTGTCAATGACATCTTATTTGCTGATGATGGAGTGGAGGCTGTGGCGACAATTGGCTGGATTGGATTCATCCTGCTTCTTTATACTCTTAGGGATCATTTTTATAGTGCTTTCCTAGAGAAATGTGTTTCTAAAGTGTGTGATCTTTGTGGCTGGGACATACCTGAACACTTTTCCACATTGTCAGGCAGATGGCAGTGTTGTAGCTGAATGAAATAACCTGCAGCACAGTTAGTTTGGGAGCACAAACAAACCTTCAGTAATATTAGGATGTTGTCAGGGCTCACAGCCTTTGTGGCGTCCAGTGCCTTCTGCCATTTTTTGACATCATATAAAGTGAATCAAATCAACTGAATACTGACATTGATGATGGTGGGGGAGGGTGGGATGCTTAGGAGGAAGTCAAAATAAATGATGCACTTGACACTTCAGGCTGAAGATGTTTGCAAATGCTTCTGCTTCGTTTTTGCCCTGACGTGTGGGATTTGCCCATTGAGGATGGGGAGGGAGATTCTTTTTCTGATTAGTTGTTTAATTTGCCTGTGCCAATCACAATAAGATGTGGCAGGACTACAGAACTTCAATTTGATCCGTTATCTCTGTTTGTAGCTTGCTGCTTCCTCTATTTACCATGTATATCACTTCTGTCACTTTTGTCACTTCCCCAAGCCTTGCCAGCAACCATTTTCCACCTCACTGATCCACAGAGGTAAAGGCAAAACAGCTTCCAAATCAGCTACTTTGAAAGCTTCCAGCGTAGCATCTTAACTCTGCACTTCTAATTCCTGTGGGGCACACAGCAAGAGTAGGCCATTTGGACATCCAAGTCTGCTCTGCCATTTAATAAGATCATTTCTGATCTGATAGTAAGCTCAAATCTACATCCCACTAACCCCCAGTAAACTATTAACCCCATGCTTACCAAGAATCTATTCACCTCTGCCTTAAAAATATTTAGAGTCTCTGCTTCCACCACCTTTTCGGGAACAGAGTTCCAAAGACTGGTCCCTTATTTTTAAACAGTGACCCCTCTAGTTCTAGATTCCCCATAAGGGAACATCCTTGGCACATCCAGCCTGTAAAGATCCCTCAGGGCCTTATGGGTGAAATATGCCCGTCCTACCCACCCTGGGCATTGTAGCGGGTGGGGCAGGCCATTCAAAGGTCTGTTGACTCAAGGCAGGATTTTTTGGTCTAGGGGTGAGTGCAGCTGGAAATTCCTGCCCAATATGTTTCAATCAAGTCACTGCTTATTTTCTAAACTCCAGCAGATGCAAGCTAAACCTGTCCACCCTTTCCTTGTAAGACAATCCACCCATTCCAGGTATTAGTCAGGTAAACCTTCTCTGAACTGCTTCCAAATGCATTAACATCTTTCCAAATATAAGGAGACCAACACTGTACACAGTTATCCAGATATGGTCTTACTTGTACCCTGTATAACTGAAGTATAACTTTCCTACTTTTGTATTCAATCCCCCTCACAATAAATGATAACATTCTGTTGGCTTTCCTAATTACTTGCTTTTGTTATTCAGGCACTAAGACACCCACATCCCTCTCCTACTCAGAGCTCTGCAATCTCTTGCCATTTAGATAATATGCTTCCCTTTTATTCTTCTTGCCAAAATGAACAATTTCACATTTTCCCACATTATACTCCATTTGCCAGAACTTTGCCCACTCAGTTAACCTATCTATATTTTCTTGTAGCCTTGTTACACTCTCTTGACAACTTACTTTCCTATCTACTCTTGTGTCATCAGCAAACTTGGCAACCATCCCATTCATCCCTTCATCCAAGTCATTTATATAAATTGTAAACAGTTGAGATTCTAGCACTGATCCCTGTGACACACCACTTGTTACATCTTGCCAACCTGAAAAAGACCTATTTATGCTTACTTTCTGCTTTCTATTAGCTAGTCAATCCTCCATCCTTACCAACATGTTATGCCTATAACATGGGCTTTTATTTTCCACAGTAACCTTTGATGTGGCACCTTATCAAATGCATTCTAGAAATCTAAGTCCAGTACATCCACCAGTTCCCCTTTAACCACAGCACATGTTAATTCTTCCGAGAACTCCAGTAAGTTGGTTAAACATGATTTCCCTTTCATGAAACTATGTTGCCTCTGCCTGATCAGCTTGAACTTATCCAAGTGCCTTTCTGTAGCTTCTTTAATAATTGCCTCTAACATTTTCCCCATGACAGATATTAAGCTAATTGGCCTTTAGTTTCCTGCTTTCGGTCTCCCTTTCTATTCAAATAATGGAGTTACAATTGCTATCTTCTAATCTAATGGGACATTCCCTGAATCTAGAGGGTTTGGGGAAATTAAAACCAAAGCATCAGCTATTTCACTAATCATTTCTTATAAGACCCTGGGTGAAGTCCATTAGGACCAGGGTTCTATTCAGCCTGCAGCTCCGATAATTTGCTCAGTACCATTTCCTGAGTTCCTCCCTCACTTCCATTCCCTGACTTGTAGATTTTTATTAATTTGAATCCTGCACAAGGAGCCACGTGCATCTCCTGTCATAGGAGTAAAAATCTGAAATTTCCTTCAGCTGGGAACAGAAAGGAGTGGTATTTCAGGTCTCTGGGCCCAGTCTGCTGTGTACAGTATCAGATGGTGTGACATCAGGTGACCAGGTACAGCGCTTAGATCCACTGGAACTTCAAACATAGAATCATAGGATCATAGAATCCTACAGAGCAGAAGGAGGCCATTCGGCCCATTGAGCCTGAACCGACAACAATCCCACCCAGTCCCTATACCCCTAGCCCCACATATTTATCCTGTTAGTCCTCCTGACACTAAAGGCAATTTAGCATGGCCAATCAACCTAACCTGCACATCTTTTGGATTGTGGGAGGAAACCGGAGCATCTGGAGGAAGCCCATGCAGTTACGGGGAGAATATGCAAACACCACACAAAGGCAGTCACCCGAGGCTGGAATTGAACCCGGGTCCCTGGTGCTGTGAGGCAACAGTGCTAACCACTGCACCACCGTGCCACCCAAAGTTGTTCAAAGTTCCCTGCTCCCACCAAAGAGAAAAACAGAGATTAGAAAGTTACAGGTTTGAAGATGGTAATTGATGCAAACCCATCAATATCATTCTGTGGTAGTGAGTGTGTGAGCAGGTGGCTGGGTGGGGTTTGAGTGGTGAGCGGGTATTGGTGAGCCACATTTATTTAAGTTGTCGTATTTGAAGATAATGTATTTGGGGTTCTACAAGTCCACTTCAATAATCCACCAGCATTGGTTTCCATGTCCATTAACAAGAATAATTGTCTCGGGACAAATAGGCATTTGATTCAGAAAACTTACTTGGGTAAAGTATTCGACTGATCATGCCTGGCATGACCATCAGATACATGGGCAATAGTTTTATGTAACCACATAGGACACAACCAGCCTTCACATGCGTCAGGTTCTTAGCAGCAAGACAACGTTGAATGATGACCTGGAAATGTAGAGCAGCAACTATTAGAAATATCTTAGCAGAAGGGGTTCAAATGTTAATCCTAGAGTATTCAAAAATAACTGCTGGCATCAGATATTCCCAGCACGCACAGTATGGATTAGATACAACCTCAAAGTCTCCCTCTGTATTATTCTGTCAAGCACCTTGCATTGAGGTACAGCAAAGGTTTGATAATATTCCATCTACTCTGTCCCATCAAGCACAATGACCCTGATTTTGGAGGGGGAGCACTATTTAATGTAATTATCACCCCATTCACCCTCACCTCCCATTTCCCATCCTCACAAAATGAGTTTATCAATTTTATGCCAAATTTGAGGCCGTTTAGTCCTTCACAATATTTCCTGCCTTTGCCCCAGCCTCACTTTCCAAGTCTGGTGAAAACCTGATGTGACCTCAGGTTTGAGGATTCCAACACTCTTCTCGTTGGTTCCAAAACTCCTCTCTACCCACATTCCAATTCATTCAGGCTTCTCTTACCCACATCCTGCCTCCCTTATCTATCATTCAATCTTTACTGCTCTCACCTTTAATCCCTGTGCATTACCTCTGTCCTTCCTCAAGGCATATATCTCCTCTGGTCTTAGGGCTCATCTATCACTTCTGGGCATAGTCTCACACATTTTACCCCTGTTCTGACAAATGTCACCATATAATTCACCTGAATGCACATCATCCTTCTTTGCTGCCCTTATCATCCTCCATTACCTCCTATGCCTTCAATTTTAAATCCTTGTGCCTGATTTCAAATCTTGCAACATCCTTCATCCTCCTAATTTGCCAATCTCTTGAGGCTCTGCATTCCTGCACCATACACCAATCTTTTGAGTCTGCATTAATATGTTTCTGCCCTCCCATCATCACGAATGCAGTCTTCAGTTATCATTCCACATACATTGGCACCTTCTCCCTAAAGACCAGCTCCATTTTCATAAATTCTCTCCTTTCCTCCTCAAAGTCCATTTAACAAATTTCACTATCAATCACCTTTTTATAAATGTGTCATTATGACCTCCATAGATCTCTATAATGTTTGAAAATAAATTAAAACTTCCTATTAATGACCAAAGGACAACATAACAAGATTTCACATTTTAAGACTTTCATTGTAACAAAAGACTGAAAGCACATTTGACCAAACACTATCTTTGTCAGTGAAGTATATTTTAAACCATATTAAAAAAAAATCCCCTCTCACTTTTTGCACAACCAGAAACACAATTCTCAGATATAGTTTATACGGTCCTTTAAGTCTCAGAATCTGTCCAAGGTGATTCTTAGCTCCCCAAGAGTTCACTTTGGTCTTTTCAATCGAGTGCGAGCTCCTACCCATGTTCCTTCATGGTGACCCAGAACATCTTGCTACTGTTAGTTGCTCTCTCACTCTAGAATTTGGTAGACTTACCTTGTGAGTTCTCAGGAATATCTTAGACCTTTCCCCTCTCAAAGTCCATCACATGGCAATGTGAATCACATGGGCCTTATATTCATGTAGAAATGCTGATTAGCTATCCTTGAAGCCCCAAATCTATTATTTTGGAAATCAAATGGACAGTTGCACTATTGTTTACAACCTAATATTTTCAACATTTTTCTAAGATTTTTGAGACTCATAATCGATCCACTGTTAGTAAACAATGTCATTGTCTTCAAGTGTACGTACTTCGCACTTTATTCCCTATAAAACAATCTGGGCCCCTTTAATTTCTAATATTTAAATGACCTAGACTTGCTGTCAGACAGACTTCAGAACAAATCACACAACCCCCTTCATTTTACCTTAAAGTAAAGACAATAGTTACAAAATATAACAATTCTAGAAACCTCATAATTGTAACAGTGTCTGTTCAGTCCCGCTCAAATATATTTTTATTTTATCAAACCTGAATGAGCATTTGATATTAGTTATAGAGACTATGCTGATACTGTAAAGTGAAATAATATGCTCAGCTAACAAAGAATGGAAACACCGATTCCATCTTTCTGAGCTGAGAGGACGGTTTACCTCATGAAAACTGTGATTCCCTGCGGCTGGATTCAAATCTCAGTTGCAGAGGTGAAAGGGCAGCATAACTAACATGTGGATGGTGCGACTTTCTGGCCTCACTGTGCATAGTGCAGGTTGCGCCAATCCCAGAAAATTGTGAGCGGGCCTAAAAACGGGTTATGTACCTACCACCAAATGTTTTGCAATCATCCTGCTGCCTTTCTACTGACAGAAACCCAATTGTGCCCTTTCTGATTAGCAGGTTTAAAGTAGCATTTAGATATGCTTAGCCCATTCAATGCCAAATTCTCCCAGCTCCTGGAGTTTTCAGACTCTTGGGCGTTGGTGACAATCAGTACTGGTCTCAACAATTGGACCAGGTGTGATGGCCACGCTGGGGAGGCCATTAAAGCCCCTGGGTGGTTGTGGACTTGGCTGGGCAGTACTCATCTGGCACTGCCCATCTAGCATACAGTTGGGCACTGCCAATGAGTCAGGCACAGTACAAAGGGAGTGGAGCCTGAGTGGGTAGGGCCTGAGTGGGGGTGGGATCTGAATGGGGGGTTATGACAGAGGGACCATGACAGGGATCTATGACATGGTGGAGGGACATGAAGGGGTGGAGCATGCAGGGATCAAGCAGGGGGACCCATTGGGAGGGCCCCAATGCTCCAATATGGCATCCGTGTCAGGGACGGGTTGGGGAAACTTGTCTCTAATGAGGCAGGAGGTGGTTCCCAATATCCGTGGAGTGGAAGAGAGTCTTCCAGTGCATTGTGAGATTGCGCCCAATCACTTTTTAGATGGGGTCACTGGCGTGTTTCGGCCCCGAACTTCCCAGAACGGTGCCCAACTCAACACACTCCCAAAAAATTACTGAGTGTGGGACGCTTATAGGCCTGTCCGCACTGAACAGGTTGGCATGGATTGCTCCGGTTTTGGGGAATTTTTTGGAAAACTGTGTTCTCTTATTTATGTTCTTTTTTTAAAGTAATTGTTGAGAGCTGTGGATCAGTGGTCAGTCAGCAACCTACCTGGTCACTACACCAGAACCAAACTCCAATGATGGTAATGCCAAAGATTAATCCTGGCCAGGGTAGGTCACCACTGATGGCATCTCGCAGGAGGTTGTATGAGTCAGCACGAGGGAGGTAACATTTATCAGAGATGTTATAACGGAGAGGATTTAATGTATCATGAAGACGTGGCACAGCATCTTTGTACTTGGCAAATAAAGCCTGGTAGCCCCCAACTTCATAGAAAGCTGTGGAAAATGGAACAGAAATCTACAGGTTATTATGAGAAATGTCTACCTTTCCCTATAACTAGTGCTTCATGTCGTTAGTGTGTGCCTAAACTGGACCAGATACTGGGCAAGACGACAGCTCAGTGACTATCACTGTTTGCTGTGCAGACACATGGATTTGGGCCGGTGTCTGTGGGAGTTTGCGCATTCTCCCTGTGCTTGTGTGGGTTTTCTCCGGGTGCTCCGGTTTCCTCCCACACCCCAAAGATGTGCTGTTAGGCTGATTGGCAGGAATAAAGTGTCCCTAAATCAGTTTCCCTCAATCTGGATGGCCATAAAACATTAGACAGGGGTCGTGGGTGGAGAGGGGGACTGGTGGTGTTGAGATGGCGGCGCGGGCTCGTTGGGCTGAAGGGCCTGTTTCCCGGGCTGATTTTGTTCTTTGTTCTTTATAACTCAGACCTCTCTGACTGGGGTTAGGCTTCAGAATCTCATAGCTCTTTCCTACATTGCCTCCAGTGCCTAAGTATCTCTTTTTTTTTGGCGACCAGAATTGGACAGGAAATCCACTGTCTAGTTTGATCACAATGACCTTGTCTGACTTTCTACAGTGATGCACTTCAACATTCTGTGGGTTTTCCTCAATGCTGCTCTTCATTGGCTGTTCATGCTTGGATCTCACATCTGCTGCGGCTTCTAGATTTCTTCAGCTTTTTCCTTAGATATTTCCAAGCAATCCAAACAGTATGCCCACCAATTATTTTTCCTTCAGCACTTCACAGTTCTCTTCATGGTGGCACAGTGATTAGCATTGCTGTCTCACAGCTCCAAGGACCCGGGTTCAATTCCCGGCTTGGGTCACTGTCGTGTGCAGAATTTGCACATTCACCCTGAGTCTGCGTGTGCTTCCTCCAGTTTCCTCCTACAGTCTGAAAGACATGCTGGTTAGGTGCATTGACCATGTTAAATTCTCTCTCAGTGTAGCCGAACAGGCGCTGGAGTGTGACAACTGGGGGATTTTCACAGGAACTTCATTGCAGTGTTAATGTAAACCTGCTTGTGACATTAATAATTAGACTTTAAATATCTTCTGTCATTGTTCTGCCTTCCTCCATTCATTGTTCAGTTCATTTTGTAATTTCTAAATTGCCCCTTTTGATTCCACTGCCCCATTTAGTTTGAGATAATGTGCAAATTTGATCACTTTGCATTAAGTTTCTGAGTACACACCAGTTGTGTAAATTAATGATTATAGTGATTCCAACATTGAGCTCCAATGCACCCACGCAGCAGTTTCTCCCACCACAACACTAATCCATTAAAGAGGGATCATATTCTTCATCCCATTTACTATCCAATCCCACTTAGGTTTAAAGATGTCAACTCCTTCCTCCAGCAGTTGATGCTAATGGATTTTGACTCCCACTGCGTGATATCTATTAGACCCAGGGATTTAACAACAAAATGTTCTTGTGTTCTGGTTCTCCATATCTTGAGTATATTTACTCCTTTAATCATTCTGAAGGCGGAGGCCTGTGTTATTACTGGAGGAGAGGGTGTTCAGTTCCATTGTAAGCTGCTTCATTTCACCGTAGTCAAAATATACATAACATTGGGGTCGGTTGTTCAACTTTAAAGGATAGACTGCTGCCTGTCCTGGGACCTCATTTGCTGCTAGTATTGATGCCTAAAGCTTTTCAAACACCAACAGAGTTTTGTTAGCCATTGCTTGGCATCTGTACAAAAACAATTGACCACACTGCATCTTAAATGCTGCCTACCGACCAATGTTCCAATAGTCAACATGGGAGTCTGTTGAGAGGTGAGTGCGTTTTAGTTAACTTTTGTTCAGCACACCTATTAAAATCTGTTCAAGTCCAATTCTAATCTGTGGAAAAAGGCCCAAAGCATCCTGAACCGTGACAAACATGAACGGTCCCAAACAACATGATGAAAGTGAATAGCATTATTTTTGTTGTGTTGATGAAGATGGACTTATAGAGCTAGAGAGGCCTGTCTTCTTCTCTCAGTTTTCTCCCATCCTCACCCGAAGTTGCAGACTCTCTCTGGATACAGGTTCCAGAAGAATTGAACACCCTCTGATGTCTCACCACATTCCTATAGGAGCCTTGATAGTACGAGCAAGGTACTCAAATGTGGAAAGTATTCATAGTCAGCTTGTAATCAACATCCACTACTCTTTCCAGGAGGTGTTCCTGAGGATTGTTGAGGAGTGTGAGCACTGGCTGATTTCCTTCCTCCTAAAGTCATGGGTACAAGAGTCTAAGCACATCAATCCCCTGTCTTGGATGAGGGCAGCTATCTGCCCAGACCCAGATGCAACCTGGGTCTTTTCTGCTCTGTATGCCTCAGTAACATAGCGGTTTAAGCTTAGTGAAGCATCAAGGGGACATGGTGAGGTTTTTAAACCTTCCTTGTTTGAAAGGCGCAAAGACCAATTCACTTACAGAATCCCATCAGTACAAAAGCTCCAGCGATGATCACAAATGTCTGCACTGTGTCCGTGTACATCAGTGCGGCCAGGCCTCCTAGAACCAATCAGAAAGAAACAGTTCCTTCACTGTCACTGGGTCAAAATCCTGAAGCTCTCTCCTTAACATCATTATGGGTGTACCTACGCTACAGCACCTGCAGCAGTTCAAGAAGGCACCTCCTTCACCACCTTCTCGAGGGCAATTAGGGATGGGCAATAAATGCTGGTCCAGCCAGCGAGACCCACATCCCTGTGAGTGAATGAAAAATAGTCAGCACTACACAAAAGTACTCAAGATGATAAATCCAGGGGCAGCATGGTGACATAGTAGTCACCATACCGAGTAGTAAGGATGTGGAATGCCTTGCCTGCAACAGTAGTGGACTCGCCAACATTAAGAGCATTTAAATGGTCATTGCATAAACATATGGATGATGTTGGAATAGTGTAGGTTAGATGGGCTTTAGATTGCATGTTGGCACACCATCGAGGGCCGAAGGGCCTGTACTGCACTGTAATGTTCTATATAATGGTTAGCACTGTTGCCTCACAGCGCCAGGGACCCGGGTTCAAATCCCGGCTTAGGTCATTGTCTATGTGGAGTTTGCATATTCTCCCCGTGTCTGCATGGGTTTTCTCCGGGTGCCCCCTCTTCCTCCCACAGTCCAGAGATGTGTGGGTTAGGTGGATAGGCCATGCTCAGTTGGCTCTTAGTGTACCCAAACAGGCACTGGAGTGTAGTGACTAGAGCATTTTAATTTCATTGCAGTATTAATGTAAGCTTACTTTAAAAATAAACTTTAAACTCTGGCTGTCCTCTGAGGTGGAGATAAAAATTCCAGTGGTACTACTTCAAAGAAAGCAGACAGTTCTTACCTGTTTTCTGGTCATTATTTATCCCTCAAACAATGTCTAAAAAAATCCCAAGGTTATTTGATCACTTGCCTCCTTGTTGTTTGTGGTACCTTGCTGTGGAAAATTGGCTGCCACATTTTCTAAATTATAACAGCGACTTCAAAAATACTTTATCGGCTGAAGTGCCTTGGGCTGTCCTGAGGTGGTGAAAGGCACTACGTTACTATAAATCATGTTCTCTCTTTGCTGTTCTTCAGGAAAGCAGCACATGCCAAGCCTCCTGTTCAAAGAGGGCACAGGAAGTAGAGGCAGGTTCCCTGTGCCGTTACAAAAGAGATATAGAATTCTATAATGAAATTCAGTACCCCAGACTAGAGAGAAGTTAAAAAAAAAAGCTCAGGAGCTAACTCCTGATCACTGCCTGTTGATTTTCTTCTGGGAAATGTAGCTGTTGGGTGAGAATAGGATTGGGTGCAGCTGTGAGGTATCCTCTAGAACATCAAACAATATAGCACAGAAACAGGCCCTTCAGCCCACAATGTTGTGCTGAACATGATGCCAAATTAAACTAATCCCTTCTGCCTTCCCTTGGTCCATATCCCTCTATTCCTTGCATATTCATGTGCTTATCTAAAACCCCCTTGAACGCCCCTATCTTATCTGCCTGCACCACCACCCCGAGCAGCGCCATCCAGCCGCCTCCCACTCTCTGTGTGAAAAACTTGCCCCTCACATCTCCTTTGAACTTTCCCCCTACTTAAAGTGCGTGACCCCTAGTGTTAGAGATTTCAATTCTGGGAAAAAGATTCTGACTGTCAACCTCATCTATACTTTTCATAATTTTATAGACTTCTATCAGATCTCTCCTCAGCCTCCGCTACTCCAGAGAAAACAATCCTAGCTTGTCCAGCCTCTTCCAATAGTTCATACCCTCTAATCCAGGCAGCATCCCAGTAAACGTCTTCTGCACCCTCTCCAAAGCCTCCACATCCTTCCTGTAATGTGGCAATCAGAATTGAACACAATACTCTAAGTGTGGCCTAACCAAAGTTTTATAAAGCTGCAACATGACATTCTGACTCTAGTACTGGAATCTTCTAGTTCTCACAATCTGGGCTCATGGAGAATGCCATTTTGAAGTATGTTCTTTATGCCAGTGGAATACAGGATGAGAGCAGGCCATTTAGTTGAGTTCAAGGCTGATCTGTAATGTAACTTCATTTACCTGCCTCTGCAACATATCCTTCATATCTTCGGCTGACAAAAACATCTTGCAATCTCAGTTTTAATATTAACAGTTGACTGAGCATCAATAACCATTTGCAGACTTCCAAACTTCTACCATCCTTTACATGTAGAAATGTTTCCTATTTTCATTACTGAAAATTCTGGCCCCAATTTATTGATCATGCCCTAGGCTCCCTCATGAGCAGAAATAGTTTCTCCCAACCTGCTCCATCCTTTTCTCTTAATTGTCTGAATATTTTTATCAAGTCACTCCTAACTTTCTAAATTCCAGGCTAAATCTCTCCTCATGGATTAACCTTTGGAGTCCAGGTATCACCCTGCTACATCTACCTGCACTCCCTCCAAAGCCAATATCCTTTTGAAGATGTGGCTCCCAGAAGTGCTGTCAGTGCTCCAGCTGTGGTCCAACTGCAGCCTTGTGACGCTGAAGAGTGACTTCAATCCCCTTGTATTCTATTTCTAATAAATATAGAGTCACACCTACAATAGGGCAGCATTGTTGCCTCACAGAACGATGGGTCAATCTTTGATTGTGGCTTTGGGTGACTGTGCGTGGAGTTTACACGTTCTGTCCATGTCTGCATGGATTTCCTCCAGGTACTCTAGTTTCCTCTCACACTTTAAAGATGTGCAGGTTATTTGAGTTGGCCATGCTAAATTACCCCTAGTGTGTAGGTTAGGTGGATTAACCATGCTAAATTACCCCTAGTGTGTAGGTTAGGTGGATTAGCCACGCTAAATTGCCCCTAGTGTGTAGGTTAGGTGGATTAGCCATGCTAAATTGCCCCTAGTGTGTAGGTTAGGTGGATTAGCTATGGTGGATGTGCTGGGTTGCGGGGAGGGGCAGGGGCTGGGATGATCTTTTGGAGGGTCACTGCAGACTTGATGGGCTGAATGGTCTCCTACTGCACTGTAGAGATTCTATGATTCTATTCCACGATTCTACTGGTAAAGATTGGAATAGTAGGAGCTGAGATGAAGGTGAGAGAATCTGTTTTAGAACAGTTTTGCTAAAGTTTACATGGAATTATTGTTGTGGTATTGATACTCATTTGAAGGTCATAATGGATTGCTGAAAAGGCACAAAACTGGACATCGGCATTTCCTCAGAAACTTCGACAGTATTAGGGTTCAAAATATAATTTTATTATTGGAATGGGGAGGCATATGGTTATTATTAGAGCGAGGGCAATCTCAATTGGTATTCCAGAATACTCCAACTGACCCTGTAAAGATTTACAGAGCAAAAGAGTCAAAGGTCACCAGAATAATTACAGAAAGAACATGACTGAGGAATTTTAATTGCTTGGACACTGAACACTTTATCAGAATCAGCTAAATTTTAAGAAGAGCATCGTATTGACGACATGTTAGTTTATTGACCGGAACAGATTGCTGTTTTGAAATGAATCCAGCAATGTTGTCCACTGGTTAAGCACAGGAAAAAATATGTTAATGTTTCTCCTGAAGCGAGCCCTGTCCTCCACATGGAACGTCAATGCTCACGGTAACAGCAAGGAGAGGATGAAACCACAATATCCTAAATTACCGTAATCTGAACTAATGTTATCCTGAACTGAAAAAATAGGCCTGATTCTACTGACAGGGTTCAACAGGCCTCTGATTAACTAACTGGCTTCAATTGGTTTGTGGGCCTCAAGTAGCCAAAAACAAGGCCTCAGTTGGAATGTAAGGCAGAATTTTACAATCCTCCTGGCAGAATCTTCCGATCCCGCCAAAATCAATGAATTAATGTTCGGGATTTTCCTCCAGCTCCTTTCCCACCAACCCCCCACCACCACCGCCAGCTCTCCCGCCCCCATCCACCCCTGGTGAGGCATGTTTTCCAGTGAGAGGGATGTCCTACCGTTGGCTGGTGGTGTGATCTTCTAGTTCTGTCAATGTCTACTGAGTTTTATATGCCCTACACTCTCTGCCATTGGGAATTTGCCATTGGGGGAGAGGGGCAGGGGAAAGCCATTAGCAGGATCAGACTATCTCACCAGCGGGCAGGGCTAAAGACTTTGGTCAAAGGACATTACCTTCTACAGGGCCGTAACATTCTGCCTTTAGACTTCAAAAACATTCACAGTAAAGTCCTTGCAATACCCCACTTTGCAAGCGTCATTGCTTCAAATAAACCAGTTCCTTAATTACACACAAAACAAAAACAGAAAATGCTGGAAAATCTCTGCAGGTCCGACAGCCTCTGTGAAATGTTCTGTTTTTGTTTCAGAATTCCACAAAGGCTGTCAGACCTGCTGAGATTTTCCAGCATTTTCTGTTTTTGTTTCAGATTGCAGCAGCATTTTGCTCTTATCCCGGTTCCTTAATTATGTCAGTAGCTTTCTAAACTTTGACTATGTAACACTCAACCAAGTGGGTAAGGAGTGAATCCAGATTATTCTGTGGAAACAAATACAAATTTTTTTTTTACATTTTCAACTAGTGAAGATTTACAAATAGAAGAACCATCTGATTGATGGCAACTGATCCAGCAAGGGGAGAAAGTAGATGCTAGGGTTCCTACCCAATGGCAATACCAGTATTCTACTGATATCACAATGGGAATTTGTAAGGTCCATAGTTTGCTTACACCCAATAACCTCAGAAAATGTGTGGTATATGATACGGTCGTGGCATGGAGAAGGTTGCAATCAAGCTGAGCTGGATCCTGTCCACAGCTGACGTCCACACAAATGAAACATTAAAACAAGAGTCAGTGGATGTAATTGAAAGCAGGAACCCCAGGGTTTATTCTTCTACCAACCCATGGACAATTTCAGCACATCCCTTGATACCCGTGATCACTTGCCTAAGCACAGGCCAGTGATAATAACTACTTGCCTGTGGGGTTCAGTTCTACACTGAGTGAGATCAGCTAAGTTAGCAGAGACCAGAGATGGAGGCTGACTTTTCTACTTGTGGGGTTCAGTTTTACACTTGGCACATCAGCTGAATGAGCACAGGCCAGACATTGAAGCTGTGGTTTCTGCCAGCTCTGTATGGCCAAATTTTCCGAGTTTTTCTTTCTGAGTTTCTCAAGCAACAGCTTGCAGAATGTTCCATGTAAACAGGATGTTGAGCTGCCTGATCTTCTGTGCCTACCTGTAACTGTGTAGATACAGGTAATAATCAGCAAGGCTATTACTGCGACATAGATGTTCCATCCAAGAGCTTGTTGGATGAAGACTGCTCCAGAGAACATGTCCACCTACCAAGAAATCAGATAAAAGTCTATTAAGAAAGATCACCAACAGTGAAATCTAACTGAAGAGGAGGTCCAATCATCAGAAATTAATAAGGGCAAAATGGCCACTTAGGGTGTTTAAAATTTCCCATGAGGACCATTAAAGAGGGTGCCTGGCCACAAAATATCCTTTATGGGTGGAGTTTGCCATCAGGGATCAATACAGAAGATATTTCACAATATGAATATCTTTTAAGGGGCAAGTCTCACTTTTAACGAAACAGTCAAAGGAAAGTTGAATGAAGTGATGACTATGAGGAGATACTCACCGAGATCTTGGTAAATATATATAGAAAGAGAGAGATGAGGGAGAGGTAGAGTCTGATTCGGTTTCCTCCAAACCTTTTCATTAGGTACTGGGGCATTGTGATGACCTAGGAAAGGACATAGAAGTCAATTAATGGGCAAATATTTTCATCCACAAGTTCCCCCTTGCTGAAGCCAGTTAGGCCAATATTTCTTTACAAAAATCTGACAGATCAAAATGGTTCCTGAAGACAATAATTGCAATTGATGGCCACATGATGTTTGGAACTCTAGAAGCCATTTTGACTTTGGCTGATAGCATACAATGGATACTGTTGATTGAAGTCAATGGAAATAAAATTTACCGGAGATTATTCATTTTGCTATTATCCATTTTACACAATTCATCGCTCATTTTACTCTATTATCCAAACTCATTATTACTCCCACTTGTGGCATCCAAGGTTGATCCAACTGCAGAGCACTGAATGCCACATTGTGTTGGATAATGTATTCTTCTATCACTGGGACTCCCATGTTTGAATCTAGCTGCAGGATACTGTACCCCACAGTGTATTGGATAAGCCCACTCATCATCTGGAACTTGTATGATATAAATACCAGAGCAGGTCAATGGGAATGGAATCTCATACTCACCCCAGCTGTCAGATAGACTGGGACAAAGAGCCAACCCAGGAGTAACACAATAAACAGGGCCTGTGGGATGCAAATCTCAAAGTTAAACAGGGCAAATTGTTTCTCCATTCATTACTCTGAGACCCTGCTGAGGATATGAGGCAGGGCCAAGGTTGAAATGGGCATAAGAGATGATGAGGTATGTCAGGAGTGAAAGTAGTCAGATGATAATGTTGAGTTTTTAAAAGTTCCAACATTGCAAAATGAAAGGAAGAGCGAGGAAAGTGATGTTTCCAGGGAAAGAATGATTTAGAGTAGGAAACAAAACAATGAGTGGGGTTTTATGGCCTTGCTTGACCTGAGACCTGAAAATCCCATCCGAGGTCAACCATCATTTCCATTGTCCGCCCCTCGCCCACTCCGATTTATTGGTGGGTGGGCTGGCAGAATTCCGGTGAATGGGTCTTGACTTCAACAACATGAAGATTCAGGGAGGTGAGAATGGTTTTGAATGTTATGAGGACAAAAGGTCAATTTCAGAGGTGCATTAACAACAGGAATATAGATAAGATAGGGAAAGAATGGCTGACAGTGCAAGGGATTCTGAACACTAGAAGTGAGAGAGGTACAAAATGACAAACTTTAATCAAATTTCATCAAACAATGGATATGTTTGGACATGGGAAATACGTCTCTGATTCCTGTGTCCAGAATCAGTAAGTATCAGTAATACTGAGATCTCTGGGACACTAGAGACAAATGGTACAACTTTGGAATTCAAAGATTGCAGTGTGCCTAATGTAGATTTAGAAACTGTAACATGCCCAGTCACTGAGGTATGCAAGCAGTTATATGTCAGAAACCTAGGCTTGGGACCATTAAAGTATTTGATTACTGGTAGACTGAAGAAAGTAATATTCAGTTTCCATGGAGCCTGGAAACAGTGATGATGTGCAGTGATGTTATCCAAGGGTCAGTTTCGGGTTTAAAATTAATTTCAACTTTTATAATTGATCTAGACTCCGGTGCAGGCAACAGCATTATAAAATATGTTGATAATGTGAAACTTGATGATACTTACAGCATTCAGGGTGGCCCGGACTAAATGGTGAAATGAACAGAAGTGTAGCAGCTGGAGTTTAATACGGAGAAGTATGAAGTGATTGCACTTGGGAGTACTAATTTGGAAAGACCGTATACTATAAATGTTATGATTTTGAAGAGTGCAAATGAACAGTGTGGACTTGTCTCCATAAATACAAATTTTTAAAGGTAGTAGAGCAAGGTAATAAGTTGGTTTAAAAAAGCTTAGGGGTTAATGAGGATTATAAATGCAATATTGTGTCCCCCACTAGGGAAATACACATCTTGGTATGTCAAGCTGTAGTGATGATATAAGGGAGGGCCAGCTTGGGAAAAATTCGGAATCCCTAATACACACTGATCAGGATTCATAAAATGCTACAAAAGGTTAACATACTTATTTCACCACACTTACGTTCCACTCAAAGCCACCAACAGCCAAACCGTTTGCTGCCCCTGTGCCTGCCAAACCTACAAAGTGTCCGCTTCCGATGTTACTGGCAAAGAGTGAGGCTCCAACCTGGAGGGGGATTTGAGAAAGAGACCTAGTGAGTTTTAAGAAAAAAAACTACCATCTGCTGCATGTGTGGAGTCTTGGAAATCAAATAGCTATAAAAGGTTTCTAGAACACTGGACTTCAAAATAAGTTATAAACTGAACTTCCAGCTCCAAAACCTCAATCTATTCAACCTCCATCTAACTGAAGCCTAGTTGAGAATTATTACATAGTCTTAAAAGTTACTTACTGTTGCTTATGATCTTTAACCAGAAAGTTTAATTCTCATTATGCTTTTAGATCGATTAATCAATCACAATCATAAGTATTTTTGCACATTCAACCTGTAGCTCACCATCCAATCCAGTTATGGATTAAAGTTGATTTTGATTTCCTTAAGATTTCACGTTTATATCATTGTAGTTTTCTACATTTTAAGAGGCTGACAAATAAATTAAATCAATAAAATGAACATTACTCACTGTGTACCATTGCATGTTCCTCCCAGCCAAGAAATACCCACCAACAGTCGCACGATTGGTCCTACACATGGACTAAAAAAAGCACAATACACATTAATGAGATTTCATTAATGCCGTATGTAGCAGTGATTGGCAGATAATCTTTACTGTTTCTACTTTGGACGGACAAAGCAGCATTTAATAGTGAGCAGATTTTGCAACTGATGGACTTGTGGGGGAGGGATTCTTAACACATTGAGTCCTTTGAAAATTGTGTATCGCAAGAGTAGGAAGAGGAATTAGGAGATGGATAAACATTGTAGCAAACAGATCTGTACTTCACTCCGTGCTTTCCAGGCATTCTCAGATGAGCCAACATCAAGCCAGAAGAGGCTGAGATGTCACAAGTCCTTTTGTAAATCACATGATCCTTTCACAGAATCTTGATTGACAAATCATTTCCATGAATGGCTCCTTCTAATTTCTGCTCCTTTCATACCCTCTCACCCTGTCATCCGAAATAAATTAGCGGTCCTGCATTGTTAAGACCTTCCAGATGATCTTCTGACCTGCCCCATAAATAAAAGGTTGGCCAAACACAGCATCTACTGATATATTCACCAGATGAAGGGTACATATTTCATATCAGTTGGCAGGCATTGTGGTCAGCTTCCTTAGCTGGTGCTTTTTCTTGGTTCAGGCCCTGTAGCAAGAGCCTGTGAGGTGAGTGACCACCTAATGTCAGCAAGAGGATCAAAGTGCCTCTCAAATTGAATGAGTATGGTCACCCATTACCCTATTTTAAGCTGCAGCACATTTATTAACGGCCTCCATTCCTTGCCTGTTTTCTAGGTCGTGTGATTTCTTAGGTGGCAGGAAATGGGGGGAAACTCAGACTGCTGTAGATGTGCTGTTATATCAGGAGAGAGGGCAACATAATCCTATGCCAGGTCTAACCTGTCCTTTCGCCTTGACTTACTACCCTGTGCATAAACGCCCTCATGATACCCATAGGGGAAGCAAATAATCCACACCAATGTTTCAGAGCTCCTTTGAGCGTGGATATGTGTTTGAGGCCGGGAAAGTAGCAATATGGTACCCAGTGGGCAGCATGGTAGCACAGTGGTTAGCATTGCTACTTCACAGTGCCTGGGACCCAGGTTTGATTCCCAGGTTGGGTCACTGTCTGTGTGGAGTTTGCACATTCTCACTGTCTGTGTGGGGTTTGCACATTGTCTGCATGGGTTTCCTCCGGGTGCTTGGGTTTTCCCCCAACAGCCTGAGAGACGTGCTGGTTAGGTGGATTGACCTGAACAGACATCGGACTGTGGCGACTAGGGGAATTTCACAGTAGCTTCATTGTAGTGTTAATGTAAGCCTCATGTGCGACTAATAAATACATAAATTTTTAAAAGGGAAACCAGTTAATCTGGATAATCATAGGCCAGTTAGCTCGACCCCTTTTGATAAGGAAAGTCTTTAGCAACTTTAATTAAGATGAAATTACTGTTATATCTGGAGTGATGGAGTAAAATGAAAAGTGAATAAAAATAGGCTGCAAGGATTTCAAAATGGGTAAATATACTCTATAGACCTCAGGATTCTTTGATAAGGTGACAGGTGAGGTACAAAGAACAAAGAACAACGAACAACCCAGCACGGGAAACAGGCCCTTCGGCCCAACGAGCCCGTGCCGCCGCGTCTTCCTACACCTACCCTACCCTGCGTGTATGCGAGTGGAACCCCTAATGTAGCCAGATTCAGGGGAGAATAGTGTCAATTTGGTACACCAATCAGCCTAAGAGCACATCTTTGGGGTGTGGGAGGAAACCGGAGCGCCCGGAGGAAACCTACGCAACCACAGGGAGAATGCGCAAACTCCCACAGACACAGGCCCAAATCCATGTATCTGCACAGCTAGCAGTGAGCTAGCACTGAGCTGTTGTGGCGCCCGTCTGCTGGTCCAGGATTGAGCACACACAACGACACGAAGTACTAGGCCACTCCCAGAACCTCCAAGAGCAGCCCACGCACGACCCACCGTGTGCATGCCCCTCGTTTGACAACAAGGTGGACCGACACCTGTGGAATAAAAAGACAAAACATTAACATGTAATACTACATTTCCGGTGTCGTCCCGAGGCTCTGACCCCATTTAATACCCTCTACTATAACCCTCCATCCTTGTTTCGCTCATGTGTTTATCTAAGTAAACCTTAAACAAGTCCAACGTGCCTGCCTCCACCACCCTACTCGATAGCGCGTTCCATACCCCCACGACCCTCTGCGTGAAAAACCTTCCTCTCACATCCAAATTATACTGCTCCCCCCTCACCCTTAGATCGTGACCTCTTGTAATTGTCCCCAATCTAGGGAAAAGCCTACCACTGTTGACTCTATCTATTCCCTTCAGTATTTTATACACCTCTATCATATCCCTCCTTAATCTCCGTCTTTCTAAGGAGAAGAGCCCCAGTTTCTCCAACCTTTCCTCGTAATTCAGTCCTTCCATGCCAGGCAACATCCTGGTAAACCTCCTCTGCACCCTCTCCAGGGTCTCCACGTCCTTCCGGTAGTAAGGTGACCAGAACTGGACGCAGTACTCCAAACGCGGTCTAACCAACGTTCTGTACAACTGAAGCATTAGACGGCAGCTCTTATACTCTATACCCCTTCCTATAAAGGCTAGCATTCCATAAGCTTTCTTCACAACCTTCTCTACTTGTGTTGACACCTTCAGAGACTTGTGCACCTGCACTCCCAGGTCCCTCTGTATTTCTATACTCTAGGTAGATAGGGAAATGCAGCATGTGTTGGGTGTGCAGAATTTAGAAAAGCTATTAACAAGATGCCACATGAGAGATTCCAGTATGGGAGCAGAGGGAGGATACCAAATGAGATAACATATGTTTAGGAGGTAAAAAAACAGAAAGCAGGGGTTAACAGCAGTTTATCAGAGTGGTTGGGAGTGGATTGCAATGACCCACAATTTCCTGTTCTGAAGCTGCTTCTGCTCACTGATGATTTGGACATATAACCAGCTGGTGTTGAAATTTAATACCAAAATAGGAAGTATAATTAATTATTCAGAAGAATTGGGAAAAGGGAGGGGGTGATGATGTTGTAAGGCCTAAAGAAAATGACACATGCATTTTAATGCAAAGAGGGGTAAGGTGAAGCATTTGACCAAATCACAGCTGAAAATAGACATTGGGCGGGATTCTCTGGCACACTCCTCCACCCCCGCCCCCGTATTTCTTGGCAGCAGGAGGTAACCTGTTATTGGTAAGTGGACGGATCTTCTGGTCCTACCAGTGTCAATGGGATTTCCTGTTGAATCTGCCCCATGCTATGTTTTACACAGCTCAGATGTCAGTGGCAGCAGTGCGCTATTGCTAGCATCGGAAGCTCCCGCCAACTAGAAGGATCAGAACATCCTGCCTTCTGTGTGCGGAACTCGGCTATCATGAGGACGGCCTCAACCGGGATCTTGGGTTCATGTCGCACTATCTGTAACCCCCATGACTTGCCTGGGCTTGTAAAATCTCACTTACTGTCCTGTCTGGAGACAATACACATCTCTTTAATCTGTGCCTAATGCTATCTCAACTCACATTGTCTGCATCTTTAAGACCTGAATAGCAGGTTAGCTGTAAAGACTTGCATTCTAATCAGTATTCTGCAAACTGTGTGTGACTTTATATGTCCTTCTCTGATCAGAACCTTCCACAAACCTGACGAAGGAACACCGTTTCCGAAAGCTTGTGAGATTACTATCAAATAAACTGGTTGGACTTTAACCTGACGTTGTGAGACTTCTTGCTCTGGAGTCAGCCAGACCAGGTAAGAACATAGAACATAGAACCCTACAGCACAAACAGGCCCTTCGGCCCACGAGTTGCGCTGAAGTAAGGATGGCAGATTTCCTCTTTAAAGGACATTAGTGAACCAGATGGGACATTAGTGAACCAGATGGGTTACAGATTTATTAATTAAACTTAAATTTCACCTGCAGCTGGGCTGGAATTTGAAACCATGGCCGCGATTCTCCTGAAAGTGCTGTTCTAGATGCCAACTGTTTCGTTAGTTCAACTTCTCACCTGAATCTCCCCACTCTGTGCACCGCAGAGATCCCTCATGAATCTCAATAAAAATCCAGGGGGGTGAGGCCTATTCATGCCAGACCCTGCACATGCACAGTGGCCCCGATCTGTCAGTCTTCCCATTTGCTGGCCAGCTCAATCGCTCGCTAGCCCAGGACCCCCGCAGTTCTGCTCCTCCAGCCCATCTCACGGCCTGATTGCAAACCCCACAACCATTCCCAGGCCAGCCCTGAGCCCCCATGCTCCAGAGCGCCCAACCCCCCACAACAGTGGCAATCCTGACCCACCCTCACCTGGCAGATTCCACCCCCCCCCCACCGACCAAATAACCCCCTTCGGGGTCAGACCTCAGGCCCCTCCTCAGGAGTTAGGCCTCCCACCCCGGTAGACCCCCCCACAGGCTGCCCCAGTCGCTGCCCTCCCTTCATTCCAGGCTGATTGCCATGCAGAGTGGCAGCAGGTTCCCCCCACTCCTTCCAATCATCTCTAGGTCCTACTCATAATAGGTCCCAGCCCTGTGGCACTGCCTAATGCCCACTGGACAGTGCAAGGGTGTCCCCTGGGCATGGGCACTTTGCCCCTTGGGCAGTGCTGGGGGCATAAGCTGGCACTGCCAGGGTGTCCATGCCCAGGGAGCACCACGTCCCTTCCGCCCGACCCTCTGGGGAGGCCCCGATTGTCTCCCCTTTCATTGTGGCAGGGTCTACCGCTAGTTCCCCGAATGTGGGAAGCTACTCTTAACCCCGTCTCTGGCGAGGCGGGAGGTTCAATCGGACTGGTAAGTTCCTGATAATCACGTGCAAAACATATTAAAAAAAGATTCAAATGACTTAACTCTCTTCCTCCTGTTTCCAGCAAGGTTTGGTCTCTAACTGTTCTCCGGCTCTGGGAGAAGCGCGTGTGTTCCTGGCGCATGTGCAAATCCCGGAAAAAGGCCGATGACGCGATTCTCCCGACTGGACGCACCAGAAAAGTTGCGGGTTGCAATTGGAGAATCAGGCCCCATGCCTCCAGAACATTACCCTGGATTACTTGTCCAGTGACATTAGCATTACCCCACCATGCTATGAAACTTTGCATTGTAATTCACAGGACATTAAAACAACCATCTTAAGTTGATGGGGTTGCAACATTTTAGCTCCTTTCACAAGAATTATAGAATATAAGGACCAGGGCAGCTCGGTTGCACAGTGGTTAGCTCTTCTGCCTCCTCAGCGCCAGAGACCCAATATAATAGCAATATAGTACCAGTGGGCAGCATGATGGCACAGCTGCATCACAGTGCCAGGAACATGGGTTCGATCCTCGGCTTGGGTCACTGTCTGTGTGGAGTTTACACGTTCTCCCCATGTATGCATGGGTTTCCTCCCAAAGTCTGAAAGACATGGGGCATTGACCCGAACAGACATCCAAATATGGTGACTAGGGGAATTTCACAGTAACTTCATTGCAGTGTTACTTGTGACTAATAAATACATTCGATTCTTGGCCTCAGGTCACTGTGCGGAGTCTGCATGCTTTTTCTGGGTCTGCGTGGGTTTTTTCTGGGTGCTCCGGTTTCCTTCCACAGTCTGAAAGCCATGCTGGTTAGATGCATTGGCCATGCTAAATTCTCCATCAGTGTACCCGAAGTGCGGTGACTAGGGGATTTTCACAGAAATGTCACTGCAGTGTTAACGTAAGCCTACCTGTGACACTAATATAAAACTTTAGACTTAGGAGACAATACTGATCCTAAATAATAAGACCTCTGCTAGAGTATTGTGTGTGATGTGGAGCTCCACATTACAAGAAGAATATTGAGGCTGTAGAAAGATAATGACATTGATTCACTAGAATGGTGTCCGCCATGAAGAAATACATTTAAGTGGAAAACCTGATCCTGAATTTTAATCAGCGGGGCTGGGTAGGATTTGATTTACGTTCCCATGTTATGCGCCAATGAATTTTATTCTTGATTGAAATCATTGGGATGAGGTGGGCAAGAAATGTAGGTTCCAGGACAGTTTGTCCATCTGTAGTCCTTGGCAGAAAGCACAACTTTTAATCAATCTAAATCTGTTGTATCAGGGCATCTGAGAAGTACTATGAGGACACAATGCCCACTTTATGGGCAATGTGGGCAGCCTGCATTTGAATTAAGGTCATCATAAAGACAGCAAAGAAGCCAGATCCAGGTCCACTAGAATATCACCATTAGTTTCCAGGTAGCTGTATTTTTTAAAAACCTTTCCTATATTTAAGTCTTACATATCCTCTCTCTGTTCTAATGTTAGCCCCCTGGCAATATGAAAGCATTCTGGAAGAAGGAATCAGATACTTCCATTTACTTAACCTTCTAATAGCCCTGTGCAGATCACATGAACACACATTGCTGGCTTCTTTCCAAAATGATGATCGGTTCCAGTCAGTGAACTAGCAGAGTAAACAAGGTCTTTCATGCAATGTTCCTCTTTAATTTTTTGCTTACACTGTCAATTGTGCTAAATGACTATGCAATTAAAATTCCTCAGTGATTTTCCCTTGTAATTATGTGTAAGGCCTTTGACATCTTCCGCTCTGTAAACTTCCAAAGGGTCAGAAAAAATATTCTGAAATGTAGTTTGAGAGATCAATGACCTTACTCTTAAATTAACCATGTCCGTCCCCGTTCAGTAAGGAATTTGATTGTTGACCCTTACACTGCATGCAGGTTTCTGGAAACTTCTGGAGGAATCAGTTTTCTTCCCTTTCAGTTGAACAATTGTGTTTTTGAAGTAAATATTAATATGACACTCATAATTTCACATAAGCATTAAGAGAACATTTAGTCCCACCTGGTTCCCTTGTAGAGTCATAGGGTGGGAATTTTTCCATCACTTCGCCAGGACTACAGGAATCGTAGCGGGTGGGACACGGACTATGCAAATATCCGTTGACCTGGGATGGAAATTTCTGGCCTCAGGGTGAGTGCAGCCGGAAAATCCCACCCACAGGATCATAGAGTCACACAGATATACAGCATGAAGCAGGCCCTTTGGCCCAACTCATCCATGCCGATCAGGTTTCCTAAACTGAACTAGTCCCATTTGCTTGCGTTTAGCCCACATCCCTCTAGACCTTTCCCATCCATGTACCTGCCCAAATGTCTTTTCAATGTTGTAATTGCACCCGCCTCTACCACCTCCTCTGGCAGTTCATTACATACACCCACCACCTTCTGTGTGAAAAAGCTGCCGCTTTTAAATATTTCTCCACTCATCTTAAAATGATGCCCTCTAGTTTTGGACTTGCCTTTCCAGGGGAAAAGATCTTGGCTATTCACCTTATCTATGCCCTTCATGACTTTATAAATCTCAATAAGGTCACCCTTCATCCTCCTACGCTACAGGGAAAAAAAGTCCAGCCTATTCAGCCTCTCCTTATAATTCAAACCTTCCAGTCCTGGTAACATCCTTGTAAATCTTTTTTTGTAGTTATTGAAGAGGATCTTTTCCTCTACTTTGCTGTGAATGTAAATTACTTAGTCCAGGTTTCAATCTAGGCTAATACTCCATGTATGATTAAGGGATTGTTGGAGGTACTCTCTGTTCCTTTCAAGATTCAAATAAGGCCCTGTTTTCAGGATTTACACTGCAGTTTAGCATTAATGTGAAATGGAAATTTGCATGTAAATTTAATAAATGTAAGCATAAAAAAAGTTGAAGTTTATTTATTAGTCACAAGTAGGCTTACATTAACACTTCAATGAAGTTACTGTGAAATTCCCCTAGTCGTCACAGTCTGGCTCCTACTTAGGTCAATGCACATCTTTCAGACTGTGGGGGGAAACCAGAGCACCCCGAGGAAAGCTATGCAGACACGGGGAGAACGTGCAAACTCCACACAGACAGCGATCCAAGCCAGGAATCAAACCCAGGCAAGGCAGCAGTGCGAACCACTGTGCCACTGCGCTGCCTACCATGTAGCTTGAAGTGTTTTGCAGAAACCTTCCCAAATCACCCCCGCCATTTTCTCTCCTCTTGGGGGTGCTGATGTTATAGCGGTAGATTTCAATGATTTGGCTGGCATATGGTGGATCACTCAATTAGCCATTTTTCACAGGCGATTCAATGAGCTTCATGTTTTTGCTACCGAGGTGAGTATTTTGAATCCGAAAATTCCCCAACTTGGCAGACCTGCCTTAAATTTTTACTCCAAGGAGGTTGGCATAAGATAGCATTGGATCCGCCAAGCCTGGAAACAGATTGTAGGCAGCCATGGAGAAGGTGAATGTCAAGAGAGCCTGGTTAGAAGGCTCCCTCAGTTCTCTGGGACCTCAGTCCAGTTGTATAAAAGGTTATAAGGCCCTTTAATCCTCATCCCTCACAACACCTAACCACACGCATCTACCATGCCCCTTTCTACTTCCATATCTACTCATGCCGCCTCCATGCCCACCTCGCCACCTCATACCTCCATACACCTCTATAGGAAATCACCCAGTGTTCACTCTGGGCAGATCTCAGGAGCTATGTGGAAGTAAATAAATATAAGCTTCTAACAATCGTACGCACCTCTCACTCAGAACACTTGCTACTGAGAAAAACACACCCATTCATAAACTCCATTTAAAGTGTTTATAACAAGTGTTCAATCTGTTCTATAAAAAAGTTGTCCACTTACCACATCCAAGACAGATAGTCATTTACTAGCATCCCAAAACTTTCATTAGTGCATTTGTAATTTTTGAAACTCAACCAAGCATTCATAAATACCTCAGCTGTGCTATCAAGAAATGGTTGAATCCTTCAAAGATTATGGGCCTTGACAAAATCCAGTTGTAGTACTGAAGACTTATGCTCCAAAACTGGCAGTACTACTGGCTGAGGTGTTGCTCAGTGGATTGTGGAAAATTGTTAAGGTATGTCCTGTACGCAAAATTGAGGACAAATCAAATCAACTCATTACTGCCCATTAGTCTACTCCTCATTATCAACAAAGTGATGGAAACACCTTCAGTGCTTATCTAGTGGAACTTAGCATAAACCTGCTTAGTGATATTCAGTTTGAATTTCTGAGGGTCACTCAGCTGTTGACCTCACTACAACCTTGTTCCAATCGTGGATCAACGTACTGATTTCCAGAATAGAAGTGAGAGTGACTGCCCTTGATATTAAGGCAGTGTATAACCAGTGTGGCATTAAAAAACCCTAGCAAAATGAAAATCAATGGGAATTAGGAGGGAAGACTCCCCTGGTGAGAGTCATTGGTAGCACAAAAGAAAATGGCTCCAGTGGTTGGAGGCCAATCAGCTTAGCCTCAAGACATTGCTGCAGGAGCTCGCCAGGGCTGTGTCCGGGGCTCAACCATATTCAGCTTTGTTTTTCCGGTCATTCTCGGGATATTGGTATTGAAAGGCCAGCATTTGTTGCATTTCGTAATTGCTCTTGAGGAGGTCATCAAGGACCTTCCTTCCACCATAAGCTCAGATATGGGGATGTTTTGATGATTACCGAGCATTCAGTCCCATTCTCCATGACTGATCAGATTCTGGAGCAGTATCTGAATGTATGCATGACTGGGACAGCAATTAGACTTGGGCTAATTGATAGCAACTAACATCTTTGCCACACAACTGCCAGGCAATGATCATCTCCAACAGGAGAGAATCTTAACATCTCCTCTTGACATTCACTGGCATTACCATTGCTCAATCCTCACCATCAACATTCATTGACCAGAAGCTGGACTGGAGCAGCCATATAAATGCTGTGGCTCCAAGACCAGGGTCAGAAGCTGGCAAGTCAGTAATAAGTTATACACCTCTTGGCTCCTCAGAGCCTGTCCACAATCTATAAGACACAAATCAGGAGTGTCAAGCATACGTAACCCAGGATGGAGCAATAGAACTATTGTGTAGATTGGTGCTACCACACCCTATATAGATCAGAGAGTCCCTACTCTAAATGAAGCATTGTAACTATACCCCAAAATAGGCATTGGGACTGTACCCAAGTCTGGATTCAGTACTCGGTAGGAGGCGGTATATGGAGCAATGAATATGCACCCAGTGTGAGCAGTGGGTTTAGACTTAGTACTGGGCTTTGTAACTGAACTCTGTTTTGGGTCAGTGGGACTGTACCACAAGTTGGAGCAATCTGACTATATTCACTATGGGTCAATAAATCTGTACCCTAGTAAAGAGCAATGTGACTAAATCCCATATATCCCTACAAGGAGGAATGTATATGTACCCCTGTACCCAGTACAATGATACCCAGTATGGGACAGTGAGTCCGTACTCCAGAATGAAGAAGTTGAGTCTTTATCCAGAATGGGGCAATACAACTTTATTCAGTATGGAGCAGTAAGTCTGTATCCCAGCACTGGAGGTAGCAACTCCACTCAGCATGGGGCAGTAAGTCTCAACCCATTATGGGGCAGCAAGACCGTAGCTACTGATGAACAGCATCACACTATATAGAATCCCTACAGTGCAGGAGGCCATTCAGCCCATTGAGCCTGTACCGACAACAATCCCATCCTGGTCCTATCTCTGTGACCACATGGATCCACTGTGCTTCTCCTCCTGACACTAAGGGGCAATTTATCATGGCCAATCAACCTAACCTGCACATGTTTGAACTGTGGGAGGAAGCCGGAGCACCTCGAGGAAACTCACACAGATACTTGAAGAACATGCAAACTCCACACAGACAGTGACTCGAGGCCAGAATTGAACCCAGGTCCCTGGTACTGTGAGACAGTGCTAGCCACTGTGTCACCACGTTGCCCCACGATCAGGACAGTACGAAACAGAAATGGGGATAATACGCCATTCCAATAAAAGCATTTCAATATAATATGACTGATTCGGGTAAATGAAGTAACTGTGTTCAAAAAGAATCACAGTCATAGAATTGTCACAGTGCAGAAGGAGGCCATTGGGCCCATCATGTCTGCACCAGCTCTCTGAACATAACACCAATAACATGAGGGAATGAACACTTACCCATAGTCCTACACCGATAACCAAAATAAAGTACAAGGCAATCACACTGATGTCTGCAGCATTGTTGATGGCCACAATTTGGGATGGAGACGTGGCTGATGTTGGAGTTGCAGATGCCTTCATGTCTGCTTGGTATGATGAGAGAGGGAATAACTAGTGTGAAAGAGGCTAAGATAGCATCTGAGTATGAGGGACTTGCCTATTAATATGGGACAGGTAAGTAATGATTGAACTAATCATGTTTAATAGGTTACTGAGTGCTGACACCATGACCCACTTAGGAGTCTTTTCAACAATTAATTTAGCAATGGATTCTACCAAATAATATTAATTGATAAATATGGTTCCTGTGCGGTACTGAGATTCACGGATCAGAACGAGCCCACATCCTTGGTGACTAAGATGATATCATGTGATATGATATTAAGTGCAATATATATCTTCACTAAGTGAGCTTGGGTAGCAGGGGTTCATAAGAACATAAGAACATAAGAAATAGGAGCAGGAGTAGGCCATCTAGCCCTTTGAGCCTGCCCCGCCATTCAATAAGATCATGGCTGATCTGTCGTGTCTCAGTTCCACATTCCCGCCCTCTCCCCATAACCCTTAATCCCCTCTCTTATCAAAAACCCATCAACCTGCATCTTAAAAATATTTAGCGAGGCAGCCTCCACCACTTCAACGGGCAGAGAATTCCAGAGATTCACCACCCTTTGAGTGAAGAAGTTCCTCCTCAACTCCGTTCTAAACCGCCCCCCCCTTTATCTTGAGGCTGTGCCCCCTAGTCCTACTGTCCTTTCTGAGCGGGAAGAGTCTCTCCACCTCTATCCTATCCATCCCATTCTAATGTGTTCACTTATTTCTGTATGCTAGGTACCCGGACATATAGAACAGCATATTTTCCCCAGCTATTGGAAAATAAAGAGTCAGAGGATCTCTCTTGGGGAGTAATCATCTACATTCTATAAGTTCTCCAGAATGTGGTAATCTAAGGATCCCCTCCAACAGGACTTCATGTAATACAAAATCCCAAAACCCGCAGACACAAATATTGCAAATAGACAGTCCAAACCTTAATGCATGGAGGCAAGCTATGCTGTTGGGGACGATCTTCAAAGAATGCCAGTATCAAAACCAAACCAAATCTATATAAGGACACCAGGACGTGATCACAATAACAGCGCAAGATGGTTACTATCAGACAACTCAATTGAAGAAGTTGGGAGACCATCATAACAGATGACCTCAGAGAATAGCTATCATAAATCATAAAAACATAAGAACTAGGAGCAGGAGTAGCACACCTGGCCCCTTGAGCCTGCTCCGCTATTCAATAGTATCATGGCTGATCTTTTCATGGACTCAGCTTCATTTACCCGCCTGCTCACCATAACCCTGAATTCCTTTACTACTCAAAAATTGATATATCTTTGTCTTAAAAACATTCAATGAGGTAGCCTCAACTGCTTCACAAAGCAGAGAATTCTTTAGATTCACAACCCTTTGGGTGAAGAAGTTCTTCCTCAACTCAGCCCTAAATCTGCTCCCCCCTATCTTGAGGCTATGTTCCCGAGTTCTAGTTTCACCTGCCAGTGGAAACAACCTAACTGCTTCTATCTTACCTATTCCCTTCATAATCTTACATGTTTCTTTAAGATCCCTCCTCATTCTTCTGAATTCCAATGAGTAGTCCCAATGAGTATATCATACAGACAACATCGCCAACAGCCAAGGAGAAATGAACTTGTTACATGTATATCAGTCTGGGGTCCAGAGATGTCTCACCTGAATGGGGTCCATTGTTATGGTTGCTGAAACAACATCAACAATGAATAGGTTTGTCTGGACCAAAGCATGGAACTGACTAAAGAGACTAAAGGGTGCTAAGCACTGACCATCCAGCAGGATGAACCTAGGAAATATATTCACCGCTCAGCAGAATATCTTTGGGAAATGTGTTTAATTATTTTTGATAAGATTTGTAGTAAAAAGACCAAGACCATAGGATCTGTCACTGCAGTCATGAAGGACGGTCAGCAATGGTCAGTCTGAGTTGTAGACCTACAACTTTCAATGTAAGTACCAACTGTATGAGGAGTTGTAAATTATCAATCAAACTGAGGTGTTGATTGTTAACTTATAACTTAAGAGCTGAGGTTTAAAGATAATTCATGAGTAACAAGTAAATCCTGAGGGGGTTTGTGTTGAATTGAGTAAACTTTGGGCAGATACGTGGAGTTTTGCCTGTGGTTTCTCGAAGTTGAAGTTAAAGGTTTATTTATTAGTCAAAAGTAAGGCTTACATTAACAATAGGATGAAATTACTGTGAAATTCCCCTAGTCGCCACATTCTGGCACCTGTTCAGGTCAATGCACCTAACCAGCACGTCTTTCAGACTGTGGGAGGGAAGTGGAGCACCCAGAGGGAACCCACACAAACAAGGGAGAACTTGCAAACTTCACACAGACAGCGACCCAAGCTAGGAATTGAACCCGGGTCCCTGGCGCTACGAGGCAGCAATACTAACCACTGTGTCACTGTGTCAGTGGAGGCATTTAATAATAAGTCATTTTTTTGTATGTTCATGGGAAGCTAAGGTTGGATCATGGAAAGATTTAAATCAGGTTAACTTGTCAAGTATTGTGAGGCATCATTTAAAACTCTTGTGTTAGGGCATTAGGAGTGTTTTAATAAACAAGCTTGTGGTTGAGCCAAAACACTGTGTCCATGTAAGTTTGTCCTTTATAAAATCCTGAAGGCAAGAACCAGCAGTAAAGGGTAAATGGGAGAATGCACCTCTTACAAAGTGTTGTTAGACATTTTAAGAAACAGGATCATGCATCAGCCATATCTCACTTTGAGTCAGAAGGTTGTGGGTTCAAGGTCCGCTTAACAATATGAGTACAACCATCAAGGCTGATAAACCAGTGCAGAACTGAGAGAGTGTTACATTGTCAGAGGTACCAACTTGCAGATGAGACATTAAACTCAGGCCCCATCTGCCCTCTCTGGGGGATCATTTCGAAGAAGAGCAGGGGAGTTGTCGCAGTGTTCTGGCCAATAATTATCCCTCAATCAATGTCACAAAAACAGATAAACTGGTCACTGACACATTTCTGAGGGAGCTTGCTGCGTGTTAATTAGTCACTGTATTTCTTGTGTTTCAAAAGTAATGCGTTGGTTGTAAAAATGCTTTGGAGCATCAAGCAGTTATGAAAGACATTTCATAAATGCAAATCTTTTTTCCTTTAGAAAGAGGGAATTGAAAGGCCATTCACAAAGAGATGGGTTGGAATTCAATGGTATAGACTGCCCAAGTTTCTGAATTGTCCAATAGATACACAACATTTAACAATGTGAAGTGAAGATGATACCATGGAAAAGGGAAGAAGGGGACAGTGTAAAGCACGTGGACATTAAATTTAAAGTTTACTTGTTAGTGTCACAAGTAGGCTGACATTAAGACTGCAATGAAATTACTGTAAATTCCCATAGTTGCCACACTCTGGCAAGGGAGTGCAATTTGGTGGGAAGACCAAAAATCTTTTCTTTGCTGCAGTGAGTTCCCCATTGACCTTCCATTGGTGTGCACCGTGATAGATTGGGAAACTCACTGGAGGCCAACGTCAAAGGGGTTTGCGCCCCACTGTTGTTTGCCTGATTCTCCACGGTGCCAACAGGAAAAAACACCGATGTTTGAGAAGGAAGCTACCAGCGTTCCTGGACTCAGAACACCACATTAGTAGTTTTGGAGTTGGGGGGCGTGGTGTCTGGAGGGTGGGTTAGGATGAGCATCTGCAGGTGGATCTTCCAGATTCAGTGTCCTGGAGGGCAGTGGAGTACATCTTCTGATCTCAGAGTGCACCCAGAAATCTGCACAAAGAGTAGTAGGAGATTCCACTATTAAGAAAATTTCTTGCAGTTGTGACAGGGAGGCTCTGAATAGTGTGTTGCCTTCCTGTTGCCAGGCTGAAGGATATCTTTAAACAAATGCAAACATTTCAGTCGAGAGGGAGAGAAAGTAAATGCTGTGGGCCAATGTTGGAACCCTTTGATGTAAAATGTATTCAAGTCCTTATAACAGGAGGTCAAGCAGTAAGACATCAAGCTGATAATTTCTGGATGCTACCTGTACAACAGACTGCCGAGATTAGTAAGAGGAAGATTATAAATGTGACGTGTAGTGAAGGGCTGGTGCAGCATGGAGGGCAGTGGAATATCTTTTGGAACGAGGGAAAGCCAAGTGACAGCCACCCTGGCACAAGCGCCATTTCGGAGGGAACAAACAAACCTCCTGAACATCTTCACAAATAGAAGTTCTGAACAAAAAACTCAAGCTAAGTTTTATACAAAACCCGATGGGTATTGATTACAATTGACGGTTGGTTAATCCCTGTAGTGAAACTTCATCGATCTGGCTCAGTTGTTTCGTTTCACAATGCACGGTGCCTCATGCTTTATATCAGTGCATACAATATATACCTCACTTTTCACAATTACCTAATGGTGCTGACACTGCTGCTTTAAATCAGATTGGCTCCACTGCACAATGTGATAGAACTGCAGAGAGTGATGTACTTTTAATTAATTAAAAAAAAACTTGTGTGGGTTGAAGCTTAAAACAAAATTTAGCATTCTGACAAGCTCTGCTGCAGCTTTTCATAGATAATCCTGATTATCAATGGGTTAATATAAAAGTTTTTGTTCAGAATAAACTCAATTACAAAATCTTCTGTCTTGTTGAATAGGAACTGAGCAGTTACTGTGACTGGAACGCTCACCGTCATCAAATTCACACCACCTATTATAAGATGATGAGGAGGATAGATAGAGTGGACGTTCAGAGACTATTTCCTAGGTTGGATGTAGCTGTTACTAGGGGCATAACTTTAAGATTCATGGTGGGAGATATAGGAGGGATGTCCGAGGTAGATTCTTTATTTAGAGAGTAATTGGGGTGTGGAATGCACTGCCTGCTGTGACAGTGGTGTCGGACACTTTAGGAACTTTCAAGCGGTTATTGGATAGGCACATGGAGCACATCAGAATGATAGGGAGTGGGGTAGCTTGATCTTGGGTTCGGACGTAGCTCGGCACAACATCGAGGGCCAAAGGGCCTGTACTGTTCTATGTTCTATCTGACAGTCTGCAAACCTTAGCCAGAATCTTACGTTGCTCAGGCGGGTGTGCTCCTCATCCAAAAGTACGTGGAAACACATGAGAAGATGTTGGGCCCGCAGCTCAAGGTTATCCCAAGGTTGTGCAACATTTTGGTTGGTGGATGTGGCCGAGAGTCGGTGCAAGCAATTTAATCCATTAAGGAGGCACTTGGATACAATTTTACGTGGCTCATCTACTTGTCTGGTTGGCTGATGTCAGCTGAAACCACGATCGAGGGCGGGATGAGATGTTTGGGCTGAAATAAAATTTACGAAGGTGTCTGGGGCAATGAGGTTTCTGTTTGACTGTGCTGCCTGGACATTATGTGCAAAGCTTTCCCTTCGCAAATTATTTTTTACAGGTCAGCAGTTCCCTGTGACAGCTCTGTAGTTACTATCGTCCTCAGGGAGCACATTAGAAATGTCAGTCTGCACTCTCCCTGTTCTCCAAACCTGCCGTATTCTCACCCACTCCAGCAGCACTGAGCATTTTCCAGCACACAATAAACGCAGGCAGCTCATTAATTGGCTGGCTAGCGTGAAATCGCGTCCTGGTGTTGACTGCAGCTGGAAACGTGCTTTGCAGTCACGTCTGGGCCCACCAACTGCGTAAGCCCGATGGCTGAAAGATTCAGGTCCGTGATGTACAAGGCACCAATTTACCATACTGGCATCTTTATAAAAATATTAACAAAAACAAGACTTTGGTTGGAAAAAAATATTGAATTTTTGACTGAACGTGCATGGCATTTTATTTCAATTTGTATAGTTTTTCTCTAATAATGACTTTACAATCTTTAGATATATGGGGTAGCCAGATTATTGAATGGTGGACAGAGAGGGGAGAGGGGCAAATTCATCGGGAGGTCCAAAAATGAGTTTGACATGAATTTTGTGCGCTAACATCCACTGGTGCCCACCATGACAGATCAGGAAACCTGCTGGTGACTGGCATGGAGCTGATTTGCATCTCACTAACAGGATGCAGATGAAAGCCCAATCGGTATTCCTTTCCCTCCCCCACAAACCCACACCCCCCCATGCCCAATTCTCAGCAATGCCAATGGGAAAACATACTGGTCCAGAACATGTCTGGAACAACATGGCAAGCAGAAGTCAGGACTTACATGTAAAATGCCTGTGATTGCCACTGGAGTGCTGGATGGAGGCCGTCAACAACCCTGGAACACCATAGCAGTGGGTGGGAAGATCAGGTGGACTTTCCAGCTTTCACCCTCAGAGTGTTCCGGGAGATCCATCTTCTTTCTCCAACATTGGAGAATCCCTACAGTGCATAATGAGACCTTTCAGCCCATCAAGTCTGCAGCAGTAACAATTCCACCCAGGCCCTAGCCCCGTAACCCCATTCATTTACCCTGCCCATCGCCCTGATACTAAGGGGCAATTTAGCACGGCCAGTCAACCTAACCCATATATCTTTGGAGGTGGGAGGAAACCGGAGCACCTGGCGGAAACTCACACAGACATGGGGAGAACATGCAAACTCCACACAGACAGTCATCCAAGGCTGGAATTGAACCCTAGTTCACAAGGGGTGCCTAGTGCTGTGGGGCAGAAGAGCTAACCACTGTGCCACCATGCTGTGACTATGGGTGCCTTTTAAATATGGCACCCAGATATGATGGCGAGTGAACGCAATAAAGCCCATCCTGCCGCAGAATACGCATTTGAACCCCTAGATGCATAATTAATAAGGTCAAGGCTGGACGATATGGCATGGTTTCCCACTGGCATCCGCAGCAGGAAGCACTCCCCATCTCCACCTCCGCTACAGGACTTAGTCCCAGATGGGAGAATTCCAGCTGGGGTACTGAGTTATGGGGGACTCATTGCACATTTGTAATGCAGAATGTTGCCTTCAAGAGTGTTCAGGAAATGGAACCTATTCCTTACATAATTAGTCAAACTTCAGCCAACTAATGAAGGGACAGATAGAATGTGAAAGTTGAGACAGGCTGCAAAATCAATGCTGAGGTTAGCTGAATTACTGAAAGGGTTGAGGACACTGGTCAGCTGATTGATGAGTTGCTCAAGATCATTCAGGATAGCAATAGACTCAGGATTTGTTCAGTCAAAGAGAAGCAGAGCCCACTGGTGATGGGGGACAACAAAGCCACTAAGAATGTTGATTATAGCAGATAGAAAGAACTGGTGGATTTGATTTTGTTTTTGTTGAATTGTTCTGGAAGGTAATTAAAGTTACATGACAGGAGAAGAATCTGGTGAGCTAACATTCATGCAGTGTTAACCCCAGGAGGCTGAAGTTAAATAATTCAAGGGAGCTGAGGTAAGCACTCAGGATATGTAATCATGGCCACATCTTCTTTTAATCAGATATTGGGATTAGAAAGTATATGAAGAAAGTTGAAAGAGATAAAACAATAGTTGATGTTGGCATCACTCAAGAAAGAAAAGGTTAAACTTGAAGAAGTGTAGTATGTAGCTAAAAGAAAATTAGGAAATGTAGCAGATATGTCTTGGGATGTTCCAAAGATTGCAGTAAATTCTAAATCTTCACTGTGTACTTTCTTACTGCACTTTAGTTAATTTATTGCAGATAATTCTGTTCAACATTCTGGATTTGTGTACTTACATTATTAACGATACAGTTCAGTACATTCATTTTGGTCATCTTCACTTTACCCGGTTAGGAAAACCTTTACATTGACTCGACAACTCATCACATCCTCATGATGTCTTCAAATTCATTGAATTCCTTTTTAAGTGCAGTCACTATTGTCACGTGGCCAGGCCTGTTCACCAGGTTTACACAATCAGAGGCCATAAAGTGTAAATTGGATGAATCGTTAGTTATGAAAGTTTGTTGATGATGCCAACTTTATTATAGCATAGCACTCTAAGGAAAAGTTAAGAAGCTTGGCAAGTCACTGCAGTGCATATGGCACATACTGTTGCTGTTGTGCATTACTGGTGGAGGGAGTGAATGTTTTAAGGTTGTAGATGGGGTGCTGATCAAGTGGACTGCTTTGTGTTTGATGGTGTCAATCTTCTTGAGTGTTGCTAAAGCTGCACTCATCTAGAAAATGAGAGTCCTGACTTGTGCTTTTAGATGGGTGGAAAGGCTTTGGGAAGTCAGAAGTTGAGTCATTTGCCGTATATAAAATATTCAACATTTTGCTTGTTCTTTTAACCGCAGGACTTATGCGGCTGGTCCAGTTAGGGTTCTGGTCAGTGGTGGCCCAAGGATATTGATTTCACCAAAAGTTAAGCCATTGACTGTCAAAGGAAACAGGTTATACTTTCTTGTTTAAAATAGTCGCTGCCTGGCATTAAGCAAATATTATTTGTATAGGCATTTAAGGGGAAGCTAGACAAGCATATGAGAGAGAACAGGATAGAGCGTTTTGATGATAGATTTAGGTAAGAAAAAATACAAGGGGGTTTGAGTACAGCCTAAAAATTGTGATGGACCGGTTGTGTCAAATTGCCTGTTTCTGTGCTATTTATCCAATACAATCCTATGTATGCCAATAATTAGCGCAAACTTAATGTTCTTCATGTCTTGTTGCATGTAAGCACAAATTACATTTTTTAGTAGTTGTAAATTGATCGGAACACTGTGTAAACATTAGCAATTCCCACCTTATGTTGGATGGTAGGTCATTGAAGAAGCAGCTGAAGATGGTTAATCTCCAAAAACTGGAACTACACTGAAGAACTCCTGTAACAATATCCTGGGGCTGAGATGATTGGCTTCCAGCAACCACAACCATCTTCCTTTGTACTGGCTATGATTCCAACCAATGGAGAGATTTCTTCTTCATTCCCTTTGGCTTCAATGTTATTAGAGGTCCTTGACGCCACACTCAGTCATACCCTGCCTTGATGTTGAGACCAATTACTCTCACCCTACCTCTGGTATTCTGTTTCTTGGCCCATATTTGGAGCAAGGTTGAAATGAGGTCTGGAGCTGAGTGGTCCTTACAGAGCGCGAACAAGGCAAGCATCAGTGAGCAGATTATTTGTGAGTGCCATTGATAGTGCTGTTGATAACTTGTTTCTGCTCAAGATTGAATGTAGGCTGACGGGGAGTAATTGGCCAGTTAATCTGTTTAAGCAGTATTGATATTGAGAGAAATGTTGGCTGGGACACTTAGAAAGCTTTCCATTCATTTTCCAAGTGTCATGGGATCATTTACATCAGTGTTGTTCAATACATTAGTCACTTCTGACTCATTGCATTTATGGTTTGTAAAAAAAAGTAATAGATTCCATTGTTGGGTATGTGATCTCAATACAAGTATCCACATGGTGGATGCACATGTAATTCAACATTTTGGCATGTTTGTTGATAAAATAGTAAGACACAAAGCAAAGATTTCAAGTGATTTATTTTCTATGCTGCAGAATGATGGTAGATATTTGAGAAGTAAATAACCACTAAGTATATTTAGCTGTGTTGTGTGAATATACTTAAGGTGTTTTCTACTAAAATTAGTAAATGTACCTGAATAGTGTCACCATCTGTGCCTGATCAGTATTTTCTATAGGACAACATTATTTTACATCAACAGCACAGAAGAGTGTAATAAAAGATCAAAGAACAAAGAATAAAGAAAATTACAGCATAGGAATAGGCCCTTCGACCCTCCAAGCCTGCACCGACCATGCTGCCCGACTTAACTAAAACCCCCTACCCTTCTGGGGACCATATCCCTCTATTCCCACCCTATTCATGTACTTGTCAAGACCCCCTTTAAAAGTCACTACCGTATCCGCTTCCACTACCTCCCACAGCAACAAGTTCCAGGCACCCACTACTCTGTGTAAAAAATCTGCTTTGTACATCTCCTTTAAACCTTGCCCCTTGCACCTTTAACCTATGCCCCCTAGTAATTGACTCTTCCATCCTGGGAAAAAGCTTCTGACTATCCACTCTGTCCATGCCTCTCGTAATCTTATTGACTTCTATCAGGTTTCTCTTCAACCTCTGTCGCTCCAGTGAGAACAAACCAAGTTTCTCCATCCTCTCCTCATAGCTAATGCCCTCCATACCAGGCAACATCCTGGTAAATCTTTTCTGTACCCTCTCCAAAGCTTTCATATCCTTCTGGTAGTGTGGCGACCAGAATTGAACACTATATTCTAAGTATGGCATAACTAAGGTTCTATAACGTTGCAACATGACTTGCCAATTTTTAAACTCAGTACCCTGGCCGATAAAAGCAAGCATTCTGTATGCCTTCTTGACTACCTTCTCCGCCTCCCACTTTCAGTGACCTGTATACCTGTACATCCAGATCCCTTTGCCTATCGATACTCTCAAGGGTTCTGCCATTTACTGTATCTTTCCTATTTGTATTAGACCTTCCAAAATGCATTAGTTGGATAAATTCCCCCCTTTCATGATCTTTCCAAATGACCAGAAATTATAGAAGGAATTTACATTTATAAGACTACTCCCTTGTAACCAATTGATTTAAGAATCCAGATATCTGTTCTGCCACTCACTATATAGAATCCAGCCGATGTACTCTGAAGTCAAGCATAATCCTGTGTTAAAATTCTTCATATGAAATGGAGAATGGTGCATCTGTAATAGCAATAAAAGTGTTCAGCATCAGTGCTGTCAGTGTAGTTTTACCCTGTGCCTGAATTACACCAGGAAGCTGTAGCATCAGTCCAGTCACCCAAAATTACAAGCCATAGATCTGCTTGACTCCAACCAAAATACCATTAGGAGGCAATAAATGCCAATGCTATGGCTTTCCCCAAATGAAAATTTTACAAACTGTGCAATTTCCCATGTCTTCTAATCTACCCTCAATTGGAAAAATTGCCCTATATTGCTATGTATCTGTATATTTTGGCCATTCCACTGTCCACCCTTACACCACTTGTTCGACAATTTATAATTTTATAGCACTTAGTTGACCGTTTAGGTTTATTTAAATTATATTTCCCCATTACTCCTCCCATGTGTTGAGAGAGTAGGTAAGCTCCTATAACTGGCTTCCCTGTTAAAAAGTGCCTTTAATTAATTTACTAGGCCCCAAAACTTAGCTCTATTGTGCCAATCTTTTCTATGGTACATATGTTGGATTACCTCAGCAGTAGCCTGCAAGGACACTTCTGGTACAATCTATATAGGGTGATTCCCTTTTTCTGATGATGGTATTAATGCATTGACCGTGGTCAGAATTTAGCATAGGTGGGTTGTGTTGCCAATCAGCATGTAACATTGATTTGACGCCATTGCTGTCATTTTGGATATTGCAATGTTGCAACTAATGAATGTCCACATTAGCGGGAACAAGGAAGAAAGGGTCGAGAGCTTCACGTTTTAGGTGTCCAGATCAGCAACAACCTGTCCAGGTTCACCCCATGCCGACACTACAGTTAAAAAAGCCCACCAATGCTTCTATTTTCTCAGAAGACCAAGGAAATTTGGCACGTCATTCCGATAGAACACTGCAGTGCAGAAACAGGCCCCTTGGCCCATCGAGTCTTGCACCGACCACAATCCCACCCAGGCCTTATCCCCATATCCCTACACATTTACCCACTAAGCCCTCTAACTTACACATCCCAGGACGCTAAAGGGCAATTTTTAGCATGGCCAATCAACCTAACCCGCACATCTTTGGATCTCACCAACTTTTACAGATGCACCATAGAAAGCATTCTTTCTGGTTGTATCACAGTTTGGTATGGCTCCTGCTCTGCCTAAAACTGTAAGGAACTACAAAAGGTCGTGAATGTAGCCCAATCCATCACGCAAACCAGCCTCCCATCCATTGACTGTCTACACGTCCTGCTGCTTCAGCAAAGCAGCCAGGACCCATGCACCCCGGACTTCTGTCTTCCACCTTCTTCCGTTGGGAAAAAGATACATAACTCTGAAGTTATATACCAACCGACTCAAGAACAGCTTCTTCCCTGCTGCTGTCAGACTGTTAGACCATAAAACCATAAGATATAAGAGCAGAATTAGGCCACTCGGCCCATTGAGTCTGTTTTGCCATTCAATCATGGCTGATATTTTTCTCATCCCCATTCTCCTGCCTTTTCCCCATAACCGCTGATCCCCTTATTAATCAAGAACCTATCTATCTCTGCTTAGACACTCAATGACCTGGCCTCCATAGCCTTCTGTGGCAAAGAGTTCCACAGATTCATCACTCTCTTTTGAATGGACTTACTTTGATCTTTCTCCACACCCTAGCTATGATTGTAACACTACATTGTGCACTCTCTCATTTCCTTCTCTATGAATAGTATGCTTTATCTATATAGCGCACAAGAAACAATACTTTTCACTGTATGTTAACACATATGACAATAATAATCAAATCAAATCAGAAATAACCCTCTCTCAGCCTTTTTCAGTGCAACATGTGTTCAGCAACAGGGAAGACTCTCCCATTGATTCCATTTGGGAGGCATGATGAGGAGATACTGGCATTGGACTGGGGTAAACACAGTAAGAAGTCTCACAACACCATGTTAAACTCCAACATGTTCATTTGGTAACAAACTCCACTAGCTTGCTTCTTCTTCGTCAAGTGGGAGTTCTGTTCACAAACAGGGCATATAAAGACACAATTGTGTTTGTGGCATTTGCTACCAAATAAACCTGTTGGACTTTAACCTGGTGTGGTGAGACTTCTTACTCCATTTGGGAGGGCCAGATTAGTTGCTGATTGATTTCTACAGGCTCTTAATGCAATTATGGATGTGTTTGGTACAATGCAGAATTGTATTTTTACTCATTGGACGGACATTCTTGTTGCTGGCGGTCAACATTTATTGCCCATCCCCAGTTGCCCTAGAACGATAGTTGAGAGTCTACCACATTGATGGGGCTCTGGAGTCACATGTAGGCCAGATCTGGTAAGGATGGCAGAATTAATTCCCTGAAGGACATTAGTGAACCAGGTGGATTTTTATGACAATCGACAACAGTTTCATAGTCATCAGTAGATTCTTAATGCAGGTATTTTTGTTTGAATTGAATTCCACCATCTGCTGTGGCAGGATTCAAAAGCGATAATACCACTAGGCCATCACCTCCCCCCCTAAGGTTTGAAGTTACTGAAACTTCAACAAGTGGAGTGGCACCTACCAAGTGGGACTTTCTCCCAACTTCAACAATGACCCAAATAGCCTAGAGGACGTGGGCGGGGTTTCAGGCGGCACGCAGACTGCGTGCTGACGTCATTCACCACGCCGACATCAAAAGCGTGCTGATGTCACCACGCCGTGCTGCCACGCGCGCTGACGTTGCCGTGCAGCCGGGCCCCATGGAGCCGCTAGCCATCCTCGCCCTGTCGCTGCTGCTCGGCGCGATCATCGTCTTCATCTCGGTCGCGGTGACCGGATCGCGGAAGGCGGTGCCGCCGGAAAGCAGCAGCATTAGTGAGGGTGAGGAGCCGGGGGGTAGGGAGAAGGAGGAGGGCGGGTGGAGTAGCCGGGAGGTGGGGGGAGGTAATGGGAGCGCCGGCCCGAGTCCCGAGACCGCCTGGCAGCGCCTCCTATTGGCCGGATGGGCGGGGCCACCTGGTTGCTCCATTCATAAAATGTCAGAGGGTAAAGAGTAAAGGGCAGCTGGAGATTGTCACACTGCAGCTAGTGATAGTGTCGGAGGGCAGCTGGAGACTGCAGCAAGTAATATTCAGCAAACATTAGAGACACAAGGAAAACCTCACTGAGAGTGAGAGCTTTGGGAATTACTGTCCCAAAATCAACTTTTCACCCTACACTTAATGTACTTTTTTATTCATTCAAGGGACGTGGGTGCTGTTGTATGACAAGCATTTGTTGTCCATCCCAGTTGCCGTTGATCAGAGAGCCAACCACATTGCTGTGGCTCTACGTGAGACATGTAGGCCAGACCAGGGACGGATAGTAGATTTCCTTCCCTAAAGGATGTTAGTGAATCAAGTGGGTTTTTTTGATAATCGACAATGATTTCATGGTTATCATTAGATTCTTAATTCCAGATATTTTTTATTGAATTTAAATTTCACCTTCTGCTATGGCAGGATTCAAGTCCAGTCCCCAGAACATTTCTGCGTTTCTGGATTCATGATCTAGCGATAATACCACTAGTGATCGTAGTCTAGCAATAATAACCTTAGCCATCACCTCCCATGTCTGAAATTGTTTATCTCTGCATCCCACAGTAGAAGCTAATTTAGATCTAAATTATTCACTGATCTGCTGCTTCCCTTGTCTTCCTAGGGAGTCTGTCCCCTAGATTTGACCACTTGCGTGCTAATCTCTGGATGTGCACCTCAGATCCCCCCTGCAGGATTTATTTGGGAATATCGGAGGTACTACATGACCTGTTGAGTATTTCCAACAGTATCTGCTCCCCATCCTCATCCTAATGCTTTACTGAGGTGACTCGGGATAATGGGTCTGCAGTGAAAGGAAATAACTTGTTTAGATAATGCTTATTATGTTCATCCCAAAGTGCTTCAGTCAATGAAACAATTTCTGAAGTGTAATCAACAGTTGCTTTTTGTGGGCAAACATGGCAACCACTTTACACAAAAGCAAATTCCTGCACTTAGCAATGAGACGTCACAATATTAACGGATCCAGTGTGACTTAACATATTTAGAACCATCCTCCTAATTCATACATTTAGAAATTTCTGTGTCCCCCCCTCCCAATATCATTATTTATATTTATTTGTCACATAGTAATACTGGTGTTTTCAGCTCCACTGCTCTGCCAGGAAGTGTTAATCATTTTGTATGAAAAAAAGTTCATCTATTTTTGTTTTGTATACTTGGTTGGTTGAGGAGTAAACACTGGCCAGGACATATGGGAAACTCTCATGACAGGTTCTGAATAGTGCCATGGAATCTTTTACACCCACCTGAAAACAGAAGGGATGTCATCTGAGAGATGGTAGCACTCCCTCAGTATTTCGTTAAAATAATTGGCCTAGGTATGTGATCGAGTCCTGGATTGAGTTTTAAACCGTTCTTGCTCAGAGGACAGACTATTAGCTTTGAAGTAAGGCCAATACAGACTAAGCCTTTTGCTGCAGCACACCTCAGCATTGAAACATTCCATTCTCCTCAGCCCTGTTTCTACTGAGGAAGAGGAAGCGGAAGCATAGTGTGGACACATGTATGATTGCACATTATGTTAACCAATCTTGCTTCCTATGTCCCAATTTTGATTGATGCCTAAATATCTATAATAGGAATTTTAACGTAAGTGGCTGTCTATCATGAAGTGGTTGCAGGCTACATTTTTTTAGAGGTTGCAGCAACGCTTGGAGCAATTAACGACAGGCATTAACCTGCAGCATTACACACCAGGATTGTATGTGATTTACCAATCGCAATTTATCAGGTGCCCAGCAGTATTATGGAGGTGGAATGTGCTTTAAGTGCACTGGTGGTAGTCTTGCCCTTTTGTTCTGGAGTTTGGTGACACTGCAATGGGAATGTTAGTGTTTTCCAGAATATGAGGGATGCTTTGGTCTTAAATCACAGTGGAGTGGGAGTCTATAGCTTGGCAGAGCTGAGGAGTACCATATTGAGTTTGGCTCATTGGTAACTTGCTGATGTCACTCAGCAGTGAGTGCAAGAAGCCGTAAGTATGATTGCACAAGAGAAGGTTGGAAATGTTTAGCAGGACTGCCTTATGACTTTTTAAGGGTTCTTTGTGCACACTAAATTTGTTGCATTGCAGTTGTTACCTGGAAATAAGCACCTATTATCTGCCTTTCTGTCCGTGCCACGTCTCTGTTATCCAATTCTTTCTTTGATTCTGCCTTAGTAATTTGAATGTTTGCATTTTGTAATGGTTCTAAAGGCTAAATGATAATTGGACTTTTAGTAAAAAAGGAGATCAGGAAACATATTCTGCTTGTTTCTCTATAGTATCTCTGGTTAATACACTTTTCAAAATTTGGAGTACATTCTGACTGAAACAAGTATTTATTTATTTTTCTTTCTCTCTTGTGCATGCCCCCTATTCTGTGTTAATGAAAAATGTGTTAATTTTACCTCAGATTTCACAAGTAGTCCTTTAGCTCTTCAGTTTAAAAAAAATAGATTTTATTATATTTGGGAGAGAAGCACAATACCAGTTGCCAAACCTAAATGTCACGGATGTATCCGGGGAATTCTGCACATGCTCAGGCAGCAGAATGTCTCTTTTTTTAGATAACAGTGTCACTGTTCGAGGCAAATATTTAAACTCCCAATCTCAGGCCCTTGGGAAATGTTAAGGCCCCAAAGATTATTGCTGAGATCTTCTCCCTCTGTATGGCTCAGGACAGTCAGTGCTGAATCCATTGAGCACTTAGGATGCTAAACAACGACAGCAGAGTACTAGAAATCCAAATGGGTGACAGCTTTATCGTGTGTTAAAGTCATGTCTTTGGTGACCATTATACAGAATATATTAGACAAGGTTTTGTTTCTCTTTGTGCCTGTAGAAATCCAGCATAGTTCAAAATCTGTTCACATACGCATGTTGGCTAAAGTGTATTGTCTTTGTTCTTGCTTCCTTCTCTAGTCGCTATCTGTGTCCCTCTCCCGAGCTGCTGGCCGTGCTGCCCAGCAGCAGATACAAGCACATATGGTTGAAAACTTTGGTTATAGATATCTTGGTATAGAGAGGCATTTTATTTAATCGTTATTAAAATGTTAGTGAACTGAAGCCGTCTGTTGTCTCATTTAGAGGACAGTAAAGTCAGTAATGGTGTGACTGACAGAAGCACAGCATCAAAGAAGCAAAAGTTGCAGCGTCCACGTAAAGAAAAATTGCAGCAGCATGTTTTTGCCCACCCACTGCTGGCCACTTCACTAAAGGTAAGGACTGGTTGCTCCGTCATGCTTTGATAAAATGTTGTTTTTCAGCAATATTAAAAGTAAAGAACTCTAAAGCTATACAGAAAATCTGTCACAACACTACTTGCTTCAGCAGCCATATTAATATTTGAACAGTAACTGAGATAGAATAAAATCCCTTCAGTGCAGAAAGAGCTCATTTGGCCCATTGACAACAATCCCACTCGGGCCCCAGCCTCAAAACCTCACGTATTTACCCTGCTAATCTTCCTGACACTTGGGCAATTTAGCATGGCCGATCAACCTAACCTGGACACCTTTGGAGTGTGAGAGGAAACCCACGCAGACGCGGGGAGAACGTGCAGACGCGGGGAGAACGTACAGACTCCACACACACAGTCACCCAAGGCCGAAATTGAGACTGGGTCCCTGATGCTGTGAGGCAGCAGTGCTAACCACTGTGCCACCCAAGTCTTACTAATATCTATATTTCAATAACAACTTGCATTGATTTAGAGTCTTTAATGCAGAAAACCAATCCAAGGTCTATCACAGAGGTGTAATAATAAAGGAAAACAAAGATTCATTCTTGACTTCACCTTTACGTGGCTGACCATGTTTTTAGAGCTCTGATCTTCTATGCAAGATGCAGTACAGAGGAAAAACTCTGGCAGATACTGGAAATCTGAAATAAAACAAAAAATGCTGGAAATGTTCTGTATGTCAGTCAGCATCTTTGGAGAAATGAGTTAATGGGCGGAATTTTTTGTGCCTGTGGTGGGTAAGCACATAAAATGGCATAGGTGCTCAGTACACCATCTATTCTATAATACATTTAGTATGAACAACATGGTGGAAAGGAGGTTGTGGTTAAAAGGGTGGAAAGGAGGTTGCTATTTGTGGACTGTCCTTTGTTGAGTAACCCCCCCCCCACCCCCTGACCCACCGACAACTAAGACCTTCCTTCCTGATGCCCACCTGGCACTGCCGGAACTGGTGGAGCTGGTGGCAAATCCATTGGGTGTGATGTTCACTTCAGTGAGGGGTGGAAGACCCACTTGGCCCTTGTTAATGAGCCCACAGTGCTTTATTGCTACTGGGCTGCTCAGTATGGCAACATGATTTATTGGGGGGGCTGGGGGTGTATTATTCAGCCCAATGTTTCAGATTGTGATGACCTTTCATCAGAACTGAGGAGAGTCTCAAATGTAACTATTTTTGGAAGCGGAAGGGAGGAGAGTGGATGAAGAAAAGAGAAGGCCTGTGATAAGATGGAGGGCAGGAGAGACTAAAGGACAAAATGTTTCATGGTACAAAAGCCAAAGTGAGTGATGATGGGCATAGTGGAGAAAATAGTGTACCCAGCTGAGATATGAACGTCTGCATGGCAGCTGTCCCAGTACAATATGAAGGAACAAAAAAACAAGATAAAACTGAACCAGCAAAAAAAAGAAATGAAACACCTTCATTCAGTCCATAAGTATAACCATTCAGCATTTTAATTTTCCACTTTGCTACCACTCTAAGCTTTCCATGATCTGTGACAGTGTTCCAATGAAGCTCAATGCAAGCTTGAGAAAGAGCATCTCACCTTTTGACTCTGCACTCTACAGCTTTCTGGATTCTACATTAAATTAGAAACTTTAGATCTTAACCCTGCCTCCATTTTGTTTTTTGCCCCCGCTGGTTAACATAAACTCTATTCTGCAACTGCAGCTGCTGTCTGAGCTCCTGAGTAATTCCAGCATTTTCTGTTTTCATTTCATGTAACAGCCACTGCTGTGCGGGATGTTTTATTCATGCTCTGCATCTTGGTTTGAAAAATTCATGATGCATGTCAGCATCCATTTCTCACAGCTCCTTGCTGAAAAGCACATCACTGGGAAGCTTTTCTTGACTCTCTGGCATAACATTTGTGTAGCTATGGCAAAAGAACAATAAAGGATTTGCCTCCATAAGCTTTGACCATTTTTTCAGCGCAGAGCAATAGTGTTCTTCAGAGGTTCTCTCCTGTCTGACAATGATTACCTTGGCAAGTCCTTCCCATTCAAATAGAAACATAGGAGATAGAAGTAAGAGGAGGCCATTCAGTCCTTTGAGCCTGCTGCACCATTCATCACAATCATGGCTGATGGTCCAACACAGTAGCCTAATCCTGTTGTCTCCCCATAACCTTTAATCCCATTCACCCCAAGTGCTATAAACTACTGATGGATGCCACCCTCTGAGGTTAGCTTCATCCAATCATTGTTGGGCATTGGTCACGTATAATTTTTCCCTGCCTGATGATTAATGAGTGCTGAATTTGTACATTCTTCCCATCTGGTTATTGATGAGTGCTGGGTGTTTGAGATCTTCCCCATCTTGTCACTGGGATGTGGCTTTGTGAGCTTCTTGTTCAATCAGCTGTGGACACCAGATTGTGTAATTCATCTCACACTAATAGATGCTGGCTCTTGAGTTCTTCTCTGTATTGTCATTGATCCCCTGCATACATTGGTCAGTGCCTGTCTCTGATGTTAAATGTGGAATTCGAAACGAACATCTATTGGCAATACTGGAAATATTGTCAATAGATCTGCAATTTTTAATGACAAATTCCTGTGAGCCACTACTTGTTGGTAATGATACTGGAGGAACTCTGTGCCAGTACCTGTTGATGATTCAAAAAGCTTCATAGTGGTAATGGTCATATATTTTTACCCAGCAAATTTATTGTGCATTTGGATCCGCTGTAACTATCTTCTTGGCATTATTTTCTGCCGTGGGCAGTTTGGACATCTTAATTTTTATGGGGGTTGACTCACACTACTCTCTCTGTCTTTCTATCTGTTTGCATGATAGTGTAACCCAGGGTGTGACAGTAATAGCCCTTGTGATCTGGACATGGTATTCGTGTGATTCGCATGTGTACACTTCTTCAAATTATCCAAAGGTGAAGCAAATGAACACTTGGTGCTACACAAAAATGAGCTGCTTTATTTCACAGTAAGATGAACATGCAGAACAGCACTTAATTCAACCTCTATAGCTTATATTTGTGCAGTAATAAAAAAGGCATGTTATACTACCCACATCAGCGGGCCATCCTACTTGACTCAAATTGAGACAGCAATTCTAACTAGATAAAAGCTCTCTAACAATCCTGCCTAGCTTCATGACTTCACTGATTTTCAAACCTAACTGCGTCTATTTCTGTTTTATCACTTGCTGCTCACAGTTAGAAAATGATCTACTGGATTTCCTCCTAAATGTCCAGTGCCAGTGACTCCCCAACACAGTAGGCACAAAATGTTGTGATTACTGAGAAAAGCTAGCAAATTATTTATTATTTCCAATCTGAGAAAACACCATCAAAGTTGCTTTATTAGCAACTTTATTACCTATTATCTCGGATCCTTTTGTTAAAATGATGCTATGCACTTGAAGCATTTTTAAAGTAACACGTTCTGTCCAACAAAGAATTATCAGAAGATTCTGAAAAATGACACAAATCTTAGTATAGATGAAGCATGTATTTTCAGTGACTTGAAAAGATACTTTGATTGAATTGTTACTTTGTTTTTAAAGAGTCACAGTGGGAATGTCAGCTGCCTGGATTTCAGTAGTAATGGAAAGTACCTGGCTTCCTGTGCTGATGACCGTACAGTGCGAATTTGGAGCACAAAAAATTTTCTTGAGCATGACCATCGTTGTGTGCGAGCTAACGTTGAGCTTGATCACGCCACACATGTGTGCTTCAGCCCTGACTCCAGGTAAAATATGATTTACTTAAACATGTAATCATAGAATGCTTACTGTATAGAACAAGACCATGTGGCCTCCCGTGTCTGTGCTGGCTCTCTCTGAAGGTATATTTTTTCCAGAGCCACTCTCCAACCTTCATCCCATAGCTGTACATTTTTCCTTTTCAGATATTTATCCAGTTTCCTCTTGAATGCTTTGATTGAACTTGCTTGCCCTATGCTCTCAGGCAATGCATTCCAGATTCTAACCACTTGCTGCGTAAATAAGATTTTCCTCATGTTGCCTTTTCTTCTTTTGTCAATTACCTTACACTTATGCCCTTTGGTTTTTAATATTTCCCCTAGTGGGAAACATTTTGCCCTATATACTCTATCTAGATCCCTCATAGTTTTGAATACCTCTTTCAAATCTCTTCGCAAACTTCTTTTCAGCCTCTCCAATCTGTCCTCATAACTGAATAGTTTCTCATTCCTAGAACCATTATTGTGAATCTTCTCTGCATCATCTCTAATGCCATCATATTCTCCCTAAAGTTTGTTGTCCATATCTGGACACAGTACTGCAGTTACGGCTGGGCCAATGTCTCATACATATTTAACTTAATTTCCTTACTTTATGTTCCTATTGATAAAGCCCAGGAAGCTATATGCTTTATGCTCTGTCAACCTGTCCTGCGACCTTCAATGATTTATACACAAAGGTCCCTCTGTGCCTTCATCCCTTTCAGCATTGTACCCCTTATGTTGGTTCTCTGCCTTCTTCCTGGAATCACTTCACACTTCTCTGCATTAAGTTTCATTGGCCATGCATCTTCCCATTCCACCAACCTGACTTTTTCTTGCTGAAGTTCTACACTATCCTCTTTACAGTTCACAATACGTGCATCCTCAGCTTTTAAAATTGTGCTTTGTACATCAAAGTCCTGGGTAGTTACAAAAAAAAGAAAGAGCAAGGCCCTAACGTTGATCCCTGAGGAGCTCCACTACAAACCTTCCTCCAGTCTCAAAAAACAACCATTCACCACTCCCCTCTGCTTCCTGTCACTCATGATGTGGGTATGCCGGCGTTGGACTGGCGTAAACACAGTAAAAAGTCTGACAACACCAGGTTTTAGTCCAACCTATTTATTTGATAATATACTCACTAGCTTTCGGGGTTACCCCCTTCGTCAGGTGAATGGACTCCTGTCACTCAGTCAGTTTTGTACCACAACTGTTGTCTTTTATTCCATGAGTCCTAACTTCGCTCATATCTGTTGCCTTCTAGAAGTCCATATACATCACATCAAAGGATTTTCCTGATCAACCCTCTCTGTTACCTCATCAAAAAGTCAAGTTAATTAAATTAATTTGTCCTTAACAAATTTGTACAGGCTTTTCTTAATTAATCCACATTTGATCATGAATTTTATTGCGTATTATCCTTTTTTGAACAAGGTGTAATATTTGCAATTTTCCACTCTTCTGGCACTAGACCTGAGTCTAAAAAAGATTGGAAAATTATGACCAGTGCTTCTACAACTTCACACTCAGTCCCTTGGTATTCTTGGATGCATCTCATTCAGTGCAGGTGCTTTATTAACTTAAAGTACAGACAGCCTATTCAATACCCTCTTATTAATTTTAAACCCTTTAGATGTTTGAAATATCTCCTCTTTTACCTTGACCTGCTCAGCACCTTCTCCCTTTGTAAAGACAGATACAAAGTACTAACTTGAATTGTAAAGACAGACACAAAATACCAGCCATATCCCCTGCCTCCATGTCTAATTCTCCTTTTTGGTCGACAGTCAGTCCCACTCCTTTTACCACTATTTTACTAGTTATATGCTTACAGAGGACTTTTGGATTCCCTTTCATGATAGCTGTCAGTCTCTTTTAATACTCTCTCTTTTCATCCTCTGAACCTTCTGTATTCAGTCTGATTTCTTGTTGTATTCTCCACCTAACATGTGTCATAAGCACACTTTTTCTTCATTTTTATTTTTATTTATTTTGCCAGCTCAGGTGCTCTGGATTTCTTTGCCCTACCTTTCCCCTTCATGTGAATATACCTTGTGCCAGAACTATGTCTTCTTTAAAAATAGACCACTGTTCAGTTATAGCCTTGTCTGCCAACCATTGATTCCACTTTACTGAGGTTAGAACAATCCATATCCCATTGAAGTTGGCTTTTCCTCCATTATCCTTATTCTGGATTGCTTCTTGTCCTACTCCATAGCCAACCATTTTGGCATTTAGAATTTATATATTATTGGAAGAAACTTATTTTGCAGCTCGGGTGCAGCAAACAGAATCTGTCTTGCCAATTAGCTAGGTCTAAGTTGCAGATTTGGTAGAACCAAATAAGTAACTTGTCAATTTATATCTCATGATTGTAATTCCATCCAATATTGATCTTTCAGTGTCTGAATCTTACTGTTTACTGTTACCCCTGAATATTGGTTCTTTAGCACTTGAGATGCCGCCTGCGTGTTCATTTAGTTTTCTTTTTAATTCTGCTACTACAGAGCCTTCATCACTTGGTTGGCAAATGAAGAAACAATCCGGGTTTTTAAAATGAGCAAAAAGGATGATGGCTCATTTGCATTCGCTGCTGTGCCTGAAGACTTTCCAAAGAAGCATAAAGCTCCCATTGTGAACATTGGAATTGCAGAAACAGGTGTGGGCCTTCATCCAATGTTAGTGTTCGCTTCTCTCTGCTCTGGGAGTTCATTCTGTGTTTGGTTCACTCCTTTTGGTTGGGAGGTTTGACCCAGTGCCTAGTTCTGTTCATTTTCCTCAGCTGGAAGCATTGACCCTGCATTAGAAAAGCTGGTCTGCTTTATTCCTGGTTATTCAGTTAGAGGAGGTCGAAGGCTTCTACCTGAAGGCTTTGAGATATTTATCAGTAATGGAGAAAGTTACTGAGTTGTTTTATTATTTGTGATCTGAGAATGCATCAAAGTGAATTTGTTAACACTTTATGTACCTATTGTCTCAAAATCCCTGTATTAACTTGCAAGTATTTTACATATACTATTGCTCCAAGTACATTGTATTCAAATGGTGGAAACAACCCTAGTCTGTGACCATGATCTGGGATGACTTGCCATATTACCCATGTCATGGGCTAAGTGGTGGGCACTGGCCTTTGCTTAGTTAGTAATTACATGCCAAAGATGGAGTAGGACTGTCAACTATAAATATTCTGAACAGAGCAAAATATATTAACTGTGAGTCTATTTAATTTTAATTGTAGGAAAGTTCATTATGTCTGCATCAAATGACACTACCATCCTGATCTGGGACCTGAAAGGAGAGGTTCTAGCTACAATTAACACTAACCAGATGAACAACGCATACGCCACAGTGTCTCCTTGTGGAAGGTTGGTGTCATTCACTTTGGCATTAAACAACACAAACCCAGCAGCAATACCATATATACAGTAAGGAAAGGGAAGGCCAACACAAAAAGCCCTATTGGAACTGGTCAAATGCCACGTTGCATCCAGCATTTGAGCTGTTAACATAAGAACATAAGAACATAAGAAATAGGAGCAGGAGTAGGCCATCTGGCCCTTCGAGCCTGCCCCGCCATTCAATAAGATCATGGCTGATCTGTCGTGGCTCAGTTCCACTTTCCCGCCCTCTCCCCATAACCCTTAATCCCCTCTCTTATCAAAAACCCATCAACCCGCTTCTTAAAAATATTTAGCGAGGCAGCCTCCACCACTTCAACGGGCAGAGAATTCCAGATATTCACCACCCTTTGAGTGAAGAAGTTCCTCCTCAACTCTGTTCTAAACCGCCCCCCCTTTATCTTGAGGCTGTGCCCCCTAGTCCTACTGTCTTTTTTGAGCGGGAAGAGTCTCTCCACCTCTATCCTATCCATCCCATTCATCATCTTATACGTCTCAATGAGATCTCCCCTCATTCTTCTAAACTCTAACGAGTACAAGCCTAGTTTATTCAGCCTCTCCTCATAGCTCAATCCCCTCAACTCCGGTATCAGCCTAGTAAACCTCCTCTGCACTCCCTCCAAGGCCAAAATATCCTTGCGCAGGTGCGGCGCCCAAAACTGCACACAGTACTCCAGCTGCGGCCTCACCAATGCCCTATACAGCTGCAGCAAGACCTCCCTACTTTTATATTCTATCCCCCTCGCTATGAAGGCCAGCATCCCATTCGCCTTCCTGACCACCTGCTGCACCTGCAGGCTGGGTTTTTGCGACTCATGCACAAGGACCCCGAGGTCCCTCTGCACCGTCGCCTGCTGCAGTTTTTCGCCACGTAAGTAATAGTCCTTCCTACCATTCTTCCTACCAAAGTGGACCACCTCACACTTGCCAACATTAAATTCCATTTGCCATTTCCTGGCCCATTCGCCCAGCCTATCTAGATCCTTCTGCAGACTCTCCACACCCTCCGCACAATTTGCCTTTCCCCCAATCTTGGTGTCATCAGCAAATTTCGACACCCTACACTCGGTTCCCTCCTCCAGATCATCTATATAAATGGTAAATAGCTGAGGCCCCAGCACCGACCCCTGGGGCACCCCACTAGTCACCAACCGCCAATCCGAATAGCACCCATTGACCCCCACTCTCTGCCTCCTATTTGACAACTGTTGCTTCACATTGTTGTCAATCTTGACTGTATCAGGTGCTGCAGGCAAAGATTGTGTCAAAAGTAGATTGCATGACTTTTTAAAAACGTTACTTGATGGAGTGTGGTGCCATTTCCATTTCTGCAGGTTTGTGGCTTCATGTGGTTTTACACCAGATGTGAAAGTTTGGGAAGTTTGCTTTACCAAATCGGGCACATTCCGCGAGGTGATGAGAGCATTTGATTTAAAGGGTCATTCAGCTGGCATTTATTCGTTTGCTTTCTCCAATGACTCCAGAAGGTGAGACTGTACGATCCCCTCACATACAGTATCTTAAGTAGTATGTACTTGTTAAAAAGCATTCACCCCACCGATTTCAGTGTTTATATACATGCAACGACATGTTTCAAACAATTGTGACAGATATATTGTTTCATGGGCCAAGAGAGGCAGAGTTTGCAGAGAAACTAAAGGACTTTTGTGATCACAGTTTTAATGTGTTTTTGACAAGCATAGGATCTTGTCCCGTGCCATCATGGTGCTGTCAAAGATCTCCCAGCCACCAGGCCAGCACAGAGAAAAGACCTTAAACCATTTCAGGGAAAAAAAAATCCTGAGAAATTTGTCTTTAATTCCTCTGAAGCGACCAAAACAGGAGATGAGTGACTGTTGGATATATCTCTCAGTGCTCCACCTACCTCGTGTTAGCTTCAATATCTGTCATTGTTAGAAATCCAGTTTCCTTGTGTCCCTGACGCAATACTGTACTCACTGCACAAGTTATTAACCTGTTCCAGAGGTTGATAACCCTCTGTAAATAGAAGACTTTCTGGCTGCTAACCTGAATCTGTTGTTGCAACTGTATGTATTTTCCCTGCTCCTCAACCTAATATAACTCAAATAGTTTATTTGCAAGGACTGTTCCTGCTTCCTTCATTAGTTTAAAGAACTTTTAACAAATCTCCTTGCAGTCTAGACCTTTCTAAAGTTAAAAAAGAACCTACTATACCAATTGCTGTATCTAAATGCTCTCCTTTGAGCCTTTTTCAGAGCCTCCGAATCAGCTCCCATTTGAGAGACCAAATTTAGATGAAATATTTTAATAAGGACATTTCTTCCACATCAGATCTAGCAATATAATCTTTTATGTTTCTGACACTCATTATGAACTTACTGTAATAACTTGGTTCCTATTCCACACAACAGCCTTACATTCTGAATCCTCCACAATGTACAGTGGCTTTCTGTTCATTTACATCCGTTTGCACCACTTCCACAACCAACCCCCCCCGCCCCACCCCAATGATAGTATGCCTATTTAAGCTAAATGATATTCACCAGATGTTTGGATCTGTTGCAAGCATGCACTTTATTCTCCATTGCTATTGTTCAAATAATAAAGGTGGTGACAAGCAGTAGTCCCAGGACTGATTCCTTCGAGACTCAGTCACCACAGAGCCGTTGTCAACTGTAGTAACTTTCAGTCTCAACAAATACGACCAATTTTTTTCTATTTACCCAAAGATCTGCCTACCAGTCTCGCAGAACTACATCATATTGAATTGCGACACAATATGCCATTAATCAAAAGCTTTTTGAAAATATATGTATACTATGCCAACTGAGCAACCTATATCCACCAACTTAATATCTTCATCAAAGTAATTTAGCAGGTTAATAAGACCTGGCTTTCTTTACTAGAATCCACATTAAGAGTCTCTAACAATCCCTTTGCAGTATCTCTGATGATACCTTGTTGCAACTTTCCGGCTGCCAAAGTCAAACTATCATTTTCTGGTTTTGGTCTTGTTTTCCTTATTGAAAGTTGGCTCCATCTTTGATAATTGGCACCATATTTAAATAATGATCTAGGGCTCAAAAAATCTGTTTCCAAATTCTTGAACAAATATCTGTTGATGAAGACTAAGAAGATTAGATTACAGTCTTTAGGTGCTTTTCACTTTTGGATAAGCAAATCAGAGATCACAAAAAGATTAACCCCCGTGAGTGGAGGGATGAAAATGTGATTCTTGTTGTACCAGATGATTATATTTTCCTTTAGTTTGTTCATTGTGTAATATGTGCACAGTCATTAACCTCTGTATATTGGGTAGTTATTTAATTTAGTTGACTGCTCCATTTGCTTCTTGCAGTTCAAGAGCAGAATGGACAAAGTCCTGTGAGCCGCTCACCGGCTTTCAGTTAGGTTTTAGTGTTTGAACTGATGAGAACTAAGAGAGGTAACAGTCAAGGTATTACATTTTAATGTATGAGCTGCTAGTGAGTTCTTAATTGGTTTGTTGGGATAAATCATTTGGTAGTGTGTTCAGAATGACTTACTAACTTAAATTGTTAATGGTTGGTTGGAACATAAGAACATAAGAAATAGGAGCAGGAGTAGGCCATTTAGCCTTTGAGCCTGCCCCGCCATTCAATAAGATCATGGCTGATCTGAAGTGGATCAGTTCCACTTTCCTGGTCTCTCCCCATAACCCTTAATTCCCTTGTCTGTCAAAAACCTATCCCGTGACTTAAATATATTTAGCGAGGTAGCCTCCACCACTTCAATGGCCAGAGAATTCCAGAGATTCACCACCCCTTGAGTGAAGAAGTTCCTCCTCAACTCCGATCTAAACACCGCCCCCCCCCCCGCCCATCTTGAGGCTGTGCCCTCTAGTCCTGCTACCCTTTCTAAGCGGGAAGAATCTCTCTATCTCTACCCTATCTGTCCCTTTCATTATCTTATATGTCTCTATAAGATCCACCCTCATCCTTCTAAACTCCCAACGAGTACAGACCCAGTCTATTTAGTCTCTCTTCATAGTCCAATCCCCTCATCTCCGGTATCAGCCTAGTGAACCTCCTCTGCACTCCCTCCAAGGCCAAAATATCCTTGCGCAAGTGTGGCGACCAAAACTGCACACAGTACTCCAGCTGCGACCTCACCAGTGCCCTGTACAGTTGCAGCAAGACCTCCCTGCTTTTATATTCTATCCCCCTCGCTATGAAGGCCAGCATACCATTCGTCTTCTTGATCGCGCTGTTGGAAGCTGTTGAAATTATATAATCTAGTGTTCTATGCGATTTTCTTTTAGGAAAACAATTTACAGGTTTGGCTAATTATTGAAACACTTTTCTAATTTGTTTCCTGAACAGAATGGCAACAGTTTCTAAAGATGGCACCTGGAAGTTGTGGGACACTGCTGTTGAGTACAAGCAACAGCAGGACCCGTACTTGTTGTACACTATGAAATACAATGTCCCTGATCCCTGCCGAATCGCCCTGTCCCCTGATGCCAGGGTGGTAGCTATCTCCAGTGGCTTTAACATCACAATGCACAATGCCAAGACGGGCAAGCAGGAGGAAGAATTTTTTAATGTGCACGGGGAGGAGATTGCTGACTTGGCGTTTGACATCAACAGTAGGTTTTTAGTTTCCTGCGGTGACCGTGCGATCCGAGTCTTCCACAACGTGGTGGGATACCGTGCAGTTATTGAAGAGATGGAAGGCAGGCTAAAGAAAGCAACAAATGAAGCAATGCGGGAGAGATTGCAGCAGCAGATTGATGATGCACAGAATGCTTTACAGGCAGTGTATACAAAGAAAGAATAAAACTGCAACAAACTAATGTTGCCTTGGCTTTTTGTGTTTCTGGATCTCCTCTGTAAGCTCAGAGGAATGTCTGTGACTTCACTTTAACTCTACATTATTTGTACGCAAAGTGAATTCAGTATCCCTTGCCATTAGGTTTCAGCCATCACTGAAAGTCATTCTCGAGGACCAGTGGAATTTGATGCCCAGCACTGAATTTGAATGTGTTGTTTTGAAGCAGAATTTCTCTAGATGAAGAAAATACAAATTTTCACTCTTTATATCTGAAGCATATTCTTGTTTATTGCTTTCTATCTCAGTATCGTAACAGTCGGCAAATCAGATTGGCAGTGAATTGACCTTAAATATTAAGAATCTCTTGGGATCTGTTGAATTTTTATTGAACTGAATTATAGATTTTAATACAATGCAATGGAATGATGTAAGTTCAGAATATTACTTTCTACACAACTCTATACCCATCTGTAGATGTAGAAAACACACATTTCCTTTTACCAAGGAGAGTTGGTGCAGACTCCGTGGGCTGAATGGTTGCCTTCTGCACTAGGAATTCCATGATAACTACTTGTAATTTTTTCTTAACGAAAACAAAATACTGCAGATGCTGGAAAACAAATATAAACAGAAAATACTGGAAATACTCAGCTGGTCGGGCCACATCTGCTGAGAGAAACAGAATTTTTCAGGTTGATGACCTTTCGTCAACCAGAACAAGTTAGTGATGTAGCGGGTTTTAATCAAGTGCAGAGGCAAATAGAGCTGTTGAGGGTGGAGATTGGTGTAAAATCTGGGATAGGATGGAAGGCAGGAATAATGAAATGACAAAAAGGATGTTCATGATGATGCAAGGCAAAAGCAGATAATAATGGAATAAGAAAGGAGAAAAAAAGTGGGACAAGTGAAGCTGTAAATGCCAACAGCAGGATCATTATCAAAAGTGGCTGCTTGAAAAAAATGGGAACATCAGTTATGGTCTGAAATTTTTCAGCTCCGTGTTAATGTTGAAGGCTACCCAATCAAGTGTTGGTCCTCAAGCTTCTTTTGTGCTTCATTAGGACAGTGCAGAGGCCAAGGACTGAGTGGAGCAGAGAATTAGAATGAAAAGACACTGGAGTTCAGGGTCTTGCTTGCAGACTGAAGAGGCGCAGCAATGAATCAAGTATAGACTGCCCAATTTGGAGGAGCTGTGCCCCATGAGCACCAATTATCATGTACGAAATTGAAATGAGTACCAGTAAATTACTGCTTCACCTGGAGAAAGTGTTTAGAGCTCTGAAAGTGGCAAAGAAGTTGGTAAAAGAGCAGGTGTTGCATCTCCTGTGCTTGAAGGTGTCTCCTGAAATCTTGGAGGTGAAGATACAGTCTCTTTGAAAAGTTGAAAGTGATGGTGGAGGCAAAGATGTATTTGGTGGTTGCATCATACTGGAAGTGACAGAATTTGCAGATGACGATGCATTGAATGTGGAGGCTGGTGGGGTGGAAGGTGAGGACAAGAAAAACCTATTGTGATTCTGGAAAGGGTAATAGCAGAAGTACAGTAAGTGGGGGAGATACCATTAAGGGCTTCAACAACCATGTTGGAGCCATATCATTGGTTGAAAGAAAAGAAAGATCTATCCAAAGCAATGATATGGCAGTAAGGATCATCAGGATAGATATGATAGAGAAACTGAGAGAATGGAATAATGTCCATTATAGGAAGCAAGGTGAGAGGAAATGTGACCAATGTAGCTATGATCAGTAGGCTTACAATATATATTGATCATTAGCCTATCTCTAGAAATGGAGAAAAGGAAGATTTGGAGGTGAGTCATATGAACATAATGGGTGGAAATTGGAATCAGAGTTGAAATTTTCCAATTTGGAGTGAGATCAGAGTAGGGCATTGCGTCAGCCACCAATATACCAGGAAGGGGACCTGAGTAGGATTGGAACAAAGAATGTTTGCTGTATCTCATGGGAGGATAGGCATAGCTGGAATCCATATGGATTCCCAAAGTAAATATGGAAGAAATAAATTTTCCTCTTTTAATTGACATTTGTCATTTTTTTCATAAACCAATAAAACCCACAGGAGATCTTCTCAAATAATTTTGACACTATTCCCCTCCTCCTATCTTCGCCCTCCCTGACCTCACTATCAATGGAAAGGGGTTGAGTGGGCATTAGTGATAAAAGTGAATGGATGACATCCAAGTTAGTTTGGATTTCAATTAATGTACTGGTTTAACTTGCTGATCATTTGTTAATCTGGACTGCAGAACCTATGGGCTCATTAACAATGGGGGAGGGGAGGGCGGGGGTGCAGATAGCTCACTGCAATGCTCCATGCTGACCTGCCCCCACTGTCATAAAATGCTGTGGACCAGTTAAACGTGGCATATGCCCGTCACCGGGACCCATGTCAATTGGCCCACAGCTCTTCACATCCCAGCAGCACCAGAACCTCATCACTGAATGTGGCCGGGAACTCAGGAGAAGAAAGAGGAAAGCTAATGGATCCCCAGAGCGAGTAGATCTGGGGTCTTGGGTAGGGAGACATTGGGTAGGCTAGGGAGGGGGCAGAGGGTGGATTTAAGGCTGTGGGTGAGTAGGAAGGAAGGCTGGATTCGTTCTTAGAAAGGCCACTCTACACTAAGTAAAGGACCTTCCCTGATAAGCGAACCCCATCTTTCTTCCCATCCTCTGAAGAACTTTTAAAAAGATGGTGCTGCTCGTTCCTGTCTGACTACCGCCATGAGTGGACACGAAGATGGCGGGGTGAGCACCAACCTTATTTTGTGTGCCCCATTGCCCTGCCCAAAGCATATCTGGATGTCATGTGTAAAATACAGCCTTATGTTGAGTTGGTTTGTTGGGTGTGAGGCATCAATCTGTCCTACTTATAGAAAGTTTAGAGATGTTGCATAAACTTTCCACCCTTGGTTGTGGTGAGATTAATGTTGGTGCTTATCAAATGAGGTATCTTCCTGTCTAGCAGCAGGGAGGGGAGTGTATGTTGATGGGGGAGATTGTCAGATGTCAGTAGATTTCAGTCACTTCATATGGCTGAAGAAGTGAAGAGTCTGTACTCAAGCTCCTGATCCAATAAGAATTTGTTTGTTCATTCAGTTTAGAATGGTTAAAACCTCTTCTACATTTTATGATAGACATAATTTGACCCAGCTTAAACAGTATCTGGTTTGTTTCTTGGGTCGGAATCCTCCCAACCTGCTCGCTGCAAGTTTGATGGCCAGCAGGTATGGAGAATCTGGCGGCAGTCAAAAAGTCAGAAACCCGCCAGCGTAAAAGTACATGGCAATCCTTCCAATAGTAGGTCGTCATCCTGTCGGCAGTGGGTGCAAGCACCATTTGAAATCATTTGCATCCAGTTATTCTCATTAAATGCTCATTAAAACAGCTGTCCACTGGTGTCCTCTCACGCCTTCCAATCTTACATCATGCCAGCAGGAAATCATGTCAGCGTCAAACCCAATTGCTAAGAAGTGGCAAGAGATGTTGAGGTGAGTGCGAAAAAGCTCTCTGCCATAGTGCTGCAATATTCCTGATGTGCTCTCCAACACTGTGGAAGGGCAGATTGCTTCCTGCCCACCATCTCGTGCTGACAATAGGGAAGGAGAGCTGTGCAGGGGGCTGGAATGGTGGTAGAGTGAGGGCTCAAGATGGCAGGCAGAGGGATAAAGAAGTGGATGAAGATTATGAACTATGGAAGGGAGAGGGAAGCTGGACTCTGTCAGGCTTACATGAAGAGTTCACAAACAAGCGTGTCAAAGTGTAGTGATGAAGAGTCCAGAAGAAACAGGTAGAGGTCCAAGTGAGGTATGGGGCACCTCACTGATGATGGGTTTGGGGGAGGGGGATTTGAATTGCAGAATATACTTATTCTTGAGGCTGCTAGCCTTTTTCCTCTGGGTTGCTAACATCCTGTACAATCTAGAGAAGAGTTAGGATGGACAGAGTGACATGAATGTATTGGACTGGTATTTAATATGACAATGGGACCTTCAAACCTCTGAGCTGAAAGTGAGCAGGCAATTCAGACCCTCCAGGAGAGATGGAGAGAAACTTGCCTGTGCATAATTAACAAGGTTTTAAGTGCAGATTTTGGCACAGGATCCTTTCATTCTTGGTGGGACATGTACTGCTGCAGCTACCCACCATTGTACTTAGTCTCAAAATGATAGAATCCTGCCTTCAGTCTTGAAATTGAACCTCTGGTTTTGTGTTGCATCAGTAAAATGCTGACCAATTTTACCGGCAACCAGTTACATATGATCAAATATATGAATTTGGAGCAGGAGTAGGCTATTTTTCCCCTTGAGCCTGCTCTGGTATTCAATAAGGTCATGGCTGATCTGGTTTGGTCTCAATTTTCACTTCCCCTTTTATCCCCTGTATCTTTACATTCTTGATAATAGAATCAATCTAACTCAGTTTTTAAAATATTCAATGACCCTGCCTCCAATTTTCTCTGGAGAATAGAATTCCACAGCTGTCGACCCTCTGAGAGAAATCAGTTCCCCTCCCTCTTAAATGGGAGACCCCCCTTATTTTCAAACTGTTCCCCCCCTCCCCCCACCCCCCCCAGGTTCTAGTTCCTTCCATAAGGAGAAACATCCTGTCAGCATCCACCCTGTCAAGTGAGAGAGTTTAGTGAGCTGAGGGAAGCTTAAATTTCTTTCTAAAAATCTAATATTGTTTGTATTCAACATTTAACTATAAGTGCCATGGACTGCGTAACTGTAAGTAATGTGTAAATTAGAAGTCTCACCCAGGGTCTCTTTCAAGTGAGATGTTAAATGTCTGCCCTTCCAAGTGGATGTAGAAGATTTCATGACACTATTTGAAGAGAAAGGGAGAGCAATTATTTCCTGGCCAACATTCATCCCACAACCAGCACCTAAAACAAATGATTGGGCCGTTGATTTAATTGTGGTTTGTTAGACTTTGTGTCTAAATTCTCTGGGCCCTTCCTACAATAGTGAGTGCATTTTGAAAGTACTTAATTAGTTATAAATAATTTTGAGATGCCTTGAGATAAATGCAATTATTTTTTTCCTTTTGTACCTAAAATTTTGAGCCTTCTCCAATCTCACATATTGTTCACAATGTAAACTGCTTTAATGTGATCTCCTCAACCCATCCTCATTCAATAGATCTCACTGTAATTTGAATACTCCCCTGCTTTTTTAACCTGCTATTGTGCTTTGTGAATTCATTCAAATATTCACTGGTTTTGAGTAACAAATTTTCCAGGCAGCTGTTATTTGTTTGCTTTTCAATAATTTCAATTTATTTACTCTGACTACCTCTTTAAAATAACGTTCTGGAATTACTTCAGGACATTTTTAGAATCTTTTATACCTCTTCTATTGAATAAGTTTTTTATCTAGACTCCTGACTTAGGGTCAGTATTATGGCTGTTTGGTGCGTAGAGCTTGTTATTATAAAGTCATATACTTTATGTACAAAATAACTTTATTTATTTATTGGACTGAAACAACTGAATTGAAAAGACTGAACAACAGCAATGCCTTCGATGGTTGATGATTTGCATGACTGTACATTATAAATTCCAAAGCCATTAAAAACAGAGTCAGGCTGTCCAGGACAAGCCATCAAAGACACTCATCTAAGAGGAATGTGAATGGGTCAGAAGTTACAGTAACTAATAAAACATCCACACAATCAATTGTGTATTCAAATGTACAGGGAAATAAGAATGGCTTTGGACAATGGACCTAAGCTGAGAAAAGAACTTGTGCAGCAACAAACTTAACATACCTAAACCAGTGCTTTTCAAAGTGGGGTTTGTGACCCGCAAGCAGATTGTGGGTTGTTGAAAATGGGTCATCGGGTAAATACTTGCTGCTCTATAAACTGCCCTGTTCAAAAAATAGGGGTGACCTTACTAAAAATATTCTAAGTGCCAAACAAGCATGAAAACAGGAGAGATTCACATCCATTTTTTTGGTGAGAGATTAATTCAAATCTTATACCACTTCAGAGAAAAAAGAAAGCGTGATTCACGCCAGTAGGGGGAGAGCACAGAGTCTATGCATGTTGGGAAGGTAGTTGCTGCTAGAGGGTGCCATTTTGCATGCACATATCTTCCAGTGCAGTGTGTAAAGTGTACACAGTTAGTGCACTGGGAGATATTTCCCCCTCCCCCACACCGATCACGACCCCCCCCATGGCCAATTGCGCACCCCTGATTGCTGCCCCCTTGTTTTTTGCCTTCCTTGCAATCTTACTGGCTCGCAACATTGATAGACTGGTTTAACAAGCCAGTAAGACTGCCCCCAGGATGTTCTGTGATCCTGCTTAAAAAAAAAATGGGATTTTCATTGTGACTAGCAGCTTGCCTGGACTCTGCCTGAGTCTTGAATTTCCTGCCATGAAGGCAGACTATATCATCTCACAATCTAACTCGTTACTTTTCACTTGTGCAAAACAAATGCTGAATCAATTTCAAAATGAGATGACGTCTGCAAAACAGGAAAACCATTGAGAAGTTTTATATACTTTTTAAAGTTACGCTGTGTATGAGAAAAGATAATCGACACATTAACCACAGATTTCATTAGGTGCAGCAAACTGTAGTTATTGATGTGACATATCCCGCCTACCAGAGTGGTTTATTGATGGGAATAACAACAGATTGAGATAACTGGCAACTACCCTATTAATTTTCCACCTAAAAGCAGCACGTTGATCTGATGAGCTCCGCAGTGCAAAGGTGCATCTTAAATGAGACATCTGTCACAAATAAACAGCAGTCAATTTTCTGTGGATGGCTGAATAAAAGTAAATGAGTGTTTTGAGTGATTTGGGACATTTATTTCAAATATATAATGTTGACAAGAGGAGTTCGCAAAATACTGACACCTTTGTGCCAAATATGGCCCGAATAAATTGGAAAATGGATCTGAAACTGAACCTCCTTGATGTTTAATATACTGATTAATGTTCGTACAAAGTGGAAAGATTGTATTTCATTACACATCCCATGTGATGTGGGTTGTGAGTGACAGCCATTTGGTAAAAATGGGTCGCTGGGGGAAAAAAGTTTGAAAAACACTATTCTAAACCATGGAGCTGGAATCGAATGCTATGACCATTTTTGGGTGACTAGTCAGCTGGTCAGAGAGTATTATGTGATGAATCAACAAATTCACTGCAGGCAGCATCAACCCGTCAGCTGCTATTGCCAAAAGAAAATATAAATGGTCCATTAGCATCTTTAAATTGCCTCAATGCAGAATCCAGAAGGACCTCTGAGCCCATCCTAAAGCCAACCATGTCCTCAATCTACAAGATCAGTATACTACTGGACTTCAAAAAAATGTTTAATCTATCCTCCCAGTTTGTAACTTACTTGTATCTGTGAAGGCTAGAATGCATGTGTGCTTGAGGGTTGGAGTGGTTTTATTATTTTTAATTAGACTGGGTTTAGGTGTGATAAAAACTATTACCTTTCAGTACATTAACATGTACTGTAAGATAATAGTATCTTTGAGTACATAAACAGTTAAATGCTCATTGAACTGGCAAGCAATTCCATGTTTTGGTAAAATGAGGACTGGAGAGAGGAAAGCTGCTGGGGCCTCAGCTATTTACCATTTATATAGATGATCTGGAGGAGGGAACCGAGTGCAGGGTGTCGAAATTTGCTGATGACACCAAGATTGGGGGAAAGGCAAATTGTGCGGAGGGTGTGGAGAGTCTGCAGAAGGATCTAGATAGGCTGGGCGAATGGGCCAGGAAATGGCAAATGGAATTTAATGTTGGCAAGTGTGAGGTGGTCCACTTTGGTAGGAAGAATGGTAGGAAGGACTATTACTTACGTGGCGAAAAACTGCAGCAGGTGCAGAGGGACCTCGGGGTCCTTGTGCATGAGTCGCAAAAACCCAGCTTGCAGGTGCAGCAGGTGGTCAGGAAGGCAAATGGGATGCTGGCCTTCATAGCGAGGGGGATAGAATATAAAAGTAGGGAGGTCTTGCTGCAGCTGTATAGGGCATTGGTGAGGCCGCAGCTGGAGTACTGTGTGCAGTTTTGGGCGCCGCACCTGCGCAAGGATATTTTGGCCCTGGAGGGAGTGCAGAGGAGGTTTACTAGGCTGATACCGGAGTTGAGGGGATTGAGCTATGAGGAGAGGCTGAATAAACTAGGCTTGTACTCGTTAGAGTTTAGAAGAATGAGGGGAGATCTCATTGAGACGTATAAGATGATGAATGGGATGGATAGGATAGAGGTGGAGAGACTCTTCCCGCTCAAAAAAGACAGTAGGACTAGGGGGCACAGCCTCAAGATAAAGGGGGGGCGGTTTAGAACGGAGTTGAGGAGGAACTTCTTCACTCAAAGGGTGGTGAATCTCTGGAATTCTCTGCCCGTTGAAGTGGTGGAGGCTGCCTCGCTAAATATTTTTAAGAAGCGGGTTGATGGGTTCTTGATAAGAGAGGGGATTAAGGGTTATGGGGAGAGGGCGGGAAAGTGGAACTGAGCCACAACAGATCAGCCATGATCTTATTGAATGGCGGGGCAGGCTCGAAGGGCTAGATGGCCTACTCCTGCTCCTATTTCTTATGTTCTTATGTTCTTATGTACTCTTTCCCTTCTCACCTCATTTTTTGGGTGCTATGTCTGTAATTGGACCCAGGTGAAAAATTAGAAATTGTAAAAATCATACCTGACCGAAAGAAAGATGACTGGTTGTTGGAGATCAATCATCTCAGCTCCAGGACATCACTGGAGCTCCTCAGGATAGTGTCCTAGGCCCAAATATCTTCACTGCTTCATCAATGACCTCCCTTCTATCATAAGGTCAGAAATGGGGATGTTCACCAATGACTGCACAATGTTCAACACCATTTGCAACTTCTCAGATACTGAAGCAGTTCATGTCTAAGTGCAGCAATATCCAGGCTTGGGATGAGAAGTGACAAGAAACATTCACACCACACAAATGCCTGGCAAGAGAGGATCTAACCATTGCCTCTTGACATTCAATGGCATTACCATTGTTGAATCCGTCGCTTTCAACATTGATTGACCAGAAACTAAACTGGACTAACATGTAAGTGTTGTGGCTACCAGAACAGGTCAAAGGCTAGGAATCCTGATGCAAGTAACTTACCTCCTGTCTCCCAAAGCCTGTCCATTATCTACAAGGCACAAATCAGGAGGGTGATGGAATACTCCCAACTTGCCTGGTTGAGTGCAGCCCTAACAACAGTGAAGCCACTTGACACTGTCCAGGACAAAGCAACATGCTTGATTGCTATCCATTCCACAAGCATTCAATCCCTCCACCACTGACAAAGGGCAATTAGTATTAAGTGTTGGCCTAGCCAGCATTGTCCACATCCTGTAAAATTAATTTTAAAAAATGATCCCTTACCTTTGCAGAGGTAAGGAACCTCTTTGCATATGGTCCAAGGATTACTTGGGGATGAATAAGTGTACTTTGGAGTTAGTAAAGTATCCTGTGGGGGAGGTCAGATGACCTTTAGACGAGGTCAGGTGTCCTTTGGGATTATTGCAGGTAGATATAAATGTGCATAGAAAGTGTATAAACCCATTAACTATCATGCTCATTGGAACTATAAGCAGACCTGACAAAACTGTCAAAATCAACTGTCAAGAGGAATTGTTAAAAGCACTGTCAATGGAGCTGTCAAAGAGAGTTATCAAGGCATTTAAAAGTTCTGCCATTTAAATTTTTGAAAAAAAATGCGTGGGGCATTAAGAAAAGTCTTTTGCTTGCTATTTTACTCCATCTGTTGACATAACCCTGAATGTTTCTGTTACTGGATTAGTACTACATGACTGATTTCATAACCATCCATTGTCACAGCAACCTGCCATTTCAGTTTGATTGACAGCTACAATTGGTATAAATTCTTTGAAATGGGACTATGAATTCCAATGCTTGCTGTAATTGGGATTGTGCTTTTGGATAGAATGTTTAATGCTATAAAGCTTTATATATTTGAAAGTTTATTTATGAGTGCGATAAGTAGGCTTACATTAACACTGCAATGAAGTTACTGTTCAGGTATACTGAGGGACAATTTAGCACAGCCAATGCACTTTACTAACACAGTCTTTTGGACTGTGGGAGGAAACCGGAGCACCCAGAGGAAACCCACTCAGTCACGGGGTGAACATGGATACTCCACACAAACAGTGACCCAAGCCGGGAATCAAATGCTGTCTTTGGTATGTCAGGCAGCAGTACTAACCACTGCACCACTGCAGGAATGAAAATGGAGCAAATGGATTTTTAGGAATGAGTGTTTTTCCCCAATATAGTGAAGCCTGCAAAAAACACTTAGAACTTTATTGTATGGAACTTTATTTTATCCAATCTCTTCATGTGTTTTGAGGTCTAGCCATTGTGGATACTTGATGAATTGGCATAATAGGTTTAAGGGTAAAGGATGATTGGTGGATGGGCATTTCCGGGAATTAGTTGGCATTAAATTGACAGAATTTATAAAGGGCCAGAGGATTTAGGTACAAGGGAACAGGTTGGAGTGAATAAGAGCCTTAGGTTAAGTACAAGTCATGTGGTTACATATGTTGACATGAGAAGTATGTGGTCGGTGAGGGGTAAGGCTGGAGAGATGTTTCATGTTTTATTCTTTTGGACATATTGTTGGAGCCCCAAGACAGGCCTTCAGCCCAGCCCACCTCCTCATCTGGCATTCTTCTCATTATTTCTAGGGCCACACACTCGATCATCCTGACTGTGTACCCAACTCACAAACAAAAATCCAAAACAATGGCTTCAAACTATGGGCCCTGGCTGAGGACGGAACTTGTCCAACTGTAATCTAATGATATGTAAACCATGAATCTGGAATTGACTTGCTATGACCGTATTTGGGTGACTGGTCAGTTGGTGAGAAGAGTTCATGTGATGATCCTCTTTTGTCTTTCCAAGAAACTGCTTTTCACCAGACCACAGACCGGACAAACAGAGAACAGAAGAAGAAGGTCTCTGAGTTGATGTACTCTCTTGGTCTCCATCCATCCTGCAAACTTGAGCCCTGCCTGTTGTTTGACTATTCACTTGCTGCATGTAAAGTTAAAGTTTATTTATTAGTCACAATTCAGCTTATATTAACACTGCAATGAAGTTACTGTGAAATTCCCCTACTCGTCACACTCCAGCACCTGTTCAGGTGCACTGAGAGAGAATTTAGCACAGCCAATCCACCTAACCGGCACATCTTTCAGACTGTGGGAGGAAACCAGAGCATCCGGAGGAAACCCATGCAGACATGGGGAGAAACTCCACATAGACAGCAACCCAAGCCAGGAATTGAAGCCAAGTCCCTGGCGCTGTGAGATAGCAGTGCTAACCACTATGCCACCATGCTGCCCATAGTGTTTTAAGGTTCAACTTATCAGCCGCTGCCTCCAGAAGAAAAAAAGAAATCGTCCACCAACACCTTTTAATCACCTCGATGCAATATGCAGAAGGCCCACTGAACCCAGCCCGAAATCATCTTAGTCCTCCATCTACAAGATCTTTATATCAGTGACTTTTGTTAGACTTTTAAAAAACTGCTGAATATATCCTCCCTCCCTTTAATGCATGTATGTGTGAAAATCAGAATATTTTTATTATTTATACCAGAAATTATGTACAATAAATATACTTCTCGTCTCCTTTTAAAAACTTCTCAGCAAACTTGTATCTGTGTCTTTTGAAATCACAGCATGATAACTATTAAGCACTTATTGAATTGGCAAGCATATTTCATTAAAATAAAATTCATGATCAAACAACGAGTGGAATAAGAGGGGAGCCTTTCTACCCCCTTCTTACTGGATCATAACACTGTTTCTTTGGTAGTTTGCTGACCAACCCCTGAAATGTGAAGAGGCTCAGTGCGCCACAAAGCTTTCATTTTGGTTTCTGAAGTTCTTGCATCGCGAATGTATACTTTGAATTGAATCGGACTGCATCAGACTGAGGGGGCAGTGGTCTTGGTCATGTTTTTTCTGCAACAGTGGGCATTATTTGGGATAATGGCAGATGGAAGCCCAGAAAAACAATTTGTATTGCCTCAGATAACAGAGCTTTCTCCCAGTGGCAGCTGTGATTGACTGTATTGCAGTTAATGAGCAGCTAAAGAAACCATTTCCAACCTTCTGCTAAGCCAGAGTCCACTGCATCATGCCTGCTCCAGTGAGCAGGATGGCAAAATTGATAGTCAAAGCACAATTTGTGAAAATGAAAATTGGTCTTATAGCCACCAGCCTTTGTGAATCCTGGCACGTTTAGTTTTGGATCACAGCCAGCTGTGATAAGACTCAGATCTGTGCGAGCAGTGCACAGATTTATTAGCCTTAACATTGGTAATGGATAAATGGTAGAATTGATTGTAAGGAATATGTTGGAGCAGAACATATCAAGTAAAATTATAATAAAAAGTAGTCATGAATGTAGAATTACATCGTAGTAAGTGTTGGCACATTTATTATTTAGTTTATTTAGACTTTCAGAATGTTTGGACTGATTTTTACGTGGAAGATTGCAAATTTAATTAAAGTCAATGGGATGCCAAACAATATAAAATGGCATAGATAATAATCTAGTTTCCTATGATGGTGGGCATGCAATAAATTCAAGCTTTGTGATTGATTCGAGTCGATGTTAGTTTTAGGATATGAATCAGCCTCGGGTGCTTGGGGCTCTAAGCAAAGTGACAAAAATGAAGCTAGCTAGCCTTGTTTTTGAGACAGTGGTTCCTTTAATTTAGTGACTGTACACAGAGAATTTTAAACAATATTGGCACTGTCTCAACCTATCTATAGTTTAATATATTTAAATTGTTGAGAGGTTGCAACATTCTCTTTTTAAAATTGCAATCAAAACTTTTACCTCAGGGCCTGACGTTGGCAAATTTTATTTCAAAATTTTCAACCAGTTACCTACCTCATCCCGTCTTTAAGATGAACATTTTTGCATGTACGCTGGTGACATCCTGCTCTATTTCACCGACCACTCCTCTCAACACTGTCATCTGTTTCAAACTGCTTATTTAACAGTACTGGATGAGTGGAAATTTCTTCCAATTAAATATTGGGAAGGTTGAAGCCATCGCTTTTTTGTTTCCATTCCAAACACCATCTCCCAGTTACCGACTCCATCCCTCTCCCTGGCAACAGTCTGAGATTAAACTAGTTTGTTCACAACTTGTGTTAAATTTGATCCTGAGATGAACTTGTGACCTCATTATTGTGCCATCACTAGGGGCATCTATTTACATTTCCATAATATCAGCCAGGGCAGCCCGTTGGCACAGTGGTTAGCACTGCTGCCTCACAGTTCCAGGGACCTGGGTTCGATTCCTGGCTTAGGATACTGTCAATGTGGAGTTTGCACGTTCTCCCTGTGTCCGTGCGGGTTTCCTCTGGGTGCTCTAGTTTCCTTCCACAGTCCAAAGACGTGCACGTTAGGTTGATTGGCCTTGTGGATTTGCCCTCTGGTGTCCTGGAATGTATGGGTTAGAGGAATTGGTGGGGTTGTGGGGATAGGACCTGGGGTGGGATCGTGGTCAGTGCAGACTCGATGGGCCGAATGACCTTCTTCTGCACTGTTGGGTTTCTATGATTCTAATCTTGCTCTGTCTCAGTTCATCAGCTGATGAAAGCTTTATTCATGCTTGCTGCCACCTCCAGACTTGACAATTCCAACCCACTCCTGGCTGGTCACCTGAGAAAGGAGCAGTGCTCTGAAAGCTTTTGATTCCAAATAAACCTGTTGGACTTTAGCCTGGTGCTGTGAGATATAAATACAAGTTGTTGCAGGTCAAATTGTGAGGGTTGACTATGCTCTGAAAAGATCATCACAGCAATGTTAGCTCCAAACACAACGCTGGAACTCTTGCTGTTACAAAGTAGGGATGCAGGTCCATTTTGAAGTGAAGAAGAGATTTGGATTGAAGGATGGAATGGGTAAATATAGTATCGAAGGATAATAATGATTTACAATAAATCAATTTAATTGTGGATGCTTTTTGTTAATCAGTTTCTTTAGAACATAGAACATAGAACAGCACAGCACAATACAGGCCCTTCGGCCCTCAATGTTAAGCAAAGCTATGTCCCAACCCAAGATCAAGCTATCCCACTCCTATAATTCTGGTGTGCTCCATGTGCCTATCCAATAACTGCTTGAAAATTCGTAAAGTGTCCGACTCCACTATTACAACAAGCACAGCACTCCACACCCCAACCACACTCTGAGTAAAGAACCTACCTCGGACATCCCTCCTATATCTCCCATTGTGACCCTTATAGTTATGCCCCCTAGTAACAGCTATATCCATCCGAGGAAATAGTCACTGCACGTCCACTCTATCTATCCCCCTCATCATCTTACAAACCTCTATTAAGTCACATCTCATCTTCTTCCATTTGAAAGAGAAAAGCCCCAGCTCCCTCAACCTTTCCTCATAAGACCTACCCTCCAAACCAGGCAGCATCCTGGTAAATCTTCTCTGCACTGTGTCCAATGCTTCCACATCCTTCTTATAGTGAGGTGACCAGAACTGCACACAATATTCAAAATGTGGTCTCGCCGAGGTCCTGTATAGTTGCAGCATAACCCCAAGGTTCTTAAATTCAAACCCCCTGTTAAAGAACGCTAACAACTATAAGCCTTCTTCATGGGTCTATCCACTTGAGTGGTAACGTTCACAGATCTGTGGATATGAACCTTAAGATCTCTCTGTTCCTCCACATTCCTCAGAACTCTGCTGTTGACCCTGTAATTGGCATTGAAGTTTGTCCTACCAGAATGAATCACCTCGCACTTGTCAGGGTTAAACTCCATCTGCCACTTTTCTACCCAGCTCTGCATCCTATCAATGTCTCTTTGCAGCCTACAAGAGCCTTATCCACTACTCCACCAATTTTGGTGTCATCAGCAAATTTACTAACCCACCCTTCAGCCCCCTCTTCCAAGTCATTGATAAGAATCACAAATAGCAGAGGACCCAGCACTGATCTCTGTGGTACACCGCTGGTAACTGGCCTCCAGTCTGAAAATTTTCCCTCCACCACCACCCTCCGTCTTCTATGAGACAGCCAATTTCTTATCCAATCGGCCCAATTTCCTTCTATCCCACACTTCCTTACTTTCTTCATGAGCCTACTACGGGGAGCCTTATCAAACGCCTTACTAAAAACCATGTATATGACATCAACTGCTCTGCCTTCACCCACACACTTAGTTACCTCCTCAAAGAATTCAAATTTGTGCTACAAGGCTCACCCCTCACAAAACCATGCTGACTATCTCGGATTAATCTGCAACTTTCTAAATGGTCATAAATCCTATCTCTCAGAACCTTTTCCATTAACTTACCGACCACCGAAGTAAGACTAACTAGCCTATAATTACCAGGGTCATTCCTATTTCATTTCTTGAAGAGAAGAACAACATTCACCACTCTTCAGTCCTCTGGCACAATTTCTGTGGACATTGAGGACCCAAAGATTAAAGCTAAAGGCTCTGCAATCTCATCTCTTGCCTCCCAAAGTATTCTAGGATGTATCCCATCTGCCCCAGGGACTTACTGACCCTCAAGTTTTTCAAAAATGTTAATACATCTTCCCTCAGAACATCTATCTCCTCCATCCTATCAGCCAGTATCACACACTCATCCTCAAAAACATGGCCCCTCTCCTTAGTGAACACTGAAGTATTCATTCAACACCTCACCTACTTCTTCTGACTCCACACACAAGTTCCCACTACTACTCTTGACTGGCCCTAACCTCACCCTGGTCATTCTTTTATTTCTCACATAAGAGTAAAAAGCCTTGGAGGTTTTCCTTTATCCGACCCGCCGAGGACTTCTCATGCCCCCTCCTAGCTCTCCTAAGCCCTTTTGAAACTCATACCTAACTATCTTGTAACCCTCAAGCGACCCAGCTGAACCTTGTTTTTTCATGTTTTTTTCTTACCAGGGCAAATTTTATGGACATTTTTAATGCAGCCTTTCTAAACTTACATGCATTCTAACAAAATGTTGATTTCCACTGTCCATCTGTAAATCCTCCTTCAGGCTCCAGTGTCAATCCTTGCTACAAATCTTTGCAACACTTCCTTGCTCATTTTAACAGAATTCCTTGTGCCCTTACTGAAACTCAAACACTGAAATGTCCCACACAGTGGATCTGAATCTGAGCTTTGATCTCAATCCTGGTTGCACCCTCTTTTCTTATCACCAGGGGGCTGTTTTTTTCCGCTGGATCTGCATCTTCACCCTCTTGGCGCATTCCTATGATCACACAGTGCTTGTTGTGTTCTTTGGCTGCAGTCATGTGGTTGCAATAGATTGTAGCATCAGATATTGGCAATATCAGAGGTTACTATATTGGACAAACAGGCCATGGTGCACAGAATAGCTTCATGTACCATGGGCAGCATTATCTGGGTATGTGTTCACAGAAGTTCATCCTTTGTTGCATGATAGCAATCCATGAGAAAATTCATGGGAATTCTGTTCTACATCTTCTCCGTTGCGCTTCTAAATTTCACATTGGCTATATTAGAGAAGATGTGTTAGATCAGGGTGATAACAGAGAGAAATTCAACTTCTGTTTGCCCATATTAGTCATCCACATCGTTTCCCCTACTGAAATAAATATATGCAAATTAGGGTACTTTGATTATGGATGCTTCTTAGGACTACGGCGATAAATTAAGGGAATGGGAGTGTTTGGATTGCTGTTTAGAGAACCGACATGGATTTAAAGGGCTGAATGGCCTACTTCTGCGTCAAATTGACTATAACTCGCTCTATGACTCTACAGTCGCTTCTACCAAGTAGAACTTTGGGAATATTCAATTTATTCATTCTAAAATCTGCCAACAAATCCTCTCCAACAACAGTTGAGAAGGAGGCAGGACCAATGTTATTTAAATGCTGTATTCAGGCAAATCTCTAGTTAGTCACCTTCAGAATGCCAGTGGGCTTTGGGCCTATCTCTTGCTGCGTTTGCTACTCTGACTAAATTAAAACTTGTGCAGTCATTCTTTGGAGTGGACTCCAGGACTTGAGTACAAGTTCCTCTGACAGCATGGGGGTGTGTGTGTGTGGGTGTGTGTGTGTGTGTCAGCCATTTCAACTGCAGGATTTGAAAAAAAAGGTAACAAGCCAATGTGGAGAGGTGCTGGGAAAAAGTAGAAAATGGGGAGGGAGTGTTGCACCATGCAAGCATCCAGGATCATAGGATCCCCACCTCTGGGAATAGAATTATCAAATTTGTTTGATGTAATTCTTTAAGTTTCATCACATGACTCTTCTCCCCCACCCAACAAAACTATCTTTTCCCAACCAGCGCTCTTTTTAAATATCATACAGGAGTAGAATTATTCAGAGGGAAATGAGAAAAACAATTTTTCACGCCCCTGTTAATCATTTTTTAATAATGTTTCTCTCAGGTTGCTCACAGCATTGGCTTGGAGATGAATGTTTCTTTCCTGGAGACTGCAGGACCATCTGGATGGCTGGCAATCCAAGAGTGAGGAAGGGTGTAGAATAGATTTAGAAAATCAGTTCAGTGACAAACATGAAGGAGCCTTGCAACAAAAGCAGAATTTGCTGGAAACTCTTTCAACAGGTCAGGCAGAAGTTGTGCAGGCAACTGACAAAGTAATATTCCTGGTGTGGACCAATCACTTTAGAACAGTAGGAGGAGAGGGGGACTGCAGGGGACGAGGGAAGGGAAGGGAGAATTGAGGGGTATAGGGAGGCGAGGCAATAGGAGAGTGAAGGGAAGAGAGGGGCGGGGAAGGGAGAAAGCACGGAAGAGGGGGAAGAGAGAGAAGAGGGCAGTGGAGTGGGAATAGGAAGGGAAGAGTGGTGGAGAAAGAGGGGAATACATGTGGCTGGTTAAAAACACAAAGGAAGTACTTAAGTGGAAACCAGTAGATTTTTAAATTCGCATAATGGTAGGAGATATGATGGTAGAAATAAAATGATATGAAAGTATCTAAGTGTGCAGTTATGGGGGTGAGCGCATGCAGAAAATAAGATTAATGTCAAAGAGAAATGTAAAAGACTGGAAATGCAGAGAAGTCTTTTGTGCCTGGTGGCACAGTGGCGCCTTACAGTGCCAGGGACCCACGTTCAATTCCAGCCTTGGGTGTTTGTCTGTGTGGAGTTTGCACGTTCTCCTCTGGGTGTTCTGGTTTCATCCCACAGTCCAAAGATGTACAGGTTAGGTGGATTGGCCATGCTAAGTTGTCCCTTATTGACCCAAGATGAGTCAGTTAGATGAATTAGCCATGGTAAGTGGCATTATGGAGGTTCAGTAGAGAGTTGAGCCTGGGTAAGATTCTTTATCAGGGAGTCGGTGCATACCAGATGGGCCAAATGGCCTCCTTCTGCACTGTAGGGATTCTATAGTTCTATGGCCCTTGAAGAAGTCTTCTCGAATTCAACAAACAGGTTGGCACAAACAGCACACTCCAGCCCAACCGCATGGCGTTCGGATAATGTGCTCCCCTTCGTAAGCACTAAGCTGATTTTTCCCCAGTACAATTTTCAAGGAATCGAAGTGCTGACTTATTCGTTCCACATTGCCAGCAAATATTTCCTGCCAGTGAGTAAGTAGGGGCCACAGTTAAGGTATGAATTACTAAAGTTAATATTGAAGCCAGAAAGCTGCTAAGTACCTGATAGACAGGTAAAGTACTGTCCTGTCAGCTCTCATTAAGCCTTGTTGGGTCAGTACAGTAGGTTAAAGGCAGAGAGATCAGTGTGGGACAGAAAATTGAAATGGTAAGTAATTGGGAGTTCAGGGTCATGCATGCAGACATAATGGAAACATTCAGCAAAGCATTTACTTTCATTTGACATGTATAATGTAGAGAAGACTACACTATGAATAATGAATAGTGCATGCTGGGTTTGAAGAAATACATGCACATTTTTGTTTATCTGGAACCTGCACTGTGGTGTAGGGGGATATCACACCGGGAAATGTCAGCGCTGGAAAGCAGGAGGCAGGGCTGGTGGAAGAACGGGCCAGAGAGGAGCTGGTTAGCTCAGGATGTTGAAGAGGAGGAAGCGGTAAGTTATGTGTGAGATCATATTGGAGATGGTGGAAATGACTCATCTTGACCTGTTGAATGGGGGTAGGAGATGAGGACAAGGTGCCCCTATCTTAATTTTAGGGGACCGGGGTTGTGATGGAGGTGGGTTGGGACTGGTGATGGTTGTTGGGGTGGGCAGGGGGGCAGGGTTCGGATGAATGAAGTCTGAGTAGAAATATGGGACTTGGTTATGAACCCAATCCACTATAAAGGTAGGGAACCCTTAGCTGAGGGGGCAAAAATAGGACATTTAAAAACCTTTTTGTGAGGTGGTACCAGATGCAGTGGAGGCAAAGAAATTGTGACAAGGAAATGGAATCTTTCCAGGAAGGTGAGATAGAAAGGAGTATATTTCAGGTAATTGTGGGATTTAGTAGGCTGGTAATAAAGGTAAATGAAAAGTCTATCCTCAGAGATAGAAAGAAGGAAGTCTAGGAAAGGAAGAAAGTATCTGAGATGACCCAGATCAAAATAAGGGATAGATGGAAATTTGACTAATTTCCCAGATCAGGTTGGGGGGAGGTAACTGCACAAAAATATATTCATAAATGGCAGGACAAAATATCTGACAGGAGACCAGCTTAAAATTGGAACAGAGAGTTTCAACATATCCTGCAAAAGGGACTCATGGATAGCAACGCATTTTAACTGAAGTAATTTGAGTTGAAGGAAAAGCTGTTCGGTGAAAGAATAATTTTAACCAGCTGGAGGAAGGTGTTAGCTGTTCCGAAGGGGGCTGGAAGTGGAGATCATCTGTATGTCTGTAATGAAGGGGAAATATTCCGGGCCGGAATCCTGGAAATTGTTATTAAGGCAGAGATTGTCAGGAACAGTCACACACGTAAGTGTGGCATTTGTCTTATTTTAATCTGCTAGCTCTACTTCCAACTGGCATGCAATGTACAAACTTGAAACAACATATAATCGTTGTCAGAAGCAGATTGGGAAATTCAGCAGAATCCAGATTTGAAATCTTGAACCTTATTCTTACTGCAGCCACGATAATCGGACTTTCTCTATTTTATGGCCAAATTCTGACCAGTAATGAGTTAGTGAAATGAAAGTGTCAGTTTATGTCCAGTGGTAGCATTGAGTCAGAAGGTTACGGGTTCACACCCTGCTCCAAAGGCATGAGTCCATCATTTAAGCTGATACTTCAGTGTAGTACTGAGAAAGTGCTGTACTGCTGGGATGTTAAACTGAGTCTGCCTGTTCAGGTGGATATAAAACATCCCACATGAAAGAACAGGGGAATTCTGCTGTCTTGAGTAATGTCAACCAACATCAACTGATCTGGTCAGATTTCTCTTTTTATGGGGCCTTGCTGGTCAACCTCCTTTAGATCCTCTGCTTCCTCACGTAAGTACAACAGTCACTACTCTTCACAAAAGACTTTATTAAGTGTGAGGCAATGTGAGGTTGTAAAAGACACTGTATAAATACATATTCTTTATTTTTTTCACAGGTGTTTTCCAGTTCACCTTCCCAATGTTTTTCATTTATCTTTGAAAATTTGCTTGTGTTAACTCTATTCCTACGAAGGATGATCCGATGTTCAATCCTTGCATTCTACTGATCTCATGCTCTAAATAAAACTTTAGGCTTTCTGAGTCTCTGTGGGTGGAGAATCAGTTGGCAAACCTTCTCTTGATGACCATCTGTCAAGTGTTGCTTTAGATAATGTGTGTGGGTATCTGGTGGCTGAAGGATCAGATATGATGCCCTCCAAGATGGAATATCCTGCTGCCATTTGCTATTGGAATTCTGTGGATGTGGAGCTGGAGAGAGATTGCTGTGAATGCAGCCCATATTTGACAAGAGTCTGTGTCTCCAGGAGAGGTAAGGTATGGTTGACCATTGGGGTTGCACGGTAACACAATGGTTAGCACTGCTGCCTCACAGCAAGAAGTCTTACAACACCAGGTTAAGATCCAACAGGTTTGTTTGGTAGCAAATACCACTAGCTTTCGAAGTGCTTGCTGCTCCGTTGTCAGATGAGTGGGAGATCTTTTCACAAACAGGGACAGCACCAGGGACCAGGTTCAATTCTGGTCGTGGGTGACCATCTGTGTGGAATTTGCACATTCACCTTTGCCTGCATGGGTTTCCTCTGGGTGCTCCTCACAGTACAAAGATGTGAGGGTTAAGTGGATTGGCCATGCTAACTTGCCCCTTAGTGTCCCAAGTTGTGTAGGTTAGATGGACTGGCCATAGTAAATATGCAGGGTTATAGGGAAACGGGAAGAAGAGAGGGCCTGGGTAAGACTCTCTGTCAGAGAGTTGGTACAGAATCGATGGGTCAAATAGCATCTTCTGCACTGTAGGGATTCTATGATTCTACCACTTTTCCATTACCTGGGAAAACACACCATCAGCACATCACGGTTGGGTGTGCAAAGTGACTTGTTGCACCATTGTGGATGAAGGGCCCTCTTACAAAGATATCACTTTTCATGGTTAACCCATCTTACATATCAAAATATTATGCTGCTTGCCTCCATTCCACATTATATCATGATCTCTTCTCACCCTGCCCTTACCAACCTCACAACAAATTCTTGTCCATATCTACCAGTTCCCCCACTGCCTTCTCTCCCACTTTTTTTACTATGGCCCTTTGTCCACCCATGCCAATTCCGTTGAAATCCCACTTGCCTTGCTGATACATTCCCCCAAATGGCCACTTTGATCGTACCTTGTCCACCATCCTGATTCTTCTCCCATTGTTGCTCAGTATTGCATTCTGAAGCCTTTTTGGACAATTAATTATGCTAACAATATGAATTGGTCGTTATAATCCTCTTACCTTCTACCGTCATAACTTTGAAATCGCCTGTTGCCATTACAACACCCGGTTGCGACGCCAGAGCTTTGAGTTGTTGTGATATGGAGATGCCGGTGTTGGATTGGGGTGGGTACAGTAAGAATTCTCACAACACCAGGTTAAAGTCCAACAAGTTTATTTGGAATCACAAGCTTTTAGAGCGCTGCTCCTTCAACAGGAAGGTGCAGTGCTCCAAAAGCTTGTGCTCCCAAATAAACCTTTGAGACGTTGAGTTGAGCTTAGTGGTCCAGGTTGTATTCCTGAAGCTACAAGGCACCAGGCTGTGGCGTTGCATTTTTTTAGCTTTCTAATAAGGCTGTATGTCAACTGGTTCAAACCTCAGTCTGGCTAATGAGTGCCACCACTGCTAATTAGCTTAAATGTTCTTTTATAGATAAGGAGTAATTACCCATTGTCAAACATTCCAAGGAGAATATGGCCTGGGAAGCAATCTGGCTGCTACTTTCCATCCCATCAGAGAGAGAAAAACGGTATTCGCCTGAAGGCTGCCACATAAAACCTGCTAAAAATAAACCTGATGCCAAGGGATCAACACTTGAGGCAGCAGCTGAATGTAGCAAAAACAAGCTAAACACCCCCGCCCACCATACCATGAACCAGACCACACCATGTCATTGATCAGAATTGTTTATTTTGTATAAGAATTCACAACGCAGGAAGCCATTTGCAACCAAAGCATGAACATACTTTACAAGAAGGCAATGGCTGGGAGAGAGCAGACAAGGGAACTGCATCGTCCCTCACTTCTGCAACAAACTGCGACACATAAAACCGGCACAATCAGCTCTACAGCACAGTTACAAATCAGGGCAATCCTCGCAGAGAGGGCAGAACTGACAATACTGACAGCCATCCACATCTTCACAATATCAAGCACTGCTGGTGAGGGGCAGCACGTTAAACGACAAGTTCAATGAGAGTTTCAGACACAGAAAGAAAAATGTTTCACATTTTAAAAATTCCTGTAACATGCAGCATAAATTCAATGAGTAAGAAGGACCTGGGTATTTTGTCCACTTTATTGCACAGTAATAGAAATGCTTGCCCCCCCAGACAGTTCTCTAGATGAGGCAGCACTGATCTCGGGCGCAGCCTCTGATCTCCTTTTTGTTTGCCCAAGTTACAGTGTCCCTTTTGTTTGACCTACATGCTCTGTGCAGAATAGAAAAATGGTTTTGTCTTCCCTTTATTGTACCTGGCATTCTCAATAAACTGGAGGAGGGTTCATGTTGGGGCTTCAATTGAGCGGGCAGTGCTGCTGGCTCCTGCTTTCTACATGAGGGGATTTTACTTGTCAAATACCTGATTTGTCAGTATGCACCCTCCACATCATTCTGTTTGACTAAGTTTGAATCTATGCGTCTCTATTCGATTTAGTGTAGGTCTGCCCCTGTTGGTGCCAGTCGCTTCAGTGGGAATTATCTGATGATGAATTTATTAAGTGTTAAATTCCCACTTTGCTGTGCTGCTTGATTTGAATAATTGGATCATTCGAATTCTTGGAGAGCAATAGATTTTGAAGCATCAGGAGTGGGCTGTTACATTCAGCTGCTGCTTCCCTGAATGTTGTTATATCATTGACCCACAGGTGGCATCTTGAGGTTTGTACCATAAGTTCTCACTGAATTTCTTCATCATGTGGGTTGTCTGGGAGTTGCTTGCTGATTAATGCCCTAGACAATCGATGCGTGGTGCACATTCTCTACGTATTGGTGAAAGAATGACTAGGCTTGCTCTTCAAAAAGCTTGCGATAACAATAAGATATGACTTTCCTTACTCTACTCCACGCGATCCCTCCCTCATTTATGAAAGTCAGGCTTCTCCTCCCAGACACTACTTCCCCAAGTTGATTTACCCCAGCCTTCAAGTTAAACATTCCAGGTCATGTGTTCACGAAATTGATATTCAGCACTATTTCATGTTTTTTGTTTAATTCTTTAATGTTCTGCTTTTGTTTTATCCAGTGCGGTTATTTGTCAAGGAATATGTTAGGTTGGTTGATTGAACTCTAGGTGAAAAGGCTGGGTGGAACGGCTTTTCAATCATCTTCTTTGGGTTTGTTTGGGTAACACCCATTAATTTTTCATGAGACATAGCAGGTATGTATATCCAGACTGCCCTCAGTTAACTCCCACATGTGACTTGAATTTTAATCTAACCTGTTTGACATTCATTATGGTATATATAGTACTTCGTCCAGTCAGTGGAAATTTAAACTAGTTCTTCGTTTCTTACATTTCTAAAACACTTGTAACCAGATTGTCTCCTCGTTAATATCATGGTTGTCCACTGAGGCCAGTTATGACTTACTAAATGTGGTGCAAGGTTACATTTTAGTCCTCTAAAGCCAACTGTCATTAAAGCTGTTTATGTGAGACAGCAAACATTACACATTGATTAGGCATGAGCACCAGACCTTGCTTTGGATGCTGGTTTGCTTGGATGGCCTACCCTCAAAGCTGTACCACTAACTGTTCAATTGATTTGTCATATAACTGAGGGTGCAGGATGCATACTGTGGAGTGCTTACTGACCACTGAGAAAGTCTTCATCTTGCTTCCAAGTGAACATCCTCCCACATGGTGGTCATACTCAACTTTGCGCTTTGCAGACCATTTTATTTCATTTTTTTCCCGTTTGACAAATGGCAAATCTAAGTCTCAAGCAGAGCTTATCTTAATAAGGAGGGGAAGAGATCAAATGCTGGATTAACCATTCCAATATTATAGTCAAATAAAATCTCAAAACGCCTGCTTGGAAGACGCCCCTCTTGTGATTTTTCTTTCTAAGGAATGTTCAGGGCTGGCTCATCTCTGGGCTGTTTGCAGGATACTTTTTAAAAAGCAAATTGCAAACTCTTTCCAGGGTAAGTAAGCTCCCTCTTCACTCTACACAGTTATCCCAAATGTTGGCTGCTAGCCTTTTCTCGTCGTGATCAGACACAAATCTTGTTTTATTAAAAATAAATCAAGCATGTTGTGCACATTGTAACCAGCCAAGTACTATCAGCTCTGTGTTATGAATCCTATGACATGACCTGTGTGGTATCGGCCCAGTGCTCCACACTTACTCCTTTCCCCTTACTGCTCCAGCTCATTAGGCAACATTAGACTGTTGACTACTTTCTACTCTTAAAAAATCCAGAACAGTCTAGAGTGCTGCTGAAGCGGGTGGACTCCCTGACAACAAACTGGTGGAGTTTCTTCACCACACTGAGTCATTTATCTAATAGGAAGTGAACTCCCACACCCGCAAAAAAAAAGTTGAGCTTCCCATATCTTGTGTTGTAGGAGTATTTTTAGACAACCTTACAGTTGGTCACTGTGAGCTGGATAAACTGCATGGAGAGAGCTGTAATGTATAGCTAGCTGTACCTGGTTGCCCTGTTTTGTTATTCATAAGTGGAGTACAGGTCTCCTTCTTTGATATATGCTATAATTTAGAGGACGAGGTATATTCCATCCAGCAGCACTGTCCTTCCATCTTTGGCCCAATTTTTGTGGCTGTTAGCCACTGACCATTTAGGTGAATGTAATGGTGTGGTCACATATTTCTTTGCGCTAACAGCTAGCACGATATGGAATTCCCTGACACTGATCTGCAGGTAGACAATGGGGACACTGTACTTTTGGCACCAAAATATTTAGCATTTGTTTTCAAATGAGAAGGAAGACATTTTTATTAAAAGTAAGTAAAATAGTTTTGAAATCTGTACTTCAGATCATTGTCCATTTAAGGAGAAAGTGGCAGGGACAGATTGAATCACATGCAGGATTCTCCATTACACAGCAAGTGACAAACTTGGAACATCCCAATGATCAATAATCATCTTCATTTACATTTAAATGACACCTAGTTGTGCAACTTGGAGAACAATAGAACAGAATGACAACTGATGGAAACTAGTCATTAATTTAACACACAACACCAAATGATGTTGAACACTTGGATATTAACTCTGGGTAGCCCTCATTGAAAAGTGATCTAAAGCTTCCATCCTGGACCAGTGGTGCTGAGCCAGGTAGACCAGGAAAGTCCTATCACTTTCACTGGCCTGTGCTAAATTATGAAGAAGAGCTGAGGAGTTGAGTGGCCTTGCCTCTGTTGCCCTTTACAGTTAAATCACTGGCTAACACTCTCAGTTTAGGCTCATGAGTGAGGAATGGCCACTCGAGTGAGGTATGAGCAGGCAGCTTTTTCCCCATGGAGATTGCATCACAGCATCCAGGGAAGGGTATATCTGCCACTGAGTTTATCTCCTTGAGAACGAGAGGTTTTAAAGCATTAGTTGGATATGTTGATAAGGTTGGGTGAAGTACTGTGGAAAGGGGCTCGATTGGAGCATAAACACCAGCACGGACCAGTTGGACTGAAAGATCTATTTCTGTGATGCACGTTCTATATAATTCAATGTGTAAATTTCAGCTCCATGCTTGCAGGTAAGATATTGGACTCTCAGGTCAGTCTCTGCTCCTTCACATGTTAGAGCCCAAAGGGGAGGATAAATCCAATTGCTTTCTTTCAAATTAATTTTGAATGCTGTTAATGTGGCTGCTCACTCTCACAATGAGCGTTCAACCCCATCCCTTCCTCCTACTGCTACCTCCTGAACTCACTTCTCCCTCCTGTACTGGTCTCTAACTACCCTCCCATACAGCTGGCCCCCACCTTTCCTCTCTCCAGTTGGCTTCTATCCTCATTGCACCCTCCAACAGTAAACTCCTAAGTTTACCGCACAAGTAGTCGGTCCCTAAGGCTTTGCTCCCATCGTAGGTTGCTAATTCTGACTTCTTCCTCCATCTGACTCCCATTCCCACTTCTTTCTCTTACAATGAACTCCTAAACTCCTTAACCATGCTCCAGCAGTGGCCCCTGACATTACTTTTTGCTTCCCCAGTTGGCTAACTCCATCTTCCACAATAGACCCTTGACATTATCCTTCACTCCCAATGTCAGCTCCTGGCCCTACCACTCCCTTCAGCAATGTGGACCTCAGTGTACCTGTCCCTCCCACAGTCAGATCCTAATTTCATCTCTCCCTCCCGCACAGAACAGCTAATCTTACCATTATGAATTCTGAATCCTACTGCTCCCTCCTGCAGTAGGTTCCAAAACCAGATGCTCCCTCCCCACAACGGACATCTAACTATATTACCTCCTATCCAGCAGACATCTAACCCAGATGCACTGTCCTTGCTCCTAATGCAGATACATCGGGCCCATGGGTTATGTCTCCTCAACTGGCATATTGCACAGTCCAAAGCAATAGCAGAGGGTGGAAGCTGATACATACGCTCTTGTCCAAATCCATGCGCACTGGGCAGTGAATTGGAGCATGGCTCTGACCTGCTATTGAAGTTGAAGTACTGGTTTTAATTGTTAGATTTTAAGGAACAGTTTGCTAATCGCAGCATTACTTGCTAGGTGGTTTAATTTGAGTACAGTCAATTAAAAAGTCAGTTAACACTTAACCATGGCTGTCAGTTTTTCCAATGACAGCAAAAACCGCAACTGTAAACTGTGAGTTATAGAAAAGTCACGGAGTTGGGTGGGGGGAGGTGGTGGGCTGGAGAATAACACTGAAAAGAGGTGACTGAAGGGAAACTGTGAGGGGAAGAGCAACAGAGGACATTGGAATAATGGGGATTAGACAAGAGTGGCACAATGGATGGCAGAGTGAGTGCTTTGGAGTCACTGAGGGTCAGAGCAGTAAAGTTGGCGGCCTCTGCCCTCTCCACCAGCTGATTTTCCTTTACTGACCCAATCTCGAATATTTTTGCGTTCACAAACTGCCCCGGGACGTTTTCCACACTTTGTGCTTTTTGTTGGTTGTTGGTGGGGGTGGGGTTTGGGGGGATGGGGTGGGGCAAGTTCTCAGTCAGCCCATTCTGTGCTTGTGCCATCTTAGCATTTTGATTTTTTTGAAAAAAGCTGCAAATATTGCGAGTGCAGAATCGCTTTTATCTTCAGCTCCGATATAGACTCAAATGACAGGATGTTTAAAGGGCTTCTCCAGTGTACATTTTAACCAAATGTCAGATCAGAGACGTGTTTAGATGTAATGGGTGCAGGTCGAAACTCCCAATTTCTAAGCAACATTCTCATCCAGGCTTTTACTTTTCAAAGTACAGAGTTTGGACATCACATTTATTTTGAGACAGTTAAGCCAAAACCAAACTAATCACAGACACAAGACGTAACACTGCTTTTCTTAGGCTAACGTGCAAACAATTTGTTAATTGGTGGACGCAGCAGGTTCACAAACCCAGGCTACAGTTTGTGCTATACATGTGGGGCAGACTGGAGCTGAGCTGAACCAAGCTTCATATCTGTTCAGTCACAGGCTGGAAACTTTCTCATGTACATTCAAAAGCAGCTAAAATACCAAACGCCAGATAACTGGCACGCAACATTGGCTTTAGACATACAATAAAGCCTTCAAGCAACGCAGGGCGCTAGAGTCAGGGAAACAAACTTTTTTTTATTGTCATGAGATTAACCAAAAAGTGAGCCAGATCTGCTCGCTGTGCTTGGGTGATGTGGGTGAAATGGCAGAACCCAGCAGCTCCCTTCAAAGAACTTTTACTCAGCAATCTTGGATCCTCACTGTCGCCCTGGGGTTTTCTTCAAACATCGGGACTCCCTGGTAGGAGAGGTGGAAAGAAACCGGGATGTACAAACCTCATATCCCTCTATCGACTGCTACTCTACTCTGCTAGGAGCCACCTTGAAGGAATGTGTTTTTCAGGGATCAACTACCAGGCGGTTTGTTACAAGCTGACTGAGACGGGATCTGATAATGACAGGTCCTGTCAAACTCCTCGTGGATCCTCCTCCAGATTGGAGATCTTACAGATCTTTATCTGAAACCATTTCTATGATCTGAAACTCACACTCACTTCCCTGACTTTGTTTAGAGTTGTTCTATGTGCTTAGCACGGTCGGATCATTGAGTTGATGATGGCATACAGCAAATCTTTATCTTAAAGTCATCCTGCATAGCGCTGTGAGGAATCGCATACAGAAGCCCACAGGAGGCTTATAATGAAGTGTTAGTTTGCCAACCGTGTATTTGCAATGCATAGTACTGGCTAGGAGGTAGTGGTGGTAGGGAGGGATCATAATGAGAGAGATAGACTATCAGTCCACAGAATCTGTCGCAGAAAGTGCACCTTCACATTGGGATGGGGACTGGCGTGGGTTGGTTTAGTTGTCAGAAACAAAGGGTCAAAAGTCAGACAGCCATGTGTGTTGCTAATTCCTGGAAGTTACTACACAAAAGTTGATTCGCTTTGGTCCAAGTGACTGTGGTACTGCTTTCACATTGAAGAGGACTGATAGACCATGCTGAATTCTCTGCTGCCTACAGCTTTGTGGGCAGAGTTCACAGAGATTCGTAAAATTATCAGAGAATGCCCAGTGTATTGTCCGAAAGATTTTTCCACAAGAGCTGCCAGAAAGGAGGTTGAGAAGAGGCCATTCCGTACGAACAAATACAGTTGACCCGCAGGCAGCTGAGGAGCTAAGCCATGCAAACAACTGGCTTGACCTTGACTTTGTACAGTAGGGCCAATTCCATGCTTCCAGCAATCACCCTCAGGAACTGCAGAGTTGGGGTCTGCAGTGTGATTGTCCTCATTTCATTCTGCATTCCCCTCAGTGACGAGCTGGAAGCACAGAATTCCCTCTGAAACGTATTCAGTTTTTAAGAAGTTCTCGAGCAGAGATTTCTTTAAAAAATGTACTCTGCTTTTAAGAAGTCAGTGAGTATATTTCATTGTCTTACAAAGGTTAAAAGAATTGCCCCGGGAGGCTTTGTGCTATGTTTTGGTTTTAACGGGAGCTGCAGTACAAGGTTAGGCGAGGGTTCGAATGTCATGACATTGATTTACTAAAATAACACTGGAGCATTGTGTGTGACACCGTCAAGGCACAAAATAAAACCTCATTCAGAAAAAAGGATCAGAAAATACTGCAATTGGACAGCAGGGCCATCTGTTGCTTTGTGCATCATTTGGGCTCCATTAAGATTAGAATCTGAAAACTATTTAATTGAGTGCGAAAAAAGGGAATAAGGAAGTAAAAACTGAAATTGTTTAGCAGTTTTGTTTTAGAGAACCAGAAAGAAGTGAAAATAAATTCAGAAAAGGCTGGAAATAGATAGTTGGTCCAACAACACTGAATAAAGAAGCAACAGTCACAATTATTCACTTAATACCCGCTCATTGCCTTACTGTGATGTTGTTGCTTTCATATCCTTACACATTCCCCCCTGGAGAATCACGTCAATATGTGGAAGGATTCACAGTCTGATTAACAGTTAGACATTCTGTGATGTGAATACTCCTTTCATAGCCAGAACTATGGACGGAATTTGTCCAAAAAATTGATAGTGTCAGGTTCTGACTGAAAACCAGAGTTTTCCTCCCCAGAGAAAGAGACAGGTTTTCTCCCCAGATCTTCTGACACATTGTCAAAACAAAAAAACAAGATGGGAGGGAAGGAGGGGGGCGGTGGGCATGCTTTGGACCATCATTCCTGAGGGGTGGGGCCTAAAGACATTGGCAAGGCTGGCTGTATGGAGACTGGGTTGGGGGAGAGGGAGGAAATGTCCTGATCTCAAATTGAAGTAAAAGATCCCCCCCCCCAATCATCACCAACATTGGGACATCAGAGCGCATCCCCTTCCCTCCACCCCTGCAATGCTGATATACCCCCTCGTCCCCATCCCAAAATGCAGACATCCCCACCTCCCCGCAACTTCGTCACCCCCTCCACACACATATAATGGGAGATCCCCAGTGGGGTCCCCTAGAGGCCCCATCCCAGTGCCCTGGCAGTGCCAATCTGGCAGTGCCAGGTTGCCACTGATAGGTTAGCATAGCCAGGTTGGCACTGCCAGGGTGCCAAGGGACAGCAACCCATTTCCCTCACCACTCGGGGCCGTTTTGGAAGCCAGTAGTGATTCCTGCTGGCATGATGTTACTCACTTGTTGTGTCTACCAAGATGTCAACTAAAATCAGACAGTCTCCACTTACTGCCGAGAGCTGGTTGCATCTTCTGACTTAATGGGAATGCTACTACTGAAGTCAAAGTTTTCAACTTTTGAAGATCTTTGATGTCCACACATTATCCAACAGCTTCCACCTCCGGGTCAATTCCGTGTTTGCAGAGAAAATGTGCCTATTCTTTTGGTAATCGCATGTGTCGGCATGATTCTCAGCCTTGTTGGATTTATTGAGGCCATCTCATTTAAAGTCCACATGTGTTGCTCTTACACATGGAATGCTGTTGCAACAAGTAGTCAGGGAATGAGGAGAGTTGCTGTAGTTTCACAGTCCCACAAACACAATCAGGTGAATTGCCACGTATACACTGCAATGATGGTGATGTTGACAAGAAGTAGGAATGGCACCTCCTACAACAAGAGGTTAGATGTGGGCCAGAACTTTACTGCCTCGTCCACAAGAATCAGAGCAGGTGAGGTGCGGACAAAGGGAAGGTCCGTTGATCTCAGGTGGGATTTTATGGTTTCTGTAAAATTTGAATCTGTAAAATCCGACCCATGTTGTTACACAATGTGTCGATGATGAAGGCCAATTTTGGAGCAAAATTGCAGGAAGCGGTCAGCTGATGAAACGGAATCTCCCACAGAGATAAGTCATAGGATCAAACAAGAAACAGGCACACTGGACTTAGGAGAGAGCACCAAAAAAAGGGGTGACTAAACAGTGCCAGTAGAAGGGAATGTCATGAAACGGTTAATCCACAAAATAGTGCCACATCAGCATTGTAGCTGCAAAATATTTTCTCTACATCTCACATCGTAAAATCCTTAATTACCAGATCTATAAAGCTGCAGCTGCAACTGTAATGTGTTGACTGCCAAAGAAAATGGCTGTTCATATTTTGCTATCAGTAACTAGTATGACTCCTAAAATAATTTGAGTACTCCGTGGTTGCCCTTTCATACCTAATGAATACAGTTAGGTATTCTGGACAATCTTCACATATTCTCATGGTGAAACTTTTAAAGAAGATTGTCTGTAACCAGTGGGTCAGCTATCCAGTGAAGTTGTCACATTCACCAAGAGAACCCTACCCTTTCTAATTGTGAGGTGTGGGAGGGGGTGGAAGAGTCCATAGAAAGGATGTTTGATGGCTACTTCATAGCCCAACAAGGTGGCTTCAATATTTTCTTGCTAGCTCTCCAAAAATGTTCAGCAAGTCACTCAGACAGGCACCAACCCCTGAGCAAAACTGTACTGTCTGCACAGTGTTTTGCTAAACACCTCATGCAAATACATATCCCCCTTTGCTCTTCATAGAGGGCTTTCAAGATAATGCAACAAATACCCAGGAAGTAAGGCCATCATACGAGCATCTGTCAAGCGATCCAAACAAAGGCAACAGGACAGAAAGATCTACTTCTAGGAAGTCAGATGGAGTCCTGCAGTTGTGTGAGGAGGAGTAAGTGGACGACATGTGACTTTCACAAACTCAGAACATCCCAAAGTACTTTTGAAATGTATTTATTATTATGTGGGCAAACAAGGTAATAAACTTGCACTAGGTGCAACAAACAGTGATAAGATGAACAACTGATTAATCTGCTTTTGATGATTTTCATCATGAGAAGTGATGCCACGGGATCTTTCACATTGATTGGTTTAATATGTCTTGTCCAGAAAGCATTCCCCCAGCACCCTTTTTCCAGCCTGGATTATATGTTCTTATCCTAGAATGAAGTTTAAACCTATAACACTTTGACTTAGATGTGAGAGTTAGCCAAGGCTATCACCTAAAGGCAGTAAATAAGCAACAGCAAGAGGGAGAGTTAGGCCCAGAGAGGGATTCACAAATCTGCATTGCATAGGGGCTGTAACAAAGATGCGCTTAATCAGAAGATATACTTTACATATCTATAGAGAATCTTCAGCACCCGCTACATAGAATGGAGAATATATGATGGTGCCTTTGTGGCATCTGAGGTGAGGTGGTCTAAGGAATCTGCAGACCATCAACTCGCATATTAGTAGATGATTTGAAAGAGTTCTGAGGACAGGAGGCCTAACTGTTGGGTAAAGTTGCTGGATAACGTTGTGTCGATTGCTGCTCCAAACTTTGGCTGCCATTTGCAGGTGCTCTTCATTTGCAAGGACCATACAAAAGCTGGGGCTTAGCAATAACAAGGCAGCTGCCTCTCCGGCTGATGTTCTGTCTGTATAATGCTAGTTGCTTTCCTCAAAGAATTGCAGAAGACATAAATATTGGGCAGAAGGGCTCCGCCAGCAGGAACACTGGAGGGCTGGTAATAGTTGCAGGTAGTTTGATGATTTAACAGAAAGAAAAAATGGCTTCTCCACGGCTCTAATGGGAGTGGCCTGTGATCATACTTACCCCTCTTGCTAATGTGGCAATCAGAAAGATCATAAGATTAGTGCCCATTGTATATTCTCATTGAGGACCCATCACCAGGGAAATAAATGTTGAAGCAGAACTCAAAATCGGGGTAGGGAGGTTAACAGGATGCACTTTTTTAGATTGATTTGTCAGAAAGGTGGAGAGAAGCAGATAGGGATAGGAGTGGTTATGCCTGGCATATTCCGGCTCCTCTAGAGAGGATGGTACAGCTTTTATATTGTCAAAGTTTGATGCACCAGTTTTCCTGGCTGTGTATCAGACTCAGTCGTCTCACTGTCCTTCTCTTCTTTCTCCTCTGACAAGAACCCAAGCTGACCTTGTTGATCCTCTGCTAAGTGAATAATCAAATTATACTGGGACAGAAATTATAGCTAACTTTCGCAATCCTCTCCCAACTTTAAATCAGAATCCCACCTGATTTTGTCAGGGGCCAGGACTCCAGCAGGTTACCCTAGTCCCATTTGCTCAATCTGCTGCTGTACAGCACTGACAAAGGAGACAGCTGCCAGATTAAACCATCGTGACCCCTGCTGCATTGTGCATTCACCCACATTGAGTTGGAAGGTTCTGTTGGTGGTTGAAAGGGTACCATCAGCTGAGATCTTGTATTTCAGGGAACCCGACTGTTAGTTAAACAGCTTCACTCTCTTTCGGTATTGCTTCCTTTCCATGGGGGAATAATAAAGGATATTTCTGCCGGGTGACTAGAGTTCTGAAATCTGTACAATGTGGCAAAAGCACAAGTGATAGCTTGAAAGGAGCCAGCTATGCAAAAATTCATTGTTGCCTTCAAATCCCTCCACAGTCCTCATTATCTCTGTAACCCTCCAGGAATTTTGCATTGCTCCAATTCTGGTCTCTTGTGCATCTTCCCGTTCTCTCCTGAGCTCTGAAATTCCCTTCCAAAATCTTTCTTTCCCTCATTCCTTCCACCTCCTTTAAGACCAGACTTGAACAAATACAGCCCAAGAGCTGCCATAGGCCCGCGGGACCTTCTAATTCAGCTCTTGATTGCACAGGACATGGGTTCCAAAAACTGTAGGTTGCGATCCCCACAGCTCCCTCTCCTCCATGGTAACCATGGAGGTGAAGATTCAGGTGGATCAGTCCTGGGGCTGACTCCTGAGGCCCCTTGTCACGCCTGGACTCTTTTTTCTTGCCTTGGTCTGGTGGGCACGGCCCAATGAAATCAGCTCTAAAGCCCACTCCACGCATCCAACAAGACTTCAAAATGGCGAGGTGGAAGAAAAAACATCGCTGCCTGTTCCCCAACCACCCTGAACCAAACCTTGGTCTCACTACTCTACTCACACCACCCCCTTTCCTCCATCATTGGCTCTCATTCTGGGATCACAGCAATTTTTAAGAATTTACTCATCTTTCACTCTCTCTGGTTCTGAAAGGCACATTGCTGAAAACCTAAATGGTCTTTTTTTTACTGATTCTGATGGAGATGTTATAAGTTCAGTGCCTGTTTAACATTGGTTGGACTGGCTTAAAATGCTGAGAGAATAACCACTTTGTAGTTATATGGTACTAGATGTATTTAATTTACAGATGAAGCCACAATGAAAACTAATTGTCATGTCATGCTCTTCCAATACCCTTAGGTGTCTCTAGTGAGTGCGTAGTTGTAATTGAAATTACAGTCTGTAAAGTTGCAAAAATAATGGGCTCTGCCTTGGCTACCTGGTTAGCGTCACCAAGGTTTGAATGCATCTATCTCTGGTTGCTCATTTGATGAATAAATTAAAAGTCAGATGTTCTTTATGACAATCATGGGATCCACCAGTAGACACTGACTCTAGAGACAGTATTTATGGTGTCTGAGTTCTGTTCTGTTCTGTCTTATACCCCAGAAGATTAATTGTGGATTCACTGTTACACATTTAATGAGATTCTGTTTGAAATACAGTTGAGAGCTCGAAGAGAAAATCTGAATAAATAAATGAACGGAGGAGCAAATGGGAAGCGGAATTGAGATGACCAGTTGCTGGGGCTAGTGGTCCAGAATTTGTGACTTTAGGTTTCCTGTCCAGAGTACAATGAGGGCTGTAGGACTGCTGCAACCCACTGAACAAGCACTCTGACTTCAGATTGGGTTTTGTATTGTACTGATCATCCGTTATCTTGTATGGCGGCCAGTATAGGTCATTTTTAATACCAGAAGGATGGTGTGTAGAGTTGTTTTTACTGTATGCAGACATGAAAACAAGAAAGTATATACAGGTTAAAATTGAAGACAAAGCTCAAAGAGGAGAAACAATAAGAAGGTAAAAGTGCTTCGGTTCTATTAATATTTGGAGCAGAAAAAAATAAGTTTGTAGAAAGGCAAAAAATGTATGATATAAAAATGAAGCACAGTGACCTGATGGAAGAACATTGATTTGAGAGACTAAAATACCAGGGCAGAGAGTATAGAGAAAGGGCAGACATTGCAGGTGCCAGTATGGGCAAGTGAGGCATGAACATTAGCTGACATTTAAATTATCCAGATCTGGAAAAGAGAAGTATGTGCTTTAAATGTGGTGCAGGATTGTCTCATAAGAGTTTGTCTTGCAGCCAAAATTAGACAGAGACTATTCTGGGTTTGATCTTCAACAATGACACAGTTTGTGGTACATCAATCACACATTGGGAAGCATCCAAAATCCAGTTATCATAATTGCATTGAGATATTTTTGAGGATACAGGAATGTTTGCAAAGGGCAAGAAAAGGCATTTAGCCCCATTATGCTCACTCCACCCATCAATAAGATAAATGTAGACTGTTTATTCCCCATGTCCCCCACTTTTTCCTCTTAGCAATACCAGCTATTTCCTGGGATAGATAGATAAAAAAGCTGCAGGCAATTCAGGAAATCTCTGAGAAACTCCTCTCCAATTCTCTAAGGCAACTGAGTGAGCGTATGAAATTGTGGCTGGGAATGACTCATCATACTACACAACTAACTCGAGATTTACTCCTTGTAACTGGCAATGATTGTGTCTCTCATCTCATCAGGTTCCCCGCTAAAGGACCAGAGCAATTCCAAACTCACAACACATCTTGGAAGAAAGATCAATGATAGAAATACTAATCTCCAACGGAGAAGTCTGAATGAATACACAAGGGCTTAAAGGTTTTCTGAAAAAAATAATAATCACTTAGAAATCTACCTTAGAATCAGAAAGCATTTGAAGAGCTATTTGCAAAGAATCAATTGAAATTGTAAACTTGATGTCATCCAAAACTCAACTGTCCAGGTCTTAACTCACAGCAAGTCCTGATCCCCTGTTGCCCTTTGCTTGTTCACCTACATTGGCTCAGAGTCAAGCAATATATTAATTTTAAAATATTCTTGTTTTCGGATCCCTCCATAGCCTTGCCCCTCCCCATGCCTGTAATCTCCTCCAGTCCCACAATCACCTGAGATCATGTAATCCCTAAGTGCAGAAGGAAGCCATTTGGCCCATCATAACCTATCTTTGATACAGCATCTTAGTTATGCCCATCCCGCCCTATCCCTGTAACTCCTCACATTTACCCCATTAATCCTCCCATCCTACACATATTTGGACACGAAGGGGCGATTTAGCATGATCAATCCAACAAACCTGCACATCTTTGGACTATCTTTGGAGACATCTGCATTCCTTTAATTCTGGCCCCTTGTGCATTCCTTATTATGATTGCTTCCCCACTGGTGGCTGTGTCTTCAGTTGTCTCGGCCCGAAAAGTTCTGGAATCCCCTTCCTGTGCCTCTCCGCATTACTTTCCTCTGTTATGAAGCTTACCTCTTTAATCGAGTTTTTGGTCATTTGAGCTAATTATCTTCTTATGTGGCTCACTGTCTATTTTACAATGCTCCACTGAAGTGCCTTGGGACAGTCCATTATATTAAGAGCTCTGTATAAATATAAAGTTGGTGCTGCTGTAGAATTTCATTACAGCCAGCATAGATTAAAGGGAAATGAAGGAGAACATGTACACTGTTTATTCCCCATAAGGATGGATGTAAATATTTGAGATAAACAGACGGCTTTAGTTAGTAACCATGGAGGCAAACAAAATGATGAGCCTGAGTTTTCTGACAGTATTTCAAAAGGTGGCACAATGGTTAGCTCTGCTGCCTCACAGCATATCCAGGTTCAATACCAGCCTTGGGTCATTGTCTGCGTGGAGTCTGCACATTCTCTGTGTGTCTGTGCAGGTTTCCCCCGGGTGTTCCAGTTTCCTCCCACAGTCCAAAGATGTGCAGGTTCCAAGAATTGGCCATGCTATATTGTCCCTCAGTGTTCCAAAAGGAGTAGGTTGAATGGATTAGCCATGGGAAATATATGGGATAATGGGGATAGGGCGGTTGAGAGGGCCTGTCTCAGAGAATTGTCACAGACCCAATGGGCTGAATGGCCTCTCCTGCACTGTAGGGATTCTATCGAATATAAAAATAGAACAATGGTTCATTTCAAGATCAGTGTGAGAAACTGGAACCCATAGATAAAGAAGCAGCAGAGCTATTAAATATGATCAGTGCTGGGACCTTTTCTAATGAAAATATTGATTAATAATTTAGCTGAGTTTATATTTATAAAATGCAGCCAATACAAAGCCAGGACACAAAATAAATAACACAGAACAGTACAACAGCACAATTTGAGAAAGATACAGATTACTTATATTCCTCAGGGATCAGTGCTGGAATCTTTGCTGTTTGTAATATATATATAAATGATTTGGTGGAAAATGTAACTGGATTGATTAATAAGTTTGCAGATGACACAAAGGTTGGTGGATTTACGGATAGTGATGAGGACTATCAGAGGATACAGCAGGTTACGGATCAGTTGGAGGCTTGGGTGGAGAGATGGCAGATGGAGTTTAATCCAGGCAAATGTGAGGTAATGCATTTTGGAAGGTCTAATACAGATAGGAAATATACAGTAAATGGCAGAACCTTTAAGAGTATTGATAGACAAAGGGATCTGGGTGAACAGCTACACAGGTCACTAAAAGTGGCGATGCAGATGGAGAAGGTAGTGAAGAAGGCATACGGCATGCTTGCCTTCATTATCTGGAGCACTGAGTTTAAAAATTGCCAAATCATGTTGCAGCTTTATAGAACCTTGGTTTGGCTGCACTTGGAATATAGTGTTCAATTTTGGTCGCCACACTATCAGAAGGATGTGCAGGCTTTGGAAAGGGTACAGAAAAGATTTACCAGGATGTTGCCTGGTATGGAGAGCATTAGCTATGAGGAGAGGTTGGAGAAACTTGGTTTGTTCTCACTGGCGTGACGGAGGTTGAGGGGAGACCTGATAGGCACGGACAGGGAGAATAGTCAGAAGCTTTTTCCTAGGGTGGAAGAGTCAATTATTAGAGGGCATAGGTGTAAGGTGCAAGGGGCATGGTTTAAAGATGTACGAGGCAGATTTTTACATAGAGAGGAGTGGGTGCCTGGAACTCGTTGCCAGGGGACGTAGTGGAAGCGGATACGGTACTGACTTTTAAGGGGCGCCTTGACAATTACATGAATAGGATGGGAATAGGGGGATATGGTCCCCAGAAGGGTAGGGGGTTTTAGCTAAGTTGGGCAGCATGATCGGTGCAGGCTTGGAGGGCTGAAGGGCCTATTCCTGTGCTGTAATTTTCTTTGCTCTTAGAAACTTTTTAGTTTATAGATGGAGAAATACAGTACAATGTGAAAATGGAGAAAAAAAGTCCTGTGGGATAAAAGAATAAAAGCGGAGAGTCTGCATCAAACAATAACTCTGCTGGCTGATCCGGACAGAGGTTGAGAGATTAAAAAGGATAAATATTTAACACCGTATTCAGTTCTATTACTAAAGACATGGGTTGTATTATCAAAGTAAGAAAATAAAAATCTGAAACTGCTGGGATAAAGAATCTGTGAAAAGGGTATTTGATCCAACCCTTCCCTACATTAACTCTTATTCACCTTTGTGATGTTCAATCTCACTGAAGCGCAAATCATCAGTGTAAAACTTTTCCATTGAACTCCATTCTCTTATACCTTAAATCCCTCATCAAACACCATGTCTTAATACATGAGCTTTTCGAACAAAGCTCATCCCTCTAGTACATGACTCTGCTATCTTAGTATCTAATCAAATTTGAAACTTTCCCATCTGTTTGCACACAGCTTCCTTACTACTTGAGAACTGTTTTTGTTGACACCTGTTATTATGTCCAAATGGACAGATGTTCTCCTGTACTGTAATTTCCTCCTTAACTACATTCTGCCTCAATCCATACAGCTCTAGTTTCTCTACTATTCCCTTGTAGCTCATTCCCTTTACATTGGGATCAGTTGTATTGTTTTCCTTTATTCTTTGTGTTGTCAATTGTTTGTGAGATGTTGAGTAGAGTTAAGCCCACGCTGATCTAAGTCTATCTGATCTGAGCTCACCACCAAGGGAAGATTTCCTTGTCAGCTATTTGGAATCAATTTGTAAATACGTGCACAAAGATGGAGGTGGCTAACAGAGGGACACTTGGCGCCAGGATGAATGCTCCTGGGGAGGTCTAGAGATTAGCAACAAAGATGATTTTGGACATCAGGGATTTAATGTTGGGAAGAAAGAGAGCTTGTTTCTTCAGAAAGCAGAATTTCCAAGATTGTAAAAGAAATTGATTCCAGCACATTTTTCAGTTTAATGAAGACCTCAAATACTAAGGGACAGAACTGAAAGATTATGGAATTATGAATGAAGATACAAGAAAATATAAAGAAAGAAAATGTCATTCAGACCATTAGCTATCTTCATCCAGATTCTACATCAGTTTGGTCCATTACATACTTGCCTTCTAAATCACCTTTTGATTTCCAGTTCAAGTAAATGCCTTCTCTTATCTCCAATAACAAAATTGTGTATTGTTAAGAGTCATGCATCCTGTAATCCCACCTCTCAACAATGATCTAGTTCCATTTTCAATATGCAACTATTCTTGAATTAATTCTTCTCTTTGCCTGCTTACTGAATGGCCCTAATATCAGTGGAAAAGTGGGTGGGGGGGGGGGGAGGGGAAGCAGACTGGAGGTTTGTCGTTGACTTTGCTTACGATTCCTTTCTCTTCCCTTTGTTTCTAGTTGCTTGCACATCATTCCATAGCATGAAATCACACTGGCCACTGTTCTCCAATACATTCTGAGATATATATCTAGTATTTTCATGTAGGGTTATCCAGGTAAGAGCCAGTATCTGGTTGGCCTGATTAAAAAGCATTTCACTCTGATTAAATGCTTTCATGGTATGATCAACGATCACTCCTAAATCTTTTCCCTTTTGGCTTCTGCTAATAGACTCTTATTCACATTATTCCTTCAGGAAATGTCCCAATCATTAATAAAAAAGTTTGATATGCTAGTGCAGAAACCCTGTTGTGTTATAAATATGTTCACTAAAACCTTTTCCTGGATTCAATACTCCAAATTTATCCAGAATAAAATCCTCTTTGCAAACTGTGTGGAATTTGCATGTTCTCTGCTTGGATTTCCTCTGGGTGCACACTCCAAAGATGTTAGGTGGATTGTCCATGCTAAATTGTCCTTTGGTGTTAGGGAGAACCAGCTAGGGTAAATACATGGGGTTACAGGGATAGGGCCTGGGTGGGATTGTTGTTGATGGACTGTCAATAGGTTGGATGGCTTCCTTCTGCACAGTATTCTATGAAAAAAAAATCTCAAATCACCTGTATCATTAATCCAACCCTCTTGAAGATAACCCTTCTCCTTTCTATCTAACAATTGCCCATTCACAAATATTGGAAGTCTGAGAACAGATCCTCACAGAAGTACACTGGTTACTGTTTATCATCTTTACTTTATCATCTATCAATCCGCTATTCTCTAGTACAAAACCAGTTTTCAAACCGCTTACATCATCAATTGACTATTTTATGAACCTTCAGCTTCCTTTTCAGCCTCTTTAATCAAATATCATTTGAAGATCCCTGTTTGCTTGTTTATTTACTCTTCTGCAAAAATCCAGTCGGAATTTAAGGCTATTACTTCAGAAAGAGTATTCTGTGATATTTGTGTTCTCTGACTGATCATCTATTATATCTGTAGGGTGCTCCCAAAACATTTTCTCCACAGTGGCTGTTCAAATAACTGGCCCGAGATTACTATGTGTTACCCATTCTGAATATTGGAATTATATTTGCAATCATGGAGAACTTGGGGCTGGTATTTAGGAACTCTGAAAAATGCATAACCATTAATAATTTCCTCCTTTTCATACCTTGAGTATTTAAGAATGTTTTTGATCTGGCCCAGGAATGCTTACTTCTTTCAGTTTCTTTATAATATTATTCACTAACTCCAGTATATATATATCATACATTATTTAATGGGATTTACTCAAGTTTGTTCTTCTTCATGACATGAATAATTCAGTCAATGTCTCCGCCATATCCTAAACCCTCAGGGACAGTTTCCCCAAATTATCTCTAATGGCCCTTCTTCTTCTTTGACTCTCTGCCACGGACATGGTGCTTTTCAGTGTCCTTCTTGTACTAAGTGATTTGAATAATGTTTGCTAACTTTTTAATTTTTCAGTTTCCTTCTTGATGATGACACTACTGTTGCTAGATGTTGTCCTACAACTGCCTTATGTAGCATTCCTAGATAACTACTGAAGACTTGATCCAGAATAGTCAACCATGGTAAGGAGATATTTCTGCACCACTTCTAGAACCATGCATTCATTTTCACTTTTCCTTGGTTGCTCTGGAGATTGTAGTTGGCTAATCTGAAAATCAATTGACCATTTTACATGCCTCGCTTATCAATTTTGACAAACTCCCACTACCTCATCCCACCCCCAAATGCACAGTTTGTGGCAGTGCCTACCCCTTTGCCCTGGTACTTTGGGATCACAGTGAGGGCCATGATCTAACAGTCTCTGCCCCATCCATGTTACAATATGTGTTGTCCAGTCTGCAAGATTATTTCCTACAGTCCAACTATAAGATTAAATATACTTTTCTTCTTGTTTCAAAGTTCCCACGGTCTTTCTTTTGCCTTTATTTCCTGCTACATTTAATTGGCACCTTTTTGACTTGAGATTGCAGCAGTAGCCAGAGGCCTTTCTATGTTGTGCAGTCTAGAACTCGGGGAAGTAGCACGAAGTCACCTTATATTCACCTCTCTGTTACAGTGAATTACTGCAGAGCCTGAAAACAGAAAATGCTGGAAAGACTCAGCTAAACTGGCAGCCCATGTGTGGAAACTTGTTGAGGCAAAGAGGGTTTCTCCTGTCAGCTGGACAGCCCCAAAAGACCCAGGCTGCTTCTTTTCCAGAAGGCCACCATTCCAATCAGGAAGTGACAGAGCCTCTAGTGGACATTCCTCAGTAATCAGGTGCCCAGGGGTGGATGTCTCACTCAGCGAGAGCTGCTGAGGCTGTGGCTGCTACCAGAAGAACATTCCCCTCCCCCCAGAGTCCCACGATCATGGAGTTGTGCAGTGATCCAGGACAAGTAATGAGGTGAAGTAGTGGAGGGAAGGGTTGCAAAGGGTGGGAGAAGAAAGGGTTGCAAAAGGTGGGGGGGGGGGGCATAGGGTTCAGAAGCAAGGATGTGGCCCTCAGCAGACATGGAGACAGCGGTGGGTTTTATTTTCAGGCACTATGTGCCTTTGATCCAGGCACCCCCTCTCTGAAGGTGAGAAGCAGCCCGCAGGGTTATAGCTGCTGTGAATGACACACGGAGACGGGTCTGTTGGCAGCTAGGTTAATTCCAGGTGCGTGGGATGATGGCCTCAAATGGTTCTTAAGGGTCTCAATTGGCAGCAGGATGGGAAGTTTGAGCATGAACAGAGGAGGGTGAGCGGCGGGGTTCAGTTACGTCACCATCCCATCTAAGTACATGCTCCTCCTGCCTCCAAGCTCGCCACCAGTGAGAGCATAAGGTTCTGATCAATGTTTCAGGTTGGTGACTTTTCAAGGGTTTCTGAGGATCCTCTGACTTATCAGTCTGGTATCATCTCCTAGTTAGAGGATGCACAGAAACCAACGCTACATCTCTTTGGTTAGGACCCTGAAAAGCTTCTCCAGCCCCACACCCCCAGCCCTCCTCCCCCAAACTATTTTGGCACCGGACTTGCTAACTTTATTTAATGGCTTTGCATTCACTTGTCAATGAAGTGTCTTGTCACTGATTTGGCCCCATGCTTCCTGTGTGCTCATGGCGTGACACTATAGTAAAACTGAACAATCTCAACATGCTTGCCGAGGAGTTTGGACTGCTGAAAGACAGTTCCAAAGCGAGAAATCACTAAATATCAGATCCAGACTAACCGCTGCAAGATTTGCACCTCAACAGTCAGGTGTCATCACTTTGCTGACACTAAAGTGCCTAAAGGGAACAAGAACGGATTTGAATAATGGTTGGTTGTGCAGCTGAGGGATCTCAGTCTTTACTGTGCAAAGTCTTACATTAGTCTTGATGTAAATAATGCAAACTGTGCTTATGCAGATAACGCTGGTTTTATTTGAATATTGCGTGCGTCAGCCAGGCAATTCCTGATATTTATAGCTTCAGAAATTGAACACAAGGTAACTGAAGTCTGATGGGTTTTAGTGCTGACCTTTACATTTATCCACAGTTAGAAGCAGGGGGATTTGATGTTAATCTTTGTAGTCACCTGCCTCATTAGCATGTCCTCATTTCAGATTCCATCCCAGCTTCTTAAAGCTTTTCCTGACTTTTTCTCCCCCGTTTACTTGAAGTTGCCCAATAGACCAGTCGTTTGAGGCAGTGTAGAGCCATGCCATTCGCTCAAGGAAGGCTCCCAGACTGGGTCGTGCCGAACTGAACAGGACTCAGGCAGTTGGCGAGAGGGGCACTGAGTTTCACAGGGCTAAGAATGGAAAATCTGCCAAATTTGCTGCTCTGATAGCCACCCTGTATGTGAACCACACTGATGTCAAGATGAAAGCAACAGCACGATTAATACAGATCTGTCTCTCAACATTCTTCGACAGCTGATAACTGAGCTCTAAGGAAAAGTACTTACAAGGAAATATTATGGTTTAAAAAAAAGGGTCAAAGGGGGCAATACAACAGTGAAGAGACGGGGAAACTCAGTAATTTTATATTAATGGTATGTATATAAGAAATGGATTTATTGGATCAGAAATAACGTATGTAAAATAGTGAGGTGTGCATTAACACAACTGAAATGGATCTGAACTGGATAGCTAAAGATGGAATGTTAAAGCATAAAAACTGAAGTACAAATAACTGATCTGGAGCTTTTAGTGATTTGGTTAATGGCACTATTTCAGCGCCCTGCGTAGGAAGCTTTCTTGCATCATCACTGCTGGAATAGACAACGAAAAGCTGGAATTTTAAAAACCCGGTTACATTTTTGTTCATACATAAATTGCATAAATAAAATGTATTTCTTACTAAGACTGGAAGAAACTTGGCAACAGAACTTGCTGCATCACATGCAGACTGACATCACCTCAACAACCCAAAGTTGCTGCCACACCCAAGTGCAGTTTGATGGCAAACTGGCAAGTCTTGACTAACTGCTCTTTAAAAGCCCTTTAATACCTCGCTGCACAGGACTGCACACTGACCATGCGGGCAGCTGGTAAGGACTTGCATATTCTTGGTAAAACATTTGTAAAACAACCAGAGTAAAAGCTTCATGTCACGTGGAATTAAAAGAAACCAGAAAAACAAAAAGTTTGAGGAACTAGTAATAGGCAAGGTACAAAATCTCCTAACACAAGCCCTTTATGGATGTTAGAATGAAAGCTTCATCGGTTTAGGACATATGTCAAATAGGAGATGGAAACTGCTCCTTACTGAGGGTACCTGATATAAAATTAAGGGATGGATCTGAAGCATATGCTTTCGAACGCTTTTACTTCCACTTGGAATAAGGCTGAAAGAATTTTTTTGTTGGCAGGTCGAACTGTTGGCGAGTTCACCTGCCTTGGTTTCCTGATTTTTGTTTTGTTTCTTTGTCAGACCAGAATGCATAAAATAAATTGATGACCGACTTATTCGAATTGTCCCATTCTCGTTTCACTTTTTGTTCAGTTTGTTTAAAAAGCTGTATCCTTTAAAGATACTCTTCAGATCTTGTCAGCCTTTTCTCTTGCATCACGGGGAACGATAGCACCACTTGAGAAAGTCTTCAGCAGTGATTCTTTGTCACATGAAGAAATGACAGCGGAATGGAAAAATACCGTATAATTAGCAAAGGGCTAAGGCTGAGATCAGAAAAGAGGCTTCAAAGACAGTCTGGCAGCTCCTCGCCCATAGCAGCAAGCATCGAATCTTACATTTAAAGCAGAACTTCTTCAGACCAGATCACTCCTCCATCTAAGGAAATGTTATGAAGTTAAGAATTTCCACAGAAATACATGTTGCTGGGATCATGGCCTTCAGCCTGGTTCAGTGGGTTACCCACTGTGCTGATGAGATGTCGGATCACCGCATTCTTCCAACCTTGACAAGATTTGAAAACTTGTGCACACTAATTTTGAGTTTCTAAAAAAGATATTGCCTTTTTTTTGTGATCAGTATCTTATAAAATGTCGACTCCAGCCACTGCGTTTGTTGGTGTTAACTGGGCTTTCTTTGGCTTTGGCAATCAATGGGTTTAAAGATCAATCCCTTTAAATGTGAAGTTTTTTTTCCAGGGCCAAATTTTCATGTGTTTACGGCAAACAGCGCATCATTGAAAAAAAATCATAAGAGAAAAGAAATGTTACCATACCTTAACAGCCAGAAAGAGCAGGACCAGTAAAGGAAGTAATGCTAGATAGTCATGCAGAGAAACCTTTCTCAGTGTTATACTGAGTGTAAGTCACTTCATTCTCACAAAGTGGCTGAACTGCCCACATCACATTGGTAGATTCTCTCCTATTTTGTGTTTTTTCAAAATCCAAATACTCCCCCAACTGTGGAGGCGATGACGACCCCCAGCACCACACAGCATATAATGATCATAATCTTCTTCTGCAGGCCCCAAATCCAAGCAGCATGACAGGAAGAAGAGGAGAAATGGTTAGTTCTGGAGCTTTTATTTTATTTACATTTAACGAACAGGATTTTACAGAATGGAAGATGAACAGTTCCAACAGAGATTTTAAGAGCTTCCCTTTACATTAACACATTGCCTTTATGGAACTTGCTGTCCCTGCCTCCCCACATTACAAATGAACCCCACCTCCTCACATTAAAAACCCTGCCACTTTACAAATCCACTTTACAACACGGGTAAACTATATGATAGGCACCCCCACTGTGCACCCTCTCATTAAAAGTATCATGCCTTTATTACTAATGCAACACAAATTTCAAACGCTCATACTCCAAATCCCTCATACATTGTTGAGCCCCTATCACATTAACCAACTCATCACATTAGAAACTGACTCACATTGAACATCCTTTCCTGATCTCCACCTCACATTATAAGCTGTGTAACAAAAGGTTCTGTGTCCCTCCTACCCCTCCACCCTACAACGCCTCCCCAAAACCTGCATCTCTTGCCCAATTTCTTAATTCTGGGTATCCTGGTCCCTTGTACTATCAACTAATGGGAACAGTTTTCCTTTGTCTACCTTATTCAATCCTGTCACCATCTTGTACGCCTCTACCAAATCTCCCCATAACCCCCTTTGCTACAACCCTAGCTTCTTCCACCTAACCGTTCAGCCAAAATCCCTTATCCTTGGAACCACCATGGTAAATCTCCTCTGCACCCTCTCAAAGACCTGATGAGTCTGACTCTACAACAGGTCTTATATTAAAAACATCTGAAATTATACTCTTTACTGTGCCACTGTTGGGCGGCCGGTGGCACAGTGGTTAGCACTGCTGCCTCACAGCTCGAGGGACCCAGGTTCGATTCCCAGCGTGGGTCACTGTCTGTGTGGAGTTTGCGTGGCTTTCCTCGGGGTGCTCCAGTTTCGTCCCGAAGTCCAAATATGTGCGGGTTAGGTGGATTGGCCATGCTAAATTGACCCTTAGTGTCAGGGGGACTAGCTAGGTAAATACATGGCGTTATGGGGATAGGGCCTGGGTGGCATTGTGTTTGGTGCAGACTCGATGGGCCAAATGGCCTCCTTCTGCATTGTAGGGATTCTATGATTCTATGACAACGTTAACATTAAAACTAACCTGAAAAGATCGGGGAATGCAGGCATTTGTCCCTTTTTTACTGTTCCACATTGAAACACAATGCATAATTTTTGGAAAGCTTTACTTTTGTTAAATGCTTCTGGACTGATATACTGGCTATGGGCCCAAATTCCTTCCAGACTGGGAGCTGGTTCGGGAATAAGGACATTGGCATTCACAGCCTGGTTGGACTCAATCCTGTGCTGTTAATATTGATACTCTTCTAAAGGCTGCAGCATTCAGCATTTCTCCCCTTCATCATCAGGCATTGCACAGTTTTCGAGACAAATAATAGTTAAATTTGCTTACTCTTCCTGTGAGATTCTAGCCCACATTTCGAGCCTCAGCTCCCTTCATCCTGTGATGTCTATGGAATGAACAGCTTCTCAAACTCACGCTGATCTGCCAGAAATATTCAACTGGTGCCCACGGAATGAATCACACACACCTCCCGCACACCTCTTAAATGAGTTGAATGACAAATGTTTTTCAAATATTACGTTTCATAAAGCAATAACAAAGCGGACATCAAACATACGGTCATGGAAAGAAAAAAGCAGTGAGTCCCTCATGAATGGGCAAAGAGAAAGTGAGAGCAGTTATCTAGATGCAAAAAGAACAGAGCAAAATATAGGAAGAAGGAATGATCCCACCTGGAGAATGACCACATTATCCACACATAATGAGCTGTGCTGCAGTTTGACAGCCATATTGTTATACTGGACCAGAGATTTGTCTTGGGCAATGGCACCACGGTATTGGATTGGCAGCATGAGTGCAGATTGACTGAAATGGAACTGAACGTTGGGCACTGAGCATCATGGGTGACTGATCCAAAATTATTTGTTTGTTACCAGAAAGAGCTAATTTACCTCCCCCCCACCACTCCTTTCTAGCAGCCTCACTGTTCTTTGATAGATTTCAAGTAACATTTGCCAAAATAAATGCTGAGAGATTTTGCATATTCCTTAATTTTTTTTAACCTTTGTTATTATTCATTTTTAAAGTAATTTTTTACATAGCAGTGTATATATCTAATTGCAAAAACGACAAATTATCTCCCTTTCTTTGGTACAATTTAAAACCAGCGGGCTTTACAAGCCTTATCCACCACAGCTATACTTTTGTATGGAAAATCAACTCTTTTTTTCTAGCCATCGAGTAAATATGTGCATTACACTGTGAAGTGACACACTACAGAGGCCAGCCAGCATTGCCATGCAGCGGTACTACAATTGTCCCCAGAGCACTTGTGAGGAAAGTCATTAGCGACTGAATTTCAGGCAGTTGTCTCACTTTTCTTCTCCTTCAGGTTGCAAGACTATCTAGAAGCACTTTGATCAGACAGGATACTGGAGGGCATCTGAAGAGGAGACCTTTGGGGAAAGTGGAACTGGTGGAAGATATTGGCTCTCTTAGGCTTTATGATGATTATGGAGAGGAATTTCCTCAGAATTGCTCCCATTCCACTTTGTGCTTGATGATAGGGATGTAATATCAAAATGAACAAACACAAAACACAGGGTGAAGGCAACCAAGCGACTTCAGGGGGACCTAGACAGGCTAATAGGTTGGGCAGATAGATATCAGCTAAATTTAATGTGGGGAAATGTTAAGTGATTCATTTTTGGAGGAAGATTAGAGGACTGATGCTACTTAAATGGAATGGATGAATAAATGGGATCCAGATCCAAAAATCTTTAGAATTGGAAGCACCAACTGATTAAACTGTGAAAGAAAGATTGTCTAATTATGGTGCGAGAACACAGACCTAATGCTAAACCTGTACAAGTCATTCGTCAGGCTGCATGTGGAAGGATAGCGTGGAATTTGTGGTAGTAACGGAGGCAAAACTATGAGCACGTGAGCGCTCACCATCGTCAGTGTAAAGCTTCCTGGGTTCTTGTGGGGGAGAGGGGCAGTTCAAAGTCAGAAATGTGCAAGTTGCTGTCAGTGATACTCTGTTACCCCTCAGGGTGTGCTGTTGCATTCAATACAGAAACAATAAGTCAGCTCCTCCTGCACTATTCCCACTGTAAAGCCCATCAAAAACGTTGAATAAGCTGTAACTGAACTTCTCATGGTATATGAAGTTGGAATTAGCTCTAAGCAACCTCTCTGACTGTGAAGAAATCATTTTCTAAGTGCCATTCTCTCCATTCCATGATACAAACTTCACAGATTTTTAAAATAATGAGGACCTTTTTTTTAAGGCTAATGATATGTCAGCTTCAATCTTAATTCCATGTGGATGTTTCGATCTTTACTTTGCTCTTGGTAAAAAAGCTAAGTTATAATTCATGCCTTTTATTTCCTTATTCGTGAGAATTCTTCAATCTGGCTGGCTCCTTGGCCTGTATGTTGACTTGGCTGTTTGCGACACAACAAATTCTCTACATGTAATGCTAAATTGAAAGTTGCTATGGTGTAGGGGAAATAAATGTCACAGAGTCCACTAAATCTTTGCAGGTAATTTTCTTCAAGGTCCATGTCAAGTGCCATCCCTTTGTGTTAATCACAACAATCGGGGTCCATGCTTACCACTTTTGGGTGCACAATTTTAGGAAGAATTTCAAAGGCAAAGGTGATTGTTTTAAAATCAGGAGTTTTTAGTTTGAGGAGAGATTGGAGAAAGTGAGTCATTTTTTCATTAGAGCATAGAAAGTTAGGCAATCCAATGGGGCTTTGACTAGGTAAGTAAAGGATATGTCATTTTCCCAAATAAGACAGAAAATGCTGGAAAAACTGCAAGTCTGGCAGCATCTGTGGAGAGAAAAACAGTAACAGACTTGAAATGTTAGCTCTGTTTCTCTGTTTCTACAGATGCTGCCAGACTTACTGTGATTTTCCAGCACTATCTGTTTTTTTTTCGATTTCTAGCACTTGCAGTGTATTGATTTTACTTTAAGTAATTCCATTGGTTACTTGTCAAAAAAAAGAGCAAGGAGATTATTTTCTTTTTGTCCAGGTACAATGCACTAAGCAGCCTTCTGTTCCACAAATTGTAACCATCTGCCCCTGTAATTATTCCTGTCTGGATATTCAGGAGCTGCTTTATCCATATCCTTTAAATGGAGCATATGGATTGCATTGGATCAAGAAGGCAGCTCACCACTACCTTCCAAAGGGGAATTAGGGAGGGGCAATAAATGCTTGTCTAACCAGTGAAGCCCATATCCCACAAATGAATTAAAGAATGTTCCTATTCCAGTCTGTGTTTTTTTTCCTGTATGTGCATTGCTTCTTGTTCCCAAATTGGTTCTTGTTCCTCTAGTTGTGGGTTTATTTATTTTTTCTCCATGGGCAGCATTGTGGTACAGTGGTTAGCATTCCTGCCTCTCAGTGCCAGAGACCAGAGTTCGATTCTGGCTTTGGGTGACTGCGTGGAGTTTGCACATTCTCCCCCTACCTGCGTGGGTATCCTCTGGGTGCTCTGATTTCTTCACGCAGTCCGAAGATGTGCGGGTGAGGTGGATTGGCCATGCTAAATTGCCCCTTAGTGTCCCAAGGTGTGTAGGTTAGGTGGATTGGCCATGGCAAATGTGCAGGAATAGGGTGGGGAGGGATGATGGGCCTGCATAAGCCTGTGCAGACTTGATAGGCCCAACAGGTCTCCTTTTGCAATGTCTGAGTTCTATGGATCTATTACATATTAAAGCAGAGGAGCACAAATGTCCCAATGTGTTTGTAACTCAAGTGGAGGTATCTATTCTAATTGCATTTTCTTGCCCTTCCCAGTATCATTTTTTAACTCCTCCTCCTTTCTGTCTGCAGGGAGAGTGACAGGAGGAAGGGAAGTTCTGTGGGTGCACCAACACTTCTACTCTTTACAGGTTAATCAGGAGGACTATGTTCATGTGGATCTGCATTGGCATGTGCCTGTGTGGGGATATCTGTATCTGGAACCATGTGGAGTTAACATCCTCAGAGGGTAAATTCATAGTAAAGGGAAATGAGGGCAGAAAAAAAGGGAAGAGAGAAAACAGGCGAGAGGAGGAACACAGCTAGAGAGGGACAGAAAGGACAAGAACGGAAGGTGAAACTAGAGAGGAAAGGGGGAAGACATCGATTAGAAATTATAAAAACCTGATTACAGCAGAACTTCAGCTGGATTCAGAGTCGATTAACAAGATGGTGAAATCATGGCCTGTTAAGGCGAGGTTCGTTTTGATAATGTTTCTCAAGTGGGATTATGGCATTGAAGGTAAACCAATAAACAATGAGGAGAGGCTCCAGCACGAAACCTGACGTTGTTCTTCAGCTTACAGAGATGCCAAAACAAAAAGTCCACATTGGAAGGCAGGAGTGAAATCTGAGCAATGGTCTTGGTGGCAACGAACATCACCTCCTGGAAAATGATGGATGTTTGACAACACAAAATGGAAATGCCCAGCCGCAGTCTCTCCCTTCCACAGGAGTGCTGTATGGTGATGATACAACCAAAGCCCAGCTTTAGTCTCAATCGGGATGATTCTGTGGGTTCATGGTGTTTTGGAGCATTAACTGAGATACACAGCCAGAACAATGATGATAACCAACAGTACTACTGCAATGCAAATTCCTATTAAGATTTTCTTCTGTGGGGAGGGAAGAAAACAACCAGATGAAGCTCAGCATGCAAAAATACAACACGCAAAAACTGCAACAGAAAACAAAACATTCAGAATGTGACATAGTCCCAGCTGAACAGTTGCTCTAACACACTGTGGAATAATACGTGCCAAAAGTATGACATGGGCCTGAGCACCTCCCACTTTTCTGTATAGCACAGGATTAGAGGCTGTCCAATGGAAAACCCAGTGACATAATACTACAGACAGGTTCAGTTAGTTTATCTGCCAATCGCACACTCAGTGTGGATGGACCCCTTGTTCTAGACCCTATCTGACTGTGTAAAGCCCGAAGCAGCACTCTCGTCCATCATGGCCACACAGCAACTTCAGGAATGGCTCCAGTAAAAATCATCCTACAGAGTCTGAAGCCTTTGTTTCTTCCATGAGATTTCAGGCTATGAAAGAGGTCTCGAGTGCCAGGTGAGAGATAGCTGTTTCTTTCGGTTTGAATGAACCTCCAGACCAGCTACAGCCTGCCATCGTTCAGGACCTCACTGCTTTCCATGTAACCTTTCCACCCGCTGTCCCACAGATACAAGTCTGGGCAAAGCAGACAATACAAAGCTGACAGTGCTGCAGGAGAGCAGCACATGAGTGCTCTCTCTCCTCCCATAGCTATGTCTGTGGCATCAAACAGAGCAGGGTCAGACTGGCTATGTAGCTTCAGAATTGCTGCCTGCACAAAGTCCATCTCAGGACTTAGCTGTTGTCAGATAAGGGAACCTCAAATCCAGAACACAGCAGCCAGACTAACACTCAGGACAGCGTGTAGGAGAAGCAATGTTTAAACTGGAGTTCAAGCAGCAAATACTGGGTCTTGGAAAGTCTATTCTGCAATAAAATTACACGTTGGCACCAGTTTTCCACAGCAAAATGACAAAACTACTAGAGCCAGAGGACAATCCATTCTGAATTGTTTGATGCATCTGTGCACGAGAGTTTGGGTGTTACAGATGTGCACAGTGGAAGGTTGAAATGACAGGGCGGCACGGTGGCACAGTGGTTAGCACTGCTGCCTCACAGCACCAGGGACCCGGGTTTGATTCCCGGCTTGAGTCACTGTCTGTGTGGAGTTTGCACATTCTCCCTGTGTCTGTGTGGGTTTCCTCCAGTTGCTGCAGTTTCCTCCCACAGTCCAAAGTTGTGCGGGTTAGGTGGAATGGCCAAGCTAATTTTCCTCTTAGTGTCAGGGGGATTAGCTAGGGTTATCAGGGTAGGGCCTGGGTGGGATTGTGGTTGGTATAGATTCGATGGGCTGAATGGCCTCCTTTTGCACTGTAGGATTCTATGACATTATCATAGAGGTCAAATGAGATGGTGGCCATAAGAGTCACTGACAGGGTAGTGGGTCTGGAGGAAGTGGGCTGCAGATCTGTGTGCACCATGGCATCACTCTGACAGTTCCTTTGAAAAGTGAACCTTCCTCAGGCACTCCCCCTTCCCCACAAATGCAGGAGGAAGGGCTGGCTGAGTGTGGGTACTCTGAGGGATGGACATGGACAGCTAGCCACCATATTCCCACAGATCTAGACTCAACAGCCTGGCTACTGCTTCTCTTCCTGTTACAAGAAGCAAAGATGGAATGGAATCCTGATGGAAGCCAATTGTTTGTTGGTTTAGAGGATAAAGATGGGAAGTGGATAGGGAGGAAAATGACAAGCAACCACAAAAGGCCAAAATGTGAAGAAACAGCAAGAATTACAACGTTTTAGCCACAGCAGTAATCAGATATACTTGTCCCTGTGAACCTAATTTCCCTTCAGGATAATATTTAGCATCCTCAGAACATCAATTCCCTGTGCTTTGATTAAAACTCATAATAGTGAGAAATGGGATGTCACCGTATCATTACTGCCTTAACATGCATTTTCAGAAACAGAGTGGGTGGGAATTGACAACATAGAGCTGTTTGGTTCTGCAACTGGCCAAACCTATCATCCAATTTACTACAGGTTAATGCCTGTGCTGGGGGAGGGGTGCAGGGTTCCCACACACAATTTAAGCGAGCACAGGACACATGGTTCCTGTACTATTGCTGAATATTCCGCAGATGGTTTGCAGCCGCTAGGAAACTGAATTGCCTGGAATTGCATCTCGGACTCCACGTGAGATCTGACAAATCCACGTACAGAAATGGTGTAGGCTCTTTACAATTACATTCAGTATCTCTGCTATTGTAACTCAGGGCCTTTCGCTTTCCTTGAATTGTTGGAAAAACCCATCCGGTTCACGTGTGACTCCAGAGCCACAGCAATGGATGGATGGACGTGGGCAGCTAGACACCATGACTCTGATTTTACCGGCACACCCACCCCGAGGCTTGCAGAACTGCATTCTCTGTTGGCCACGGGCGTACTCTTACGAGGCTCGGGCAGGCGTGTCAGTAAAACTCTGGCATATATTCCCACAGATCCAGACTCAACAGCCTGGCTGTTGCTTCTCCTCCTGTTGCAAGAAGCAAAGATGGAGTGGAATTCCTGATAGAAACTCATTTTTTGTTTTAAAAGATTAAGAGGATGGGAGGCCAGTGGATAAGAAGAACAACCAACCAGCAAAGGGCAAAATAGGATTCTCAACTGCCCTTGGGGCAACCAGGGATAGACAATAAATACTAGCCAGCCAGCGATGCCCATGTCCCTCAAATGAATATATAAAAAAACTGTTGCTAAGCACTTTTAGCCCTGTTCCATAACTCTTTACTTTAGTCATCAATTCAGTGTAAAACCTCGCCCACACTTTATAATGACTGTTTTTATGCCCATTAGGAAGGGGGTGTCTGAAAAACTGCAGCAGATAAATGAAGCAGGATCTACATTAGCAGAATCCATTTCCTTTTTAACATGTCAATAGTTTTCCATGTGTTAACCCATTGCATCGTCAAAATGTTTTTAAAAAAATATTTATTCTATGACGGACATTAAATTGCTGGCTTCTAGATACTCTTCTTTAAATAATAAACCATTTTCTAATCTCTGGAATCACTCATAAAAGATGGGAAAAATTTTGTGCCCTATTACTGCTGAAATCCATCTGTTCACGGTGTCAGGTGCAGTCACTTTGTCTAAGTGCATTCAATCTTTTTAATGGCCACATTCATCATTATTGACATGTTTTATTTAGCTCCTCCATCGCTGTCCCAAAAAACCTGATTATTAGATTCCAGCAACTCTTGCTCATCTCCCTGAGGAAAGATGGATTTGTCAATAGTTGTTTAATTTCAGAACTCCCACTTTAGCATCATTTCACATGGACTGATTATATAATGAGTACATATTTGTAAAACCCTTTATTATCGCTTACAATGTTCTCAGCATATATCCACTGTTCCTCTTCACTTCTCCAATTATTTTTACCTGCTTATGTTTGTAATGATATTTTCCATTGAACTCCCACAGTGCAAGAGGAGGCCATTTGACCCACTGAGTCTGCACTGACTCTCCGAAACAGCGTCTTACCCAGAGCTTCCAGTTTTAAACTCTAATACCTTGCATCACACCTCCACGAGTTGGACTGTGATCACTAAGCATTCTCACTCGCTGGGTCCTTCCATGCTTCCATATACTGAAAATCAGGGAGTTAAATTTCAGCTCACTTACACCAGGGTGGCACAGTGGTTAGCACTGCTGCCTTAGAGCAACAGGGACCCGGATTTGATTCCTGACTTGGGTCACTATCTGTGTGGAGTTTGCACATTCTCCCTGTGTCTGCATGGGTTTTCTCTGTGTGCTCTGGTTTCTTCCCACAGTCCAAAGATGTGTGGGTTAGATCTACTGGTCATGCTAAATTGCCACTTGGTGTCAGGGGGACTAGCTAGGATAAATACATGGGGTTATGGGGACAGGACCTGGGTGGGATTGAGGTCAGTGCAGACTTGAAGGGCTCTTCTGCACTGTAGGATTCTATAATATCATCACAATCTAGGCAAGACTAGCTGAACCTGCACAAAAGTACTTTTAAAGGCCTTTCTTATGTCCAAAACCATTTATGTTCAGGTTTCTCATGATCACTTCTACAGAGAAGTCAGAATGATGTGGCTGAATTGGGCCCTTCAGACAATATTGATCACACTTCTCAGGCTGGCATTGTAAGATTCGGATCATTATGCTGGTTGAGAAAAACTCTTCAAATTACACACGCTTCTTCAGCACACAGATAAATGTTTTAAAGTTATTTTCATATCTAAGAGTACATACAGTTTCCTAAGTGGCTGACTCAAGTACACCAACAAAGCTGCAAAGTGTCATTGTCTGTTTTTCCGGAGTCCTTTTCAGTAATTTTAACACAGGAAATAGAAGCAGGAGTCGGCCACCAGTCCCTTCAAGCCTGCCCCGCCATTCAGTGCCATCATGGCCAAAAATGCCGGCCTCGACACCTTTTCTGTGCCATTCCCCCAGCCCTTCTATTCCTCAGTCTGTCAAATATTTATCCAACTCCACTTTGAATGCTTCTAATGATCCAGCCTCCACCATCCTTTGGGGCAGAGTATTCCAGGGATTCACCAACCTCGACGAGAAGAAATTTCCACGTACCTCGGTTTTAAATGCCTGGTTACTTGCGGCTGGACTGGACACTTATTAGAAAGGATGAATCTATTTTCAAGCTATATTGATTAAACTGCAGCCAGCTAAAGGATTTTTAAAAAATGAAACAACTGCATTCTATTACCCTGACTGATCGTATTGGTTCATTGAGGATTTTACGTTTGTGATAAAGCAAATTAATTTTAGTTGGAACTTTAATGGTAACTTTAAAATGCATTTTGCTTGTTACTTCTTAATTGCACCTTAAACTGGAATTGCCATTCCATGAGCCACAGTTTAGGCCCTGACATCAGTGGAGTACAGCACAGACCAGGGCATAAAAATTACATCTGATTCTCAAATAGCAAGGTTGCACTTCTTTGGCATATTTCTGCCATCTCTCTCAGCTCACAAGTTTTGGCGTAGTGATCTATGCGCAGACTACATGGCTGAACTAAAAGGGTAAGCTGGATGTGAACTAGGATGTTGAAGTGGTGGAGGCTACCTCGCTAAATATATTTAAGTCGCGGGTATATAGGTTTTTGACAGACAAGGGAATTAAGGGTTATGGGGAGAAAGCGGGAAAGTGGAACTGATCCACTTCAGATCAGCCATGATCTTATTGAATGGCGGGGCAGGCTCGAAGGGCTAGATGGCCTACTCCTGCTCCTATTTCTTATGTTCTTATGTGAGGAGACTGCCCACTGGGCAGGCTGGCCTTCTGTACCAGGCCGCAGTGGGGGAATGGAGAGGAGGGATAGAGGGATCGGAAAGACTAGGATGGGGCAGTACCTGGCGGAGATTGGAGGCCAGGAGGTAGATTGGGGCGAGGTGAAAGATCAGAGGCTAGAGCATCGAGGGGAATCGGAGGTCAGAGCAAAGATTGGGGTTCATAAGTAAATGAAAATCAGGGACAGGATTAGAGTCTGGGGCTGGGGAAGAGAGGAGGCTGGGGGTTGGGAAATGGAGGGCTCACTGGGTGTGCGGTGGGAGTGGGGGTGGTGTGGTTGTAAGAGCCAGAATGTCGAGGTTAGATCGGAGGTCACGTGGAAGGGATTAGATGGGGTGCTTGGACTGTGTCCAAATGCAAGATTTGTTGAAGCTGGTAATCTGGACCTAGCAGAAAAGTGAAAACTTCTTATCTTCGCAATCCTGTAATCTTTGCCTCCTCATAGCTGCTGGCTGAGAGACAGCCTAGAAAACCTCTCTGGACAGGGGGGAATTTAAAATGGTATTCATAAATTGAGACAAGTAATGAATACTGAAATTTCCAATTTATCTCCTGAGTTTGAGACTATCGCCTGCCCCTATCTTACCCCCACAAAACCAGAAGCTGGCAGCCTGGAATCAGAATTCAGATTTTTTAACATTATAACATCTCACCCAACCCAAGCTGACCTAATTTTGGTGGTTAAAATTCATAAGAACCATAGACTTGCTTCCCAGCCATGTCACTGGAGGTTATTTTGATCTTAGAAAGTATATATTTCCTAGAACGTTTTGCATTAGAATTGTTTAGTCTACAAATAATGGAATGGATTAAACTAGGATACGTATCATGTGTTATATTGGGATTAATGAAACTGGGATAAATTAGGTGGTACTAAGTGCCTTGTGCAGAGTCCTACAATATCAAGATAGTCCAGAAATAGACTTTGCCAATTGTAATCTTTGGCTTGATTGTATCTAAATAATTTCAAACCAGCCAACTAGCTCACAGCAAAATGTCAGGGTATCGATTGATTTGAAAGATTGTAACGGGCAGATGAGAAATTCTTTTATTTTCTGGCTGCAAAATATTGAAAGAACAGCAGTCAGGCTTGGCCGTAGTCAAGTGGACCTGTGGCAGTAAAGTGCACACAACCTGTCAATCTTGCTCAGAATGGCTTGTGTGGGAAGTAGAAAGTCACACAAGTGCAGAAGGGAAGGGCTCAACCAAGACTCAAGTGAAGGCAGGTGGTTACTGTAGAGAAAAGGCCTTTTGTTTTATTCTACCTTCTTGGAGCGCTTACACCGGGCAAGAGGAGAAGGGATAAAATAGAGTGCATTGTAGTTGCTATGCTTTGCTGGGACACATTATACCCAAATAGGCTAATTAGACAGATTGTACTGGAGAGATTTTATTAGGAATGATTGTATTGGGATACAATATAACAGGATAAGTGATATAAGGCTAGGTTTATTTATAAAACACTGCACTGGTATTGATTTGACAAGGATCTATTGCATTCTGATCCATTATATTGTGACTAGATTAGATTATGTCAGGAGAGATCAGAACCTTTTGAATACATTAAAATAGGATACATAATGATAGGACAAACTGTACTGTTAAAGATCAGGTCAGATACATTGGTCCAGATCAGAAATAGACTTAATTAAATAGATTTTATTTAAGTTTTGATGAAATTAGACTATAGTTGATTGCATTAAGGAAGAAAGTTCAGAGGGCAGATTGAGTCAGGTACTGGTCTGGATAATGGGCATTAGCACAGCTCAGGATCAATGGTAAGGGAAATGTAAAATGCAAAATTTTCTCAGTTTCCTATTATTTCATTGAATGTTCGTCAAGTCACCACTTACAGAGCCTTAATATTCTACCAACAGCCACTGCAAACAGAGCAGGTATTTTCTGCTACAATGTCACAGAGAGCACTCCCCATGAGTACTGGATGCTGCATTGGAATGCAAACCACCAGCTGGTTTGGCGAGGTATGAAGTGTGAATGGTAGGACTAGCAATCCAAAAGCTGATGGGAGAAAGGATTCACAGAGGAAACAAGGACGGGGAAACGGAATGGAAGGGCCACACATGCAGTATGTATCAGCAAAGCAAACGTTTCTCTGCCATGGTTCTACAGGGACACCAGCTTTGTCTTCTCTCTCGTTCTAATCTTAACTGACATTCTTTGACATGCATCTGGGAACTGAACAATACAACTGGTCTGTGATCATATACCACTGAGAACCTGGGCATACATTACGAGCCTCCAATCTGAATGGTTGACATGACGTAAAGCTTCCACCACCATCCGACCCAAGAGACCGCTTGACCCTCCAGATACCACTCATCTAGAAGTTTGGTTTTCAGGCAAGTTAGATTATTTTTCTGTGTAACATTACCCTTTGTACTTGCTTATCCACTCAATGTGTGTACATTGTGTGACATACAGACATTGCTAATCCTAGTAATACTAGGGAGGGGAAAAACCGATTGGAAATAAAGTCTTGTTCTAAGGTTATACCATAGAGAGATAGAGTGCTGTGTATGTTAATAATGTACCCTGGGTCACTGAGTCTAATATACTCCCCCATGTATATTCTACTCACACACATTGTGTGCCAGTGGGTCTAGCAATCCTATTCTTCTTGCTTACCATTTTTTCACTGGTGCACCTTGTTTCTGATTTCTGCGCCTGTTAGCTGTATACAAATGTGTAAGAGTGTAAGGCTGTACCCATGCCTGTGAACTGTAGGAATTTCCTATCATGTAGGCAGCAGGTGGATTTCTGTGAGAGATTCATCATGCTAAAGCCAGTGAAAATATGCCTGATAGTAAATCACAGGAGAGAGCTGAAGGGTATATTTAACTGAGAAAAAAAATTCAGAGAATTGCTGACTAACAATTAACAAAGTCTGCAGGATGACTGGGGCCTAATACAGTCTGTTAGTTGACTGGGGCCTAATACAGTCTGCAGGATGACTGGGGCCTAATACAGTCTGCAGGATGACTGGGGTCTAATACAATCTGTTAGTTGACTGGGGCCTAATACAGTCTGCAGGATGACTGGGGCCTAATACAGTCTGTAGGATGACTGGGGTCTAATACAGTCTGCAGGATGACTGGGGTCTAATACAGTCTGTTAGTTGACTGGGGCCTAATACAGTCTGCAAGATGACTGGGGCCTAATACAGTCTGCAGGATGACTGGGGCCTAATGCAGTCTGCAGGATGACTGGGGCCTAATACAGTCTGCAGGATGACTGGGGTCTAATACAGTCTGCAGGATGACTGGGGTCTAATACAGTCTGCAGGATGACTGGGGTCTAATACAGTCTGCAGGATGACTGGGGCCTAATGCAGTCTGCAGGATGACTGGGGTCTAATACAGTCTGCAGGATGACTGGGGCCTAATACAGTCTGCAGGATGACTGGGGTCTAATACACTCTGCAGGATGACTGGGGCCTAATACAGTCTGCAGGATGACTGGGGCCTAATAGTCTGCAGGCTGACTGGGGCCTAATACAGTCTGCAGGATGACTGGGGCCTAATACAGTCTGTTAGTTGACTGGGGCCTAATACAGTCTGCAAGATGACTGGGGCCTAATACAGTCTGCAGGATGACTGGGGCCTAATGCAGTCTGCAGGATGACTGGGGCCTAATGCAGTCTGCATGATGACTGGGGCCTAATACAGTCTGCAGGATGACTGGGGCTTAATACAGTCTGCAGGATGACTGGGGCCTAATACAGTCTGCAGGATGACTGGGGTCTAATACATCTGCTGCATGACTGGGGCCTAATGCAGTTTGCAGGATGACTGGGCCTAATACAGTCTGCAGGATGCCTGGGGCCTAATACAGTCTGCAAGATGCCTGGGGCCTAATACAGTCTGCAAGATGCCTGGGGTTTAATACAGTCTGCAGGATGACTGGGGCCTAATACAGTCTGCAGGATGACTGGGGCCTAATACAGTCTGCAGGATGACTGAGGTCTAATACAGTCTGCAGGATGACTGAGGCTTAATACAGTCTGCAGGATGACTGGGGCCTAATACAGTCTGCAGGATGACTGGGGCCTAATACAGTCTGCTAGTTGACTGGGGCCTAATACAGTCTGCAAGATGCCTGGGGTTTAATACAGAATGCAAGATGCCTGGGGCCTAATACAGTCTGCAAGATGCCTGGGGTTTAATACAGTCTGCAAGATGCCTGGGGTTTAATACAGTCTGCAGGATGCCTGGAGTCTAATGCAGTCTGCAGGCTGACTGGGGTCTAATACAGTCTGCTGCATGACTGGGGCCTAATACAGTCTGCAGGATGACTGGGGTCTAATACAGTCTGCAGGATGACTGGGGCCTAATACAGTCTGCAGGATGACTGGGGTTTAATACAGTCTGCAGGATGACTGGGGCCTAATGCAGTTTGCAGGATGATTGGGTTCTAATACAGTCTGCAGGATGCCTGGGGCCTAATGCAGTCTGCAAGATGACTGGGGTTTAATACAGTCTGCAGGATGACTGGGGCCTAATGCAGTCTGCAGGATGATTGGGTTCTAATACAGTCTGCAGGATGCCTGGGGCCTAATACAGTCTGCAGGATGACTGGGGCCTAATGCAGTTTGCAGGATGATTGGGTTCTAATACAGTCTGCAGGATACCTGGGGCCTAATGCAGTTTGCAGGATGATTGGGTTCTAATACAGTCTGCAGGATGCCTGGGGCCTAATACAGTCTGCAGGATGCCTGGGGCCTAATACAGTCTGCAGGCTGACTGGGGTTTAACACAGTCTGCAGGATGACTGGGGTTTAATACAGTCTGCAGGATGACTGGGGCCTAATGCAGTTTGCAGGATGATTGGGTTCTAATACAGTCTGCAGGATACCTGGGGCCTAATACAGTCTGCAAGATGCCTGGGGTTTAATACAGTCTGCAGGATGACTGGGGTTTAATACAGTCTGCAGGATGACTGGGGCCTAATACAGTCTGCAGGCTGACTGGGGTTTAATACAGTCTGCAGGATGACTGGGGCCTAATACAGTCTGCAAGATGCCTGGGGTTTAATACAGTCTGCAAGATGCCTGGGGTTTAATACAGTCTGCAGGCTGACTGGGGCCTAATACAGTCTGCAAGATGCCTGGGGTTTAATACAGTCTGCAGGCTGACTGGGGCTTAATACAGTCTGCAGGATGACTGGGGCCTAATGCAGTCTGCAGGATGACTGGGGCCTAATATAGTCTGCAGGATGACTGGGGCCTAATATAGTCTGCAGGATGACTGAAGTCTAATGCAGTCTGCAGGATGACTGGGGCCTAATATAGTCTGCAGGATGACTGAAGTCTAATGCAGTCTGCAGGATGCCTGGGGCCTAATACAGTCTGCAGGCTGACTGGAATTTAATCCAGGCAGGATGACCAGTTTCTAACACAGTCTGCAGGACACAATACAGTCAGCAGATCAATCATGTAAACGCAAGGCATGAGAAACATTGTTTTTCTGTGGTCTCTTGTGATGGGATTGGGAAAGTCAATCACAAATGGGGTTGCCCATGCCACATGCTGAGATGGAGACACTCGCACTACTCACCCGTCGCGCTTTACTCTGGTACTTAACCGCCTTTTTCGTGTCGGACACTGCCCTCTCTACGTAGTCAACTGAGTGCTCAACGTTGTACTCGATCCTGTCTATCATCTCTCCCTGGGCGTTGAGGAAAGAGCACAGACATGTGAAAATAACAAGTCTTCTGAGAGTGTCATTCTCTCCGGCCACTTACCCGTCGGCTTGTACCCTGAAAATTAACTGCGCTTTTTGTGCTGTCCTTTGCCTGCCCAACGTAATCCGCTGCATTGGTGACATTCTGTTCAATACTGTTGACCACATCACCCTGGAACAGAAGGAGAAGAGGTTCACATCCTCAAAGAGTTAGACACTCTGTGCAAACACAACGTAACATCGTCACTTTTACACTGACCCACCCGCATCTTGCAACAGTCCCTAAGCCCAGCTGAAACCTTCGGGGAGTTTCATCCTCCAGCCCTACAGTAACTACTGCCCTGCTGCATGCACCTTGACCGTCACCCAATGGTTTGACTGAACGTGGGGATCAAACACAGCACGAATGCCATGTCCTGCCTTGGCACAGTGAGCCACTTGCTCTCTCTCTCTTACCAGATCATTCAATCACTCCCAAGTGGAGAGTTGCTTAAGTGACAAAGACTTAAGTATTTAGTTTTGAATCTTACAGATGGTGATCAATGAAGGATTCCTAAAGTCTGTTGCTGCTGTTCAGAAACTGGGATGAGAATTCCTCTGGATATTATATATTAAATGCAGGTTTTTCCTGACTCGCCCTTAAAGGCCCACTTCCCCAGGAAAAGGAGCAAAGCCTTGTTTTGCTGAGTCTTCACTGGGTGCCTGCGACCTCAAATTCTCCCCACCCATTGCCCCCACTCACTGCAGGGCCAAAAATGAGAGGCAAAACAAAGGTTTGAGTCCTTTTCCCAAATCCTCTTACATCCCCCTCAGAATCTTTAGGACTGATTGGAATCTTCTGGTTCTCTGTCTGAAGCTCCCAAAATGTAGCTGCAAGCCCCAAGTGATCCGGTCTTTCCAGCACTTGGCACTGCCAATTTTCCTGCAATTCCAGCGCTTCCCATGTGCCGCTCCTTTCCAGTGCTGGCACAGGAAGGGAGACAGCTGGAAAATATATCCTTTCTTAATGTTGGTTATTCCTTGTTCATGTAACAGCATGATTCTAACCTACTCACAGCTCGCAAATTAACCACTGCATTGAGACTCTCTGCAGAGGCCGTGCTGGAAGCCACCCAGACTTACTCCAACAATAGTGTAAATTCACTGCTGGTATTCACCAGGCTTGGAGCAGCAGGAGAAGCTAAGCGTACACTTCTACAGCAACACAAGTCTGCATGTTCGGCAGGGTTGGTGATATGTTTATGCATTAACGAAAATATTCTTGAGCATGCAAGCAGTTTGTAGCACATGCTATCATGCAAATTACACAGTTACCATTGCATGCTGCAAGTACAGAGATACAAATACCTGCAGGACTCCACCATCCCGTCCAGGGTATTGGCAAAAGGAGAAAACACAGGCTGTTACCAGCATAGGCAGAACAGGCTCACAGACCGAGCCTCCCAGTAATACTGGAAATCAGCATGACTGATTATTACAATGTTATCCACAATCCAGAATCTCCATTCTCTCCAGTCCACAGAGGGCTACTCCAGGCAGGGACCAGTACTAGGATCTCTATTTCTCTTAACCTATATTCATGATCTAGACTTGGGTGTGTAGGGTCAATTTCAAAATATGCAAATGACTCAAAACTTGGATGCATTGTGAAGAGGATAGTGAGAGATTTCAAAAGGATGCAGACAGGCTGGAGTGTGTGGACATGTGGCTGGTTAAATTTAAAGCAGAGAAGTAAGCAGGAACTAGATCTTAGTAGGAAGAATGTAGAAATATCAGGCAGCACAGTAGTTAGCAGTGCGGCCTCACAGCACCAGGGACCCTGGTTCAATTCCGGCCTCGGGTGACTGTCTGTGTGGAGTTTGCATGTTCTCCCCGTGTCTGTGTGGGTTTCCTCCCACTCTCTAAGGATGCGTTGGTTGGGTGGATTGGCCATGCTAAGTTGCCCCGTAGTGTCCCAAGATGTGTAGGTTAGATGAATTAACTATGGTAAATGTGTAAGGTTACAGGGATAGAGCGGTGGGGAGTGGGCCTGGGTAAGATACTCTGTCAAAGATTAGGTGCTGACTGGGGGCTGAATGCCCTCCTTCTCTACTGTTGGAATTCGAATTTGATAAAATTCTAAAGGGGAATGCAGGAACAGATGGAGTTGTGCTATCATGAGCACAGATCACTGATTGTGACAGGACAGGTTGAGCGAATGGTTAATAAGGCATATGGGAACCAGGCTTTAGAAATAGGGCCCAGAGAGTATAAAGGAAAGGAAGTATGATAAACGTTTATACTGGTTTGGTCTCAAGTGGCGGTAGTGTGTCCAAATCCGGGCACCATACTTCAGGAAGAAGTTGAAGCCATTGGAAAGGGTGCTCATAGATTTAAGAGAATAGCTCATGGATGGGGAACTTCAGTCAGTGTACAAGGATGGATTGGAGAACGGATTGCGCTATCTCCTTAGCTGCCCATTGATTGGAAGGTGGTGAGGGTGGCATAGTGGTTAGCACAGCTGCCCCACAGCACCAGAGACCTAGGTTCAATTCCCAGCTTGGGTGACTGTCTGTGTGGAGTCTGCACGTTCTCCCCATGTCTGCGTGAGTTTCCTCTAGGTGCTCAGATTTTCTCCCACAGTCCGGAAAACGTGCTGGTTAAATGCATTGGCCGTGCTAAATTCTCCCTCAATGTACCCGAACAGGTGCCGGAGTGTGATGACTGGAGGATTTTCACAGCAACTTCATTGTAGTGTAAGCCTACTTCGTGACACTAATTAATAAATAAAACAAATGAAATAAAATAGGGGTGAGTGGGTAGGTACAAATTAAATCATTACCAATTAACTTCTTTGCCCAGATTTGTGAAAATGTGATTTCTTGGATTGAACACAGTGAGAGGACAGTGTCTCTGATGGAGCAATGAGGTGAATGTCCACTCCAGTGTGTTACTGAGTTATACTGTCAAAGCAGACTCAAGCTCCATTCCCAATCTGTGCTATATTAGTTACTCTCCACTGGATGTTGGTAAAGCCAGTGTGATTGGATTCAGCACCTCTACCCTAGGAGGGGAGAAATAATCAGTAGAGAAAACTGGAAGACTCAGAGAAGAAATCTAAAACTAAAAAAGAACACACAGCTTTATATAGGGGTCAGTCTGTGATCACATAGAACCTCCTCCGATATAAATAAGACCCTTTAACATTAATCATTAAATCAATTGTTTCACACAAGTCACAATGTAAAGTACACACACACACACACACACACACACACACACACACACACACACACACACACACACACACACACACACACACACACACACACACAATGTGAGTTCACAAGCTGGGTCTACTGTGTGGGACAAGTTGAGAATGAGAACTCTCTTGTTCATTGCTTCTCTTACCTGGCTTTCCACCAGCATTGCCATGTCCATAAACATATCGTGCAGCTCACGGATACAGTTTTCCAGTTTGATGATCTCATGGTGTCGTGTCTCAATCTCATTCAGTGCCTGCTTTGTAATGTTTGAGTCCATGATGATCTGTGGGAAGAAGCAGAATCAGCTGGTCTCCTGGTGAAGACAATACTCCTGGACCTGACCAGGTAGAAACAAGGCTTGGCACAGATCTTTAATCTGAACCCTCAGCAATTTAGATGCAAAGCCAGGCGTGAATGAGCGTGCGGTCAACAAAACCATCACATTTATCAAAGCAAGTTTTGGCCACTCTATCTGCATTGTCCCATGGCCTCTCCTTCTGTCTAAGTACCAGCTTGCTTCTTTTTGCATTAAGAATGCATCCTCTTAATTTTCCTTTTCAATGCTTTGGACAAGTCTACACTGATGAAGCTTGGTGATTCAAATTCTTCCTGAGGTTTCAGTTCCTAAATATGGCATGGTTACAGTTGCATTACTTAGAAACATAAAAAACATAGCAGATAAGAGCAGGAGGAGGCCATTTGGCCCTTTGAGCCTGGTCTGCCATTCATTATGATCATGGCTGATCATCTAACTCATTAGCCTATTTCTGCTTTTCCCCGAAAATCTTTGATCCCATTTGCCCAAGTGCTGAATCTAGCCGCCTCTTGAATACATTCAATGTTTTGGCATCAACTGCTTCCTGTGGTAATGAATTCCACAGATTCACCATTCTATAGATGAAGAAATGTCTCCCCTCCTCTGTCCTAAACGGTCTATCCTGAATCCTCAAACTGTGACCTCTGGTTCTGGACTTCCCTCACCATTGGGAACATCCTCCCTGCATCTGTTCTGTCTGGTCCTGCTAGAATTTTATAAGTCTCTATGTGATCCCTTCTCGTTCATTTGAACTCCAGCAAAAACAATCCTAACCTCTTTCCTCATACGTCAGTCCCACCATCCCCGGAATCAGCCTGGTAAACCTTTGCTGCACTCCCTCGAGAGCAAGAACATCCTTCCTCCGAAAAGGAGACCAAAACTGCACACGGTATTCTAGGTGTGGCCTCACCAAGGCCCTGTATAATTGCAACAACACATCCCTGCTTCTGTACTCAAAACCTCTCACAATGAAGGCCAATGCACCATTTGTCTTCTTTATCGCTTGCTGCACCTGCATGCTTACCTTCAGTGACTGGTGCACAAGGACACCCAGGTCCCATTGCACACTCCCCTTTCCCAATTAACAGCCATTCAGGTAGTTATCTGTCTTCTCGTTTTGCTTCCAAAGTGAATAATTTCATATTTATCCAAATTATACTGCATCTGCCATTGATTAGCCCATTCACCCAACCTGTCCAGATCATTCTGAAGGATTTCTGCATCCTTGCACAGTTCACCCTCCCACCCAACTTGGTATCATCTGCAAATTTTGAGATGTTACATTTTGTTCCCTCATCCAGATCATTCATATATATTGTGAATATATCCACCCCATCTCCCTACCCCCATCCCCATACTCCCTACGCCGGCCTCCCCATTGCTGGCTTCTATTGGCCTCCCCAATGTTCCCGAAACCGCCCCCATTCCCCCCAATCTCTGATCGCCACCCTTCCCAACCACCCACCACTGGTGGCCTACCAGAACCAACCCCCCCTGCACCAGCGCTGATCTCTTACCCACCCTGATTTACCCCCCTCAATGGTTAGCCCCGAACCCCTTCCCCGAAGGCCAGCCCCGATCCTACTCCATGACTAACCCTAACATCTCTCAATGGCCAGCCCCAAAACCCTCCTCCACTGCCAGCCATGACCACCCCACCCACTGATGTCCAGCCCCAATCGCCCCCTCCCTCACCAGTCCCACTTGCAGAGTGGCAGCGGATCCCCCCCCCTACCATCGACCAGCACCCCCCAATTGCCACCACCAATATACCCTGCCCTCTTTGGTCCCGCTCCCTTGGCGCTGCCCAGTATGCGGTGGGCAGTGCCAATGTTCCTGGTGGTCAGTGCCAAGGCGCCAGGCTGGCAATGCCAGGATGCCAGGCTGGCATTGACCAAAGAGCACCCTACCTTTCCTCCGACCTCCTGGGGAGTGGGCCTCAGTGGGCTCTCTTCCACCAGCGGTGTGAGGATGCCTATTCTCCAGAAGTGGGGAGCACTTGTAAACCCCGCTTGTGGGAACCATTCCTGGCAGAGGAAGAGACGCGACTAGGCCCAGAGACTACTGTCCCACTAATCATGTGGAAATGTTGCTTTCCATGTGATAATCAGCTCTGTGCTGGTTTCCAGCATGGAGCTGATTGCGCTCAAAAAAGGGCCTTGGAAACTTGTGACTGACCAGATACTGATCACAAATCTTGCGAAAGGCTCTCCACTGTTGTCTCCTGGCCCTCTGTGTAACTCGAGCAGTGCAGAAGGCTGGGAGAATCCCAGTCCATGAGATGAAGCCAGTCTTTAGTTAACTTCATTACAGCTGTAATCCTGGGAAGATTATAACCAATGCAGGAGGTTCAGGCACTGAAACATCCTTAGGTTTAATCTTAACTCTGTGTAAGTGGATGGGTTTTGAATGAGTTCAAATTTTACCTCAGGAACTCTGCTCTGAGTCTTTTAACAAACAATTGTCCTTCCTCCTTCAGCCAATCATTCCCCAATATCCACCTGCCATCCCGAAATCTTTCCATTCAACGAATTCATTGTTGGTGAACTTTAACCAATATATTTTGGATATCATGTAAGTTCATGAACATAGAACCTAGAACATTACAGCGCAGAACAGGCCCTTCGGCCCACGATGTTGCGCCGACCAGCTTTTAAAAAAATATCATGTAAGTTCATGAAGGAAGTTAGGAAAGATCATCCCTCTGTTGAGTCTATGTCGATTATTGTTTGTTTGGAGGGAATGAGAGAGGTAATCCTCAGGTTTATTCCTGGTAAGCAATTCCATGATTTTAAACCATCCCCCCACAACACTGGTTACTCCGTCAGTTTACATAGCACCTGGGCTCAGATCTAACTGGTGACGTCTGCCTTTCTTCAAGGCCATCTGAGCTCATAATTGGTTCTATTGTCCAAGGGTTGGCACGGTGGCACAGTGGTTAGCACTGCTGCCTCACAGCGCCCGGGACCCGGGTTCAATTCCGGCCTCAGATCACTGTCTGTGTGGAGTTTGCATGTTCTCTCCATGTCTGCCTGGGCTTCCTCCGGGTGCTCCGGTTTCCTCCCACAGTCCAAAGATGTGGGGGTTAGGTTGATTGGCCATGCTAAATTGTCCCTAATGTCAGCTGATTAGTAGGCTAATTATGTGGGATTACGGGAATAGGGCCTAGATGGGATTGTGGTGGATGGGCCAAATGCCCTCCTTCTGCACTGGGGGGATTCTATCAATTCAATGAACCTGAACTCTCACTTCCTTAACACTGATCTAGCATTAACCTCTCATTTTATTATTTCTTATATGGACTGACGTGTAACAAGAAGTGTAATCGTGAGACTGCTACATCTGTGGGCCTGTTCTTTATTTAGTCTATCCCTTAATTCCTAAAAGTTCTATTTCTTCGTACATCATTGTTTTCAAAATGAACCATTTCTCTTTGCGGGGCCATGTTTTGCGCAAAGTGTTAGTGAAGCACACTGGGACACCCTGAGGACATGAAAAGAACTGCTTAAATGCAAATTCTTTATTTGCCACCTCATCAAAATTATTCTCTCAATCATCTTCAAAAGTGAATTAGATAGCCATCAGTTTCATTGCGGTTTGTGGGATCGAGCTCTCCACAATGGGCTGCAACCACTGAACTTCACAAAAGCAGCTTTAAGGTTGGAGGTGTGGGGTTCTGACCCTTCTTCAGTGACACTAAGAATGAACAAACTTATGTGCACCTAACTGTTCTGGAATATCCCCATGATGTCCCAGTATGTTCTGAACCAATGGATACGTTTTGGAGTGTTGAAACTGTTGTCACCATAGAAAGCATTCTTTCCGGTTGTATCACAGCTCCTGCTCTGTCCAAGACTGCAAGAAATTATAAAGGGTCATGGACAATGCCCAATCCATCATGCAAACCAGCCTCCCATCCACTGACTCCATCTACACTTCCCGCTACCTCAGTAAAGCAGCCAGCATAATTAAGGATCCTACTGGACATTCTCTCTTCCACCCTCTTCCGTCGGGAAAAAAATACAGAAATCTGAGGACACGTACCAACCAACTCAGCTTCTTCCCTGCTGCCATCACTTTTGAATGGACCTACCTTGCATTAAGTTGGTATTTCGCTAGACCCTAGCTATGACTGTAACATTACATTCTACACCCTCTCCTTTCCTTCTCTATGAACGGTATGCTTTGTCTGTATAGCCTGCAAGAAACAATACTTTTCACAAAACGAATACACGTATCAATAATAAATCAAATAAAAGAAGAGGGTAGATAATTTACATACAGGAAAATATCACAAACAGCAAAGATAACGGGCAAGATTTTTCTCTTTCTCTGCAGTGTGTTTCGAGGTGCACACTCGCTGGTGGTGGGATTTTATGGTCCCGCCATCGTCAACAGGGTTTCCACTGAACACATCCCTTCCTGCTTGGAAACCCGTGGTCAGACTGCGTTGCCAGCAGGACCATAAGATACATGAATGGCAGCAAGGTCATGGCAAATATGTATTTGGTTGAGGAAACAGTACTGTCTTGGATGCCAGGATAACTCCCATGTTCCTTTTTCACACAGTGCTATGGGATCCTTTACCTCCATTGCAACAGGCAAGGAAGGTCTTGTTTTTAGATCTCAAAGATAATGATTCTGACTCAGATTGTGAGTTTACGGGTGGGATTTTCCAGCCGTGCTTGCCCTGAAACTGGAAAATCCTGCCCGAAGTCAATGGACCTTTCCATGGTCCATTGTTTGACTGCTACGATTCCCTTGGTGTGTGGGACGGTAAAATTCGCCTTTTAGTCAGTAATGGGGTTTCAACCTATAAGCTTCTGGTTAGGAGGCAAGAATGTCCCCACCTAAGCCAAGCTAATATTTACATGCCAATCAATCTTCCTTTCATAAACCTGACACGCTGTTTATTTTGTTTTGCTGTAACTTAAAGCGCTCACTGATGACTTACTGTGTGACTGGTTCAATGTAATCATTGTCCTGTGTAATGGATCTCAGTCGCTTAGGGATTTAGCATCACGGTGTCAGAGAGAAGGAAGTTCACATTACACTCACCCCAGACGTGAAGATTGCAGGATTCCCACTCTCCAGCATGTCTTCCAGCTCTTCATTTGTGGTTGTTCTGCCAGCTGAAATAAAGCAAATCAGGACAACCCAATCAGTTTTACCTCCAGTACTGAACTGCCCTCCTTGGCTTATTCACCATTCACTACTGAGACAGTAAAAACACAAGTTCAAACTCAAGCTCCCTGTACAGTTCTCTCATAGCCAATGTGCCACACACCATTGGCACTCTTGGCTTAGGGCAAAGGCAGATTTGCCCTCATGCCGTCCAGTTGGGAATGAATCTGTAGCCTGCTTGGGTGGTAAGGAAATTGCCTGGTTGGAATGTATATCGGTGCTACCTTGTTGAAGTGTATATAGAAGCTTTCACTGGCAGGGGGAAAGCAGTTGGCAGAGGAGCATGGTAGCCTTGTAGAGAAATTGATGTTTAAGAATTATTTTTAGTTTAGTTTATGCACACTGTCTATCAATCGATTAACCCAATATGATATTATTCTGTTTAAACTGTAATCAATAGAGGGCTTCGGTATTTGTTATCATGCGAGTCTGTTTAGATTCACTCGATAGAGAAGTGTACCATGGGATTTTGGACAAATGAGCTAAGTCCAGGACAACAGCTAAAGATGCCCCTGTTTGTACTTACTTCCACCTCACAGAGCCACACTGCAAGAACCTGCAGCCTTCAAGGTCAATCAGATGAGCTAACATTCTCTCACATCATTAACACCTTATCGAAACTGGGTGCATCAGCAAAGGAAAGTTAGAAGAGATTTATTGTGTAAAGAGGAGGAAAGAATAACAGCAGCTGTGTTCTACATGAAGTTTATTTTAATTTGGAAGGAAAGCAAATGCATTTCGCTCAATGAGAGCGATCTTACCCACCATTCTGCCACGCTCCCACTGCAGCGAGGTTGGAGAATTTGGCATCCAGCCAAATCTTCTTACACTGCAGCAGAATGGGAAAATCCCACCGAAGTGAATGGTGTTAATACTCAGGCCAATGTTTGCTTTATATTAGAGTTTGTAACAGTGTGTGATTTGTTTTGTAACTGGATAATCCTTTCAGACCTTTATCTGGGAGACTTTACTACCTCACATTATATTGGGGACACACCCTGTAGAACTTGAAGTATTATCTACATTGCAATCTTCTGTATTAGGAGTACATAGTTGTAAGGTTATAAGCAATTTTACCATAAGCAACTTTACCACACTATCCTTTGTTTATAAAAGCAATTCGTTCAAGTATCAGCAACCACAAAATTCTCTGGCAAAAGGCCTCCAAAAACCAGACATTGATAGGTGTTTGATTTATTGAGAAACCTGCACCAACTTCGCAAAATCTGAAGCAACGAACTCAAGGAATCATGAGGGCAAGACAGCATAATTCCCATAGAACATTAACAAATGGACAAGGAAGATACTATAAGACATCCTCTTAATTTAGTAAAAGGTCCTTAAAGTAATAGAAACAAACTGTAATAAGGAGGGTGGAGGTATAAGTCATTGGCAGTTTGAGGAACCAGTCAAGAGGTCGTGAGAAGTGATATCAGCCAATGACCATCACCCTGCGGGACCAATCACAGATTGATCACACATTCCTCCAGCCAATTAGAATAAAGCCTCGACTGCTGTAGGCCAATCAGAATACAACAGCGTCATTAACATGCTGGAGGCTGTGGCTTAGAAAAGTTTGGTAAACAGCAGGTTTCTGTGACAAAGCTAAACACCAAGCTGGAAGCTGAAGTGTGCAGAGTCTACTCTCCTAATTGCACAGAAACGACGGGAAAAGGACAGAACTGAGTGTTGCCTCACACCCCAAGCTGAATTGGGAAGCAAGAACAATAGTATGCCTGCAAAGCTGCTGCCCAGCTTTGAGAAGTATTTATTTATAACTTGGGTAAAGTTTCTCAAGTTACTAATCAGGCTGTCTCCTGTTGCCTGTGTGGTTAAAGGCACAGAATTCCAGGTGTGGTCTAACTAGCGCCTTGCATAATTTTATCAAGAATTCCCTATTTTTATATTCCATTCCCTTTGAAATAAAGGCCAACATTCCATTTCCCTTCCCTATTACCTGCTGAAAATACATGCTAGCTTTTTATGAATGAGGACCTCCAAATTCCTCTGTGCTGCAGCTTTCCTCCATTTAAATAATATTCAGCTCCTTTATTCTTTCTTCCAAAGTGCAGAACTTCATATTTTCCTACATAACATTCCACTTAAAGTGTCTCCCGAGAGATATAAACAGGTTCTGTCATCCTCACTACTTGCTTTCCCACATATTTTTATCTCATCTGCAAACATGGCAATAGTACATTCACTTCCCTTGTCCAAGTCATGAATATATATTGTAAATAATTGTGGCCCAAGAACAGATCCCTGGGACACTCCATGAGTTGCAGGTTGCCACCCTAAAAATACCCCTTATGTCAACTCTCTGTCTTCTATTTAGTTAGCCAATCCTCTATCAATGCTACCCTCAACACCGTGCAGTCTTATCTTATTAAATAGTCTTTTGTGTCGTACCTTATCAAGAGCTTTTTGGAAATCCAGGTATGTTACATCTACTGGTTCCTGTTTCTCTCTTCTGCTCATTACCACTCAACGAATTCAAATAAATTTGTCTGGCATGATACTCCCTACATGAAGCCCTGCTGACTCTATGTCATGTATCACTAAATGCTCTGCTATTACATACTTCATAATGGACCCTAACATTTCCCCAGTGATTAAAGTTAAGCTAACCGGCTTATAGTTATTTGTTTTTTGTCTCCCTCCCTTTTTGAAGAAGGGTGTTGCAGTTTTTCAATCCTCTAGGACTTATCCAGAATTTAAGGATTCTTGGAAGATTACTACCAATGCATCCACTATTTCTTGTAGCTACTCACTTTAATATCCTGGGCTGCAAACCATCAGGTCTAGAGGATGTATCAGCCATAAGCCCCATTAGTTTTCCTAGTACTTTTTCTCCAATGATAGTTATTGTATTATTTCCCTCCTGCCTTTTATCTTTTGATTATTTAGTTTTTGGGAATGTTATTCCACTGTGAAGACTGATGCAGTATTTCTGTAACCCCTCTGTCATTTCTTGGTTCCCCATTATTATTTCACTTGTCTCCTTCCCTAAGGGCCCTGTGTTCACTCTGGTCCCTCTCCTCCTTTTTATATATTTGAAGAAATTTTTACTGTGAGCTTTTATATTTCTTGCTGGTTTACCCTCATATTTTATCTTCTCCCTCTTTCATATTCTTTTTTGGTCAACTTTTGTTGGTTTTTAGTACTTTCCCAATCCTCTGGCTAAACACTAATATTTGCCACATTGGATATTTTTCTTTCAGTTTTACATCATCCTTAACTTCCTTGGCTAACTATGGTTGATTTATCCCATTCTTAGAATACTTCGTCCTCATTAGGATATATTCATGTTGAGTCAAAATGACATATCCCTGCACCAAATTTACAGACACCCAACTGTCTCAAAACCATGCACACATCCCTAGCCCTGCAGGCCTCCTTCTGCACTGTGGGCATTCTATGATTCTATGCCCCCATTTGTGTTTCCACTCTTCAAACTGCAACCGTCACTTACTCAACCTTTCTGCAGAAGAGAGTTGCAGACACCCAGTGTGTACCAACCTTCTTAAATACGGACACACACGCATGAACAATCAAATTCATATGTGTTCACACACGTAATGCATGCACACTGACATTTTGGACTATGTGGCGACACAATTCTGGCAATGCTAGTGAAATCGAACCCACTACGTCTTTACCCGCTCGGGGTAACTCCCTAGGTGAGCCCCAGAAAGTTACCAAGGTGAATTCCAAATTGAAAACTTTCCAGTTTCAGGCTGATTGAACACTGTTACTTTAGTTGTCATTCTCCTGAGATAGCCTGAGAACTGTCCAGTTGGTTATGGTTATTTTAAAAAGAAAACTGCACCAAATCAACACTTGCTGATATTGTGAATTGCGTCAGGCTTTATGGAGCTTACGTCAGATTCCTACAGATGCTGATTGACACCAACTGACAAGGTGGTCTCTTTTTACATTGCACCCGCCCATTCATGTCCTGTCCCTGAGAACCTTCATGATCATATTCATATTTTTGGGAAAATCATCTGTAGTCTGTATTTCAAACAGAAGTCTGCAAGAGTCTGGCTCCTGGTCCACTGCTGATGCATATTAAACAGCGAGAGGCACACTTCAGGGCCTGAAGAGCCCTGAACTCTGCCCGAGCATCAACAGAGGTTAGACATGGCGTATGTGGTAGAGGGCTAGTTCTGGAACCTAACATCTGAGCTGCAATTCTCTGCTGATGCTATCAGGCTGTTAGAACAAAGAACAAAGAACAACCCAGCATGGGAAACAGGCCCTTCAGCCCAACGAGCCCGTGCCGCCATCTTAACAAAGCATTTTCCTACACCTACCTTGACCCGTGTGTATGCATATTTTACCCCTATTGTAGCCAGATTCAGGGGATAATAGTTTAGGGACAATTTGGTACACCAATCAGCCTAAGAGCACATCTTTGGGATGTGGGAGGAAACTGGAGCACCCGGAGGAAACCCACGCAACCACAGGGAGAATGTGCAAACTCCCACAGACACAGGCCCAAATCCATGTATCTGCACAGCTAGCAGTGACAGTCACTGAGCTGTTGTGGTGCCCATCTGCTGGTCCAGTTTTAAGCACACACAACAACGTGAAGTACTAGGCCACTCTCCAAACATCCAAGAGCAGCCCACGCACGACCCACCGTGTGCATGCCCCTCATTAGACAACAAGGTGGACCGACACACCTGCAGATTGAAAGAGACAAAACATTAACATGCAGCATTAGATTTCCAGTATCGTCCTGAGGCTCTGACCCTTTTTAAAACCGTCTCCTATAACCCTCCATCCCTGTTTCACTCATGTGCCTATCTAAGTAAACCTTAAACAAGTCCAGCGTGCCTGCCTCCACCACCTTATTTGTTCTTGGAGCTAAACCAAAGATTGGGAGACTTTTTATCTTGAAGCCCAATGAAGAGAGAGCAGTAAGTTGTGTAAACTAAATCTTGAACTTTAATGCTTGGGGACAAGGTTCACAAATGTTCACACTGTGTACCCCATTCCTGAACTGTGCTGCTGATTCCAGTACCTACCAGACAAGTGCATTTGATTGGAAGTCCCTGGAGTTTCCTCCGACACTGCAGATACACTTGTCTTGCCTGATTTGCAGTAATCCTTGGAATCCTTTAATCCACTGTCCAGATCAGAACCCTTTTCCACATCGGTCTTCATTTTTTTGTGGAGTTGTTTCCAATCCAGTGGTGAACAGAGCCAGGTTGTTGACATCTTGGTGCCTGGGCAAGGAGGGAGCCCTGGTGGGAAAACGCTCTGGCAATCTGCTTCGTATTTGAGCCAGGAATCTGGAATCAGCCGTTTGAACCACTCCCTCTAACGTAAATGAGCAACAGGCTTCATGTGGAGCAGCTCAGGTTATAAGCAAGAGCTCACATTCAAATTTGCTGCAAATATGCTGGACTAAAAACACCCTCCAACAAAAGCACAGAAATGTGCCTGAACTTTCCTATTCCCAGCCACTAATTTTCAGCTTGTTTTGGCTCTGAAACTCCCCCGACACTGAACCCAAGTCACATCTGTTAAAACCAACTTTGTCCCAGATGGCCCTTGCTGCATTGTGATGTTCCACATAGACCCCGGTTACACTGCGTGTTCCACAGAGGCCCGGTTACATGGCAATGCCACACATGGATCTGGTTACACCACGATGTTCCGCATGGGTCTGGTTACACCGCGGTGTTCCACAGGGTGCTGGTTACGGGACAATGCTCTGCACAGGCCAGGTTGAACTATGATGCCCGGCACAGGCCTGGTAACACCGCAGTGTTGCACATGTGCGTTCGTTACACCGCAAAGTGCCAGTTTTGCTCTACACCAGTGCTCAACTCCAGAACGTATTCATTCAGAGTGTGCGGGTACATCATTCTGAACACACACTTTAATGCCATATAAAATGCTCTGGGTCCCCCAAAATGAAATAAAATAAATATACTCAAGTAAAAGCTACCTACCACTAGTTGGCCCAATCTAAATGATTAAGTTACCAAGCACTCAGGACACTATATTGGAAATTGCAGTCCACTTTACTCCTTGGATCCACTGTGTTTTGTTGTAGCTATTTTCAGTTTGATGGAGAGCTCCTGCTGATCCATCAGGTTTCTCCAGAATAGACATAGCCCTGGGGAATGCTCAGGCAGACACCAGGTGTTATTGAACACAGTTCCTGAATTGTCCATTCAAATTCTCTCACATGCAAGGCGATGGTCTCACATTAACAGCAGAGAGCAGTGTTCAGGTGCAAACCATTTATTAGGAAAACACTGGGCTAGGCTGAGGAGGAACTTCCCTCCATCAGGGTCTGTCCCTACACCTTGCTTCATATCAATGCCCTGTACTAAAATACATCATGGCAACATGTCCAGTTAACTACATTAAATGGATGGTCTCCCAGTGACAACCACTTCTTGGGCCCACCAATTGTTCAAATTATCCTGGAAACAACAACAAGGTCGGTGCTCACACTGCAGTCCCGGTGGTTCTCCTATCACACCCTGTCAACACTTTCTTTCCTTTCACAGGCTATAGATGTTGCTGGCTAGGCCAGCATTTACAGCTCATCCTTAATTGCCCTTGAGCAGATGGTGGTGAGCTGCCTTCCTGAACTGCTGCAGTCCATCTGGTGTAGGTATACCTACAGTGCTGTCAGGGAGAGAGTTCTGGGATTTGGATCAAGCAACAGCGAAGGAAAGGTGATGTATTTCCAAGTCAGGATGATGAGTGGCTTGGAGGGCAACCTCTGGCTGGGGGGGTTCTCAAGCATCTGCTGTCCTTGTCCCTCTACATGGTAGAGGTTGCAGAGTTGGAAGGAGCTGTTGAAGGAGCCTTTAGTGAGTTGCTGGAGTGCATTTTGTAGATGGTGCACACTGCTGCTGCCACTGTGCCATCAGCGATGGTAAGACTGGATGCTGAAGGTGGTGGATAGGATGCTAAACAAGTGGGCCGCTTTGTCCTGGATGCTGCTGAGCTTCTTGAGTGTTGTTAGAGCTGCACTCATCCTGGGAAGTGGAGGAAATTCCGTTACACTCCGGACTTGTGCCTGGAGATGTTGGTAGGCTTTGGGGTGTCAGAAAGTCAGTTTCTCACCCAGTATTCCTAACAACTGACCTGCTCTGGCAGCCGCAGTATTTATACAACTAGTTCAGTTTCTGGTCAATGGAAACCCCCAGAATTGATAGTGGGAGATTCAGTTCATAATGATGGATGTCAGAGCCAACAGGCGATAGTTATTAAGGCACACTGCCTAGCTTTTCTTTGGCACCAGGATGATGGTTGTTTTCTTGAAGGAGATACGTTGAAGATGTCTGCGAATACTCCCGCCAGCTGAGTGTTCATCCAGGTACTCCATCTGGGCCAGATGCTTTCTGTGGGTTGACTTTTGAGAAGACTGCTCCGATGTTGGCAATCATAGGTCAGAATACTTAAGAGTGCAGGAGGAAGCCATTCAGCCCATCAAGCCTGTACTGACAACAATCCTACCTAGGCCCTATCCCCATATTTATCCTGCTAGAACCCTAGGACAATTTAGCATGGCCAATCAACCACACATCCTTGGCATGTGGGAGGAGACTGGAGCACCCGGAGGAAACCCGGGTGCTCGGGGGTGGGGGGGGGAATCTTTGAAGAATCTCCATAGATCATATCTGGCTTTCTTGTATAGATCAGGGTTGCCTAACCTGAATGTCTCAGACCTGGACTAAAGCAGGCAGTGGATATCCCTGTTCATCCATGGTTTCCCGTTGGTAAACACACAGATTTGCTTCTTTGGCACACAGTCTTCTACGCACTTACTAATGAAGTCGGTTACTGTTCAGACTGATTGCACAGTTTTTAAATACTGACTCTAAGCAGACCCATAGGAAATCATCTGATTCCTCGGACCAACATGGCACAACTTTCTTTGACAGGCTCTCCCGTTTCAGTTCCTGCTTGTAAGCTGGGAGCAGGAGCACAGCCTTGTGGTCTGATTCACCAAAGTGTGGGTGGGCGATAGAGCGAGAAGCATGTTTGATATTTGCATAGCAATGGTCTAGAATGTTTGGGCCTCTGATAGATCAGGAGACATGTTACTGGTATCTTGGTAAAATGCTCTTGAGAGTTATCCCCAAACCAAAATGCTTCCATTGATCATTATCCTCTGACTACTGTTACCAAGTCAAATCTTAATCCATCTCGACACCCTGTCAATCATTCCACTAGTATCAAGCTTCCTTACTAGTCTTGCACAAAGGACTTTGTCAAGTAGCCTTTGAAGATGTAAACAAACCGTGTCCGTTAGATTTCCCCAGCCGACTAGCTTAGTTTCTCTTATAAAAGATGCCAGCGGGCTTGTGAGGCGTGAACTGTTGCTGCTGAAACCATGCTGACTACTGCCTGAGGAACTGAGCTCTTTAAAAATTCATTTATTGCCTGCTACAGCAGCCTGCCAAGCAATCTTACTGCCACAAACCTTAGAGTAACTGGCCTCTAATCACAAGGTCTGTGCTTCTGAATGCTGAAATCACAATCCTTGGGGATTCCTTCAGTATTTATGGCACTCTGAAAAATATCAACCAAGCCATCATTAAGTTCTCCTTCAATTCTTTGAAGATTTGAGAATGCATCTGCATGGCCATCACACACGCAGATACTTAAATGGTCTGGTCTTTCTTTATTACTTGTACTCTACCAGCTACTTCCCTTGTTATAAATCACTCAGCCTCTTTCACTGTGATGAGAAATTGTCTACTTTTCCTTTGTGGAAACTGATACGTCTTTGCCACGTTCTGATTATCTGGAATAGCTTCCTCCAATTCATCATGTTGTTTGACCTCCTTTCTAATATTAACACAGTTAGAAAATGTTTTCTCGGATCCCTGTTGCTGGATTGACAACTCATTCTTACTATCCTATTTCTGTTCGCTAATATGGCCTGAGACTCATGCCCAGCACAAAAAATTTGCATTTCGGAAACCATTTCCCTCCACATCAATCTGCCCAAATTGCTCCTCATTCACCCGTTCAACTTACGCTTCTGGTTAGAAATAAATCATTTGGTCCATTATTATCAGTCTATCCATATTATTTGACGCCTATCCCCCATCTGCTGCTATGCTTCTCCATTCTATTGCCATCATATCACTCTTTTTCCCTTCAGCCACTATCCACCCTCGCTTTCTGTGGCTCTTGTATCATTCAGAATATCCCAGACATTCTCTTTTCCACCTTCTTCTGTCGGGAAAAAAGTACAAAAATCTGAGATCACGTATGAACTGACTCAAGAACAGCTTTTTCCCTGCTGCTATCAGACTTTTGAATGGACATATCTCACATTAAGTTGATCTTTCTCTGTACCCTAGCTATGACTGTAACATTACATTCTGCACTCTCTCCTTTCCTTTCCTATGTATGATATGCTTTGTCTGTATAATGCACAAGAAACGATACTTTTCACTGTTCACTAATACATGTGACAATAATAAATCAAATCAAATCAAAAGATCCTCCCAGCTGCCATTTCATCCTGTGCCTCCATTGTCATCTTATATCCCCTTCAGCCTTGCCTCAGTTGCCACACTCCTGAATCAGAAAGTTCTGAGTTTTAGCCCTCATCCCATGAGCTCAGAATTTTTTTTGGATGGGATGTCCAACCTGGGCCCTGTGTGTTTTCTGAGCTGAACATAAATATTCCTTGGGAGAATTCCCCCGAAGAGGAATGGGGGAATTTTCCCAGCGCACTGCCCCAACATTCATCCTGCAACCAACACCATCAAAGTAGATTATCTGATCATTTATCTTATTGCTGTTGGAGGGGCCCTGCTATGTGCAATTAGATGCTGCATTGGCCTGCATTATAACAATGATTACATTTTAAAAGTACTTAACATGATCTTGAGGTAGTTTGTGTCAACCTGAAATCATGAAGGTGCTATATAATTGCCAGATTGTTTTCTTTACACTTTCCTGCCTTACTAGTTTACTAGTAAGTTTACTAATGTGAGGATAGTGGCATCAGTTTGGATTGGATGAAGTTCATGCTCTGTGAATATCTTCACCCCCATGCTCAGAGTTCCCTCCAATGGCCTAGTCATCGTCTCTTCTGGATCATCTCTACAGCTATGTATTGATTTACCTAATCTTTGCTCTGAAACACATGTTTACACCTAGTAATCTTGAGAATCCAAAGAACCATAGAACCCCTACAGTGCAATTGATTCTGCACCAACTCTCTGAAAGAGCATCTTACCTTGGTCAACCCTTCCTTGGTTCTATCTCCATAACTCCACACATTTACCACGGCTAATCCATCTAACCAACACACCTTTGGACACTAGGGCAATATAGATCAATTTAGCGTGGCTAATCCACTTAACTTGCCCATTTTTGGAATGTGGGAGAAAACCCACATAGACAGTCACCCAAGACCGGAAATGAACTGAGTCACTGGCACTGTGAGGCAGCAATGCTAACAACTGTGCTGCCAACAGACTGAACTAGTACACTTTAATTTAGAGCCTGGGAGAGTTGGAGGACATGATCCCTGGCTTTGCCATGAACCTGTTCCCAGTGAGCTGCCAAACATGGGGTTGCTGAAGAGCCAGAGATGCACACAGCAGCTCCTTCCTGGGAATGCAAGTCCATGCAAAGCTCAAGTCACCTTTAACTGGCAGCAGAGACAAACTCCATCAGAGTGAACAAATTACTCATTTTCTTCTGTAATCTGTAAGCATGCCCTCCCAACATCCTTGACCGATTTAATTGAAATAATTTGTTTGCTCTCTGAGGCTTTTTCCAATTCTCAATATCAATCATCAAATGAGGGGATCAAACATGGACATAGTATTCTGAATAAGGCCAAAGGTACTGTCCAAGCATAAAATGGTGTGTTTCTTTTTGTAATGCATAATCCTGAGAGTGTGACCTGTTACCCTATTTGCTTTTGATATATGATCTTGGTTGGGAACCCACAGGGATCTCTGTACTATGATACCCTAAACCATTTCATTCACCACTTCTGTTCTGTGCACTATAGGGTGCACATATGTTTAGCAGTGGCCCATGTGAATATCACTGCAGTTTATTTGAAGTGAAGCATCATCAGGCAAAGGCAGGCTCACTCTCACAATATCTTGAGATCTGTTTGCTCTCAGTAAGTATCCTCCTGTGCTAAAACATACACAGGTTTTCTAACAAGCAAACACCTGGTCAGATTTGGGACACAACTGATCTTCTCTAAGTGATCCCCAACCATTGATAATAACTTTATGCCAGCATACGTCAGCAAGTTCTAACATCCTAATTCCACAAGTCTCTGAGTAACCTATTGTGAGATATCTGATCAAAGGTTATTTCCAAATGCAGGGAGGCACCCCCCATTCATGAACGTACTGGCTTCCTCTGATTCCTTGAAGCAATAGGAATGGTCTTTCTATTTGGGAGCAGTGGGGGGGTCAATTTGCAAATTAGGTGAAACGTGGACAGAATTGTATGGCTGCTTCAACTGGTGGAAGTTTCCAGTCCTGCCCAAGTCAATGCCATATTTTACAGTCCCATCTGCGCGGGGATGGGCCTGTAAAATTCTGCTGTTGGACCAGTTGGCAGGAAAAAGTGAAAAAGAGAAAGGATAAGTTAAGCTCCAGTGGAGAAAATATCAGGATGTAACTGTGGCAATGCAACTTAAGGGACCCAATCAAACTAAGAAGAGGTCTCTGAATATGCAAGAAAAAATCAAAACTGCTTAATTCTAAAGAAATATGACAGCATCTGTCCTGTCTAGACACCTGCTATGCATGAAACACTGTCCCAATAGTAACACCAAGAGGGCTTCCTGAGGTCCCATTTCTTTTTGCATAATTTCAGATAAAAGATGTGCGGGTTCGTTTGATTGGCCATGCTAAATTGCTCCTTAGTGTCTGGTATTAGCAGAGTAAATACATGAGGTTACAGGGATAGGGTCCAGGTGGAATTGTTCTCAGCGCAAAGTCAATGGGTCAATTCTGCAGGGATTCTATTCTATACAATGCTATTGAAAACGTATTGAAGACTATGCCATAGATTTATTGCAGCATGTCCAGATAGAAAATAGCTGCACTGAGCTACCAGAGCATTTCAGAGCAAATCCTCTGTCCACCATTCTGGTCTCGCCATGCCTGTTGACCCCACAGACCAGATGCAGATGGTCTAAGATGAGGTAAATCCACGTTTTAATGGACATTAATACAATATGTGGAATATGGACAAAACTGGCTGAAATATGGACACATTTAAAATTCTGTGTTTCAAAACACATGGGCTTAAAATGGCTGCAAAGAAGGCATCGACAGACAACGAAATCCACAGCCTTATCAAATCCATCCAGGAATTGCTTAAGTAGACAAAGGACAATGAGTCATGGCAAAGGTAGCCTGCTAGTTATGCAAAAATGGGCCCTGCTAGACTTGGTTAAATATGCTGCCCATTACATCTATGAACAGTACACATTACAGGCTCCAAGTTTTCTGCAGAATCCAACAGCCTGGACCCAAACCTGTTGGGTTCTGCAGAAAACTTGGAGCCTGTAATGTGTACTGTTCATAGATGTAATGGGCAGCATATTTAACCAAGTCTAGCAGGGCCCATTTTTGCAAAACCATCTCGATGGGAAAGCGATCAACACCTCCTGAGAACCATCAAAACCATTTTGCACCTCATCAGTGCCAAGCACTCATCAAAATTCAACTGACCGTTGGGGGAAGACTGCCAGAATTTCAAAAGGCTGCATCTTTTTAAAATTGGACAAAGAACAAGAGACTCTTTTAGCTGGAGCACACGGGTGGTTCACTTCTCCACAACTACAGCCAGGGACTCTTCTCTGAATAAGCCAACTTTGACTGAGCTGCAGCCTTTTTCCTTATCAGATCCAACAGCTGAAAAGATTCTAAAATTAGTCTTCAACCGCCAAAGAAAGAAATTCAACAAGTACTTCCCAGCAAAGGTTCAGGGTTCAAGAAACCACATTTTCGGACACAACCCCAGACTGAAGGCCTGGGTTGCACAGCGACGGTTTTAATACCTACGTGACCAAGGTGCGTGTCCTTGAAGACAACTTGGCCCTGACCTTTTCTTAAAGACAGCACTGCCTCTTTGACCCCAGGAGTGGTGAGTGTAATCTAGTTTCCAGAAATCCCTAATAACCCAAGTGTTGAGGAAGGGTGGTTGGGAATTGTGTAAAATTGTGTAAACCTAAAAATATTCGTTGTGTCATTAGTCTCTTCCTTCCATAGCACAGTAACTGGTTATGTGTGTGTGCATGTTGACAGCTCAGCTTAATTTCATTCCTTCCTAAATAAAATTTGGTCTTTTGAGTCACCCACTCGTCTCGCTTCTCGTTCTGGTGGATTACAGAGCTAGAACATAATACTGAAGTCTAGAATTGTAGGGGTTTGGACGCCTCAAAACCTCTCACTCAAGCGGGTTCTCTGTTTAGGCATAAACAGTGGTTCACTTTCTCTCTCTCCTGCAAAGCCATCCCAGTGTGACACTTCTGCTGTTTCCTCCACCTGCAGGCGAGACACACACGCCCAAGAGTGGTAGCAGAGACCACCACGTGTGGAATAAAAGACTCCCCACAATGGGAAACCCTATCCATTTGATTTGATTTATTATTGTCACACGTATTAGCATACAGTGAAAACTATTGTTTCTTGCACGCTGTACAGACAAAACATACCGTTCACAGAGAAGGAAACAACAGAATGTAGTGTTACAGACATAGCTAGGGTGCAGGGAAAGATCAACTTAATGCAGGGTAGAAGTAGCAGGGAAGAAGCTGTTCTTGTGTAGGTTGGTATGTGACCTCAGACTTTTGTATCTCACTGTGTAAGACTGGTTATTAGTTATCAATATCTCACTGTGTAAGACTGGTTATTAGTTAACAATATCTCACTGTGTGAGGCTGGTTATTAGTTACCAATATCTCACTGTGTGAGGCTGCTTATTAGTTATCAATATCTCACTGTGTGAGACTGGTTATTAGTTAACAATATCTCACTGTGTGAGGCTGGTTATTAGTTAACAATATCTCACTCTGTGAGGCTGGTTATTAGTTACCAATATCTCACTGTGTGAGGCTGGTTATTAGTTATCAATATCTCACTGTGTGAGGCTGGTTATTAGTTATCAATATCTCACTGTGTAAGACTGGTTATTAGTTAACAATATCTCACTGTGTGAGGCTGGTTATTAGTTACCAATATCTCACTGTGTAAGGCTGCTTATTAGTTATCAATATCTCACTGTGTGAGACTGGTTATTAGTTAACAATATCTCACTGTGTGAGGCTGGTTATTAGTTAACAATATCTCACTGTGTGAGGCTGGTTATTAGTTAACAATATCTCACTGTGTGAGGCTGGTTATTAGTTATCAATATCTCACTGTGTGAGACTGGTTATTAGTTAACAATATCTCACTGTGTGAGGCTGGTTATTAGTTAACAATATCTCACTGTGTGAGGCTGGTTATTAGTTACCAATATCTCACTGTGTGAGGCTGGTTATTAGTTACCAATATCTCACTGTGTGAGGCTGGTTATTAGTTAACAATATCTCACTGTGTGAGGCTGGTTATTAGTTACCAATATCTCACTGTGTAAGGCTGGTTAATAGTTATCAATATCTCACCGTGTAAGACTGGTTATTAGTTAACAATATCTCACTGTGTGAGGCAGGTTATTAGTTATCAATATCTCACCATGTGAGGATGGTTATGGCAGTCGATTTGTATGTTGCTCTGTAAGTCTGATTATTGTAAGGTGACGGCATTGCAATGTGGAATTTTTGTTCTGGTAGTCATTTGTATCTTACTGGATATATACAAGGCTGATTATTGTAGGATTTGATATTGAGCCAGGTCTCTACTGCATTGGTTTCTCCCTGTGTAAGGATATATATGACACTTTGTGATTCCCTCACTCGTACTGTTTTTTTCAGTGTTTTAGTATCTTGCTGTGTCTTGTTGCATGTTTATTTCCTAATCTATTAGCGAGAAAAGAATCAAATAGATCCCCATTGATTAATAGCAGCATTACTCTGCAGTCTGATCGGGTGATTGTAGTGGATGGCCTGCTGTTTCTTCACTCAGTAATTCACTCTGTTTATGAATTAACTAAAAAGGTTGGTTCCACTAATCCAGACATGCCAGTGAATACAAATGCAGATTTTGATTTATAATAGGTTCAGACTGTTATGAGGCTGTAGTCATACACAAGAAAACATGGTGAGAAAACATCAGAATTACGCACCCATGTATTATCATGTCACAAACACCCTATGCCACCTGGCTGCCTTGCCAGGTGTGAGGGATTAAGACATCATACCCTATATTTTTCTAAAACATATTCATGGATATGCTCATCACTATTCCTATTTTTATTTATTTAAAATGGCTGAAACTGTGTCTCTCTGTGACCCCTGAACAAAAGAAGCCACTTGATGGTTTTAGGAAGCCTCAGGCCTCGTTATCTCTGAGGCGTCACTAACAAACCCCCTGTGGACTGTGCATCCGAACTTCAAAGAGAACTACACAAAGGTCAACTGCATTTATTAGTTCAGGCTGGCCAGAAGATGATGGATCATCTGCCAAGACAAATGCCGCTCGAACTTTCTTTCCAAGAATGGTTAAGACTTTTTGGAATCCGGACGATGGATGCACATCCTTTGTCAAAGATGGTGGAGGGGTGGGAGTCACGTGACTTGGGCCACTAGCTTGTCGAGCAAGTAATATTGCCTTGTTGAATTGTATAGCTCAGTCTGGGGGAGGCACTGGCCTATGGTATTATCGCTAGACTATTGATCCAAAAACTCAGCTAATGATTGATTGATTGATTTATTGTTGTCACGTGTATTAGTATGCATTGAAAAGAATTGTTTAATGCTCTGGAGACCACGACAGATCGTGGAATTTGAATTCAATACAAAGTCTGGAATTATAAAACTACTTGTTGAAAAAGAAACCATCTGGTTCACTAATATCCTTTAGAAAAGGAAATCTGCCATCCTTATCTGGTCTAGCCTACATGTAACTCCAGACCCACAGCATTGTGGTTGACTCTCAACTGCTCTCGGGCAACTAGGGACGGCCAGTCAGCAATGCCCATGCCCCATGAATGAATAAAAATGTCTGCTGTTTAATATCTGACCAGCAGGCCACACCGAAGGAATTCTGGCCCAGGTTGGGCACCTGACCCCCTCTACCCTGCTTCTGCTGGAGGACCTGTATTATCACCTACAAGAATGATTCATCTCTGCATGCCTATCTCATCTTGTGAAGTCCACACCACTGGATATGTGAATTCGACGAGATCAGTTTTTAGCCTACCTTCCTCTGGGAAGGAATAGCTCACTGGACTATGATTCTGGACTCTGCAACTCATGTGAAACGATATTTATTTTCCAAGTGGTCTCTATTGTAAATCTTTTTTTTTCTCTATCCCCTCCTTCCACATTCTGAGTGTGTGCAAATACACTAACTAAATGGGAGTTCACCTTGGGTTGCTTTGGAGTTATTTCTAGAAACTGGAATGGCACAAAACTAGAGGAGTTGGGGAATTATGCCAGTGTTTAAAAAGAGGAAAGCAAATCAAAACACCTTTCTGTTTACGGTGGCGGGGGGGGGAAGAGAAGAAATTAGTGTTATTTAAATTAACCCCCCCCCCTCGTCTGTAACACAGGAAATATTTTATGTAATTTAGTGTTGTCTAAAATTTCAGCAGGTTGTTATGTGGAGAGGCAAGATGGATGGTACTAGAAGTGTGCGTGACCTGTCCATCTTGTCTTGCACTGTTGACAAACTGGTGAAGTACTCCTTATACTATTTGTCAGCAACTGTGTGTAGAACAAGGATATCATACACTAAGACAGGCTGCAGGAACGTGATAAGATCCTGAGCTGGTGGATTTATTGAGCACAGAAGTCAACACCCTGGGGTACAGAATAGTTAGGGTCTGTGCCATTGTGTGAAGCCACTGTTCAGTGTGACAAGTTGCATTCTGTAGGGCAGTGTTGGCCTGCAGCCTAGCTCTGTGCTTTACCTGGATCTGATTGTGTCCATTTTTGCTACTGACTTTGAAATTGAGCAACAGACAGCATCAGGTTAAAGCAAATCGCTGTGGGTGCTGGAATATAAAACAAGTACAGAAAATCTCAGCAGGTTTGACGGTAATCTGTGGAGAGAGCGAGAGTTCTAAAGTTTGTTTATTAGTGCCACAAGTAGGCTTACATTAACACTACAATGAAGTAACTGTGAAAATCGTCTAGTTGCCACACTCCTACACCTGCTCGCGTACACTGGGGAGAATTTACCATGGCCAACGCACCTGACCAATACGTCTTTTGGACTGCAGGAGGAAACCAAAGTACCCGGATGAAACCCATGCACTCACAGGGTTAACGTATAGACTCCGCAGACAGTGACCCAAACTGGGAATTGAACCCGGATCCCAGGCGCTGTGAGGCAGCAGTGCTAAAGTGCCACCAAGAGTAAGCTTTGTTTGAAGAGTCATTCAGATTTGAAATGTTGGCTATATTCCCCCTCCACAGATGCTGTCAGACTTGCTGAGATTTTCCAGCATTTTCCGTTTTTGTTGTGTGTAAAAGAGAGCATTGGGTGTTTGGGCAGTAGGGTCTTCATTGATGCCCCAATCAGAAATTCCTTCACCCAATAGGACTGCCACTGCCCAGTTCCCAGCCCATCATTTGTGACCCATGCCATTACATGTCATCTAGGTTCATGGCAAATCTTCTTTCCTGCCAATGCCCCCAGTTTTCCCCACTTCTTGAAGTCATGGTGGAAAATAGAGTTGAAGGCTCACTGTCTCCTTCAAAGGAGGGAGTGAGCTTTATGTTCCAAGATGTCAAGTCCCCCTACTTCTCTAGCGGCTCGTTACTCTCCCATAAAAAACATCTCATTGTTTTATCAATCAGAGCAATACTAAGGCCCTGGCGGCACATTGGATAGCACTGCTGCCTCACAGCACCAGGGACCTGGGTTCAATTCCGGCTTCCAGTGACTGTGTGGAGTTTGCACATTTTCCCTGTGTCTGCGTGGATTTCCTCCGGGTGCTCTGGTTTCCACCCACAGTGCAAAGATGTATGAGTTAGATTGATTAGTCATGCTAAATTGGCCCTTAATGTCAGGGGGATTAGGAGGGTAAATAATGTGGGGTTACGGGGATGGGACATGGGTGGGATTGTTGTTGGTGTAGGCTCATTGTGCCAAATAGTCTCCTTCTGCTTTGTAGATTCTATGATTCTGTAATGAGTGGCTGTAATTATCAGACCACCAAGGAGAGCATTTCAAAGTGCCATCGCTTCATTAACTGAGTAATCCAAATCACTGGTGCCGGAGGCAGTTACAGACACCACAGAGATTGGGTTGCCAATCCTCCAAGATTATGTTGGCTTCTCCAAGAATTAAAAATCAACATCCTGGACAGTGCTACAAGCTACCCGGGGGGGACAAAATAATCATCTGAACACTAATTTTTTTTTGTCACTTTATTAGTTATTAATGCACTGAAAAGAAAAGCTGTTTGACTGAGATGGGAGCTTGGAAGAACTAGATCATGTGATGACCCCTAACCATAGTTGGCAACTCAGTAAAGAAACTGGCTTCACAACAAAAGAACTCTTGGCTAGTTCTTTGAAGTACTGATGCTGGCGACAGCACAAACAACAGTTAAAAAAGCAGCACATTTAAAAATGATCCACTTACAAGATTAATTGTACTCATCAATTAACACACAATCACGAAATAGTTCCCTTCTGCTAACATTCATTGATAATATTTTTAGCTCTTCTCTCACACACACTTACTGCTGTTATTCACACTCTGGTATCTGACAAATTTTTTCCCAAATATTGCAAAAGACAAGGGTCCCATTGCTGATTGGAAGACACTCTGAGACATACAACTATAAATGTGACCGTTACTGGTGGAGTCGATTATTTTTATTTGTTCATGGGCTAGCATTTATTGCCCATCCCGGAGGGCATTTAAGGGTCAACCACATTACTGTGACTTTGGAATCACATGTAGGCCAGACTAGGTAAGGACGGCAGATTTCCTTCCCTATAGGACATTAGTGAACCACTAAAAGCAAAACACTCTAGGTGCTGGAATCTGAAGCAAAAACAGACAATGCTGGAAAATCTCTGCAGGTTTGACAGCATCTGTGGGGAAAGAATAGAGCCAACATTTTGAGTCTAGACTGTTATTTGTTCACTTTGACTAATTTGAGTCTAGGCTTGAAATGTTGGCTCTATTATCTCCACACAGATGCTGTAAGACCTGCTGAGATTTTCCAGCATTCTCTGTTTACATTAGTGAACCAGATGGGTTTTTTTTAACAACAACTGACAATGATTTAATTGTCATCATTCCTGATTTTCATTGAATTCAAATTTCACCATCTGCTGTGATGGGATTCGAACCCGAGTCCCCAGAGCATTAACCCGAGTCTCTGGATTACTAGTCTAGTGAAATCCACTGCACCACCACCTCCCCCAAGATTAATTTAGGAAATAATGAACAATAAAGTGCATGATACAACTAGCAGCAATAGGAAATTGACCATCATACTACATGGACTGGAGGCCCTATGGTGCAGTGATAGTGCCCCTACTGCTGAACCAGAAGCTCGGGGTTCAAGTTCAATACCAGAACTTGTTGGCCACGGAAGAGCGTTTAGAAAATGAGCTCAGAAATTCTTCCACCACTATTTCCCAAAGGGTAAAAATAACAGTGTGGGTGCAAAGGCACGCTAACAACAACAACAATGCATGGAGCGTAGTAAATAAGGTTGATGAGCTGCAGATGATATAACCACATGGGAATATAATGCCGTGCTAATAGAGATCTGATTTGAAAACAGACAGGACTAGGTACTAAATATTTCTGGGTACTAAATATCCCTGGATAAAACATGTTCAGGAAAGGAAATAGAGGAGAAGAAATTATGGGAGGAGGCCATATGATCAAGGGGAATATTATAATGCTGGAGTGAGGGTACCCTAGTGGGCTGAAGAACAGAATCAATTTGGTTAGAATCAAGAAACAATAGAGGAACTAACAGACAACTATAGATGCATTCTGTCGGCCACAAACTAGTGGGAGAGCTATAGAGGAGGACAATTGCAGAGTGGTGCAAAAACTATGCACAATGGTAATTCCAATTCTCTTCCCATGCTTAGTAGTGCACTAAGGCAGATTTTAATTTGTTTCTTAGTGATAATTCCCGGGACAGGTTGCTAGTCTATCACCAGGGGCTTACAGTTTCTCAAGGGGGCACCACTTCATATCAAGTGTCACAGTGGCGTGTTTGGAAGGATTTGACACACTGAACCTATGTTATGAACGCACCTTCCTTGGCCATCAAGTCCTGCATAGGACTCAAACATGGAGCTTCTGGTTCAGAGACAGGGAAGTTACCCACCATGATAATAAGGGACTTTAATTATCCTAATACTACCTGGCACAGTGACAGCTTGAAGGGCTGAGATTGGGAAGAGTTTTTGAAGTATATTCAGTAGAATTTCCTACATCAGTCTGCTTCAAGCCTGATGAGGAAGGAGACACTATTGGCTCGGATTTTAGGAAATGAGAAAGATGAAGAGCATCAAGTGTCAAGAGAACATTTAAGGAACAGTGATCATATTATCAAAGCTAGCAAAGGAAATGGGCAAGGAGCCATCCAGAGCAAAAATACTTAATTCTTTGGGGGCCAATTTCCATAGGAGAGAGCAGATCATAGATCACAGAGAGCAGAAGGAGGCCATTTGGTCCATTAAGTCTACACTGACCACAATCCCACCCAAGGCCCATCCCCATAACTCCATGCATTTACCTTGCTAATTCCCCTGACATTAAGGGGCAATTTAGCATGACCAGTCCATCTAATCTGCAGATCTTCAGACTGTCTGTCCCAGATTGAATCAAAATTGATGAGCAAAATTAAAGGCTGCCATTTGATACACAGAGAGATTGAGTCTTATTATTTGAACGGCCCATTCTGTCCTTCTTAGATATAGAGGTGCTAGCAGAGGACTGAAGAATATTTTAAAAATTATTTTATGGCTCCTGGGTGCCACTGGCTAGGCTGGCACTTATACTGTCCATCTGTAATTGCCCTTGAGAAGGTGGTGGTGAGTTACCTTCTTGAAGCGTGAAGTCCATGTGGTATAGGTACATCTACAGTGCTGTTTGGAAGAGAGTTCCTGGATTTTGATCCAAATGTTCCATTCTTGTTCAAAAAAAGGGTGCAAGGATAAGCCCAGCAACTACAGACATTAACCTTGGTGATGGGAAAGCTTTTAGAAATAATAATCCTGCCTCACAGTGCCAGGAACCCGGGTTTGAATCCAACTCGGGTCACTGTCTGGGCAGAATCTGCATGTTCTCCCCATGTCTGTGTGGGTTTCCGCCAGGTGCTCTGGTTTCCTCCCACAATCCAAAAGACATGCTGGTTAGGTGCACTGGCCATGCTAAATTCCCCGAGTGTACCCAAAAAGGTGCCAGAGTGTGGGAACTGGAGGTTTTTGCAGCAACTTCATTGCAGTGTTAATGTAAGAGTTAGTGAGGAGGTAAGTGCTGAGCATCCGGTGGCTCTCTCTTGAGATCGGGTGAGGGCGGGAGGAAAGGCGGGGGGGGGGAGGTGGGTGGGGTCTGTTGCCACTCTACCTGTGATCAGTGAGGAGGAAGGGGGCTCCACTGCCACTCTGCCTGAGATCAATGGGAGGGAGAGGGGTCCGATGCCACTCTGCCTGAGATCAATGGGAGGGAGAGGGGTCCGATGCCACTCTGCCTGAGATCAATGGGAGAGGGGTCTGATGCCACTCTGCCTGAGATTAGTGGGAGGGAAGGGGGAGAAAGGGGCCTGTGATTGCTCTAGGTGGTGGAGGGGGTGGGATGCATAAGAGGGTCAGTAATGTTGGGGGTGGGGTAATGTCTGTGGGGGCCAGGAAGAAGCATTTTCTGGCCTGGGAGCGATGTGGCGGTGAGTTGCATTCTATCATTTTTTTTCTGTGCATGCGCAGTTGGAGGTAGGTTTTTGGGTGCATTAAACCCCATCCACAGGTTTCTACAGCGTGATTCAGAATCGCTGATATTTTTGCAGGCAGAGTGTGTATGGGGGTGCCTGAAAATGGGTCTAAAAGTCAGATCAGACTTTAAACTCCCAGTTTAAAGTCCACCCGGCATTTAGAATAAAAATAGTAAAATAGGGCCCTAGGTATGCAGAATCATGTGAGTTTTGATTAGGTGATTAAGTCATGTGGTTAATGGGAGGAGCTAAGCTTGCAGGAAATAAACTGTTTCATTTTAAAAGAAAGGGTGATTGCTGCCTGAAGCTGGTGGGAAGTGTCACTCCCTCTTTCTCTAGAGGCTTTTTGAAAGTTCCAAAACTCTCAACCTAAGTCCAAGCAAGTTTTCCTGTGTTTTGTCAATTTCTTATGAAGATGGATTCAAGTCTATAAAATAAATATTGGCTGATTGGAACTGATAGCGATAGGTAGCAGTTAAGAATTATATTGAGTCATGATTAAGTATTGTCCAATTGTTAAAAGTTAAGCTACTTCATTTGTTATTGTTAAACTGTGTTGTTAAATAAAATTTGTTTTGATAAAAGCTTCCCAATTTGTCAATAGAATGAGCGCCTGAAGTCAAACGTCAGGGGGGATATTCCAGCCGCGCTCACCCCCAAGATCGGAAAATCCTGCCTGAGGTCAAGGGCAATTTGCATGGTCTGTATCCTGCCTGCTATAATTCCTGTGGTGGGTGGGATATGGGAAAATTCCATCCATTCTATCCTCACATTAATGTAAAAACAGAAAAATTGTTTGAGTAGAGTTTAGCTTCACAATATACTTTGGGCTTTCTGATCTAGTAACCTAACAATGACAATAGAACCCAAAGCAATGTGAGGATAACACTTTGTTACGCAGTAAGTGGTTTAGGATCTGGAATGCATTACCTGGGAAGGGGAGGAAGCAGATTAAGTCATGGATTCAAAAAGGGAATTTGATAAGCACCTGCAGAGAAGCAACTTGCAGTGTTACAGATAAAAGGAGGTAGGGTGGGCTGGGACCAGCTGAGCTGTTCTTGCAAAGTGCTGACACAGACACAAGGGACTGAATGGTCCTCCTGGCCTCCACCTGTGCTGCCTCAGCAATTCTATAATCCTATGCATTTGTGCTAGGCACTGTTGACTGGGTTAATCAATTCTCCAGGAAGTAGTTTTAGATGAATGGGAAAGGCTAAATTGTTAATTTTCAGACTACATTCCTTATGTATTGTTATACAGTGTTGTCATATGCATACTATTGTTGTTATAAAGCATACTGTGCTGTTATACAGCATAGGTTAATTTCTTCATAACATTTATCTAGTTTATTGGTTAAAGGCAAAGAAGAGAGTGCCAAGCAATAGAAGAACATAGCAGCGTAACAAAACCATCTTTTTCAGCTCTCGCGCTGCAGAGAACAAGTCATTGTAACAATCCCTAGGGAAAGAGTGGAAGATAGTACAGATCCCCAGGAAGAGAGTGCATGATGGTCCAGATCCCGAGGGAGACAGTGGAGGGTAGTACAGATCCTCAGTGAGCGAGTGGAAGATAGTACAGATTCCCAGGGAGAGAGTCGAGGATAGTACAGATCCCCAGGGAGATAGTGGAAGATAGTACAGATCCACAGGGAGAGAGTGGAGGATGGTCCAGATCCCCAGGGAGAAAGTGGAGGATGGTCCAGATCCTCAGGGAGAGAAAGGAGGATTGTATCGCCCCACAAGTAAGTGTTGGTAAATATAAAGGGGCTGGAAGCAAACACACCCTCAGGCTTTGACGATATTTATCCTAGAGTGTTGACAGCACTGAATGAGGATGTTGTGAGCTAGTGGTGATTATTTTGAATGGCGTAATGCACTGCCATTTTGAGTATTCCCTATTTCTAGTTGCTCTGTAAGCTCTCTTGGATTTATATTTTTCCTCACAAATATAAACCAAAGCAAATCATGTTCTGAAAGCCAAGGATTACCTCACAAGTATTAGTTGAGTCGTGAAATTTGAGGTACTGAAGGGACAGCATCACATTATGTGATCAGTAGCTTAGATGTGGGACAGGGACTGACTACAGTAAGTAAGACTGACCAGCAAGGCCATACTCTCAAACTCCTCTCCAGGTTCCACGGTACCTGATATAACAGCAGTAGGTGGAACCCCAGTGGCACAGCTCACAACTACTCTCATCTACCATGAAAATTAGACTCTTGATAGTCCACCAACTGAGCTGGAAAGATGTTAACATTGCTAAATTGGAAAGGAGCAAGAGCCAAGTTAAAAAAAAAAGCCAATGGCAGCCTTTTTAACTGCTAACTAACCCGGGATCATAACTCGGGAATACTGCGTACGGCTCTGGTCACCCTATTATAGAAAGGATATTATTAAGCTAGAAAGAGTGCAGAAAGGATTTACCAGGATGCAACCAGGACTTGGTGGTTTGAGTTATAAGGAAAGATTGGATAGACTGGGACTTTTTTCCCCTGAAGCATGGGAGGTTTAGGGATCAGCTTATAGAGGTTTATAAAGTAAGGAGGGGCATAATGAAGTGGATAGTCAACATCTTCTCCAAAAGTTAGGGGAGTCTAAAACTAGACGGCATAGGTTTAAGGTGAGAGGGGAGAGATACAAAAGTGTCCAGAGGGGCAATTCTTCTGTTAATAAGAACATAAGAAATAGGAGCAGGAGTAGGCCAACTAGCCCTTCGAGCCTGCCCCGCCATTCAATAAGATCATGGCTGATCTGTTGTGGCTCAGTTCCACATTCCCGCCCTCTCCCCATAACCCTTAATCCCCTCTCTTATCAAAAACCCATCAACCCGCGTCTTAAAAATATTTAGCGAGGCAGCCTCCACCACTTCAACGGGCAGAGAATTCCAGAGATTCACCACCCTTTGAGTGAAGAAGTTCCTCCTCAACTCTGTTCTAAACCGCCCCCCCCCTTTATCTTGAGGCTGTGCCCTCTAGTCCTACTGTCCTCTCTGAGCAGGAAGAGCCTCTCCACCTCTATCCTATCCATCCCATTCATCATCTTATACGTCTCAATGAGATCTCCCCTCATTCTTCTAAACTCTAACGAGTACAAGTCTAATTTATTCAGCCTCTCCTCATAGCTCAACCCCCTCAACTCTGGCATCAGCCTAGTAAACCTCCTCTGCACTCCCTCCAAGGCCAAAATATCCTTGTGTAAGTACGGCGACCAAAACTGCACACAGTACTCCAGCTGCAGCCTCACCAGTGCCCTATACAGCCGCAGCAAGACCTCCCTACTTTTATATTCAATCCCCCTCACGATGAAGGCCAGCATCCCATTCGCCTTCCTGACCACCTGCTGCACCTGCAAGCTGGGTTTTTGTGACTCATGCACAAGGACCCCGAGCTCCCTCTGCACCGTCACCTACTGCAGTTTTTCGCCACGTAAGTAATAATCCTTCCTACCATTATTCCTACCAAAGTGGACCACCTCACACTTGCCAACATTAAATTCCATTTGCCATTTCCTGGCCCATTCGCCCAGCCTATCTAGATCCTTCTGTAGACTCTCCCCACCCTCCGCACAATTTGCCTTTCCACCAATTTTGGTGTCATCAGCAAATTTCGACACCCTACACTCGGTTCCCTCCTCCAGATCATCTATATAAATGGTAAATAGCTGAGGCCCCAGCACCGACCCCTGGGCACTCCACTAGTCACCATCCGCCAATCCAAATAGCACCCATTGACCCCCACTCTCTGCCTCCTATTTGACAACCAGTCCTCTATCCACGCTAACACCCTACCCCCAACTCCACGCCCCCTGACCTTCTGCAATAACCTCTTGTGAGGTACCTTGTCAAACGCCTTCTGAAAATCCAGAAAGACCACATCCACCGGCTCTCCTCTATCCACTGCCCTAGACACATCCTCATAGAACTCCAGTAAATTTGTCAGACACGACTTCCCTTTAACGAAACCGTGCTGCGTCTGCTCTATCAAGCAGTTCCCCTCAAGATGCCAAGATGTTGATTTCAATGGTTTTACCTCTTCAGTTAATTTCTCATTACCAAGCTTCCTTTTTCAATCTCTTATTCTCCCAATTCAATTCTTCTCTCAACTTGTTCTTCTTTTCTAATTTAGGATTTTTCAAACATTTTTCCAGTGACCCATTTTTACCAAATGGTCATCCCATGTGACCTATGTCATGTGGGATGTGTAGTGAAATATGATCTTTTCCACTTCGTACTAACATTATACGGCATAGCAAACGTCAGGGAGGGCCCATTTCAGATCCTTTGACCAATTTATTCAGGCCATATTCCAGCACAAAGGAAATTGGTGTCAGTATTTTGCAAACTCCTTTCGTCAACATATACATTCAAAATAAGTGCCTGAAATCAGACAATGTGTTAATTTGCTGTGCAACTGATATCCACAGAAAATGTACTGCTGTTTATTTATGACAATTTAAGATGGACTTTTGGAATGCAGAGCTCACGAGATTAACGTGCTGCTTTTAGGTGGAAACTTCATTGAGTAGCTGCCAATTAATCAATCTGTTACAATCCCATCAATAAACCTTCCTGGTGGGTGGGATATGTCACATCAATAACTGCATTCTGCTGCATCTAATGAAGTCTGTGGTCGATTATCCTTTCTCACACACAGCATAACTTTTAAAAAACATGAAAAAACAATGGCTTTCATTTTTCTCAGGCATCATCTCATTTTGAAAGTGATTTAACAGCAAAATATTTTTATGCACGGGGTGGGGGGAAAGGTAATGAGTTGAATTGTGAGACCACGACTATACTGTCATACTATTATAGCTGCCTTCACGGCGAGGAATTCGAGACTAGGCATTGACTAGTCCATTGGCCACGCAAGCTGCAGTACTGCTGATACGGTCACAGTCTAAATGGGATTTACTGTATATTTATATGTACCTCTCTCCTAATCCTTACAATTCTCTTTACGTTAATGAAAGGTAAAGGTATCAGGCAGTTCCTCCGTATCACATGTCCTCATCCTGGCTATGACACTGTCTGAGAAGCCCTATTGTTATACTGCCTATAAAGCAAGCACTATAAACAGAACGTCCTGTGTTGTTTTTAAACAGCACCAAAAGAAACCAGGAACATAAAGAGGAATCAGCAAAAATCATTAAAACTCTCGAGAAGACATTAAAACGAGATGAAATGACTGATGGCAGATCCGAAGAAAAGTTGATAAAATGGAGTTAAGAAGGAGAAATCAGTGAGACAATGGAGAACAAGCTGAACTCTGTGAAAAATCATCTAGAAGAGGCTTTTTCAAAGTGGGGGTCATGGGATGTTGAAAATGGGTCGCTGGTTTAATTCCCGCTGTTCTATAAACAGATCCTGTTTTAAAAAAACAGGAAGTTCTGTGATCCTGTTAAAAAAATGTGGGATGTAACACGACTCTGAATGAAGAGTTCCAACTGAACAGCTTATCCATACAGAGTGAATCACATAGATTCTAGGTGGTTCTGAAGTTAAGAGGACAACCTATTAGGATGGAGGTTGATACTGGTTCTGCTTTGTCTTTGAGATTACATAACAACAAAAGCTAAAACATCTCCCTTTGAAACCAGTTGATGTATTTTTAAGGAGATACATGGAAGAGATTGTGCCATTAAAAGGTGACATCATGGTCAATGTCGAGTTGAGTGGACAACAGCAGAGTTGCCCCTCCATATGGTCTGCTTGGGAGATTGTGGTTGGAAAAGACAAAGCCTAGCTGGAGCGCTGTCAACATGGTCGATTTTAAAACAAACCTATAGCACCTTCTGGATAAATACAAGAGTGTATTCAAAGAGACAGTGGGTGCAATGAATGGAGTTCAAGTGAAACTCATCTCAGAGTCAATCAAAGATCTCAAAGCAAGAGCAGTATCAAATGCAATTCATCCCAAGGTCGAAGAAGAATGAGTACGACTTACTAACACTAGTTTGTTAGAGCCTGTTACAGTGAGTGATACCATCTGGCTTATTATGAAGCTAGATGGTTCAATTCGTACTTGTGTGATTTTAAGACAACCATCAATCCAGTGTTGGGTGTTGATTAATATCCACTTCCCTTAATTGAAGATTTGCTTGCTGGGTTATCAGGTGGGCAGAAATTTGCAAGATTGATCTTTCACAAGCATATTTACAGATGTATATCAGAACCATTAATCACCATTTTTTTGCTGTTATAAAAGGTTGCTTCTTCGATTAACATTTGTACCGGCCAAATTCCAAAGGCCAATGGATCAGATTTGAAGTGGTCTCTCTGGTGTACAATGTTACTTGGATGATTTTTCGAATTACAGGGTCCAGAGAACAAGGGAACTTGAATAATTTAGAAGAAACACCGGAACATCTTCAAGCACATGGTCTGCATATCAAGGAAGTGTGACTTTTTCCAGATGTCGGTCAAGTATTTGGATCATGTTATTGATAGTGAAGATCCATATAAAGCAGCTAAAAAGATAGACACTATTTTAGAAGCACCACATCTGATGAATGTGATGCAATGGAGATCTTTCTGGGATTAATAAATTATTGTGGCAATATTGCTCCTAACTATTGAAGCCATTACATAATTTGCTATGCAGGAAACACTCATAGGACTGGATAACAGAATGAGAGAAAGCTTATAATGATGTCAAAGATACTTTTTAAAAGTCTCAGGTATTCATTCATTCTAATCTGAAGATTTCTTTGCTGCTTGCTAACGATGCTTCACCTTATGGAGTGGGGACAGTAGTTTGATAGATTATGCCTTTGGAAGAAGAATGACCAAGAGCTTTTGTTTCATGTACTCTGACTACTGCTGAATCTAACTATGTTCAGCTAGAAAAATAAGCATTGAGTTTAATTTTTGGCGTACAAAGGTTTCGTCATTATTTACATTATTGACTGATCATCAACACTTAACTAGTATTTTTGGGCTGTATAAAGGTACACTGATGTTAGATGCTAGCTGATTGCAAAGGTGGTCACTGATCTTATCTGCACACTCCTACAACAAAGTGTCATCAATCAGAGGGCCATGCTAACACTGATGCTTATCACCTGACCTTTATCCACTAAGCAGGTGCCACCAACTAGTTTTGGTAATATTCTTTATTTTTCACTGGTTGAACATTTGCTTGTGACAGCTTCTCAAGTTCAGAGCCACATCAGATATGATCCTGTGATGGGGAAGGTGATGGATTTGATATTGAAAGGAATGATCGCTGGAATGCATCGTCCGCATCCTGATTTGAAACCACGGGTGGAATTTTATGTCCTTGCTTGACTGAGACCTGAAATTCCAACCCGAAGTCAACAGACGTTTCCGTCAACAGACGCCTCTCACCCGCTCCGATTCCATGACGAGGCAGTAGGATTCCAGTGCATATGGGTCAAGAAAACCAGACTTGACCATCCAGTTGTGGAGAACCTGAGTGATCGTTCCTCTTAGTCTGCATGGAAGAGATCTCAAACACCTACACAATCCAGTAAGAATAGTGCGGATGAAGGAATTAGCAAGTAGTTATTCTTGGTAGCTGGGTCTGGATGCTCAAATTGAAGAAAAAGATGGGACAGTATCAATCCTGTACATGAATAACAAATACGCCACCATTGTCACCTGTACATCCTTGGCAGTGGCCTTGATTTATTATTACCTCCAGAGATAGTAGGGCATCAACAATCTCAAGATGCTGGATGAGAAGTGAGGGCAGAACAATGTTCAAGGAGATTAAAGGAGGAGATTAACAACAAGGAATTCATGTGTTAGTGCGTAAATATCCAAGTGAGAGAAATGGGCACCGGCCATAGTTTTAGCAAAAACAGTTCCAATTTCTTACACAGTTCAACTGAAGGTGAACTACTTTGGCAAGGCAATGCTGACCGTTTGTTGTCATCATGAGATCATTTCTCAGAATCATCTACAGAAGTATTTTTAACCCCCAGTATTATGAATAATATTATGGAAGTCTTAGTTGAATCTGATTGAATCTGCCTAATGACTGTGTCTTAGCTACTATATGATGTGGAATTAGTTCCAAGAGAGGAAGTGTCTACTGAAATTCCATATCAAGCTTCTAGGGTCAGGACAGTCAAGTTCCAGAATGTCACATACAATCAAAGAGGCCTAGATGTCCTCCTGGTTGACTTTTTATTGACTGTGTATAATGATCAATGGTGTGTGTAGTACTGTGTCTAGCGTATTATTGGTCCTATGTGTAACATCGTAGTCATTAGTTATTACCACAGAAGTAAAGCAGGAGTGATGTTATATATTTAAAAGGGTTGCAGGTTGCTTTAAGAACTGATCGCATGATTTGATAGTGATGTCTTTTGGGTGTTGCCACAGGTTGCTGTTTTAGTTTTAGTTTGTACGCTGTGGAGAGCAGAGAATATCTCTTTCAATAAAACCTGTTGTATATTACATTGAATCTACGTGTGCAAACTATTTTCTTTTTGTTTAAAACCCACAACTCCAAACATAGTTAGGACATTACATCCTTCAAATTCATTACCACTTCCAGATTGTCACCTTGGTTTTACATAACTGTTGGCAGCTTTTGATTTTCTCGCTCTCGCATATTTGAAATTTTGGCACAACCTTGGCTGCCCCCTTTTTGAACTTTTAAAATATTTTTTTCTAAAGGAAGATTATTTCAGTGATTTCTGGAGTATTTCCTTCTTCTTCTGGTTATTTGGAGAGTCGGCTTTTTCTTTTGTTGACTTCACTAAGGGATCCAGCATGGTGCATTCAGGGCCATTGTCTTTAAAACATTTTTTTAATTAAAAAACCGGTTGAGGACTTTTCTCCAAATCTTTAGAGCTTCTCTGCCGAAGTCCTTCAGTGCAACGAATGTTGCCATGGAACCCCCACAGGCTCTGACATTGGGACCCAGTCAGTCTCAGCCCCTCAGTTTCCCTCACTGCAGCTCCTTGGGGTATTTGTTCTTCTTCACTTAAAAACACTGTTCTCTGTGTTCTCTTTTCTTTAAAAAAAGATCTTTGCAGCAACTCTTTGTTTTTCATTAACCTGAGTTTTATTTCCTTGAACTTTAAGCTTCAGAGGGTTTTTTTTCTTACTTGTTGTTCTACACATTTCTACACTTTTGACTGTACTGGTTAATCCAGATCTGCTCTTCGTCTGTCCCTCCAGGACAGGCAACATCTCAACATTTCAAATTGGTCCATTCATCCAAGGCCAGGCACTCGGGTGAGTATTAACTTTTGGACTTTGATTAAAACAGGATCCTTGCAGATGTCTGGCCAGAAGTAATGATGCACTTGCACAGAGTTCATGAGAAACACAAAAAGTATTTATTACTAAGAAGAGTTGTGCAGACACCAGCTGCCCCAATCTCCGACATGAATTTGCCCTAGAGAGGACTCCACTCCAGGGCTGATTACCTACTCCCACTCCCAATTAGTCCCCCAAGCCAAGTGATCTTCTTCTGGTGTGTTGTCCTTAAGGGACAATGACCACAGAGGGTCAAATGAGGAATGGGGTGCTGGGGGGAGCCAGTATAGAGCAGGGGGCAGGTAGGAAGCAGAGCCTGGGATAAGGTGGGGTATGGGGAAGCAGGTGGGGGAGGGGGGAAGCAGCTGGGTAATGGGGTGCAGGTGAAGAACGGGGGCAGGTGCAGAGTGAGGACGACAAGAGTTGAAATTGGAAGGGGTGGATGCAGAGCAGGAAGGGTGCAGATCAAGGGAGGTCAGTGGGAGGTGGGGACCAGGTGCATATCCAAGGAGCTGGTGGTGCGAATGCAGAGTGGGTGAGTGGATGGACGTGGGGGCAGAGTTGGGGGGGGGGGATCATGGGTGGGCTGGATTCAGAGTGGAGTGGAGGGGGGGAAAATGTGCACAGCAGGGCTAGATTCAGGAAACATTTCACGAGAGGGGGTGGGTTCTGAGCGGGTGGGGGACAGGTGCAGATGCAGAGCAGGAACAGGTGTAGAGGGCCCAGGTCAGGAGGGGAAGAGGCAGGTGTGGACTTGGGGAGGGAACAGCACGTAGGGTGGTCTATGGAAAATCGCAAGTGGGAGGGTGTGGGGCAGGCAAAAAAATGTTGCGGGGCACAGGGTATTGGTTGGCAGCGAAGGGAAGGCAGCAAGAGTGGATGAAACAAGATGTGGAGAAAGTACAAGGGGTAAAATAAAACCTGTAGAGAAAGGGAGTAATAAAATCTTTTCACAGAATCATTACAGTGCAGAAGGAAACCATTTGGCCCATCACGTCTGCAACGGCTCTCTGAATGCAGAAATTCATTTTGTGCCATTCTTTCATTCTTCCTTTTCAGATAACTGTCTAATTCCCTGTTGAATGTCTCTATTGAACCTACCTCCTGCACACATAGAGCAAGTGCATTTGAGACATTTATCACTTGCTGCGTAAAATAGTTTCTCTATCTCACTTTTCCATTTTTTTGTCATGTATGTTAAATCTGTACCTTTTTGTACTCAATCCTTTCACAAATGGATATAGTTTCTCCCATCTACCCTGTCCAAATGCCTCTTAATTTTCAAGTCCTCAACCAAATCTCCCCTTAGCCCTCTCTTCTCCAATCTATCTTCATAAATAAAAAATCCCTGAAATCTACTCGTTAATCTTTTCTGCATTCTTTTCAATGTCTTTGCGTCTTTCTCAAACTGTAGTGCTTAGAACTGGATGCAATACTGGACTCCAGTCGAATGTTAAACAAGATCAATGTAACCAAAATTGACAAAGAAGTTGATAAAGAAGGGTAGGAGAAACTATGAAGCTGGGCTAGCGCTTAATATAAAAATGGATAGCAAGAGTTTTTATAAATATATAAAAAGGAAGAGGCTGGCTAGGGTGAACGTTGGTCCCTTAGAGGATGAGAAGGGGGACTTAGTGGTAGGGGATGGGGAAATGGCTGAGGTCTTGAATAACTTTTTTGTTTCGGTCTTCACGGAAGAGGACATGAATAATTTGCCGGATGTTAGAGATGGGAAGGTGGTAGGACTGGAGGGTCTCGATGACATTACTGTTACTAGAGAGGTGGTGCTCGACAGACTGGAGGGGCTGATTGTGGACAAGTCCCCAGGACCGGATGGAATGCATCCGAGGGTCCTGAAAGAACTGGCGGTGGTGATAGTGGATGCCTTGGTGGTTATTTTCCAGACGTCGCTGGATTCCGGGGAAGTGCCGAAAGATTGGAAAACGGCTAATGTTACGCCGTTGTTTAAGAAGGGTGCCAGGCAAAAGGCGGGGAATTATAGGCCTGTTAGTTTAACGTCAGTTGTAGGTAAAATGTTAGAATCCGTCATCAAGGAGGAAATAGCGAGCATCTTGAGGGGAACTGCTTGATAGAGCAGACGCAGCATGGTTTCGTTAAAGGGAAGTCGTGTCTGACAAATTTACTGGAGTTCTATGAGGATGTGTCTAGGGCGGTGGATAGAGGAGAGCCGGTGGATGTGGTCTTTCTGGATTTTCAGAAGGCGTTTGACAAGGTACCTCACAAGAGGTTATTGCAGAAGGTCAGGGGGCATGGAGTTGGGGGTAGGGTGTTAGCGTGGATAGAGGACTGGTTGTCAAATAGGAGGCAGAGAGTGGGGGTCAATGGGTGCTATTCGGATTGGCGGATGGTGACTAGTGGAGTGCCCCAGGGGTCGGTGCTGGGGCCTCAGCTATTTATCATTTATATAGATGATCTGAAGGAGGGAACCGAGTGTAGGGTGTCGAAATTTGCTGATGACACCAAAATTGGTGGAAAGGCAAATTGTGCGGAGGGTGGGGAGAGTCTACAGAAGGATCTAGATAGGCTGGGCGAATGGGCCAGGAAATGGCAAATGGAATTTAATGTTGGCAAGTGCGAGGTGGTCCACTTTGGTAGGAATAATGGTAGGAAGGATTATTACTTACGTGGAGAAAAACTGCAGCAGGCGACGGTGCAGAGGGACCTTGGGGTCCTTGTGCATGAGTCGCAAAAACCCAGCTTGCAGGTGCAGCAGGTGGTCAGGAAGGCGAATGGGATGCTGGCCTTCATCGCGAGGGGGATTGAATATAAAAGTAGGGAGGTCTTGCTGCGGCTGTATAGGGCATTGGTGAGGCCGCAGTTGGAGTACTGTGTACAGTTTTGGGCGCCGTACTTACGCAAGGATATTTTGGCCTTGGAGGGAGTGCAGAGGAGGTTTACTAGGCTGATGCCGGAGTTGAGGGGATTGAGCTATGAGGAGAGGCTGAATAAATTAGGCTTGTACTCGTTAGAGTTTAGAAGAATGAGGGGAGATCTCATTGAGACGTATAAGATGATGAATGGGATGGATAGGATAGAGGTGGAGAGACTCTTCCCGCTCAGAAAGGATAGTAGGACTAGGGGGCACAGCCTCAAGATAAAGGGGGAGCGGTTTAGAACAGAGTTGAGGAGGAACTTCTTCACTCAAAGGGTGGTGAATCTCTGGAATTCTCTGCCTGTTGAAGTGGTGGAGGCTACCTCACTAAATATTTTTAAGACGCGGGTTGATGGGTTTTTGATAAGAGAGGGGATTAAGGATTATGGGGAGAGGGCGGGAATGTGGAGCTGAGCCAAGACAGATCAGCCATGATCTTACTGAATGGCGGGGCAGGCTCGAAGGGCTAGTTGGCCTACTCCTGCTCCTATTTCTTATGTTCTTATGTTCTTGCCTTCTATGTTACTACTAATAAAGCCCAGGGTACTGTACACTTTATTAATTGCTCTTTCAACTTGTCCTGACTTATGCACACAGGCACCCAAATTCCTCTGCTCCTACCCATTTCAGAGTTGTACTCTTTTTCTGATATTGTCTCTCCATGTTCTTCCCACCATCATTAATCACTTTACATTTCTCCACATTGAACTCATCTACCACTTGCCTGTTTTACCAACTTGTCAATGTTCATTTTATACTGTGATCCTCATAGTTCACAATACTTCTAAGTTTGGTATCATCCGCAAATTTTGAAATGGTGGCCTGTACACCAAGGTCAAGATCATTAACTGCAGCGGTTCTAGAAGGCAACTCACCACCGCCATTTCAAGGATAACTGGGGATGGGCAATAAATACTGGTCTGGCCAGCGATGCTCATGTCCCAGAAATGAATTTTAAAAAATCAATGTACATCAAGAGCTATGGTCTTGATGTACATTAATATTTCCTCACTATGGGAGCTATGGTCCCAACACTGACTTCTGAGAAATTCCACTACCAACCTTCCTCCAGCCCAAAATAATCTACTAACCACTACTCTATTTCCCATCATTCAACCAATCTGGTATCCATGTTGCTACTTTCTCTTTTTTTCCATGAACTGTAACTTTGCTCACACCTCTGTTGTGCAGTACTATCCTAAATATCTTTTGGCAGTCCATATACACCACATCAACAGCATTGCCCTTATCAACCCTCTCTACTAAATCTTTAAAAACTCCAATGAGATAATTAAACTTTCTTTAATGAACCCACATTTGTGACTATTAATTTAGTCCTGAGTTGTTGCTTCTGAAAGTTAAAATGACTAGCCTGTAGTTGCTGGACTTATCTTCATCCTTTTAGATATGTAATGATAGCTTAATGCACAATAGTAGTCAATGAGAGGACATTGAAGAGTTAACTTGTTCCAAATTCATGTCCCTCATGTCCATGTTAGGACCACTACTAATTAAGAGTCTATATATACACCACTCAATTTCCAACCAATCAGGCTTAAAATGTGATTGTCCTTTTGCTTCAGAGGATAACTTTCCTGATCATTTGTATTTGTGGCTTATTTTAACTTGTTGATTGGAATCTATAGTTGTGCGGCTTTCCATTCAAAACTACCCTCCCTCTTTTGACTACATGTTTACTTCCTACAACAGCGATCATGTACATTTTTAACTTTGCTTGGAAACACTTAGTTAAGTTTGCCCTGTAATGAAATGTCAGGTTGCTGTCCATCAAAGTGCAATGTGATGTGTTGTGATTCCTAACAAAGCATCAGCCCATGTATCATTGATCGGTAACATCTGACGTGGATACCCAGACATCCAATAAGGCTTTACATTGTTTGAAGCAATTAGGAGTATTGAACCTCAGGTTGTTTTCCTTTGTGATCCCTTAGCATTTACTGAGTTTCCAAAGTTCAGTGTAAGGAGTTTGATGAGCATTCATAGGCCTGTGAGCTTCAAGTGGAGAGATAGAGAGAAACTATTTCTATTTCAGGAGGTTCTGAAGCTTTGGCACAATTGCAATTCGAGGGCACGGGAGCATTAAACATGCCAGAGATGGCCAGCGTCTGATGAGCTGAACAAAACAAATCCCAAATGCAGAAAGAATGAGACACGATGAAAGATTAGAGAAGCTCAGGCTGTACAGATTCTAAAGAAGGTCAGTTAAATTGGGACCTCACTGAGGTGCATGAAATAGTAATTGGCAGTGCTAAAGTAAACCCAGAATATTATTTCCAATTAATTCAGGGAAGAATAATAGGGATAAGAGCACAAAGACAAGAATTACTCAATGAAAATCTGGAGGAATTTTCTATATTTTAAGAATGAAAAGGATTTGCTAGGCAAGACAGTTAAGGGCAAATATTTAAAATAGATTTGGTGCTTTCTTGAGTTTTGGGGAGGGGAATTTTCCTGTCCAGCCTCCATGGGAATTGTAGCAGGTGGGGGGGGTGGGAGGGTGCACCATGCAAAGGTCCATTGACCTCAGTTCTGGGGCGAGCGCGGCTGGAAAAATCCCACCCCACCCATAGTGAGGTTACAATAGCAACAGAATTCAATGGGATAGTCTGCGTGATAGAATAATGGGTTCAGTTGGAGACTTGGGATATAGGAGGGATGAGTAGTGATTGAATGAATATCTTTTCCTCGTGCCCCTGTGTTTCAATTTTGTTTAGATTCTACCCGCAAATCGAGAATGTGTTTCTTTTTTTTAAGAAGTGGTTTATTTCTACAGACTGAGAAGCATTGCAGGGATCACAAAGATTAGATATAAAAACCCACTCTTCCAGAGCATGATTATTCGGCATTGATGATCAATGGCCAGGATTTGAGACCATATCGAAAGTAAAACTCCAGTGCAGAAGCTAGAAGTGTTGAATTGCTGGAGGTACTTGCTGACATTTTCCAGTCCTTACAGCCGGTGGGATCTGCCGGTCCCATTGATGGCGAACTCCCATTGCGCTGCAAACGACGGGTAAACCCACTGACAGTCATCGTTGATAGGCCATCTCCACAAAACACTCCATGCACGGGGCAGAAAATCCCACCCACTGTCTATCAGCTGGCACTAAATCAAGGACACGTGGGGGGCAGTGGAGCAGCATGGTGGCAAGCACTGCTGCCTCACAGCGTCAGGGACCCAGGTTCAATTCCAGTCTTGGGTGACTGTCTGTGTGGAGTTTGCACATTCTCCCCATGTCTGTGCAGTTTCCTCTGGATGTTCTAGTTTCCTTCCTCAGTCCAAAGATGTGCTGGTTAGGTGAACTGCCTGTGCTAAATTGTCCCTTAGTGTCAAGGGGACCAGCAGGGTAAGTAGATGGAGTTATAGGGATAGGGCCTGGGTAGGATTGTTGTCGGTGCAGGCTCGATGGGCCAAATGGCCTCTTTCTGCACGGTAGGGATTTTATTACATGTTTGCTTATGAGGGTGGAACAAAATCTCGTGATACATTCACAGAAAAACAGGGAAATGGTGTCTTGGCCAACATAACTGGAGGGTAGCAAATGTGGTCCCGTTGTTCAAAAGAGGTAGTAGGGATAACCCTGGGAATTATAGACCGGTGAGTTTGACGTCGGTGGTAGGGAAGTTAATGGAAAAAATACTTAGGGGTAGGATGTATGAGCATTTGGAGCGTTGCGGTCTGATTAGGGATACGCAACATGGCTTTGTTAGAGGGAGGTCTTGCCTTACGAATCTGGTGGAATTCTTTGAGGAGGTGACAAAAACGGTTGACGATGGGAGAGCCGTTGATGTCATCTATATGGATTTCAGTAAGGCGTTTGACAAAGTCCCTCACGGTAGGCTGGTAGAAAAGGTTAAGGCGCATGGGATACGAGGCCAGGTAGCTAGGTGGATTGAGAACTGGCTGGGAAATAGGAGACAGAGGGTAGTTGTGGAGGGGACCTTGTCGGGCTGGAGGCCAGTGACCAGTGGTGTGCCGCAGGGCTCAGTACTGGGACCTCTCCTCTTTGTAGTCTACATAAATGACTTGGAAGAGGGCGTAGGTGGTGTGATCAGCAAGTTTGCTGATGACACCAAGATGGCAGGGTTGGCGGGTATGGAACTGGATTGTCAGGTGATACAACAGGATATAGATAGGTTGGTGCATTGGGCAGATAGGTGGCAGATGGCATTTAATCCTGACAAATGCGAGGTGATGCATTTTGGACGGAATAATGCAGAGAGGAGCTATGTGATAAAAGGTAGGCCGATTAGGAGTATAGACATACAGAGGGACCTGGGAGTGCAGGTTCACAAATCCATGAAGGTTGCGTCACAAGTGGAGAAGGTTGTTAGGAAGGCTTATGGGATGTTGGCCTTTATAGGAAGGGGCTTAGAGTATAAAAGCTGCCGTCTAATGCTTCAGTTGTACAGAACGTTGGTTAGACCGCATTTGGAGTACTGCGTCCAGTTCTGGTCACCTTACTACCGGAAGGACGTGGAGTCTCTGGAAAGGGTGCAGAGGAGGTTTACCAGGATGTTGCCTGGCATGGGGGGACTGGGTTACGAGGAGAGATTGAAGAAACTGGGACTATTCTCCTTGGAAAGACGGAGATTGAGAGGGGACATGATAGAAGTATATAAGATACTGAAGGGAATAGATAGAGTTAATAGTGAGAGACTGCTCCCTAGACTGGGTACGAACACGAGAGGTCATGATTTAAAGGTGAGGGGGGAGAGGTATAATTTGGAGGTGAGAAGAAGGTTCTTTACGCAGAGAGTTGTGGGGGTCTGGAACGTGCTACCGAGTAGGGTGGTGGAGGCAGGAACGTTGGACTCGTTTAAGATGCAGTTAGATAGGCATATGAGTGAAACGAGAATGGAGGGGTATGGTAGGGGCTATTAAATAGGGTTAAACCTCGGGAGACACTGGAAGGGCAGGCTGTAAGATTAATATTTTTGTCTTTATTCCACAGGTGGAGGTCCACCTCGTGTCAAATGAGGGGCATGCACACGGCGGGTCGTGCGTGGGCTGCTCTTGGAAGTCCAGGAGTGGCCTAGTACTTCGTGTCGGTGTGTGTGCTTGATCCTGGACCGGTAGACGGGCGCCGCAACAGCTCAGTGACTAGCACTGCTAGCTGTGCAGATACATGGATATGGGCCTGTGTCTGTGGGAGTTTGTGCATTCTCCCTGTGGTTGCGTGGGTTTCCTCCGGGCGCTCCGGTTTCCTCCCACACCCCAAAGATGTGCTCTTAGGCTAATCGGTTTTTACCAAATTGACACTATTTCTTCCCTGAATCTGACTGAGTAGGGTCCCATTCGTAGACATGCAGGGTAGAATAGGTGTAGGGTGATGCGGCGGCGCGGGCTCGTTGGGCCGAAGGGCCTGTTTCCCGTGCTGGGTTGTTCTTTGTTCTCTTTGTTCTTTATAACCTCCTCAGCTAGTACCCGGGAAAAAAAAGGACATTATCTGCTTTGCTGGTTGTGGGGCCATGTGTGCAAATTGGCTGTTGCATTTGCAACGATGCTAGCAATTGCATCTCAGAAATAATTACTTACGATGTTCCTCAGCTATTTACCATTTATATAGATGATCTGGAGGAGGGAACCGAGTGTAAGGTGTCGAAATTTGCTGATGACACCAAGATTGGGGGAAAGGCAAATTGTGCGGAGGGTGTGGAGAGTCTGCAGAAGGATCTGGATAGGCTGGGCGAATGGGCCAGGAAATGGCAAATGGAATTTAATGTTGGCAAGTGTGAGGTGGTCCACTTTGGTAGGAAGAATGGTAGGAAGGACTATTACTTACGTGGCGAAAAACTGCAGCAGGCGACGGTGCAGAGGGACCTCGGGGTCCTTGTGCATGAGTCGCAAAAACCCAGCCTGCAGGTGCAGCAGGTGGTCAGGAAGGCGAATGGGATGCTGGCCTTCATCGCGAGGGGGATTGAATATAAAAGTAGGGAGGTCTTGCTGCGGCTGTATAGGGCATTGGTGAGGCCGCAGCTGGAGTACTGTGTGCAGTTTTGGGCGCCGCACCTGCGCAAGGATATTTTGGCCTTGGAGGGAGTGCAGAGGAGGTTTACTAGGCTGATACCGGAGTTGAGGGGGTTGAGCTATGAGGAGAGGCTAAATAAACTAGGCTTGTACTCGTTAGAGTTTAGAAGAATGAGGGGAGATCTCATTGAGACGTATAAGATGATGAATGGGATGGATAGGATAGAGGTGGAGAGACTCTTCCCGCTCAAAAAAGACAGTAGGACTAGGGGGCACAGCCTCAAGATAAAGGGGGGGGCGGTTTAGAACGGAGTTGAGGAGGAACTTCTTCACTCAAAGGGTGGTGAATCTCTGGAATTCTCTGCCCGTTGAAGTGGTGGAGGCTGCCTCGCTAAATATTTTTAAGAAGCGGGTTGATGGGTTTTTGATAAGAGAGGGGATTAAGGGTTATGGGGAGAGGGCGGGAAAGTGGAACTGAGCCACGACAGATCAGCCATGATCTTGTTGGATGGCGGGGCAGGCTCGAAGGGCCAGATGGCCTACTCCTGCTCCTATTTCTTTCTTATGCTCTTGAGACATCCCGAGGACATGAAAAAGTGAAGAAAAGCAAACTTATTCTTCTTTTCTATGTAGACTGATTTAATGAAGAACACACAATGACACCAAATGATATTCCATTTTGTGAAGTTATGTCTATGAAGATTAGAGTTGATTATCTGCACATATTAATCGCTGGCAGCTCTGCATGACATGATAGCAATGGGTCAATATCCTTGTGCTTACACCCTGCTTTTATACTGCTAAAACCAAGATTCCGACATCCCCAGGGGGGTGAGCAGAATCACAAACCAACTGATTTTGAATGCATGATGAAGCATCGATATGTGTGCTGTCACCATTTAGAGCATATATCACATATATATCTTCACTGTTTATACCCCAGCCACATTCCCACACTATATGGCCAGTCAGTTACACTCCCATATATATATATCTCATGTCTTCGCTGCATTTCTCCTATCGTCCTTCTTTCCTGTATGTAGTTAATCAGTATAATTCCACAGCCCCTGGTCTATATTGTAAGTCACGGGTGCTGCCTTTGTGGCAATTCTTACGCCCTGGGAATGATGACGTAGGTGGTCAACAACACTTGTGCTAATTTAAGTGGGAATTGAGCTGTGGGCGACTGATAATGATTAGATTTTGCAGTGGACATTTCTTTGGATTCATTGTTGCTGACCATGCCTGCAGGCATGACCTCATATTCCTGATGAACAAATTATCTTTACTTGTCCAATATTTACAGACATGCAGTGGGGAACCTTGGGCCAGACAGAGCGCACCATACAGGCTCCAGTTTCTTTACTGCCATGGGTTAATTCCAAATCGCTGCTGATTTTAGACTCACACCAGCAGCAAGCCTGGGGTTGTCAGCAGCTGCACATTGCGCGCCACTATCTATCTGTGCTTCTCTAGCTTATAGCCTTTATTCCAAGAACAGTTCCAGGCACTTACTAATTTCGAGTTGCCGCTGAATTCGTCCTTTGCAACGCTCCCTGTAATCAGTCTGCGTGCCGTTGTATTCCGACATCACTTCTACAAATTTACGGGACAGTGTGGAATGCTGCAAGCAAAAAGAAAGGAGATTTGAATTGGGAGTTGTGCAATAAAAATACAATCGAGGCAGCCACAGTGAGCGAGTGACCTGTTATCCATACCTTGTTCTATATCCTACTCCCTAGCTGAGGAGGAGACCTGTACCCTGATTCTGTCATTGAAAATACTGCCCCAGAAAACTGATTGTACAAATAAAAGTGGAAACCAATTTCCAGTTTTAGAACATGCAGTTAACATGGACATTGGATTTTTCATCTAAAAAGTGAGCTAGAAATACATTATTTATCCTTACACTCAATTTTTTGTCTCACTAGTGGCAGGCATTTTGTTGCTGGAAATAATTAACAGTAACAGCAACCAAGCCTTTCCAATGAGGTTTCATTGGCATTGACCACTTTAATCAGAACTAAGAGCAGTAAACTGAGAATTATAGAATCATACAATCCCTACAGTGAAGAGGCCATTTGGCCCATCGAGCCTGCACCGACATCTCTCCCACCCAGGCCCTATCCCTGTAACCTCACATATTTACCCTGTTACTCCCCCGACACTAAGGGGCAATTCAGCATGGCCAATCAACCTAACCTGCATGTCTCTGGAGTGTGGGAAGAAACCGGAGTACCCAGAGGAAACCCATGCAGACACAGGGAGAATGTGCAGACTCCGCACAATCACTTAAGGCCAGAAATGAACCCCAGTCTCTGGCACCGTGAAGCAGCAGCGTTAACCACTGTCCTAACCTCCTTCCCAAAACTGCTGCTGCCATGCTGCATATCCCATCATATTCCTAGCCTGAGCACTGCAGGTACTGGAGGGACTTTGACGGGGTTATGTGGAGAGCCACACAGTGTATCCAAACTCTACTCTGTTGTTTTAGCTACAATGTTGGTATGTCTGGTTTGCTTAAGCTAGCGGGTGAAAGATGAACTGAAGACGTTGACCACATGTACGTGGCAACAGTTGTGTTGTTGAAATCCAGGGAGAGACAACTGGGTCACCACCAGACTCAAAATGTTATCCATCACTTCTTAGCCCAAGCCTGGATGTTGCCCAACCCTTTCTGTGAGTGGAGATCACACTTCCTTCATTATTGAAAGAGCTGTGAATGGAGTTGAACACAGGAATAGTCAGTGGATAGCTCCATTCATGATCTCATGATTGAGTGAAGGAGCGATTGGGGATGAAGACATGTTTATTCTATCAATATTGAGTATATTTATTATTCTATGCTTATCCTCAGGTTGGGACCTGTACACATCTGCTAGCACTCTGACCTCTTCCCTTCTTACTGTTAAACTATGGTAATATTCCTCCTCCTCCTCTCTTCTACATGCTCTAAGATGGCAGTAGTGATCATGGGCTTCCATTGGATTGATCCATGATTATGCTTGGCAAGGTAGTGCAGTAGTCCGTCATTGCTTCTGGCTGACCAGGAAACTCTCCCGATCTTACCGTCTGCAATCAGGCATACCAGAAGGATTTACAGACCAGTAATCAACCTGTTCAGCCACTTTATGAAGCGATAGTAGGACTAATTATGGTAATTTCAAAAACTGTGACATATCATGGCATTATTGACAGTTCAGGAGCACGGAGAATATTAACTCAGGAGGTACCTAGATTGTTTATTTACAAATGCTGAAAATGGTGAATAGTGTTTCCATGGTCCTGTGAAACCAAATATTTATCCAACATTTTTCCAAAAGCTTTTATATGTAAATCCCAGAATAGAAACACTGAATGGAGAACAATTAAACCAGTGGGAGGGGACAACTGGCCAAAAACAAATAATAAAACAACAGGGAGGAATCCAAACCAGGTCACTGAAAGAACAATAAAATGGTATGGTAGAGTCAAAATACTGGGAGCTAAATGTTAATAAACCACCAATATACACCGCAAGGTAACACAACATAAATTAAACATTCCCCTGATCAGGCCCAAAAGGAAGGATCAGGAGGGAGTGCCCAAAGAGAACAGTAAGAGGCAGAATGATGCAAAGAGAAAGCAAAAGGTAACAGTAGAACAAGAATCAGTTGTTGAAAAGGGAAATATAAGTTTGTCCCTCCCAAGGGAGGAAGATATACAACAGGCATGAAGTCAAATGCTTGTCAAAGAACCTCACCAAAAGAATAGAACAGATGCCAAGAAAGAAACAAAGTGCCATCCAGATGGACACTGGACTCCCTTTTACATGTTAACACTGATCAGTCTGATTAATGATCCATCCCAAGTCTGTTTTATAATCAGCTGATCAAAAATAGGAAGCCTCAATTTCATTTAAGGGAAGACACTCATATGGACAACCTCAAATTTACCAGTGAGTTTATTTTATTCTAGCCCATCCCACATGTTATTCCTGATCCATCCACTTAATTGGGTGCCAATGCTTTAGAGTGGCAAGGTGGTGAGCGCTGCTGTCTCACAGCACCAGGAATCCGGGTTTGATTCCCAGCTTGGGTCACTGTCTGTGTGGAGTTTGCACGTTCTCCCCATGTCTGCGTGGGTTTTGTCTTGGTGCTCAGGCTTCCTCCCACAGTCTGAAAGACGTGCTGGTTAGGTGCATTGGCCATGCTGTGTACCTGAATAGGCATCAGACTGTGGCGACTAGGGGATTTTCACAGTGTTTTCATTGCAGAGTTAATGTAAGCTGACTTGTGACACGAATAAATAAACTTTAAGGATACTCAAATTGCTCATTGGTATATTACAATTTTCTACAGCCCTCAATGCTCCCCATCCACTTACTCACTTTGTAATGCTCGTCTATAGCAGTTACAAGTTCATAATTTGGCTTTTTATTGCTAGTTTTATTAATATTATTTCAGCCTTATCCCCTTCTGATACTGTATCCATTCCTCCCATAACTAGCATATCATTCTTCATTATAAAAATATGATCCCATCTTATTCTGTCGCTCTTGCTCCATGAACATTTCACACCCTCTGAGCCCCACTATCAGCTGTGTACCTGAGTGCCAACAAAATAACAACCAGGATTCTCCCAAAAAAATTCTCAGGGTCAAATTTGTGTAAAAACCGGAAGAACTCCTGTTGGTTTTTTTTGCGGGATTTTGAAAATGAATTTCCCACACACTGTGCATCACAGAGCAAACTCAGAGACTCACGCTGACAATCAGGGGCAGGGCCTATGTCTAATGGAGAGGCTGGCAACATAGCGCTAAGTGGGCCACTGAGCATGTGCCGACCTGTCAGCGCCGAAATCGGTGTATGCACAGTAACCCCACGCTGCTGGCCTCCCAATTGCTGGCCAACCCCACAAACCCCCATCACTGGCTTACTAACCTCCCCACCCCCAATCACTGGCCTCCCGATGTCTCTCTCCCTCCCACCCCACCCCACCCCCCAAAACCTAGGTGTCCAGCCAACAACCACCAACTTCCCTCCCTCTGTCTGTGATCCATCGATCCCACCTGTAGAGTGGCAGTGGGATACCCACACCCCCACTGATTGCCCGCTATAGGCTCCACCCTCTCTGGCCCTTTACTGTTGCCCAATGCCAGTGGACAGTGCCAATGTACCCTTTGGGTAGTGCCAGGGAGGTCAGCTGGGCACTGCCAGGCTGGTAATGCCCAAGAGGCACCCCCCCTTACTCTCGACCTCCTTGGAGGGTTGACCTCCTTCACTCCAGCGAGGTCAACCACCAACTCCAGTGGGGAGCTGTTTTAAACCCCGCTGCAGTGAACTACTCCTGGTGGAGGGGCCAAGGTGGGGTGGGGCTGGAGGGGGGGAGAGGTTAGGGAGCCTAGAAACTTCAGTCCCAGGCCCACTAATGATATTAAAATGTGGGTTTTAAATTAGCTCCACGCCAGACACCAGAAATTGTGTCCCCGGAGTTGCGTGGAGGCCATGATGCCCAGTGGGAAGCCTGTTAAACAACCTCTGATAGTGTCTTCCACCACTCTTCCACTGCGAGAGCAGCGTAATGGCAGGGAGAATTGTGCCCAATCTTTCCACTGATTAAACATTTCCCGAATTCTTGGCATGGCACAGTGACACAGTGGTTAGTACTGCTGCCTCACAGCACCAGGGTTCAATTCTGGCCTTGGGTGACTGTGTGGAGTTTGTACATTCTCCCCATGTCTGCATGAATTTCCTCCCACAGACCAAAGATGTGCAGATTAGGTGGATTGGCCATGCTAAATTGCCCCTTAGTGTCTTAAGATAGGGGTTTGGGTTTGTGGGATAAATATGTGGGGTTAAGCAGATAAAGCTTGGATGGGATGCTCTGTCAGAGTTGGTGCAGACTCGATGGGCTGAATGGCCTTCTGCACTGTAGAATTTCCATGATTCTATGAATTGTAGATTTCTCTAATCGGGCTTCCTCTCCAAGTTTCTCCTTCTGCTACAATGGTCACTTATTTTGTTTCTTTCTGGTATGTTTTGTTAATCCTCACCTACCTTACTGTTTAAAAATTCTCTCCAATGTTCTATTTAATCTCTCTCTGCTGTGAGATCTCAGTTAGGTATGACCAAACCATCTGAAGAAACTTGCCCCCCCCCCCCTCAAAGGAAATTATACCTGTTCTTGGAAGTACAAATCTTCCCTTTCGCCTTCCTAACCACAATCCCTCTCTAACTCCAGCACTTGGCACCTGAAGGAGTCTTTGCACTTTATTGAGAAAACCTCACTCCCCAGATTCCCTGCGAAAGATCTCTATCTAAATTCTTCACGGTCACTGGTTTTCACACAACGAATGCATGGGTGGGTTGGCCTCCAGCACTGGCTGACACAGCTTTGACCTGGTGACACAGCTATCTTAGATCATTGTTTCTTTCACCACAACATTCTCCCCCCCGCCTCCCCAAGCTTAACCCCCCAACTAAACAATATAGAACTGAAAATAACTCAGTTGAGTTTTTCACACTCAATGTTTATTAACTGCACCCAATTTGGAAGTTCACATGTCAAGAGGTTTGAATTGATCTAATTGTTCTCTAATAGACTCGTGTTTGAGGAGTTACAAGAGGCTTTCCCTTTGATAGTTCTCAGGGAAGAGACAGTGTAGTGTGGAATACATTATTTTCATTAATGGCCATTACCTGTGCTTTTGGCTCACACCATCTATTGATGATTGATGCGTGATGCGTGACTGTGCTTCCATGGAGCATTCATTCCAATATCTCTGACAATTCAACTTAAAACTGATGAGGGTGAAGTGCTTAACATGGAATCTCTCAGAGGGAATAAACCAGTGCTTCTGGCAGAGTGAAGTGGGCAGTGCCAACGATTGTCCCCACATCCACAATGCAGATAGCTTTCCAAAGGAATCAAGATACCCCCATAAGGTGAGTTCAGGACATGGTGAGATATAGTGCCCACGGCCGCTGCGCTTTGAGGTATAGCTGCAGCAGTGTTAGCCCAATGGCAGAGCACTCAGGAAACAGCTGGAATGGCATAATCTAATGCAGCAGCTGGGTGAAGCAGCAGACGAGGTTCCGAGAGTGTTCAGCTCCGTGTTTGACTGAAGGGGCCCTGGAAAGCCGATTGGCAAGAGGCTCACAACAGTCCTGCAAAGTTAAGGGTGTCCAACAGCGGCACAGAGCAATTGTGGTCCAGTGTCGGGGAATGGGGTATCGATCAGGAGGGCTGAGAAAATGGAGAGGAAAGCACCAGAGAGCCTGAAAGAATGATCTGAGCAAGGACAACTCTTGACGATGGGGCTGAAGCCAAAAGCAGAGCTGCAGGGGGACAGCGTACACAGCTGGAGCAAGGTATGCTGTTCAATCTGAATTATGCTAAAGCTGTGCAAGAGATTCTCAAGCAGAAGCTTTCCTGTGCACAGGAACAAAACGGAGTAACAGAAAAGAGTTAGGGAGCCTCAGCAGATTCCTTTGGCAGCTGATTAGTTAGTAATTGTGAGGCTCTCTCTCTCTCTCTCCAGCTATACAGATTTACAGAAACACAATCAATGGCCTCAGTGAAATTAAAAATACAAGCCATCCAGTAAATCGCAGAGATGGCATACTGCATCGTCTAGAACTTCACTGATATGTTTACACTAGAAAGGTGAAGGCATAAGCATGCCCTGCTATTGAGAAAGTCCAACTATTTGCTGAGAATTAATTTGGTCACATATATTAATACCATGGAACAATTATTTTGTCAAACGTCATGCTGGATCTTGGTGTGTGAACAGACAGGCCACAGGAGGCTGAAAACCTGCCCTAATTTTCAGAACACAACATTAAGAACTTCAATGTTGCTGTCCCCAAGCTTGAAGAGTGGAGTATAAAAGCAATAAATTCTGTGGCCATAAGGGAGGTCCACCTTTGGCCTCAGATATGCACATTTGAGAACCTTTAATTCTCCAACCCACAATACCTTGGTGTTAATGCACATTTGAACAATTAGCTGTCTCGCACTGTAACTCATGCAGGCGTGAAAGTTTAAAGAGTGTAAGCCACACAATGTTCCCACAGAAGCTTGGCCTCCAGTGCTTTGACCAAGTTTACAATAAAAACCACTCGAGATCATGTGGTTGGCTTTTAGCAGAACCGAGAGTAGCAGTTTGGGACACTTAACAGTTTCTGTTACATTGAACATTACTACTTGGCATAGGACATTTCCATTCTGCTTCCTTCACCATGATCATATCACAGAGGGAATGGGAATTCCCATTCCAATGGATTCCTCTGGTGTGCAAAAATTCCTGTAGTTTTATTCCAGCCCATTATCAATGCTTTTTTTCCCCCAATTAATTTACATAAGGTTAAAACGCATTCGCCTCAATTCAATCAGTACAACTGGTATTTGCAGAGTAATCTAAGATAATGAACAATTCACCACATTAGTGGCTCCTCTTCCTTGATTTAAACAAAGTAAATTCCAACTAGCACCACCTTCCCCCCCACGCCTTGGTTTTAGCCTTCTGAGTCTTGTGGAAAGCTTCATCTTGTAGTGTTTTTGAAAACCTTTTTAAGACCAGGCTACTGCTGTTTCTGATATTCACTCCCTGGGCGGGATTCCCCTGCCACGCTCACCCCAAGGCCAGAAAATCCCACCCGAGGACAACAGACCTTTGTATGGTCCGTGTCCCACCCGCTACTATTCCCTCGGTGGGCGGGATGGGAAAATTCCACCCCTGTGTTCACTGCCCGAACACAGGGGTCCAAGACCCGAGGCCACAGGAGTCTGAACCTCTCAACACAGTGAGAGATGCCCAACAACAAGGACAAACTAACAAATGGCTGGTCATAACTTATTTCCAAATCATCCCTATGGATAAGTGGCCAATGGTCCCAGTTTCTACTCTTTGTGATCCAATCAAGCAGTTATTTTGTGAATCTTGATGATACTATGCTCCACCACTATTCTCCCTCAAATCAGGCAGGGTGTGGAGATAATGAAGCAGTACGGTTGCCACTGATTCCCCTCCCAACCTTCTGGGAATTTGGTTGTCAAAAGGAAAACTCCAGAGCTGCATATCCATACAGCGTCATGATGTGGAGATGCTGGCGTTGGACTGGGGTAAACACAGTAAGAAGTCTCACAACACCAGGTTAAAGTCCAACAGGTTTATTTGATAGTAAACACACAAGCTTTTGGAAATGCTGTTCCTTTGTCAGGCGTGTGGAAAGTTCTTTCTACACACTTGCCGAAGGAACAGCGTTTCCGAAAGCTTGTGTGTTTACTATCAAATAAACCTGTTGGACTTTAACCTGGTGTTGTGAGACTTCTTACTGTGTTTATCCATACAGCGCCAGCTGAGCCATGCTGAAATGATCACTCCATCCATTTCATTGTTTCGAATCAGAATCTCTGCAATGCAGAAAGAAGCCATTCGGCCCATCGAGCCCACACTGACAACGATACCATCCAGGCCCTAAACCCATCTAAAATGTTTTTGCGGTGACGGAGAGAGTATTTAAATGCTATTGGGGTATGGAGTCTCTCCACTCTTGTCAGCCAGTTCAGTTGCTGCATTATTACTTAGTCACTGCACAGATCAGCATTGTGTGTGTTGCAACCTGCAGCTTTGACGTCTGCTGTGACTGTGCACAGCACTGAGGACCCAATGTGCTGAAATAAGACCATCTGTCACTGAAGGACAGTGCAGCCATGAGAATGACAAAATAATTACCAGGGAAATACTGATTTATGTAGGACAACGACACTGTGATTTTATCGCCAATCTCTGCAACATAATGGACAAATCTAGCAGCATAAATCTCTTACAACAGCCTCCAACCCAACACAAAATGTGCTAATGTGTTCTTGAATGTGATTGAATTGCGATGGTTGCCAGAGAGTCAGGTATCGAGCTTTTGCTACCCGAGAGAGCGTTACACACACTAGTATTTCACCCTCCTGGTAAGGTCAGACGCTGGCCGTTCACCTCTGGTATTGAATTGCAGTTGTAATGAAAAGGTTCTCCATTCTCTTGGCAAAGATGGGACAATTTAAACCAGTCGGTCAAAATGGGAAACACTGCCTGCTGGAAATCAGAAATAAAAAGCTGCAACTGTTGGATACTCTCAGCAGGTCAGGCAACAGCCGCTGAGAACACAAGTCAGTGTTTTGGGTGTGGGATCCTTCCTATGAACTGAGGGGGCCGTATATAAAATGTTGACCTATATTCTCTGCAAATGCCACCTGCCACAAATCTTTCCAGAACATGTTAGGTTTTAAACTCAAATGGCTGTCAGATTGGCAGTTACACAAGAATGACTGAGATGAATGAAAATGTCACACTGGTGCAGAACAAAATGCTTTCCAGCTGTTTAGGGACCTTTCTTCTTTATCTAATCTACACTGTATATGGCCTGGGAGTATCTGATGGCTCAATGTAGACAAAGCTTCACCTTGTATGTAATTTGTGCTGTCTCTGACCCAGAAGTGTTTGATGTTTCTAATTCTACCTGTGCCGGGAACGTGTGTACAATCCTAATTGTGTTCAGACAGAAATTTAAGCTTTTCGGAACTCCTTTTCAAAGAAGGGACTGCAGCTTTGCAATCATGGAGACATCACGCCTTATCCAAAATGGCACTAGGACCTCAAATCCAGAAGTCCCACCCCCATCTCCAACAGATCCTATTTTTGCTGGCGGTGGAAAAGGGGTGGTATGTGACTCTCACACTGGAAAATCTCAAACCCAGCAGGGCTGTGTGAACTCAATGCTGAGTTTAAACAGACACCATTTTTGACAGCTTTATCATGCATTACGTGACTAACAATTTTTAAGAATAAACACAAATCCTTGTAAAATGCAGCTATGTTTTGTGGGACTGTCCAGCTGTCAGATTATTTAAATCACCAGCCCTTTAAATTTTGAAAAAAAAATGCCTACTTGTGTCTAAGTTTAAAATCAACAGTACTCACGGTTTCAACAGCAATTTGTTCATTTAATTTTAGAGCCATCATTATAATATTTATAATACTTAACTGTTCTCACAACCTATCATTTTGGCAGTGGAGGCTGTAATTTGATGCATGGCTCTAAGAGTTTATTAAGGGATTAGCTGCCTTTGATGTGGGGCTAAGAATACAAATGTTTGTTTTGAAATGGGATTGAGCACTTGAGGGGAATTAAGTGTATTGAATGGGTTTTTATCAATTAGAGGTTTTTTTACATAGTGACATCGGTAAAAGGTGCACAAAACATTATTTTATTTCGTCTCAACATGGCTCCTGTGGTCTGTCAATGGTGGAAGCTGGGCAAGTTGGCAAAGGGGATATAACTTACTGTGAGGAGGCAGTTAAGTTCAGTGAATGTCCAACAAGCTTTGGGGGTTCAGGTGCATAGTCCTTAAAATGCCACGAGCTGGTGCAGGCAATAGTCAAGGCAACCAACGGAATGCTGTTCTTCAGAACTAAAGCACTGGAGTATAGGAATGCAGATGTTGTGCTGCAGTTGTACAAAACCCTAATTAGACCCCAATTAGAGTACCGTGAGCAGGTTTGGGCACCACATTGAAGGATGTTTTGGCCTTGGAGGAAGTTCAATGCAGGTTTACAAGAATGATAGCTGGACTTTAGGGTTAAGTTACAAGGAGAAATTAGGAAAATTCAGCCTTTATTCTTTTGAATTCAGAAGGTGAAGGGTGACCTGATAGAGGTTTATAAAATATTTACAGGGAAGGACAAGGTGAATAAGGATCAAATGTTTTCACGAGTTGAAGGCTCTAGAACCAGGGGACATAATCTAAAAATTAGCTCCAAGTCGTTCAGGAGAGATGTTAGAAAACACTTCTACATGCAGAATGCTGGAGGGTTGGACCTCTCTTCCTCAAACGACGGTGGATGTTGGTTCAATTGCTAGGTTTAAGTTTGAGACAAATTTTTATTGAGCAGGAATATAAAGGAAGTTAGGCCACCAATCAGCTATGATCTTTTTGAATGGTGGAGTGGGCTCGAGCGATTGAATGGCTTACTCCTGTTCCTATGTCCCTAGGCATGTACCAAGGAGAAAGCTATTGGCTGATGGCGGGATCTTCTGGTACTGCCAACATCTGTAGGGTTTTACATGTCCTGTACCCTCCACATCTGGGAACATGCTGCAGGGGTCACTATTGTCAGGACTGTAAGATCCCAGCAGCAGGAAGGACCATAAAATTTTGATCAAAATGTCAGATATAGGAAGGGTGTGAGCTTTACTTAAATGGATAACAAGTGATAATAAATTGTAATACTCAGAAAGACTGTAAATTTACAATTAGTGTTCTCTCACTTCAGCCTCTGTTGTAACAACAATAGGTGTCAATGTTGATCATTGTGGCAATCTTTCTTTCGGGTTCCCATTCTGCAAGTTCCATCCACTTTTCAAACAGTTTGAGATTGTGACTGAAGAATGCAAGTGGGTTTGGGACATCACGATGAACCTTCCTGAGTGAAATGACTCAATATGGTCTTTCAACAATGAAGGAAGCATATCAATTCTGTTAAAATGGTACAAAAGAATTTCACATGAATGGTTTGACCAGTGCGCTACTAACAGATCTTAAATGCCTCAGTATCGATGCAGTGTTCAATTCTCCCTGTCAACCTCAGTGATTAATTCACTGTTTGCCTGCTCAGTGATAAGTTAGTACCTCTTAGAGGTCATAATGACTATGCAAGAGTGTGAAATGGGCAATCAATCAGGATTACAGCATATTGTCACTAAGGAGACAAAGGCTATTCACACAGAGATGAAGCCAAGATCAAGTGGAACTCAATTGTCTTGAAGATTTCCTGCATCAGAGGACAACTTCTGGACAATGGAGGTACCTTGTTACAGACCACATCAGTACTAATGAAAAACTGACCTCCAACAATCTCAAGGGATGGCTACCCACTTTTGGAAGAAATTAGCATGTCATCATCTCCAAACCTGAAGCAGGTAGTGCTTTCACATTCCTTGACCATCTACCGGTCTGCCTCATTGAGAGACTCCAGGTTGTAGTTAAGCCAATTCATCCCACACACTGCAGAAATGCTGCAATTATACAGGACCTCGGTGAGACCACATTTGGAATATTGTGTGCAGTTCAGGTCACCTCACTATAAGAAGGATGTGAAAGCATTGGAGAGAGTGCAGAGGAGATTTACCAGGATGCTGCCTGGTTTGGAAGGTAGGTCTTATGAGGAAAGGTTGAGGGAGCTGGGGCTTTTCTCTTTACAGCAGAGGAGGATGAGAGGTGACTTAATAGAAGTTTATAAAATGATGAGGGGGATAGATAGAGTGGACGTTCAGAGACTATTTCCTCAGGTGGATGTAGCTGTTACTAGAGGACATAACCATAAGGTTCATGGTGGGAGATATAGGAGGGATGTCCGAGGTAGGTTCTTTACTCAGAGAGTGGTTGGGGTGTGGAATGCACTGCTTGCCGTGATAGTGGAGTCGGACACTTTAGGGCCATAGAACCCTACAGTACAGAAACAGGCCCTTTGACCCATCGAGTCTGCACTGACCACAATCCCACCCCGGCCATATCCCCATATCCCTACACATTTACCTGCTAATCCCTCTAATCTACACACCCCAGGACACTAAGGGGCAATTTTAGCATGGCCAATCAACCTAACCTGCACATCTTCGAACAGTGGGATGAAACCGGAGCACCCGGAGGAAACCCATGCAGACACGAGGAGAATGTGCAAGTCAGAAAATTGGAAATCCATCAGCATAAAATCACGTTGCAATTCTCCCGAAGGTGGGTCAATTTTCCCACTGGCTGGTGGCATTAACACAGTTTACATTTATTTGTATCTCATAAATGCTCATTAAAACAGCTGGCATTCGGCACCTCATTGGGCTTCCAATCTCGAGTAACGCCAGGGTGAAATACTTTGGTCTAAAACTCGATTGCTAAAGACTGGCGTGCATAAGGCAGTCCTCAGTTCTCAAGAGACTTCAAAGTGAGTGCAACAACTTTCTGCCACAGTGCCACACTGCTCAGAATGTGCTGTTCCCCGCTCTGCCAGGGAAGACCAGTTCCCGCCCTCCATTGCCATGCCAAGCCAGTCTTCATGGACAGCCGTGGATACATGGATCCTCCTGTATCACCGAGTCGGATCAGTATCGCACTGGGGTTTGGGGAGTAGAGGGATCTCTATCCCGTGGTACCATACAACAAGTGTCTATCTGGCCAGCACTGTGCCAGGGAATTCTTGTAGCCACCACAACAAAAATCTGATTGGGTGTGGAGTGAGAGCTAGTGGGGGAAGGGGGTGGTTGGCCTCATGAAGACAAGTTGGGGGAACTGAGAAAGGAGGGCTGTGGAAGGAGCAGGGAAAAGGCGAAAGCTCACAATGACAGGCAACAGGACAAGGAGGTGGAAGCAGAAGACAAACAATGGAAGGTGGGGGAAGACAGAGGGGAAGGAAGATATACCCCAGCAGGATATGGTGGCACAATGATTAACACAGCTGCTTCACAGCGCCAGGGACCCGGGTTCGATTCTGGCCTCGGGTCACTGTCTGTGTGAAGTTTGCACAGTTTCCCCGTGTCTGTGTGGGTTTCCTCCAGGTGCTCCAGTTTCCTCCCACAGTCCAGAGTTGTGCTGGTTAGGCTGACTGGCCATGCTAAATTGCCCCTTAGTGTCAGGGGGATTAGCAGGTTAAATGCATGGGGTTATGGGGATAGGGCCTGGGTGGGATTGTGGTCAGTGCAGGCTCAATGGGCCGAATGGCCTCCTTCTGCATCGTAGGGATTCTCTGATGCTAAGATTGTATGAGAACCTCACAGGCAAGGTGGGGGTGGGGTGGGCGGGGGTGGATTGGGTGGATTGTCAAAGGGAAAGCAGATTATTTACTGGAAAGGACTGGATGAAGACTCCTGATGTGATGGGTAGAAGTCCAAGTGGGGCATGGCCACCTCGCAGGTGATGGGCCCAAGGGGAGGGTGGATGAATTGAGGAGCAGACTTCCTCTTGAGGCTGCTAGCCATTGCCCTTTGGGTTGCTGACATCCTACACAGTCTGGTGAAGAAAGGTGGCCTGGAGAGAGTGATACAAGTGTGCCCGACTGGTATTTAAATATAGCACTGGGGCCATCAGCTTATGGGTACTCGGTGACTTGGAGGGGAATTCACTTGTGCATAATGAATGAGGTTCCAAGCGCAGAATCTGGTGTGGAATCCCGCCATTCTGGCCAGCAGGAAGGATGCCGCTGGAACTGCCTGCCACCATTGTAGGAATTCCACCCTGAGAGACTGCAGCCTATGTCCAAAAATCTATGAAAGTGGCAGAAGATTGTTAAAAAAAGCATATGTGATTCTTGACCTTGAGAAACAGAGTAGAAAGTCAAGGATTGTACTAAACCTTAACGAAATACTGAATTAGGCTCAGCTGGAACACTGGACTTAATTCTCGGTGTCACACTTTAGGAAGGATGGCTAAAGAAATTCACTCAATGATATCTGGGTGAGGGACTTCAGATGTGGAAAGACTGGAGAAACTGAGATCATCCTTCTTTAACCAGAGATGCTTGAAAGGATATTCCAGAGAGGTGTTCAAATCATGAATGGTTTTAAAATACAGAAGGAGAAACTGTTTCCACTTACAGAAAGGCCAGCAGGTCTAAGGTGATTGTCAATCGATCCAGAGGTGACATGAGGAAAGCATTTTTTGCGGGCAGCATGGTGGCACAGTGGTTAACATTGCTGTCTCACAGCCACAGGGACCTGGGTTCGATTATGGCCTTGGGTCGCTGTCTGTGTGGAGTTTGCACATTCTCCCCATGTCCGGGTGATCCAGTTTTCTCCCACAGTCCAAAGGTGTGCAGGTTAGATTGATTGGCCATGCTAAATTAACCCTTAGTGTCAGGGATTGGCAGGGTAAATACATAGGGTCACCAGGGATAGGGTCTAGGTGGGATTGTGGTTGGGGCAGACTCGATGGGCTGAATGGCCTCCTACTGCGCTGTAGGGCTGAACAAAACAAATCGTGATCTAGAATGTATCACCTGAAATGGTGTCAGAAGCAAATTCAATAGTGTCTTTCAAAAGGGGATTTGATAAATACTTGAATGTAAATATTGACAAGACTCTAGGGTAATGGTGGGCACTCTGCTGTCCAGGGGCCACATGCGACCCAGCAGGGCTCTCAGTGCATTTTGTTGACTGTTGCCCATGTGCTGGGTTCCGCTGGTTACTGTCTGCATTATTTTTGCCACCAGTATGGCTGAAGCGATACGTAGGTAAAGCAAGGGCAAGAGAAGTGTACGCTAATTGCAAACAACATTGACCGTGAGAGCTGCGTGCTCCCTTTCAGTCCAAAGTGTAATTTTGTTGTTTTGTTTTTATCATTTGAAGTTCATAGTTCTATTAATATACGTAACTGCAACTCTAACTCGTGAATCAATAGCTCATTATGAAATATTCAGCGTGGATTAAATATATTTGGCCTTATTCATGGGGTCATGGTTAGTGAATATGCCAAATCTGCAGCCCACTGAGATGGAGAAGGGCCACTCACTAGCCCAGGGCGCCCATCATTGCTGTAGGGGATGATCTCTTCCAAAAAACCAGCACAAACGTGACAGACAAAATGACATCTTTTCGTGCTGCAACGATAAAGTCACCATAGTCCCAGATGACCACGGGCTGCTCTCCCCTTTGAGAGAACTGACTGGTGGCGCTGTAACCTGAGGATCACCACATCTCAGGCAAGGGGCAAGGTTGAGAAGACAGCGCCTTCATGAATAACCTCAGCCAGTGTGGGAATTGAACCCGTAATGTTGATATTGCTCTAGCATCACAAACCAACCACCCAGCCAACTGAGCTAAACCAATTTTCCTGTAACATGTTGTTTGTTAATTATGCAGTTTTGCAACTGAAGAGAGTTTCACTGAGTGAAGATGGGTAGGCCCTCACCCCCTTTCCAACAGAAATGCACTGACTTGGACTTTTTCACCTGCAATCGGTTTCTGCCGGCTCTGATTTAGTGTCCGTTCACCTATCATGGTTGTCATCAGCTGAAGGCATCATGGCACCTGAACGGTTGCTGTCGCAATCGAGCTGCTGTCGATAGGAAGACGAATGTCTACTCATCAGACAGAGCTCAAAGCCTCTGCTGAATCTGTCCTATAGCTTCTCACCTAGTTAATCTTTGTCAGCCTGCAATATGAAACCATCCTCCTTCTCTGACACTGCATTATTTATGCAATCATCTGATTGTGATCGGAATATCAATAGAGTGGTCACGTGCTCAGAGAAATGGAAGGAGCTTTCTACACACGGGCAAACACATGCCCAAAGTGGAGCTGTCAGGAACTGACATAACCTTTAACTTTTACATGTACAGCACTGCATATTATCAAACCATCGTCTCACGAGATGGAAGGCGGTCAGAGGGAAAGAGGAAAAGACTGCATATTATATGGAATCTACAGCACCGAAACCAGTCATTCAACACAACTGCTCTGTGTCAGTATTTACACTCCACACAAGCTTTATTTTACTCCAATGACCTCTTCCACCCTGCCTACCTAATTCCTCTATTCCCTTCTCTCATGTATGGACCAAGCCTCCCCACGGTGCATCAGTGCTATCTTCCTCAATGACTCCATCTGGCAGCAAGTTCCACATTCCCAACACTCTCTGCGTAAAGAAATCTGTCTCAAAAACCACTGAGCAGAATTTAATCTCCTCCACCGGGGCATGTTTAGAGGGGAGGGGGGGGAGTGGGTAGTCGAGGCAGAAGGAGTGGGGAGGGGAGAGGGAGGGAGTGAGGAGGAGAGAGGGAGGCAGCAAGGAGGGGAGGGGGAGGGAGGGAGCAGGGAGGAGAGAGGCAGAGAGAGCAGAGGGGAGAGGGAGAGAGCGGGGAGAGAGGGAGGGAGCGGGGAGAGGGAGGGAGGGAGCGGAGAAAAGGAGAGAGCAGGGAGGGGAGGGGGGAGCGGGGAGAAGGAAGGAGGGTGTGGGGAGTGGAGAGGGAGGAAGCAGGTTGGGGGGAGAGAGGGAGGGGGAGGGTGGAGGGATGGAGCAGGGAGGGGAGAGGAGAGAAGGAGGGAGAGGGGAGGGGAGAGGGAGGGAGCGGGGAGGGGAAAGGGAGGGAGCAGGGAGGGGAGAGGGAGGGAGCGGGAAGGGAGTGGGGAGGGTAGAGGGAGGGAGTGGGAAGGGGACTGAGAAGGTGCGGATGGGGAGTGGAGAGGGAGGAAACAGGGAGGTGAGCAGGGAGGGGAGTGGAGAGGGAGGCAGCAGAGTGGGAGGGGGCAGAGAGAGCAGGAATGGGCAGGGAGACGATTGGAGCAGAGAGTGGGAGGGGGTATTCACCAGCAGCTGGGTGAGATCACCATCATTTCCATTAAATACTGCCCTATGTTTGGTTTGTTTGTGGTTATCTTATATTTATGCTTTCTTGTTCTGGGCTCACAGTTCCTTCACATTCACCCAAACAAATGTTTTTGTGATTTCAAAGACCTCGAAGGCAGCTCCTCTCAGTATTCATTTTTTCAGGGTGATGTTCGCCAGTGTGCTCAATCTTTCTTGATAATCGAATCCTCTCAATCCATGTTCACTTGTAAATTATTCTGCTCTTTGTCCACAACCTCAATATTCTTTTTGTATTATGGAGGTAGAACTGCACAAATATCCCAAATATGGTCTAACCAAGGTTCTGTGTAAATTTAACATCACCTTCTTACTTTTGACTCTAGTTGTCTAGAAATAAGCAGTTTGCGCTTTTTATGGCATTATCCCCTAGTCTTCTACTTGCGTACAATGGTTCCCAAATATCTTGATTCCTTTCAAGGAATAAGTGGCTTCTTTCTGCCTCCGATCAAAATGAATCTTACACTGAACCATATTGTTATTCATTCATTGTTTTGTAAAGCTCTCTATGTCTTTCTATATCTTTTGGTGTCCTCCCAAAATAGTATCACCTGCAAATTTTAATACCATGGGGGTGATTTTCCAGCCTTGCTGTGCTGGCGCACATTGCGCCAAACCTGGAAAATAGCGTGTGAGCCTAAAAACTGGGTTTGTACCTGGCACTGAATAGTTTACAAGCATTCCATTTCCTGTATACTGGCAAAACCAGATCTTGCCCAGTAAGGGTGTGAGCCAGTTAGCATATTTAAGGTAGGATTTAAATATGCTTAGCCCGCTTGATGCTGGATTCTCCCAGCTCCCGGAATTTTTTTAACCCTTGGGTGTAGTGTGAGCCCGGTGATAATCACTGTTAGTCTCACTAGCAGAAACCGGGCGTGATGGCCATGCCAGAGTGCTTGGAGGCCATTGAAGTCCCCAGGTAGTCGGGGACATGGCTGAGCACCTGGCAATATCCATCTAGTAAGAAGTCTCACAACACCAGTTTAGAGTCCAATCAGTTTATTTCATAGTAATCTGGTTGGACTCTAACCTGGTGTCGTGCGACTTCTTACTGTGTTTACTCCAGTCCAATGCCAGCATCTCTACATCATGAATATCCATTTAGTACATTGGCAGTGCCCACTCCTCCCCTGCCAGGGTGTGGGGCTTGAGTGGGGTTATGAAGTGGGGGGTATGAAGAGGGGGCGATGTAGGGCTGGGGGCATGAAACGTGTCCCATCAGAAGAGCCCTTGGTGCCCTGATGCCAATGATCCATGTCGTTGGGAGGGGGGCGTGGTGGTGTTCCAATGTCCATGGGGGCAGTGGGGAGATCTTCCAGTGCACTGTGAGATCATTTGCAGCCGGGCGGGCTCCACCCCTTCTGGTGTGCAACTCACTGCTCTACCAAAATGACTAAGTGTGGGACGATTGCAGCCTGGTTCACGCTGGACAGACTGGCACATATCACTCTGGTTTTCGCTCTGTTATTTGGGAAAATTCCATTCCTTACCTCCAAATCTAAAGATTGTGATGGTCAGATGAATGCAGAGTTAGAGGAACAGAGTTTGGAGGGTAGTGGCTCGTGACACCGATGTTATAGTGATAAGGAAGGGCGCTTAAACGTAAAAATAATGGGTGAGATGCACCAACCTCGCAGCCACATGTTTGCTGCCAGCGGGAGGTTGTGCGTTATTTTGCAGGCAGCGGGATTCTCTGGTCCCGCTGCTGTCAATGCGGGAAAATCGCTGGTAGAGAATCCCACCGGCGTGAACGACCGAAGAACTGCGGCCAATAACTTTAAGTTGAAAGAGTTTGGGGAGGTCAGGAATCAGCGCGATTCAGCAAAGGCAGTAGTGAAGAGTGAGTGAAGAGATTTGCTGCAGAGTTTATGGATATGCTGAAATGAATAGAGGTTGGAGAATGGGAGATTTGCCAGGCAATCATCGGAGCAAAGTAGTCTGGAGGTGACAAAAGGTTTGCAATGGCAGATGGGCTGAGGTAGGAGCAGTGTTACGGAGGTGGAAGAAAGCAGACTTCTGATGGAAGAGAACATAATATTGGAAACTCAGCATCAGGTTAAATAGGATCCCAAGATTTTGAACAGTTGATTTCAGCTGTGATGGGATATGAAATTAAAGATACAGGGGCCAAAGATAATGGCTTTGCTCTTCCATATACTTAAATGTAGAAAGTTTAAGTTTATCCAATTTTATCAGTATGTGGTGGTTAGTTACAGAGATGGGTGAGATGTGTGACTGTTGTTGAAGGAAGAATTGAAGTTGCATAAACTGGTCCTTCCTCCCTCTTTACCAACGTCTTAGTTGACCTTCCACCTTGCAGTTTGCTGTCTGCTATTTCGTACGTGACATTTTCTGTTCAGAGGGAGTTGACCACATGTAACTTTATATTGGCAGAATGGAGCGACCAAACAAGAAAATGCTGGAGAATCTCAGCAGGTCTGGCAGCATCCATTAAGGAGAGAAAAGAGCTGACGTTCTGAGGCCAGATAACCCTCTGTCAAAGCTGAGCGACTGCATGGTATCATAAGGATTGATGGCTTCCCATGATTGAAAGTGCCTTTGGCTCCAAACACATCTCTTTATGGATGCTGCATATCAACTTGGCAACCAAAAAGGATTCCATTTCTTCATGCAGATCAATGTCCAGTACCCTGGCCGTGCAACCATGATGCCTTCATCTGTTATAGTCCTTGTGCCATTTGCGTTACCATAACCAAAGAGTGACCGAATCAGGGGTGATGGAATCTTGTATCCAATTGACCCACCTGTGGCAGGAGGTGAACAGTGAAAGATACGCTGCTATACAAAATACGTTAGAACTGATGACTGATGTGTCGAAACAATGCTTCCATTAATTTGACTGTCCTGGAAGAGTTCACCAGCTTTGTGTGCTCTACTGGCTGTCGCACAGTCTCACCATTACAAGGGACAGCCCTTGTATGCATTTGGGAAAAGGGAGAAGAGGGAAGGCATCCTGAACAGTCCCTTTCTGGTCAGGGTGTCTGTGAACAACTCACCTGTCTGTGATAGCAGCAAATGCAACCCCATTTCTCCATTCACCTTTATCTCCCATCTTCCCCTCTATCGCTGACCATCACAGCATCTGCTTTGGCCAATTTGCAAAGATAAAAGCCACCACAAAATAAACGTTCCAAACTAAATTTATAAGTGAAATCACGCCACCCTGTATACAAATGCCAACTATCCATAGAACCCTTACAGTGCAGGAGGAGGCCAGTTGGCCCATTGGGCCTGCACTGTCTATCCCACCCAGGCCCCATTCCCATAATCCCATGTGTTTACCCTGATAATCTCCCTGACGCTCAGGGGTAATTTAACAAGGCCAATCAACCTAACCTACACATCTCTGCAGTGTGGACAATTGCACTCTATTTGTGGCTCTGAAATATAAATTTTATTTAATTCATTGTATAGTAAGTAAAATCAAGATTCGGATAAATAAATGGGACTAAGTGTAAAAGTTAAACAGAAAAATACAACCATTATAAACTTTTTTTAAAAACATATTGCAACAATTAATTTTCTTCATCGGGAATTTACACCAAATATGTAAAATTATTTTTTCATGGGTGACTTTTGTCCTTTTGTTTGTTCACAGTGTTACTTCACCGGTTGCAGCATAGCTAGTGGGAGGCTGTTGACCCTCAGTTGCAGAGACTGCAGATGGCCTTGGACAATGACCTTGAATAGCTCTGCTGGCTAGAAAGTCTGTAACTCTGGACTGTACCATCTTGGAATGTGGGCTTGCTGGCTGATAGGAAGGGCACTGGTGGGAGGAATAATGGTACTATCTTGAAGGAGGACAGCAGGTTCGTACTACTGCCATTCCCCTGTGGGAAATTGGAGTGAAGGGGTTGGAAGCCCCTCGGCAATCCCAGTAATCTGGTGGCGGATTATTTTCTGGTTTGCTGCGATACTCTTTGAACGCTGGTATCTAAACCCTGAGAGCAGCTGTCTGAGATTACACTGCAACGCCAGCCTCCCGCTGGGAGAAGTATTAGTTGTTTGAAGGTAAGAGCTCGTCCCCTTTTTCTCAGGGGGATGTCTTGCTTTGGAGAGCTGCCAGCCAATCAAATGGCCAGTAACTCAGTTGCCCCAGCAGTGCCAGCCAGGAGCGGTGGCCACCTCTGGAGCGTCAGACAGTTCACCATGCTTGAGGTCTGGTCAGTATGGGGGCGGAAGTCTTGGTGAGGGGGACAGGTGCCAGGTTCAAAAGCCAGAGGATTGGATGAAAGACTTTGAGCTAGTTGATCTGATGAGTCCAAGGGCCCACGAGGGTGGTTCCCCCCACCTCTCCGAAGCACCTCAATGGTCCCTGGAGCTGGCAGGCTGCCTGCCCGATGCTTCTTATACCCCAGAAAGTTTCATTGAGGTTAGGGTAAGACAGCAGGATGGCCACCCACTGGCATTTACATTCCCCTCACCTTTAACTGCTCCAGGTGTAGAGTGTTAAATCCAGCTGCATGGTCTATTGTTTCAGCCTCATTGCTATAAATGACCTTAACCATAGCAGGTTCAATGAAACTGAGCACTATCCTCACCAGGGGGTTAAACACATGCAGCTATGTCTGTCTCCCTCCAGTTAGCACTTGCCGCCTTCTGTTGGACATCACCTTGTCCTGCAAGAGCAAGGTGTGTCAATGTGCGCGGCACAATCTGTTTGTGTGATGTGGCCGTTAAGCTTGTATAGCCAGAAAGCTGTGCTAGCTGAGAGATTTGGATTTGAGGGGAGGGGAAGATATGAATATCAGGTAGGACTCATGACTGTTAGGGATCGTTGTTACATGAGCGTTAGGGTGAGGTTAATAAGGCAGTTGGTGGGATAGAGCATTTGAAGGTGTATTCACTGATTTGGACGAGGCCACTGAACTTCCTGTAAAAATGCATCCAGCTCCTCGGGTTTGACTTCCAGCACTGACCATCATGACTACCTGTTCCTGCTGCTGTCTGGGAGTTTGTTCAGAGGCCCTCCTAGTTCGTTGTGGATTGAGCACATCTCGTCTTCCCTGCACCCAACCAAGGCCCTCTGGCGCAGTGTGGGAAAATCTTGGAGCCCATTCTCTCCTGTGTTCCATTCCTGTGCCTGATTCATGTCAAGATTAGAGTCACTCACTCCAGCCACAATGTATCTTTCCTTAAAAGAGAATCAGGCTGGCTTTAAGTAGCACAGGCAATCCACAACTGGTGTTAGCTTCTCATGTTATTTTGTGTCCTGCTAACGTGCACTCACTTTGTTGTCAAGCGGCTCCACACTGCAGTGATGTTAGACAGCAGGGGGTATGACACTTGTGCGCTGCCTGGATCAGAAGTGAGACGCGCAACATTGTATCCCCGTACCCGTTCTCAGGAGCAATTGAATTTCATCCTCTATAACTCTCCTTACCTCTTCTCCCTCTCCCCCCCCGCCCCCCAAACTCTGGTTTTGTGCATTACCCCCTCACGAACCCCTCATCTTTGTCCCACAAACCTCCCATGAGGAATCATGGCAGATTTTACTTAGCACAAAGAACCCATTAATTTCCTAATTCTGCATTGTTGGATTTGATCAGCTTCACTGGACAATAGAGACGTCAATGGTCACATCCACAGGGCCCTGAAGACATGGCTGACACCAGCTGTATGCTATTCCAGTGAACTTCAGATAACAGTACTGCTTCCTTACCTGCCAATTACTAACATTATGCCTTGTTCCTCTAGGTTGGCTACTATACCTAAATTGAAAGTTAAGAAGAGACATTGACACGAGCTGTACACAGGCAGTGCTACTGAGGCAGCGTTGCTATGGCAAAAGATCGCCTGCAGTTTACTGAGGCGTCTCTGCCTAAATAGTAAAACAATGAATCTGAAGCCAGGATAATGCAATTCCTTTATTGATTGCGCTCTGAATGTTTCCAGTTTTTCTAGCTGCGGCACAATCATCCAGGAAAGGGAGGCTAACATATTTGGAAAATGCCAGAATTTGATTTACAATTGTAATATTGCAGCTCAGACCGAACTGCCTCTTGCTCCTGCACTGCAGAAGGAGCCTGCAGGCTGGCGCTTCTCTCTGGTAATAGATCACGATGGATTATTCAAGCGCTGCCCCTCAGTGTAGATTGAGTTCCTTGTCCCTGTTGAATGCCATTTCTCATTATTCTTGTCCAAGGGAAGGCAATTACTAAGTGCAAGGAAACTGACATGTTGGTCTGCCAGCACCCAGGAATCAGTGCTTTGTTCAGCTGTGAAGAGTGCCAGTACCAAGCAGTTTAATTTATTTATTAGTGTCACAAGTAGGCTTACATTAACGCTGCAATTAAGCTACTGTGAAAATCTTCTAGCCACACTCTGGCGCCTGTTTGTGTACATTGAGGGAGAATTTCGCATGGCCAACGCGTCCAACCAGCAATTCTTTCAGACTGTGGGAGGAAACTGGAGCACCCGGAGGAAACCTACGCAGACATGGGGATAACGTGCAAACTCCGTACTAACAGTGACCCAAGCCGGGAATTGAAACCCTGCCACTGTGAGGCAGCAGCGCTAACCACTGTGCTACCGTGCCGCCCAAAGACCTCTGTTCAGTGCAGGCCACAGCAAATCACGACTGACAACATCCATGGAACGCCAACATCTCGAAGATGGAAAACATGTGCCTCAACCGCAGTGTTGCTACCCACCTATATTTAAAGAAGCCCACACACACTTCAATGTGTGCAGAAAACAATCTCCCTGGCACTGCAGCAGTGAAATAAGGAATAATATTACGACATTAACCAATAAGGAGTGCAGTTAAATGTAACGGGCGGCTTAAAAAGCAGTTTTTTTAAACTGTTTGCTGTCATTACATTCAAAAAAGAGGAATATGGAAACAACAAGAACAAAAAATCTGAGGCCAGTTCTATCGTGCTGACACCAATCAAAGTCAACGGTTGTAAATTAGGTGCTGCACGGCTTCTTTTTAAGTCACCCTTAAGTCTCATTTATATTCAGTTTGGCAGTGCTGCCTGTGAATATTAGAATGCCATCAGGCACAGGGAGGTTTCAGCCATTTTGACAGACCCTGCAAGCTTATGCAAAATGGCTGGCAACCGTGGTTTCTGTCGAGCAACTGAGGCCCTCCAGCACTGTAGAGGGCAGGAGAGACGGACTTTGCAACAGCTTGCCGTGGTCTTCCCTAGACATGGGGGCATGCAGGCACTGTTGCTAACCCACTCTCGTAGAAACAAGCCTACCAACACAAACAGGGGGTGTCCGAAACAGTGCGATTCGCAGCCGATAGCCCCACAACTGCTCCAACACTGCGTCAGCTTCAAGCCCCCATCACTGTCTCATTTGTGGATTTTAGTAGTGAACTCAATAATAATTGGCAATTTCAGCTTTAAACACAGGGCGAAACCGGAAAATGGTAACGTTTTGATGAAATATTTAAACAAGCTTTAAAAACCTCTTCAGGCCTTGCTGGCTGACAAAATGCGACTCCCATAAATAGTGAATGAGAGAAGGCACTACTTAGAACTGAAAATCGAGTACCATTGTCTAGTCTCAAATGAAACATAACACTCAACAAGAGCACCATGCAGCTAAACCCTAACCCTGCTAAATAAACAGCAACTCTGTACAATTACACCAGTAACCCTCAAATTCTATAAACAATGGTGTACTGTTACAAATAGTAACCCTTACTCTGCTCAACAAAATCTTCAACTACAGATTTGCTGGAGGCGTTAATCCTGAATTTCATCTAGTTGAGATAGTCAGAAATTGTAAGAGGAGGAATGTGCCAATAGCTTTACAGTCATCTGCGACTTGTGGCACAGCAGTTAGCATTGCTGCCTCATAGCGCCAGGGACCTGGGTTCGATTCCCGGCTTGGGTCACTGTCCGTGTGGAGTCTGCACATTCTCCCCGTGTCTGCCTGGGTTTCCTCTGGGTGCTCCTGTTTCCTCTCACAGTCTGAAAGATGTGCTGGTTAGGTGCATTGGCCATGCTCAATTCTCCCTCAATGTACTGGAGTGTGGTAACTAGGGGATTTTCACAGTAACTTAATAGCAGTGTTAATGTAAGCCTACTTGTGACACTAATAAATGAACTTTAAGACTATTATTATTAATGAATTGTTTCCTCTCATGTTTGGAAATATATATTACTTAATATTTTCCCAACTCCCTCCAACCATCAAGGTTCTTCTCCGATTTGGAAACTGGATGACTTGCCGGAAGCTTCCGCATTTTGCTGCTTGATGGACAGGGCCCACAATTCCGTGAAAGGGTTGCAATGATAAGGAACAACCTTTCATGTTGCAGATCCTATGCCCTCATACCCACAGGACAAGAATAAGGTCATCAGGCTCTGATATGTTTGTGGACATATCCCACCCCCCCACCCCCGCAGGTCCCCAATCTTCCTTTCCCCTCTCAACTGCTGTGGCAAAGAAACGCGAGAGGCCTGTAACCAGGAGTTCCTGGTCGAAAGTTCCTCTCTGACCTCTGTTGGGTTATTACCTCTAATCTCATCTTCCTGGAACTGTGACCTGACTGTGGCCTTTCCACAGGGCTGCAAGGATTTAATACTCACTGCCATGTATGGAATGGAGTTTGACAGGTTAGTCCTCCACTTGGGAAACATTAACAGCCGGCAATCCAATCTCATACTGTGTTTGGCTGATTTATATCAATGGTCCACATTGCAGGTAAGTGCCTAAAACCTCCACCCTCCTTCATGGCTGGAGTTTTGGCTGGAACGCCAAATTCTCTGTTCTCCCTCGCAGCAGGATCGGCATGGATGCAATCGGAGAATCCCACCCCAGATCTGACCAAAGTCTTGAATTACCCTATTACTGTGGTCCTGATTTTAATTTTTTTTCATTTATTCATTTATGGGATTTGGGTGTCGCTGGCTGGGTCAGCATTTGTTGTCCATCCCTGAGATCATTTAAGAATCTACCACATTGCTGTGGGTTTGGAGTCACATGTAGGCCAGACCAGGTAAGGACAGCAGATTTCCTTCCTTAAAGGACATCAGTGAATGAGATGGGATTTTACAACAATCGACAATGTGAATAATCTAATCAAAGAGCCTGTTTGCTTCACGTTGTCTCTGAAGCTTCTAGAACTCTTAGTCAAATCAGTAAGACTTCTGTATTCTGTGGACCTTGGCTCCAAGTAGAATGATATTCAAGTGGTTAAATCGACACAGTGTGCCTTGCTGGATCTCACTGTCTCAGGTTTAAGCTTGCCTACTGCAGTGAAACACATTATTAAGTACATGCTGCCTAATTTAGAGCCTGGCAAAACTGAACATGTGATAGAAAAGGGTCCCAAGAGCTAGTGATTCAATCCCTTGATGGTTGAGTTGGAGGATGATCTGTCAGAGGTAAAGACTTGTACACATTTACAGATTAAAGTGAGCGCTTTCAAAATGTTAGTCCATGGGGGTGAACTTACTGCCTGGTATATGTATTTCTGATAAGGTGTTGATGGCAAATGTTTTTAGAAGTACTAGGCAGCTTCAGCGAACATTAAAAGTCAATCACATACTGAGATTGGAATCAAATTTAAACAAGGCTAGGTGGGATGGGTTGACGTATTTCCTCAGGAGCATCAGCGAACCAGTTCACATTTTAATTACAAAACAATGGCTCCCATGGTCATCTTCTGATGCCAGTTCACACATTAAGATTTGCTGAATGAAATCAGCATCAGTCCCTATTCCATTCCTCACTGTCTGTCTCTAACTTTACACTCTGTTCTGGAGGCTAAACTGTGCTGCAGGTGGAGTGGGGGGATTTTTGCTGTAGTTTTGTGGGATCCAAATGCTCATCTATAGCTTTCCGCACATTTAAATCCTCACAGAGTGGCAGCATCTGAGTAATGAGTGGGGTGGGGGGAGTTAGGGGGTGAGAAGAACAGATAGTGGGTAAAGAAAGAAAAAGCGTAGAAGGCAGGGAGGGGAAAGAGAAGAATACCAGTGTGGATGGTGAACAGAGGGGGTGGCATGACAACATGCATGACATAGGGTTTGACGTTGGTGGGAGGCAGAGTGATTGTTATGGAGGAGTGAGTAATATTGTGAATGAGGGAGGGAAAAATAACACTAACAATTTGAATGGCAGTGATTGTTAGAGAGTGTCAATGTGAATACAGGCACCGGGGGTGGGGGGGGGCACAGAAACGGTGTCAATACAGTCAAAATCTACTCAAAATCCATCAAAAAGAGACATTTCCTGAAGCAAAGACCAGCCTCAAACAAACAGCATATTTAAATCTGCGACAGCATGAATTGTGCCTTGTTTAACTTTTCCAACAGTACAAATGACAGTATATTGGATACATACACAGCTTAGATTATGGCAAGTTCGTAACAGTGGTTAGCACTGCTGCCTCACACATCAGGGACCCGGGTTTGATTCCCAGCTTGATTCACTGTCTGCGCAGAGTTTGCATGTTCCCCCTGTGTCTGCATGGGTTTCCACCACATGCTTCAGTTTCTTCCCACGGTTCATAGGTGTGCAGGTTAGGTTGATTGGCCATGCTAAATTGCCCCTCAATGTCAGGGTAAATAAGTAGAGTTACAGGGCGGGGCCAGCGTGGGAATGTGGTCAGTGCAGTCTCGATGGGCTGAATGGCTTTGTTCTGCACTGTAGGGATTCTATAGCCTGCTGTACTCCCACTGCAATGTTTCTTCCTATGTGCTATGTGTGAGCCCAATGGATTCAGTTAACACAGCAAATAAATTGGACTGTGGAACATTATCCCAAAACTCTTCTTCAATTTCCTTCCAACAGTGATTCTGCTCAAGGGCCTTTATTTAGTTCCATTTTACATTTAATCATTTATATTTTTCTTTAAAAAAAATCATGTTTTCTTGAGGCTGCGACAGCTTTCTTTCTTCAATTATAAGGTGTTGTTAAATTTCCTGAGGTTCCTAGGTTAGCCTGTAAGCTCCAATACTGCAAAGTAATCCTCTGGAATAAAAGGCTTTAGTAGCAAAGCATACCAAAGTCCAAAATACCTGTGGGGCAGAACCTTTGTTTTCTCCGATGCTGTTTGATGTTTAGCCCTGGAAATAACCAGTAACATTCTTGTTCTCAAATACCTCTTCAAAATCGCAACAGATTACGAGACACTGATACACATTGAATCAGAGCATGGTAATATTCTTTATGGAAACTTTGCACTATTGTTGAATGTTCCGGCTGGCTCACACACACTCTGGGCAGGATTATCAGGCCCCGCACAGCAGATTCCTCCACAGCAGCAGACAAGGTTAGCCAGCCAGAAGTCCACCGACCTCGGCAGGACTGGGACATTCCAGCCATCGCCTATTTTGTGCAGTATTGTTCATTGGAAATGCCAGAATGTTAAGCCACTGACCTGTGTCTTGCGTATTCTTAAATCAGCCGAGGATCTGTTCTGACCCTCTTCCTGCTCTATGCTCTGTTCAATACCTGGAGAAAGAAAATAGAAGGATTAGAGAGGCCCTACAACCAGTACATAATGTTAATAGAGAATATACAGTGAGCAATATGCAGTGCACAATACACTACTGTTACACAATCTACACTATCCATTAATCTACAGTTCATGTGCTCAATTCAGTCCAGTAGATTACTTGCATTTATAATTGTAATAACCTTTAATGTAATGTGATCCTTCTAAAAAGCGAGGCATTGTAACTGACACCTCAATAGTACCTTACTGCTACTACACACTGTTACTTGGTGTAAATAAAGGGAGGGAGCTGTTGGAATTTGGAGATACGTAGAAATTGCATCTTGGCCAGTTCAAGAGATTGTAATCCCGCCATTGCTGTTTAAAAAAAAACTGGAAGTGTACTGAGAGTGTGTCAACTTCAGGAAACTGATGAATATAGAATGGAATCATCAGCAGGAGTTATTGGGATCAATATGAGGAGGAGGTAGGAGAAGTCCTGAGTTAATGAAAAGAGGCAAATGTTGAGCCATCAATGCAACTTGCACATAGCTTTAGTGAGAGGCCATCTCATTCAGGAGTGCAAAATGCCAAAGTTTGCCAAAGGCTCAGACAATGTCCAAGGTAATACATCACCACAGTGTTCAAGGAAAAAGTGCCAGAGGTGCATAATACACACAGCAAGATCAACAGTGAAGCAGCCATCCTGAAACACAGACTGGGGATCGTGGTTTCAAGTGACGAATGACTGAAGAGTTAACTATGGCCTCTATAATTTCAGATAACGTTCACTGTACAGGAGACTGGTTGTAAAACTGAGGCCAACTTAGGCTTACAGGAAAGGCACTAGGCAATGAATGTTAAGAAGATGCAAGTAATCCATGGTGTCAACCTTCTATTAATAAACCTTGTCTCTTTTAACCTCCATTTGATTCTAGTCTTATCCATGACAATGATTTCAAAACCCTTCTCCTCATCTATAAGCTGCTTCAATTATGCCTCCTTTTTCAACCTAACTTTTTTTAGTTCTATGTTTACAGCCTTTAGGTTTGGACCTCATTTCATCCCATATTCTGGAGCTCTTTCCTAAAATCCCTTTGCATCTCTTCAATAATCCTGAGGTTGCCTTCAGTCATGACCAAACCCAGTTGATCCTGCATGGGTGTCTGTACTTATCTCTGCAACGCACTTACAGGGCAACGTTCCCTCTCATTTTGTTCCCCCTTGTTTGTTGCACTGCTGGTTTGTTTGCTTTGTATCTTCTCTTTTGCCTTCGGGGAATAATGGATGAGTGCTGGGAGGATTAGCAGACTGATTAGCAACCTTGTCTGGGACACCCTTTCCAAGGCCAACAAGTCCTGGAGTGGGACTGGAACCTAGAGCTTCTGGCTTAGAACCAGGAACCACAATCTACTGAGCCACAAGATCTCATTCGCTGCACTGTACAATCCCTTTAAGATTGCTGTGCTCATCTTAAAGGGAACACTGCTTGTGCCTGGCCTGTTATTGCTTGAGTGATGCTTTCTAGATTGCTGCAGAGTGGCAGGGTCTTGAAGCTTAGAAGGAACAGTGCTAGAGGATCTTCTTTATAAAATAAGTAATAGTGTATCAGCTATTATAGGGATGCTTTATTACCAGAAGCGGTATATAAAGGGAAGTCTTGGGATGTTTTATTACACCATATGCATTACATAAGAGAGTGGCTGGCTTGACAGGATAGAGCAGGCCAATAATGACGCAGTGCTGAAATCAGCAGCAGCTCCTTCCAGTGCTGGATTGAACGCCATGGGATCATACATCTTAAAGATGTTCAGTTATGAAAGGAACCCTGATCTTGAATGAAATTGCTAAATTGAAATTTAACTACTATTTAATTTGGTGCTTAAATATATTCATTTATTAACCATTCCATAATACAATGAAATTGGTATCTGAAAGATGTGCAGTTTAGATAATTATACAAGGCAATGAACAACTGATTAAACTGCATCAAATTTTGACAAGTCTTTTAAATTAATAAACTGTTATGCAACTTCATATTGTGTGGCAGACTAATCCAATTTAAAAAAAATGTTTTTGCTTTACCCACCACCAATTTTCCCAAACCCCCGCTCGACATACCAGCATATTGGGTTAGTGCTGCAGTTTGGACTGGTTTCAACAAACTGTGTTGGACTGTAATTCAGTGGCTCAATCCCTGGCGTGTCAGTGAAATTGAGGAAAGCAAAGCTCTGACATTGATATTTACACCCTCGTGGGGGATGTGGGGGGCGGGTGTGGAGGTGCAGGTTCGGGGTGCAGGCTGCAGGGCGGCACGCTGGCACACTAGTTAGCACTGCTGCCTCACAGCGCCAGGGACCTGGCTTGGATCACAGTCTGTGCGGAGTCTGCACGTTCTCCACGTGTCTGTGTGGGTTTCCTCCGGGTGTTCCGGTTTCCTCCCACAGTCTGAAAGATGTGCTGGTTAGGTGCATCGGCCATGCTAAATTCTCCCTCAATGTACCCGAACAGGCGGCGGAGTGAGGCGACTAGGAGATTTTCATGGTAACTTCATTGCAGTGTTAATGCAAGCCTACTTGTGACACAAATAAATAAAAGGAAGGGGCAGATTCCTCAACCCATTGAACGCAACTCAAGACAGGCAAGCACGCAACCAGCAACATCCATAAGATAGCCAAAGGTCAGAGGTCACCTCAGACAGTGCAGATGTCCACAGTTTACGCCATTCTGTCCAGGTGAGAATTAAACTACAAAAATGAGACTTTTTGAAGGGAAGAACTCAAGAAGATAAAGTTTAACAAAAGAAAATTGCATTCACACCAAAACAGAGGGTGGGATTCTATGATCTCCCCTTGTGGCAGCAACCAGTGTGCCAGTGGCCAGCGGTGGAATCTGGTCCTACCGCAGTCAATGGGATTTCTCGCTGACTCCACACATTACAGTCGGGAAACCTGCAGCGGGAGAACTGCACTGTCGGCAGGACCAGAAAATCCCATCGGCGTGAACAGCTGGAAAGTTCCGACAACAATATACGTGAAAAAAGAAAGGAGGGGGGTATTTAAACTAAGTTGCTAGAGGAGGGGAAACAGGGCGAGTGGAGGGAGGGTGGGCTAGCTGGATTTTAAGGCCCCTGTGCCAGACATGTTGGTGGCAAGGGAGACGGGGGGCATAAAATATGTTGTGTTTCTAGCCCACCACTGTCAGGCCTATCCCAATCTGGTCCGTATAATACCGGGGAGTGGGGTGGGGTGAGGGTCTCTAATTAACACACTCAATCCACCTCCATTAACTGCTGGGCAGCAGCAGGCATTCCTTTTGTGAAACAACTTTGTTTAAAAGGCAGGGAGGAAGGAGGTGGCACATTATTCGGGGCTGCCCTGTGTGTCCCGGGGAGCAGCAACAGCCCACCCTCCTGCCAAATTGAGGTTCAGAGCCTGACCATCATTACAAACAGGACTTGAGCAAACAGAGTGAGGAAGATAACTGGGGACTTCAGGAGGGCTGGTGAATTGAGCAGATTAATATTAATGCAGAAAATGGCAAAGTAATGCACTTTGGAAGGAAAACCAAGGAGAGGTAGTAAAAAATGCTGAATATTTAAAGAGAGAACTGGTAGTTTTATATCTGGAAATATTTTAAGGTTGTAAACCTGTTGGCAAAGCAATTGAAAAATGTAAGCAGTGGCTTTCTAAGTACAGGATTGGAGCACAAAATCAAGGAAGTTATGATAAACCTTTAACAATGACTGGTTAAACACTTCAGAAAGAAAGGCCATAAAGAGAGTGCAGAGAGGATTTCCAAGATTGGTGCCACAGGAATGAGATTGTAGAGAGGCCGGTGTTTAGAGGTTGTTCTCCTTGGTGCAAAAGAAATCCACAGGACCATAAGATACCGGAGCAGAATTAGGCCATTTGGCCCACTGAGCACACCGATTTAAGATCATTGGCTAGAAGAAAAGCCAATGGGGAGATGTGTCGTAGTCTTTGCGAGTTTGAGAACCTCGAACAGATTGCCTTAAAGACTAAGTGGAAGAGGATTCAGTAGCAACTTTCAAAAGGCAATTGGATACAGACTTGAAGGGCTGTGGGGAAAAAAGAGCAAGGAAATAATTGGTAGACATTTCAGAGAACTGGCAGAAGAATGAATGTCCCCTGCTTTGCTGCATGCGTGTATGGAACTGAAGTGTGAAAGGGAAGGAAAATGAAAGTTTCAACTGTGACAAATGTAGAGGAGCTAATGAGGCAGAATCTGAAGCGCTGAACCATGAATAATTTAACCAATTTGGATGCTGGATTCTGTTGGTAGCATTTACTTACTCTTTAACTTGGAGCGGACCTTATTTGCTGTCTTCTTGATATCCGTCATCAATTCTTCTAATTCCTCCTTTGTTTCTGAAAGACAGACGACATGAGTGCATAACAGCATTGGACAATGTAGTGGGCCCTCCATAACCCAAACCTCCCACAGCGCAGATTCAGTGAGCAGATTCATGACATTCTGGGATGTGAAGGAGCTACTTCAGCTTTGTTATTCTGCAGGATACAATGGGATTCAGACATTCCCGAGAATTAGTGAACTGTCCTTTCCGAGGAGAGGACAGTAAAGGCCCGTAGCTGAAATTCCTCGTGTTATGGAGGTGCTACAATTAAAGTCACTCTCCGCAGCATTAGTCAGCTGAAACATAACTGACCAAAACCACAAGCCAGTATAGCAAACCAAACAAAAAATCAAGCTATCAGATCTGACCACAAATTAACCTCAAGATGTGTCAATTAGATTCCAGCCCATAATTTGCTCAGGGATACAAAGAACAAAGAGAAATGCAGCACAGGAACAGGCCCTTCAGCCCTCCAAGTTTGCACCGATAATGGTGTCCTAACTAAACCAAAAAAAAGCCTTCTGCCCTACTCGATCTGTATCCCTCTATTCCCTCCCTATTCATGTACCCATCCAGATGCCTCTTAAATACTGCTAATGTACCTCCTTCCATCACCCTCTCTGTTCCAGGCACTCAGTACTTTCTGCGTTTAAAAACTTGCTCTGCAAACTCTCTTAAAGTTCCTCCTTCTCACCCTGAGCCTGTGCCCCCATGTAACTGACACTCCCACCCTCAGAAAAAGCCTCTGACTATACATCCTGTCTTTGCCTCTCATAATTTTGTAGACCACTATCAAGTCTCCTTCAGACTCCATCTTTCCAATGAAAGAATCCGATTCATTCTCTTAAGATCTATTGTCTCTAGTTTATTTGCAGTTGGCAGACTGTTTTCCGATTTGGTCCCCTTAGGCAGTGATTGATAGCTAAAGAGAAAGGCGCACACGATGGTGTTTCATAAAGTACGAAGTTTGATAGACTAGGCTCCAAATCTGAAGCTTCTTTACTAAAGAGAAATGGGCTCAAGTGGGATATCATTGAAGTTTTTATAGTGGTTAAGGAATTGGTTACAATATCTGGGACTTGTACCTTAGCTTAAAAATATATAAAGTTGCAAGGCTCTTCAAGGAGGTGCGAATCAGGTAAAAAAAAAGAATGCTGGAGAAGGGGAGTGTTGGCTAAAAGCTGGGTCAAAGAAATTGGGTTTTCAAGGAAACCTTAAAGCTGGAGAGTTGGATGACCAGAAGTTTCCCAGAGGAAGTTCCAGGCTACGGCATTTAGACATAAAACGTACAAGAATATTGAGCTGATATACACCCACTGTTCCAAGTAGTCTGTTCCATGTAATTGTGATGCCACATGCATCAGGATAAATAAATGCCCTATCCAACTGGAATCATGTAATCTACTGCAACAGATGAAAAAGTAGGCACAAATCCGAGCATACAAGGTGGAGCATATAAGCACTCCTGCCTTACAGCACCAGGGATCTGGGTTTGATTCCCAACTTGGGTCACTGTCTATGTGGAGTCTGCATGTTCTCCCCGTGTTTGCGTGGGTTTCTTCTGGTTTCCTCCCACAGTCCAAAGGACATGATGGTTAGGTGCATTGGCCATGCTAAATTCTCCCTCAGTGTACCCGAACAGGTGCCGGAGCTTGGCAACTAGAGGATTTTCACAGTAACTTCATTGCAATGTTAATGTGACTTGTGACACATATAAATAAATTTAACTTAAAGTGAAAATAGAACTGGAAAATTTCTTCCTGAGCACTTTACTTATTAAAGATTGTCCAGGAGATCACACTGACCCTGTTTATAATATTCTTCTTTAAGGTGGTGATCTCCACCCCAGCCAGAAACACACCTCATTCTCTGTGGAAGGAATATATAGCTTGAAGCTACATGCAAGAGAAACTGGAGGAAGATTAAAGTAGAATGAGGCTTCAGGACTGGGCCAAGGCATCTTAAGGAGCTAAGGTTTCGATGGACAATTGGAAAGGGAAAGACAAAGTAAAATAAACTGAGGATTGATCTCAATCTTGATGAAGTTTGTATGTTCTGTGCACTCATAGGATGCAAGGATGGAGCAGCCAAGGGAGAGGGGGTTAAGGAGATGGTTAGGAATCAAAACAAAACCTTTTGAAGTTTGCATGATTGTCTCTGAGCAGGAGTTCCCAAACTGTGGGCCGTGACCCCATCGGGGTGGTGGGCTGATCATCTGGGAGCATGAGCTCTGGAGCAGCAACTGCCAAGCAGAGACTCTGGGCCTGTGTATTTTTTTTGCCTTAAATGGTTAATCAGTGGGACAGCACTGCCCGGAGTGGTCCTTCCTTCAGTGCCCCAATTGATCATTCAGTTCAGTGCTCTGCTTGACTAATCAGGGCTTCCATCAATGTGCTCCTAATGGAGGAGGCACTTTGAATGTGGTGAACGGTGGGACAGTCCTGTGACCAGCACCAAGACTTTATTACTGTGTTTGCACGATACCCTCGTTCCAAGGAGTTCAATGTGATTGTGGCAAAGTGGGCAAAGCCATTGCCCCATTTATTGACTCCCCAACCACACCTGCACAACAACTATCCCCTCTCTACCTACACCCCACTCACCCCCACCTTCTGATTCCCCCAACTCTCAGTCTGGGGTCATATCAATTCCCCAAACAATAAAATAGGATCCCAGAGAGAAAAAGAGTGGGTGTAAAGAGGGCCAGGAAGCAGTCAGCAACTCTATAAGATCAGCACAGTGGCACAGTGGTTAGCACTGCTGCCTCACAGCACCAGGGACCTGGGTTCAATTCCAGTCTCGGGTCACTGTCTGTGTGGAGTTTGCACGTTCACCCTGTGTCTGCATGGGTTTCCTCCAGGTGCTCCGGTTTCCTCCCACAGTCCGAAAGATGTGATGGCTTGGTGGATTGACCATGCTAAACTATCCCTTAGTGTCAGGGAGATTAGCAAGGTATATACATGGGGGTTACAGGGATAGGGCCTAGGTGAGATTGTTATTGGTGCAGATGGGCCAAATGGCCCCTTTCTGCACTATAGGGACTCTATGAATCCAGTCCAGTCTGTGGCTTTTAGTTAGGTTTAGTAGCATTACTGAAGGTTATTGGGAGTAGCAGGTTTTATTAATTATAAATTAATGAAAATTAATTAATACCTAATAAAGATGGTAGGGCAGGTGGTGTGTTGCAATTGCACGGTGTGAGTGTTCCGGGATGTCAGTGTAATCCAGAATAAACACAACTGCAGTAAATATCTGCAGCTTGAGGAGCTTCAGATTGGAGTCATTAGCGAAATTTTCCACTTATTCATGCTGATGGGATCTTCTAATCCTGCTCACGATGCACGCCCATGGTGGGTTTCTTAACCTTAGGGGAAACCCCACTGATTAGATCCCACTACCGGCCAATGGCTGGACCCCTCCGTGAAACACCCGACAAGTTGTGCAGAAAATCCTGCCCAAAGAGTTGGAGGCCAAGCTGCAGACACAACGGGAACAGGGATCTTAAGGAGCTAAGGTTTTGATGGGCAATTGGAAAGAGAAGGACAAAGTAAAAGGAACTGAGGATTGGTCTCAATATTGATGATGTTTGTATGTTCTGTGCACTCATAGGACGCAAGGGTGGAGCAGCCAGGGGACAGGGAGATTAAGGATGATTTGTATCAGGAGGAAGTCGCACCCCTTAGGATGGGGTCTTCTGATTGGTCAGTGACAGGAGGGTGCGACTTTGAGTCAGGCAGGGATGGGGATCAGAAGGCGGAAGTGGAGAAGCCTCAGTCTGGGCAATGTCCAACAGCTTTGCAATCTGGATGGATGAAAGTGGTGGCTGCACAGTGCATAAGAAAACTGACCATGGCACCATCGTACAGAAAGCCATTCCAGCTGGTTTTGTTCATTGGAATGTAGTGACAATAGGGGAGAGTATAATCTGTGGGTCAGACACAGTGTTCTGTGGTCGTGTGAGAGAATCTAGACATCTGCCCGGTGCCAGGGTACAAGAGATCTCCTTTGGGCTTATAGTGAGAGGGGGAGGATCCAACTCTACCAGTGACAGAGGTAGAACTAGGAAAGAGTTTCTGCTGAGGCAGCATGAGAAGCAAGGGCTAAACTCAAAACCAAAACATCAGGGGAATTTCACAGTAACTTCATTGCAGTGTTAATGTAAGCCTATTTGTGACTAATAAATAAAAAGTTTTAAAACATTTTAACTTTACTGCTTCAGCCTCCAGCATGCTGGCAGAGGGTAAACCAGATTTGGGAGTTACATGCATGGCTGAGAGATTGGTGTGGGTCAAATGGGGCTTGATTCATGGGACACTGACACCAGTATTGGGGAAAGTGGGAGATGTACTGCTGGGGAGGGTGATACCGGAACAGTGCTGGGACACATGTTTTGGTAAGTCGTACAATTAAGACAGGAGAGAGGGCCTTAAAACCACATAGTGGGGGAGGTGAAAGATCGGAAGATGTGATAAGTTAGATAAACAAAAAGACAAGTCAAGAAAGCCATGTAGGAATCGGGGATATGAAGAATGTCAGTCTTTATGTGAACCATTTGAGATCCTTTAACTTTCACTGAACCCAGGCTATATTCGACCTGAGAGTGCTTGGTGCGGTGCTGGAGTGTGGAAAAGGTTCCACACTAGTGCATGTTTCACTTAAGATGTGGATATGCCGGTGTTGGACTGGGGTAAACACAGTAAAAAGTCTGACAACACCAGGTTTCAGTCCAGTCAGTTGGACTGAAACCTGGTGTTGTCAGACTTTTTACTGTGTTTCATTTAAGTCAGCACAAACACTTAAAATCAACAGATAGACAGAGGGGTAGATCAATAATGAGAGTGGAAGGAAGAAATGAAGAAATTGATGAACAGAGTATTAAACAGATAAGACGGATGGCAGATCAATAGATTGATTTATAACAGCTATGTTGAAGACTGTCCCGTACTGTGGAAATCTGCATTTGCATCAAGGAACACAAGTCTGTCCCTTCCTGGATCATAGCATCCAGTTCCAGTCCCACAGTCTGTACTCATTCTGACTGGCTGAATTTGCAATTCTTTATTCTCTCTCTGTCCCCCAGTCGCTATCTCTTTTTCCCTTCCGCAACCACCCAGTAGCTGGATTCAACCTGGGCTCCCCTTCTATACCAAGCTGTGGAAATTGCCCAAACAGAGCAAGAAATGACAGCCATGTCTGGTAAAAACAATGGAACTGGATTACAGGAATACATTTGATGTTTACTTGTAAATACAAGTGGATACAAGTCAACACAGATTCAAAACAACAACACCATTTTATATTTACACAGCTCCTTTCACATAATAGAATGTCCCAAGACAATCTAAGACAATAGGAACATTACGAACAAAGGTTATTACCAAGCCAGATTAAGAACTGGATGGAATTCTCCCATTTTGAGACTGTACAGTAGTGGGCAGCTCCAGAGGTGCCTGTTCCGCTGGCCAGAGTGACAGGATCCCAGGCCAGATTTGGCAACTGGAATCCCATTAATTATACACATGCTCCTTCCCTTCTAACTCTCCTGATGGGCCAGCAGCTGATTGGTCAGCCTGCCCTCAGCTGATGGGTTAGAAGTTCCCATCGCTGTATTGAAATACCAGTCCAATATCACTCTCTCCTGCCCATCTGTCTTGACTAGACTGTGCAGGATAATCAGCAAGCCAGAGGGAAAAGCAGCTTCAAAAAGATGATGGTTCCTCGATTCCATCCCTCCCACTGAACCCATCAACTGTGAGACACCCATGCTCCACTTGAACCTCTACACACTGCACCTGGAGTCTTCATCCAACTCCTTCTGGTAAATGATGTGATATCCCTTCCATTACTTATTCGTGAGCCTTGTCACGATCCAGCTTCTCTCCTCTCGATCTTCCCTTTGTCTTCCATTTTTCATTCGCCTCCTTGGCCCTCTGCAGCCATTATTAGCCCTTCAAACCACCTCCCCCAATCCTTGTACATCCCTCCTTCCACATTGCCTTCCTTGTCTTTGTTTGGCTACACCTCCCTCACTCCACCTCACCAGTCGCGCTTCAGACTTTTGTTGCAGTGGCTGTATGTCAAAACGGTGTTGTCCAGGTAGCCACTGCTGTGTGGCACCGGGGCAAGGAGACCCCTGTACACCCCAGCCCCAGGTGCAGCACTGAACAGATTCGGGTATACAGGAGGGTCCAGAGGTCCATCAGCATGGCACTATCCATAAAGACCAGGCCGGCATGGAACTGGAGGACAGGAACTGGTCTGCCTTGGCATAGTAGAGTACAGTGCGTCTGGAGCAGTGCAGTACTATGGCGGAAGGGCTTAATGTGCTCGCCTTGAAGCATCTTGCAAACTTGTGCACGCTGCTCTTTTAGCGATTGGCTTCCTGCTGGCATGACTCAGGTTGGAAGCCTGATGGGATGCTGGATGAGCACTCACAAAATGCAAATAAATGCAAATGGCATTCATGGCACCAGTCAGTGATAAAACCGACCTGCCATTAACCCACCAGTGGGAGTAATGCAACATGATTTTAAGTTGGCAGATTTCAGGCTATTTGACTGTTGTTAGATTTTCCACTCCCGTCTACCTCCAAATGGGTGGGATGGGAGAATTTTGCCGGCGTCTTTGCTGAAGTACGAACCAGTCAAGGTCAGCGAGCAATGATGGGTGGAATTTGATGCATCGTGGCAGCTGTGTTTTAGATGACCTCAAATTTACAGAGAAAAAAATGGAGAACTAATGTTCATTGTGAGGTGTTGAAGGCATGAATGAAGGTTTCCGCAGCAGATACGTTGAGACAATAGTGGGGCTGGCAGATGTTATGGAGAAGGGCCAACATAGCGATGACACAGATGTGGTTTAAAGTTCACTTTGGGGTCAAATATGAGGTTGAGATTGGAAATAGTGGGTTTAGTTTCATACAGATACCACGGAGAATGATGGCTAGGCAATAGACCTTGTAGTGGGAAGCCAAGACAATAGCTTCAGTCTTCCTGATATTAAACTGGAGGGCATTTCTTCTTATTTAGTGACAGATGTCAGAGAAACGGTTTGATAATTTAGCAACAGTGGAGGCATTGTGAGAGATGGCAGTGAGGAAGAGCTGGGTGTTATCAATGAATATGTGAAAACAAACACCTTTTTAGTGATCTCACCAATGGACAGCACAGTGATGAAAACTGGAGGGGCCAAAGATGGATCCTTGGAGCCAGTGGGCTGACAAATGGCAGACAGAGTTTAATTTAGACAAATGCAAGGGGATGCATTTTGGTAGATTGAACCAGGGCAGGACTTACTCAATTAATTGTTGGGCATTGGGGTGAGTTACAGAACAAAGAGATCTAGGCGTATATGTTCATAGTTCCTTGAAAGTGGAGTTACAGGTGCACAGAATGGTGAAGAAGGCATTCGGTATGCTTCGTTTCATCGGTCAGAACACTGAATACAGGAGTTGGAATGTCTTGTTGAAGTTGTACAAGACATTGGTAAAGCCACACTTGGAATACTGTGTGCAATTCTGGTCACCCTATTATAAAAGGATATTATTAAACTGGAACAGTACAGAAAAGATTTACTAGGATGCTACTGGGACTTGATGGATTGAATTATAAGGAGAGGTTGGATAGACTGGAATTTTTTTCTCTAGAGCGTAGGAGGGTGATCATTTATAGAGATCTATAAAATAATGAGGGGTACAAATCAGCTAGATAAGTCAATATCTTTTCCCAAAGGTAGGGGAGTTTAAAACTAGGTTTAAGGTGAGAGGGGAGAGATACAAAAGTGTCCAGAGGGTGGTGAGTGTCTGGGACAAGCTGCCAGAGATCGTAGCAGAGGCGGGTACAATTTTGTCTTTTAAAAAGCATTTAGATAGTTACATGGGTACGATGGGCATAGGGACTTATGGGCCAAATGCAGGCAATTGGGATTAGCTTAGGGGTTTGAAAAAAAGGGCAGCATGGACAAGTTGGACTGAAGGGCCTGTTTCCATGCTGTAAGCCTCTATAATTCTATGACTCTAACTACAGTTATAAAGGTGCAGGAATGGGAAGAAAATCCATTGCATGAAATACAGCGACAGTACTTTAGATACGTAAGAATGGAGCCAAGCCCAGCCAAATTGAGGATGTAAAGTGTGGTCAAATATGTTAAAGTTTGGAAACAGGTTGAGAAGAACAAGGGAGAGAAAGTTTGTTACAGTCACGTAGGACGTCATTTGTGTATTTCAGCTGTTGCAGGGTTGGAAACTGATTGGAGGGCTTGGATGGGAAAGGATTTGCAAAGAAATCATGGACTTTTGAGAGGAAAAGGGTGTTGAAGATAAGGTTGACAGTTTGAGGAGAGGGGCAATGACAGTAAATTTGAAAGAGAGATGGATAGTACCTGAAGAGTGCAAAGCGTTAACATTATCAGCTAACATGGGGTCAGCAAGGGCAAGTGAGTGGTCAGCAATTTAGTGGAATAAGTGTCAAGGGAGCAGGAGGTGGATTTCATAGGCAAGATGAACGAGTGGAGGAGCCGGATGTGACAGAGGCAGCTGATTGGATGGATGGTCTCACTCATAATGACAAAGGAGTACACTAACTCCTCACTCTTATTGTTGGAGGTGAGGATGGAGTTGATTTGGGAGAAGGAGAAAGCAGCCTATCTACCCAGGGCAGCTGGGTAACCATGTCTCCTAGACCTCCAGCTGTCAAAGTCCTGCAAGAAGAAATGCTTCTGGAGGAGCACTGCAGGCTTGGAAAGGCATGACCAACAGGGGCTTCCATCTGGTTAAACCCATAGCCCATCAGTGCAAATGAGGTACACTTGTATTATTATTTCAGATTAAACCATCACACGTGCAACAAGACCTGAACAGTATTCAGACTTGGGCTGATAACTGGCAAGTGGCATTTGTACTGCTCAATGGCCAGCTCCAACAAGAGAGAATCTAACCATCTCCTTTTGAAGTTCACCAAAATTACCATTGCTAAACCTTCCCCCACACCCCCATCCACCCACGTGTTACCAGAAACTGAACTGGACCAGCCATATAAATATGCGGCTACAGGACAGAGACTGAGAATTCTGTGCCAAGTAACTTAGCACCCAACTCCCCAAAGATCATCATTGCCAAGCACAACTCAGGAGTGTAATGGAATACTCTCCACTTTCCTGGAATGAGTGCAGCTGTAACAACACTAAAAGAGCTCAACAACATTCAAGACAAAGCAGCCCGTTTGATCCACAATGCATTCTTTGCTTTAAATCTTTCCTCTCTACACCACTGGTGTACCAGTGGCAGCCATGTGTACCATTTACCAGAGGCACTGCAGCAACTTACCAAGATTCCTTTGATAGCACCTTCTAAACCCAAGACCTCTACCACCAAGGACAAGGAAAACAGACACATGGGAACACCACCGCCTGCAGGTTCCCCTCCAAGCCACACACCTTCTTGACTTGGAGCGATATCGCCGTCCCTTTACTATTGCTGACTTCCTTGCTAATAGCACTGTAGGTGTATCTACACTTTATTGACAGCAGAGTTCAAGAAAGTAGCTCACTATCACCTTCTCAAGGGTAAGGATGGGCAATAAACGTTGGGAAGACTCATATCCTAGGGACAAATTAAAAAAAGGTTAAATTTAAGAAAAGTTAATCCTACTCTGAAGGACAAGCTTAAGAATAGATATGAAGAAATTCTTCAGAAGCAATCAACATCTGGAATGGACTACACAGCAGTGTATTCAAGGTAAATCATTTAAGATACAGCAAATGAGCTGAGATATATTTTTAAGTTGAACAGGTTAGTTAGCCTTCCTCGTTTCCGCAGGTATCCTGTTGCACAATCTCCACAATTCTTTAATTACAATCTCTGATGAACCATTTACCTGGCATTTCCCACTGAGGGCTCCTGATTTTGTTCAGAGATTTCAGCCACCATAGGATTTGCTGCCCTTCTGTGAATGTTCGCCAGAATCTTGGCAGTCAGATACCGCTTAAAGCCAGGTACTGTGCTCTCAGCAAAAATAATCTTCCTCACAATGCGCCCCAAGCAATGAGCTAGGATACAGCACAAGTCTGACAGGATGGCAATCTGAAGAAAATCTCCCACTGGTGCGGAAAATTCTTTGACCAAGGTAGTGAACCAACAACAAGTTGGAATTATACTATGCCTTTAGCACACACACATATATTATGTGCATGAAATTCCAAAAGTGTTGGTTGAATGTGAGGAAAACAAATGCTGTCAGACAGAAGAGACTCAAAGGGCCCAATTCTCCCATCATGATGCGCTGGTTTTTTGGTGCGTCAGGTTAGGGATTGAGCCATTATGCAGGATTCCCGCATGCATTCCTGACGCGTGCACTCCCACCCACTGGAAAGCAGGCACAGTCGAGACCATGCTGGAAACCAGACGCAAGGCCAGCTAAGCGATTTTAATCTGTTTTTACTGTAATTCAAATGTCATTATCGGGCTCGGGACTGAATTCTCCAGACCCCATAGTATCTCTCAGCCTGCCAGGAGTACTTCATTCTGGTGGGGTTTAGAGTAGCTCTCCACATTTGGGGAAACAGCAAGAGACCCCACTGGAATGAAGGAGGCAATCGGGGCCCCACAGGGGGTCGGATGGCCGGGGAAAGAGGTGGTGCCCCCTAGGCATGGGCACCCTGGCAGTGCCAGCCTATGTTCCCTGGCACTCCCCAAGGGGCAAAGTGCCCATGCCCAGAGGGCACCTTGGCATTGACCACCAGGCATTGGGCAGTGCCAAGGGAGTGGGGCCTATTGTGGGCGAGGCATGGGGTGATTAGTGGTGGTTGGGGGTCCTGCAGCCACTCTGCATGGGAGCGGAGGGAGGCCATTGATTGGAGTGAACTGGGGAGTGGTTTGTCAGGGTGTGGGGGGATGGATCGTCACTGGCGTGGGGATGGGGGGAAGCTGGAGGTCGGGGCACTCTGGGACGGGGGTGGGGTTGGGGAGGTCAGTGCTGTCCCGGGAATGGTCATGGGAGCCCCAAGTGGGGCCATGGGAGGGTTGGATGGGGGCAGGCAGCATTGCGACAGTCCTGGGCCGGCTAGCGATTGAGCAGGCCAGCAAACTGCAGGATGACTGTTTGGGGCCACTGCACATGCACAGAGGCCTGGAACTGTCAGACCCTGGTGTGAATAGACCCGCTCCCCCGAGCTTTTAATGATATTCACGATTGTGACCTTTGCAGTGCACAGAGTGTGGGAGATTCGAGTCTGAACTCCCACTGAAAAATCAATCGTGATTTATACCATTTTTCCCACCCCTTCAGCTTCGCAAAAAGACTGCCTTGCTGGAGAGAAGGTAAGTTTCAAAGGCAGAAATACAAAGGCTACAATTTATTCACTTAAAAGCTCTGCCACCAATCATGTGATGAAGGGAGATGAGTACACAGCGGAATATTTAGAAAGGGACATAGAGTATATTGCAGAGACAGAACGAGGCAGGCCGCAAAGGGATTTATAGAGAAGCGTAAGATGTGTTGGGGGTGGGGAGGCAGTGAGAATGGGCAAGATGGGCAATGCAGGGCAGGATGGAGATGGCAAGTTGAAATTTGTGAAGGGCAGAAGGGAGTCCGGGATTGACAGCATTACAACAATCTGCACTGGGGGTAATGAAGGTGTTTCAGCAGAGGAGAGGCTAACATCATAGAACAGAATCACAGAATTCTTGCAGTGCGGAAAGAGGCCATTCAGCCTGTCAAGCCTGCACTGACAACAACCCCACCCAGGATCTAACCCCATAAACCCACGTATTTACCCTGTTAATCTCCCTGGCATGAAAAAACACCACACATTTACCACAGCTAATCCATCTAACCCTGACACAAAGGGGCAATTTAGCATGGCCATCTACCTAACTTGTATAGCTTTGGACTGTGGACGGAAACTGGAGCACTGGAGGAAACGCACACAGACACCAGGAGAATGTGCAGACTCTGGACAGACAGTGGTGACCCGAGGCTGGAATTGAACCCGGATTCTTGGCGCTGTGAGGCAGCAGGGTGAACCACTGTGCCGCCCTGGATGAAATGGGGCATTTCGTAAAGGTGAAAACAAGCAGTCTTGGTAATGGATAAAAGGTTGGGTTCAAAGCTCAGGCTTGAACAGAAAACAAAGACAGTGACTGAGAGTGGGGTGGATAAAATCCGATTCAGGGGAGTTGGAGCTGACAGCTTCAGCTTTCTCAACATTGAACTGAAGGAAGTTGTGAGTCATCCAGGGTTTGTGGTCGGACAAGCAGTCTGACAACGCAGCAGCAGTAAGAGGTTTAGGGGAGTGATGAAGAGATACAGATGAGTATCACCAACAGACATATGAAAGCTGACCCTGTTCTGAGAGTATGATCACGAAACAGGAGACTTGCAGATACAAGAGAACATTTTATTACTGGAATGTTTTAATTGTATTAGAGCCATTAAAAGATTAGCTGATTTCCCACAGGTAATTGGGGCAGCTTCACAATACTCTGGGATTAGCATTCAGAGGAGAGTGCAGTTTGGAATACAAACAAGTCGAAGGCACCCGGTAGTAACTCTGCCCATCACTGATACATATAGGCAGCTCACTATTAGTCATTGGAGACTGTGCATTAAAATCACACTGGCTGACAAACTCATCACCCTCAGCCCTCTAAACTGCAGATGGCATTATGAATGGAGAGGTCAATCCATTAACCTGCTTATTGCTTAATTCCAGGGCTCCCTTCTTTATTGTCTTCTTTCCAGTCTCATGGCCGCAGCTTTCCCTGTAGATTCTCTCGTCAGGAGCTCGACTGTGGCCCCTCCAACTCGATTTTCAAGTTTGCTGACGATACCACCGTAGTGGGTCGGATCTCAAACAATGATCAGACAGAGTACAGGAATGAGGTAGAGAATCTGGCGAACTGGTGCGACGACAATAACCTCTCTCTCAATGTCAACAAAACGCAGGAGATTGTCATCGGCTTCAGGAAGCATAGAGGAGAACATGCCCCTGTCTACATCAACGGGAACAAAGTAGAAATAGTCAAAAAAGTTTTTAGGTGCCCAGGTCATCAACAATCTGTCCTGGCCCCCCATGCCGACACTATAGTCAAAAAAGCTCACCAACGCCTTGACTTTCACTAAGGATATTTGGCACGTCAGCTACAACTCTCAGCAACTTTTACAGATGCACCATAGAAATCATTCTTTCCTGGTTGTATCACAGCTTGGTATGGCTCCTGCTCTGCCTAAGACTGCAAGGAACTACAAAAGGTCGAGAATGTAGCCCAATCTATCATGCAAACCAGTGGTCCATCCATTGACTCTGTCTACACTTCCTGTTGCCTCAGCAAATCAGCCAGCATAATTAAGGACCCCACGCACCCTGGACATTCTCTCTTCCACCTTCAGGAACAAAAGAAAAGTCTGAAGTCCTGTACCAACTAACTCAAGTACAACAACTTCCCTGCTGCCATCAGACTTTTGAATGGACCTACTTCGCATTAAGTTGATCTTTCTCTACACCCTAGCAATGACTGTAACATTACATTTTGCACTCCCTTGTTGCCTTCTCTAAGAACGGTATGCTTTGTCTGTATAGTGTGCAAGATACAGTATATTAATACATGCTACAATAATAAATCAAGTGCACACTTTTACAGGAAGTGGAGAGATAGGTCAATTGGATAATGGTGTGGAGAGAGAGTCCTACACATGAACCACTATAAATGAGATGGAAGGTCAAGGGGTGTGTTTTTTCAGTGCATTGTACAGTTTTACTTGGAGCTGGTGTACATGACCACCATCTTTGGCCCCTCCGACATGGCATGCTTAGTCAGTTCCCTGGGCAGCAGCAGGCACATGGCAGTCTGGACCTCCCGTGAGCTGATAGAGCTGCACTTGTTAGGGGGAGACAATGGCCTAATGGTATTATCACTAGACTATTAATCCAGAAATTCAGCTAATATTCTGTGGACCTGGGTTCGAATCTCACCATGATCGATGGTGGAATTAGAATTCAATAAAATAAAATCTGGAATTAAGAATCTACTGATGTTCATGAAACCATCGTCAATTGTCGGAAAAACCCACCTGGCTCACTGATGTCCTTTTAAGGAAGGAAATCTGCCATTCTTACCTGGTCTGGCCTACATGTGACTCCAGAGCCATAGCAATATGTTTGAATCTCAACTGCTGTCCAAGGGGAACTAGGGATGGGCAATAAATGCTGACCAGCTAATGATACCCATGTCCCACGAATTAATAAAATAAAAATGGGTCAGGTGGGAAGCCCCACTCGCGATGCGCTTGAAGATGTTGGTGCTCCATCAACACAGAACACTAATCTGGAGCCACGAGACTGGACTTATTTGTTGTGAATCAACTATATTAACTCCACACAGGGGACACAGACTAAAATAGAACTGAGCCTGTTGCCGCATGGACACCATTTCCAGAGTGCGCTGGGTTTCACTCTGAGCACTGCTGGAAGTCCTATCACTGAACCTGACACTTCCAGTTTATTACATGTGGCTCACAAATTGGCACTGACATTCCAACGCTGTGGAGGCAAGTCAGATTCTCCAGCACACTGCTGCTGATATCAAGGTTTCTAATTTTGTAACTGCAACAAGGATCCAGGTCCCTTTGACCTACCGGCCATGATTGTCCTTAATGCGTACAAGTCAAAAAGCCATCAGCTCAGAGGCAGCCCAGTAATATTAACAACCCGTTCAATATAATCGCCTCATGTCATTGTGAAAACGCCCAAACCCTCCACGCCCTGCCTTTAATTTATGCTCAACCCACTCCGAAAGAGGAGACCCTGCTGCAGAAACCGTGAACTGACACACGGTCCAAGATTGACAGCCCTGAGAATGTTGCCAATCGCCAAAAATAGCTACTTGCAGAAAATCTTTGCACCAAATTCAGCAGCTATTGAAGTGACAGGAAAAGCAATAAGGCAGATTCAACTGCTCGATCCAGCCAACAAAATGAAGACGCACCACAGGAGGCTGAAAGCTAAATTATCAGGGCTCACGGCTGAGTAAACCAGTAGTCCTACAATTGTGTCAGCCTTTACACTTCAACAAAACCAACGCGGCAATTCGCTATAAACAGCAAACTACAGTCATGGTAACTAGAGCAGATCCAGCCTTATGCATTATATACCGCAGCTGTTCGTATAGCTTGGCCAGAAGCCGATTCAGCACCTCACTATCTGATCACCATTCCCTGTAACATAGCTGTCAGCAACAGAAACATTCCACACAAACATTTTGTACAACTTGCAAAGGCAGCTTTGGACAGAGTTAATAGCACAAAAGGGAACCGATTACTCATGGGGAACTGGAGCTGCCGGGCAGTACACGGGGATTAGTATTGTGCGCTACAGAACACAAGCATGTCTGAGCTATACGCTGGTAATTGCAATTACCACTGACACGCTCTGTTGTCAAACGTCTGTAAACTGGAACTGAATGACAACAATTGGCAAAGAAAGTCTCCACAACTCTCAAAACTTCAGCTGGCACTATCTGTGTAGGTTGCTTCAATCAGAAATGTGCTCCTTTAAGATGAACCTCAATAATACCCAGTATCTATGAGGAAAAATATTTACCACCCAGGATTTTTCTTCCAGCGAGCTGCACTGCATTCAATTAAAATCTCCTACTACGGGTGACAGTGGATGGAACACACATTGTCACATCAGATTTGAGACATTTTTCAAAGCCTTGGACAGAGAGTGTACTTTTTGTAGTGTTACCATAATTGCTGATTTAACTAAGGCTATTTCCATTCAGTGTTGTTGCTGCATATGATGGTTCATTTTACAAGAGAGAAATCAAACAGAATAGTAAGGATGTTGGCTGAAATTCTCCAGCCATTCACACAGGTGGGATTCTCCAGCCCCGCCAGCAGGGCATCCCCACCCCCAGCTTTCCCATCAGCGTGGGGGGGACATCACGGAACCAGACAGTCCCGCCGCTAGCAAATGATGCGCCACCTCCTGCCAGTGCAAAACATGGGACATGGTGGCACAGTGGTTAGTGCTGCTGCCTCACAGCACCAGGGACCCAGGGTTCAATTCTGGCCTCGGGTCACTGTCTGTGTGGAGTTTGCACATTCTCCCCACGTCTGGGTGAGTTTCCTCCGGGTGCTCTGGTTTCCTCCCACAGTTCAAAGATGTGCGGGTTTAGTTGATTGGCCATGCTAAATTGACCGTAGTACCAGCGTATTAGCAAGGTAAATACGTGGGGTTACAGGAATAGGGCTGAGTGGGATTGTGGTCGGTGTAGAATTGATAGGCCTCCTTCTGTAATATAGGAGTTCTATTCTATTCTATGTGGCTGTGAGGCCGGAGAATCTCACTGGTTATGCTGCAATTATACAGGGTATTGGTGAGGTCACATCTCACATACTGTGTGCAGTTTTGGTCTCCTCATTTAAGGTAGGGTGCAAATGCATTGGAGGTGGTGGGTTCAGAGAAAATTTACTCGATGGACACCTGGAATGCGAGGATTGGTTTCTGAGGATAGGTTAGATTGGCTGGACTTGTTATCACTGAAGATTAGAAGAGCGAGGGGTGACTTGATTGAAGTACTGGAGATCCAGAATGATATTAACTTGGAAAGGATGTTTCCTCTTGTGGATGAGTCCAGAGCCAAAGGGCACTGTTTTAAAATTAGAGATCATCCTTATAGGGCGGAGATGAGGAGAATTTTATTCTCTCAGAGGGTGTGCGGCGTTGGAATTCTCTGCCTCAGAGATAGTGGAAGTGGGGTCACTAAATATTTTTAATTTACAGGTAGATTGATTCCTGTTAGACAAGGGAATCAAAGGTTATTGTGGGTAGATGGAAGTATGGAACTCAACACAAACAGGTCAGCCATTGAATGGCGGAGCAGGTTCAAGGGGCTGAGTGGTCTATTTCTGCTCCGATAGTGTATGTTTGTATGCTCTCTTTTTCTACTAATCCAGGGATTCCACAAGGTTCTGGTCTCACTGTTCATCACCTTTATTTGCAGTAACCCTCTCTTTGGTCAGAAAGGTATGATGTATTCACCACTCCTGGATTTAAATCATATTACACAAAAGCACTAAATACTCTCAGAACTCTGAGATTTTCCAGCATTTTCTGTTTTTGTTTCAGATTGCAGCACCTGCAGTAATTTGCCTCTCTCTTAAATCATACTATCTTGGCCAACATCTTATCTGAGGTAGCACAGGGGCACAGTGGTTAGCACTGCTGCCTCACAGCACCAGGACCTGGGTTCAATTCCAGGCTCGGGTCACTGTCTGTGTGGAGTTTGCGTGTTCTCCCTGTGTCTGCGTGGAGTTTGCATGTTCTCCCTGTGTCTGCGTGGAGTTTGCATGTTCTCCCTGTGTCTGTGGCGCATCCGGAGCACCCTGTTTCCTCTGGGTGCTCCGGTTTCCTCCCAAAGTCCAAAGATGCGCAGGTTAGGTGGATTGGCCATGCTAAATTGCCCCTTAGAGTCCCAAGATGTGGCAGGGTCAAATGGATTAGCCATGGTAAATGTGTGGAGTTACATGGATCGGGCAGAGGAAAGGGCCTGGGTACAACAGTCAGTGCAGACTTGATAGGCCAAATGGCCTCTTCTGCACTGTAAGGATTCTGTGATTCTAACACTACTGAGGAGGTGCTGCATTTTCCAAGTGTTGTCTCTGGAACGAGACATTTGCTTGTTCAGATGAAAAGATACTGTAGCACATTCTGAAGAAAAGTAAGAGAACTCTCCCCGCGTCCTTGCTAATATTAATCCCTTAACTGGAAATAAATAGATTACCTAGTCTAATTCCTGTCTGTGGGTTCTAAATGGCAGCACATCTACAAACAAAACAACCATGCCTACACTTCTAAAGTAGCTCATTGGCTGCGAAGCACTTTGGAACTTACTGATAGCATGATTGCAAGGTTCTTATTCTCCAGGTGACCACCTCCAATCAACCTCCAGCACCATCTACTCCTTGGCTAGTGCTACAAACTTACATCTACTACTCTCCTAAATCATTCTTTCTGAATCTTCTAGTGCTGTCATGGTGAATCACGGACCCTGGACACAACGGCCTTTCACGGGGTAACAAAGATCTAGATTCCTTCAATAACTCAAGAGACAAATTTTCTTCACATCTCGCTCAGACCCAATTTATCACTTCCACCCCCACAGAGACCAATAGGAAAGCCATGTCTGAGACTCCTGAGAAATAACAGGAAGCGATCTAGGGAACTATTGACAACACTTTCCCCCATTCTGAAGAAAGAATAATGGATTTATTAGAATGTGATTTTATGTTTATGGACAATAAATATTCCCAGTTTTCCCTCTTCATCTGAGAGCCGTTACATTTCTGGTGAAGTGCGAGTGAACGTTCCATTTTACACAAAGCAGATTGTGTGCTCCTTGGCAAATATTATTCTGCCAAGCATGACTACCTTCCTTTTGAAAAATGAAAAATCAAACTTGTTTTTTTTTTAAACAAAAAACTTTCAAATCGACAAAGACTGAACAAATGCCATCACTGTAATTACTAGAAATTAATGTCAGCTGCAGTAGTTTTGACAAGAGAAATTACAGTATCTCCAGTAACAGTCAATGAGTCAATGCACAACTGCCAGTGACTTTAATAGAGCACTTTAGTGGGTCTCAAAGGGAGCACTGGCTAGGGTGATCTTTATTAATGAGTGACAACAAACCAGTCACACATTCCCACCTACCCATACACACCCACATCACATAATTATAAAGCACACAGACCCTCAATATATATGCAACCCACACAGATGCACAGAATTATATCGAACATGTAACGCTGAAACACGCCATTCAGTCCAACTAGTCTGTGGCAGCGTTTATACCCAACCACTGGTCTGCTCTGGTTCCATCTACCTCATCTCAAACTTGCACCATATACCCATTTTCTTATTTCCTCACATAATGGGCTAAATCTTACTAAAAAGTGTTGTTTCCAGCGTGAAGACCAATGTGTTTCTCTTCAGAGAAACTGGTTGGTTTTCTCTCCAGACCTTACAATGCTCTGTCAAAACAAATCAAGGGGGCCATGTTTCATGCCATCATACAGTAGGGGCACGGGGGGGGGGGGGGGGGGGCAGATAACGGTGCTTCAACACGCTTGTGAAAACCCAGCTGCACTGAGATCAGAGCGCCATCATTAACAGCTGCCCTTATCATACCTGAAAATACCACCCCACCCAACCTACCACAGAGGCCTCAGGAGCTCCCCTTCTCACCCCCAATCGGAGTTGGCAGGACACCAATCATGCAAAAGGTCCGTTGACATCGGGCAAGATTTTCCGACTTGGGGCAAGCGTGGCGAGAAAAATCCTGCTCCAGAATAATGGATGGTGCTTTTTTTTGTTAAGGATGGCCTGGGAGTTTCCCTGCTTTTACCCCTAGAAATAAATCTCAGCACTTTGTTGGCAATTCTAATTGTTCTGTTGAGTTGTAATGCTAATTTCAATAGTTTATTCATCTGAATAGCTGGATCTCTTTGCTCCATTGCCCCTCTCAATTTCTTCTTTTCAAATTTTGTGATCAAGATGAGAGGTGTGACTGCTGGGAAATTGAACACGTTACCATTTCAGAGACCAAGGCCAGAATTTTACTGGCCACCGTGCTGCCCTAATCTATTTTAATAAGTTTGGCTGAGGGATAAATATTGGCCTGTACACCGGGGCAAAAGAATCCACCTGTTCATCTTCGAATAGTGCCTTTGGACCTTTTATCTGATAGAGCAAACCAGGACCTCTGTTTAATGTCTTGACTGAAAGCTGGCACTCCCTAGATAATGCACTACTGTCAGATTCCATCTTGTGTGCAACTTGAACTCATGACTTCTGGCTCTGAGACAATGCTAGCAATTGAGGCACAACTGGCACTTTTTTGTTCGCAAATGATGCCAACACTGGGGAATGGAAGAGTTTAATTTTTGACCATTTTCTATCAGGGACTCTCATGCCAGATACAACAGGGTTAGGTAAAGAATAAAGCTTTCCCCCATGTCTATGTGGGTTTCCTCCAGGTGCTCCTGTTTCCTGCCACATTTGGAACGAGATGCATTGGCCATGCTAAATTCTCCCTCAGAGTACCCAAACAGGCGTCGGAGTGTGGTGACTAGGGGATTTTCACAGTAACTTCATTGCAGTGTTAATGTGAGCCTACTGTGATGAATAAATAAACTTTAAACTTTCATTCAACGCTCGTAAAGCTCAGGCTGAGTCAGATGCAGCTGAATAATCCCACTAAGTGAGAGCCATTTGTGTGCATTCAACTAGTTCTTGGTGGCCATGAATCATGGGCAAAGATTGGCTTCCCGTTCCAGAGCATTAATTGTCAGTGAATTCGAATTTTCACTTCCGATAGCTCTACAGACAGTCAGAGTTTGAAATTAGAAACATCTCAGCGATGTAATATAGATGTTTCTTCTGAGGCCGCAGCAGGGAGAGTTCAAGGATAATTTTAACTTCTCAGTGCAAACAAACCAAGGTCAAACCCAACACCTGTTTATACGTCATCCTCCTTTATTCTCGGCAGACTTAATTTATTACTGCCAAACGGGTTTGGTTAAAATCGGGGCTTTACCATTCTGCTAGTTAGACAGTAGCTGACATTTGGGCCGGGATTTTATAACCTTGCTCGGCTCGTAAAATCCCACATGAGGCCAATGGAGAATTCCGTTCTGCGAGCCTCACTCACCCTGGAATCCCGGAATATCTGATCATTACTGAAAAGCTACTTATCAAACATGCTATGTGCAAATTGGCTGCTGCATTTCCTAAGGGATGAGATTTTAAAGTATTTTTATTTGCTGATGAGAACTTTGGGATGAAGGGTGCTATATAAATGCAAGTCTCTCTTTTGCTTTCTTTAGGTTCAGGAAGGAATTTGGGGACAGTGTGTGAAAGTAGCATTGAGGTAGACAAACAGCCATGATCTAACTGAATGGTGGGGCAGGTTTGATGGGCTGAATGGTCTATTCCTGCTTCTACATTCCCAGGAAAAGATTTATTTCAGAGTTTTTAACAATACAAAAATCTGATTCAGTGCAACAAATATAAAGCACAGATTGGGCTGTGTTTTCTGCTAAAGACATTGCAGCACATCTTTGATAAGGTGTGGTCCAAAGTATTTCACATTAATTCCTGTTTCCCTTTTCATTAAAATACAATCTCACTCTTGTCACCCCCCACAATCTATTCCCTTCCCCTGAGTGATCCACACAGACTCATCTCCACTGGCATTTTCTAGATTATTTTAATATCAAATGTGCACATTTACATGGGAACTGATCAAATACGCCTGATATAAAATTAATTTAAAATGGTGTCAGACAAGCCCAGGCAGATTGGTGATTAATAAATAGCGCTGGATTCATCGGGCAGATTTGTGACGAGCGCAGAATTGCTAGGTGATTTAAACATGAGACAAGTGCTTCTCTGCTCTCCTACTGGCAATGCGCCACAGACATAACGGCTGTGAAAGTCCCTAGCCTCATCCAACAAAAATTGACCTCAATCGTCCTGCCATTTGGTGCAAAAGATGAGCTAATATTGATTAACAGCTTAAACAGCTGACAGTTTAAAAATGACCGTGACTACAAATCCAAGGCATATGAAAACAAATAACTACACTGGTAATGGAGTGATAGGTGGGCTTGTAACTGTTGTGGGTAGACTCCACAAACCGTTTAAATACATGAAAGAAGATGCAAATGTTAAAGGTTGCAGATTTGATTCTGATATTTTGATTTTTCAAACTGCGCTTGTGCCGTGCATGTTCCAGTATTTTCATAGAATCCCTACAGCGCAGAAAGAGGCTATTCTGCCCATTGAGACTGCACCGACAACAATCCCACCCAGGCCCTATCTCCGTAACTCCACGTATTTACCCTGCTAATCCCCATTAAGGGGCAATTTAGCATCAACCAACCTAACCCACGTATCTTTGGAATATCTACACAACGCAGCCATTGCACTCATTGAGAAGGGAAGAGATGGCTGCTGAATGCTATTTAAGCTCATGTTCAGCACAACATAGTGGGCCGAAGGGCCTGTTCCTGTGCTGTACTGTTCTGTATCCTAAATGGATTGAATGATGCTGCACTGAGGGTGATCCACTTTCTCATTTTGGAACATGACCCCTCCAGCAGAATTCTGCCCTTTAAATCTTATGCCACAGCAGCTGTGGCTTGGGCCCACATATCCCTGACCAATCCCTGCTCCCAACACCACACCAAGGTATCACCTTCCTCGCCAGCATAGAGAATCTCAGTGCAACAATGGAGCTCGAGCTGCCAGTGGCAGTCTTATCTCCGGAGGTAGGCCCCACCTGTTGTCAGGGATCACTTTTGGGTCAAATGCATTGTCACCAATCCTAGGAAGTGGAGTGAGGGGAAAATGCAGGTAGGTCGAGTGTGAAGAGCTAGCAGTCCACAATAGTGTGGTGGAGCTGAGAACAACCCCCCCCCACCCCCCTCCCCTCAGCTTGACAGAAGGGGAATTAAAAATAAACCTCCCGTTTCTTCAACAGCCTCTTGCAGTCCCTTGAAGGACCACTGTTGAGGCAGTTCTGGAAATGGATGGCGCAGGCTCCATTTAGTCTTTCACACATTTTGCAGGGCAGTACTGAACAGATATGGGACCATTTCTTGCTTATTCAGACTGGTACAGTGTTGATTTTAGTCAGCCACCAAAGACACCCAAAAGCTGACGGCCAATATGATAGCATTGCAAATGAATTGTAGGAGAGTGTGTGCAGAGATTTGTCCACAAATATTGCAACACACATCAACTTCTACTCCAGTGTTCGAAAAAGAATGCAAGGCTGTGGGAGATAGGAGTAGGAGCAGATAGTTCTGTCTGCATGCCAGCTCCACCATTCAATATGTTTGTGGCATTTCTTCCTCCTCCATTCCACTTTCCTACCCGTTCTCCTAACCCTCCATTCCCTGACAGATCAAAAATCTATCAATCTCGGTCTGAAATGTACTCAGTGCTGGAATAGGCAGCACTCTCTGGGATAAACAGTTCCAAAGATTTGAAACGCTTTGAGTGAAGAAATCTTTCCTCATTTCAATCCCAGATGATCAAGCTAGAAACTCTGCCAAGTGACAAATGCAACCTCTCAGTGTCTACCCTGTCAAGTCCTGTCACAACCTTCCATCTTTCAAGAAATCTGTTTTCTTTTCTGAACTCCACGCAGTGTAGGTCCAACTTCCTCAGCCTCTCAACACAGGGACCAATCTAGTGAGCCTTTACTGTACTGCCTCCATCATTCGATATGGAGATCAAAACTGTGTACAACTGCTGCAAAAACATCGAAAATAGAATCAGGAGAAAGTCATTCAACCTTATGATCATGTTTGATCCTCTATGTCATTCTTTGCACTCTCCCTAAGACCTCTTTAAAAAGTTTAAAGCCTAGAAACCTAATTCCTTTTTAAAAATTCCCTTTTCACTCACTAACTTTAGTTCACAGCCTTCTGTTGTGGAGCATCACAGGTCCACCACCCTGTGACTGAAGAGGTTTCTCCTCCTCTCAATCCTAAATGGCCTACCTAGTATCTGGAAACTGTAACTCCTTGTTCTAGACTCTATCTCTCTCTCCAAAGATATCACACCCAGGTTCCCTTGACATGTTGCAGCTTGCTACTTTCTACAGCTTCCTCCTTCCTCTTGTTACAGGCAGGGATAAGAGAGAACTGAAACCTCTGGACCGTCCTCTTCCTGTCAGTAATCAGTTTAAAAGGGTGATGTACATGCTTCTGTGTGTTCAATTTAAATAATCAGCAGGCACTTTTCAGAGCTTAAATAAAGTTATTTCTTCACACATTCACTCCTAATGCTACGACATCACCACTCACACACACTTGAAGAAAATACAGTTCAAGAAGATAGTGCACTTCTACAAGTTACAATCAGTGGCAATAGTTTGTAAGTCACGTGATTGGCTTGTCTCCATGCCGGCCTGGTGAAGCTGACATTATTTTCCACTCTTGCAGTGCAGTTACATGAATTATACTTTTACAGATGCACCCAGAGAACATCCATAGAAAGCTTGGTATGGCTCCTGCTCTGTCCAAGACCAGAAGAAACTACAAAGGGTTGTGAACAAAGCTCAGTCATCACACAAGCCAGCCTCTCATCCACTGACGCTGTCTACACATCCCACTGCCTCGGAAAAGCAGCCAGCATAATCAAGGATCTCACTCACCCTGGATATTCTCTCTTCCACATTCTTCCATTAGGAAAAAGGTACAAAAATCTGAGATCACATACCAACCCACTCGAGAACAACTTGTTCTCTGCAGCGATCAGTTATTTGAAAGGACCTACCTTATATTAAGTTGATCTTTCTCTATACCCTCGCTAGGACTGTAACACTACATTCTGCATCTTTTTCTTTCCTTCTCGAGGAATGGTATGCTTATAATGCACAAGAATCAATACTTTTCATTTCAAATTACAATAATAAATCAAGGCAAATATATCAAAGTCATTGGAAGAGATGGATTTTCAGCAGGTAACAAAATCAGTTACTTGCAGTCTTATGAGGAGATCAGCTTTCTATGAGTGAACTTTGCAGAAACAGGCTTGGAGACCTTACGAGGTTGCTGCCTTTGCGCTGCTGCTGTTTCTTATTTGCAGACTGCCTAGTTCCTCCTTGGTTCTGGAGGCAGTAAGATTTGTTATCAGTAGTCAATTTCAATATGTGGCCACATGATCAATACTTCAATAGTGCACCCAGAATGATTTGATATTAGAAGTCATAGCTACACAATGGGGATGAACTGGTTTCTCTACAGCTCTGTTTGTTAAGTTTCAAGCTCTGCGAGTTAGGAGTTCATAGATTTTATGTTTTGGTTAAATCAACGAATAGGAAGTGTGAATTCCAAAGATGTTTTTCATCTCGGTGTGTTCATTCAAGGGAGGCATCCCACCCAAGGGCATTCAATCAGTAACTTTCCAGAGACGCTATGTGGTTCTGTGTATATGCAGGGTTGTAAGAGTCATTTGATCCTCAGCAGCCATCTTAGCAATCTTTTAAGATCTATTATTAAAAGAAAATGCAGTTCTAGAAAATTCTATGCTGAATACAGTCCATGTTTAAAGTTATGAATATAACAAACCTTTACCTAGCACAACACCCTCTTATGATAGTTAATGGCTTCACTCTTCATTCTCACCACAATCAGTGCAAGTCTCAGACAAGATGATAGATCCCTTAAAATTAATAGTCCTTATTCCCAATAGAACTTGGGAATAAGACGCAGATCCTTTCTGTACCAGTTTTGAATACATAGGGTTGTCACATTCCTCAAACTACTTAATCATTCTTTAAATAGTAGATTCATTCTGTTTCAAACCACGACCATTAAGCATAACCTAATCCCAAACTCGAATAAGAACATAAATCCCAAAAACGTGACAGCTGCATGCCCTTCAGCTTACCAACATTGAATTAATTAAGAGAAATCATTGTAAATTGCATCATTCAATTTTGGTGCTTTATATTGATACTACATATTGCTTCAGGTAGACTAATGAGCTACAGTAGTTTAGCTGTATCTAGGCCAAGACGACAATCAGGCTTTGCCTACATGACAAGCATGTCTTCCCTGCCACACTCAGTGGGAGCAAAAGTCATTCGAACACTGAGAGAAATGAAAATGTGTTGCAGATAGAATGAACTGGATCCACGTGTGAAGGAATGTCATTCGAATTTCAGAGCCAGGAACATGACTGGAAACACGGCTCATTGATAAAAGTCTGCTGTATATTCTCAAGGGGAACAGTCCATTGCTGCCTGCTTATTACTGATTGTTGCTTTGAAGTTTTACCCAACAGCAGAGAGGAGGTTCTATTTCCATAACTTGCCGCACATCATGCTGTTTTGATTAGCTGTGTTTCTGTAAATGTGTATCTCAGGCACCATGTTTCATTAAAAGCCTTTGCAGAAGACTGTGGTCTGAAAGCTGATAGAATTGGGGGCCTGGGGCAAAAGGTGAACAGGATTTATGGTGTGGAATAGGATATGGACATAGTGTTTCATGTGAATTAATGTGTAGGGAGGTGGAGCCCAGCATTGCGTTCAGTCAGTGACAAAGATATGGATGAAAGTCGGGACTGACGCCATCCCTCTCTCTGGCGGAAGTCTGGGATTAAACCAGATTATTTGCAACCCTGGTATCAGATTTGATCCTGAGACTAATACCCAATCACATGTTCATGTCACGTGACTGCCTATTCCCACCTCTGACTTCACCCCAGTTCATCCAATGTCAAAACTCTCATTCATACCTTTATGTTACCTCTGGATTTGACCATTCCAATCACTCCTGGTTCCTCTCCCACATTCTATGCTTTGTAAACTTGAGATCATCTCAAACTCTGCCCTCTGTAAACTAATTTGCATCAAGTCCCGTTTCACTCATCATCCTCGTGCTGGCTAGACTCCACTGATTCCCAATCAAGCATAGATCAGCTAGATACTCAACATCTTTTTCCAAAGGTAGGGGGGTCTAAAACTAGAGGGCATAGGTTTAAGGTGAGAGGGGAGAGATACAAAAGAGTCCAGAGGGGCAATTTTTTCTCACAGAGAGTGGTGAGTGTCTGGAACAAGCTGCCAGAGGTAATAATCGTGGCTGCTACAATTTTGTCTTTTAAAGAGCATTTAGACAGTTGCGTGGGTAAAATGGGTATCGAGGGTCATGGGCCAAACGCGATCAATTGGGACCAGCTTAATGGTTAAAAAGATGGGCTTGAACAGCAGGTTAGGTGTAAGGATTCGCATTCTAATCAGTAATCTCTAAACTGTCTGTGCTTTATATGCTCTGTCTGAGGCCAGAACTCTCCATTCACCTGACGAAGGGGCTAACCCCGAAAGCTTGTGAGTATATTATCAAATAAATAGGTTGGACTAAAACCTGGTGTTGTCAGACTTTTTACTGTGTTTACGCCAGTCCAACGCCGGCATACCCACATCATAAAAAGATGGGCTGCAGGGCTTAGTTGTGTCGAAGGGCCTACTTCCATGCTGTAAAGCTCTATGACTCTATAAGATAAGCAACGTCCCAATTTTAAGATTCGTATCCTTGTTTTCAAATCCCACGACGGCTTTCCCATCTCCTGACCTCTGTAATCTCCTCCAATCCCATAATTCTCTGGCATGTCTGCTCTCATACAATTCTAGTCTCTTGAACAAGCCTGATTTTAGTTCCTCCATGTTGGTGCTGTGCCTTCAGTTGCCTAGGCTCCAAGGTCCAGGAATTCCCTACATAAACCTCTCTGCTTCTCAACATCCCTTAAAACCTGCCTCTTTGACACCTGCTCCAATATCTCATATTTTGTTTTACAATGCCCCTGTGAAGCAGCTTGGGAAATCTTATTTGATCAAAGGCGCAATGGAAATATAAATTGTTGCAAGCGACTTACTGCAGATGCTGAAATCTGAAACTGGAGGCTAGGGAGAAATTGACAAAGATTCCCTAGACAAAAATACAAAGGCAATGTAAATGAACCATGAATAAGAAGAGTGCTAATGGTGGCACATTAGAAGATCAGAATGTGTTAATGGCAGAACAGGTTAAGCAGTGTGACAAAGGACAACATTTACGTTCCGTTCACCACTTCGTCCATGACATCTTTGTCAATCTCTCCCTAGCCTTCATCTACTGCTGGCCAGCTACCCACCCACCATTGCTACACCTCCTGCTCCCCACTACCTCACAACAGTATAAATACCATCCTATTTCCAGTGTTCTTTTGCACTGTCAAAGAGACATATAGGCTGGAACTCTATCACCTCACCCGCCGCGGAATTGGTGCGGGCAAGGGTCCGCCAACAGAAACCTCCATTGCCCTGGGGCAGGCATTTCCGATCTTGCCTGAGCGAGCTGAGGAAACCCGGCCCACAGAATCGAAATGTTAGTTCTGTTCTTTCTCCACAGATGCGGTCAGACCTGCTGAGATTTTCCAGCATTTTCTGTATTTATATAAGTTGTTGTTATTGGTTTAGCAGCAGGAGGGGTGGAATTGGCTGAAGAGAATACAACGTCAGAATTTCAGCTTGAGTTTTGATTTCAACAGTGCATCTGGGGAGGAGTTGATGGCAAGGGTATAATCTCCTAAATGTTGTGTTTGTATAAATGGGTATTAATTAATGGAAAGAGATCTCTGACTGTTATAAGTAGTTCCAACAGTAACATTTCCAGTCTGGCTTTACTATCAGGTAAAAACACTAATGTGTGCCGGAATTCTCCCACTCGCCCGGCACTGGAATTCTAGCGGGCGGGTGTGGACCATGTAAAGGTTCACTGAAGTTGGACAGGAATCTCTGGTTTTCAGGTGAGTGTGGCCAGAGAATCCCGCTCATGGTGTCCAAAATTGTGAACTAATGCTTCTGGCTTTGAAGCAGGAATACCCTTTGTAATCCAGCAGGAGCACAGCCTCAATACCAAGCATCAACATCAGTAACATGCCTTCGCTTACAGTTATTTCTTTGCTGCTAGGGCCCAAAGATAATGTTTTGGACAGTAAGAAGTCTCACAACACCAGCTTTAAGTCCAACAAGTTTATGTGGTAACACGAGCTTTCAGAGCGCTGCTCCTTCAGCAGGTGAGTGGAGAATTGAGTTGTCATCAACTCTCTACTCACCTGATGAAGGAGCAGCACTCCGAAAGCTCGTGCTACCAAACAAACCTGTTGGGCTTTAACCTGGTGTTGAGAGACTTCTTACTGTGCCCACCCCACGGCATCGCCACATAATGTTTTGGACCTAAGACTTCTGTAAGTTCAAAGAGCTGGTTTATAGATAACGCAACATAAGTCTGTCAACCTTTTTGTTCATTCAACTGTTCAGGATTGATCATACAATTACTTAATGCTTAATTACTTAATGCAATTACTGTCACTAGAGAGGTAATACTTGATAGACTAACAGGACTGAAGGTAGACAACTCCCCAGGACCGGATGGAACGCATCCCAGGGTTCTGAAAGAAATGGCAGAGGTGATAGCGGATGCCTTCGTAATTATTTATCAAAATTCGCTGGACTCTGGGGAAGTGCCAGGAGATTGGAAAACGCCTAATGTTACGCCGCTGTTTAAAAAAGGTAGCAGACAAAAGGCAGGGAATTATAGGCTGGTTAGTTTAACTCCCGTAGCTGGAAAAATGCTAGAATCCGTCATCAAAGAAGAAATAGCGAGACACCTAGAAAAGAACGGTTTGATCAAGCAGACGCAGCATGGATTTGTGAAGGGGAAGTCATGTTTAACGAATTTACTGGATTTCTATGAGGATGTGACTAGTGTGGTAGACAGAGGAGAACCGGTGGATGTGGTGTTTTTAGATTTCCAGAAGGCGTTTGATAAGGTGCCTCACAAAAAGTTGCTGCAAAAGGTCAGGGTGCACGGAGTTGGGGGTAAGGTGTTAGCGTGGATAGAGGATTGGTTGTCTAATAGGAAGCAAAGAGTTGGAATCAATGGATGCTATTCTGGTTGGCAGTTGGTGCCACAGGAATCGGTGCTGGGGCCTCAACTGTTTACCATTTACCCAGACGATCTGGAGGAGGGGGCTGGATGTAGGGTGATGAAATTTGCTGATGACACGAAGGTGAGTGGAAAAGCAAATTGCATGGAGGGTGTGGAAAGTCTGCAGCGAGATCTGGATAGGTTGAGTAAGTGGGCAAGGACCTGGCAGATGGAATATAACGTTAGCAAATGTGAGGTTAGGCACTTTGGTAGAAATAATAGTAGGAGGGATTATTATTTAAAGGGCGAAAAGCTGCAGCATGCTACGGTGCAGAGGGACCTGGGGGTCCTTGTGCACGAATCATAAAAACCCAGTCTGCAGGTGCAGCAGGTGATCAAGAAGGCGAATGGAATGTTGGCCTTTATAGCGAGGGGGATAGAATATAAAAGCAGGGAGGTCTTACTGCAACGGTACAGGGCACTGGTGAGGCCGCAACTGGAGTACTGTGTGCAGTTTTGGTCACCGCATTTGCGAAAGAATATATTGGCCTTGGAGGGAGTACAGAGAAGGTTCACTAGGCTGATACCGGAGATGAGGGGGCTAGCCTATGAAGAGAGATTGAATAGACTGGGTCTGCACTCGTTGGAGTTTAGAAGGCTGAGGGGGGACATCCTGCCAACCAGAAAAAGACCCAATTCTGTCAAATTTTTGTTTCTGGCCAATCTTCTATCCACGCTGTTATGTTACCTCCTACACCATGAGCTTTTATTTTCGGCAATAACCTTTGATCTTACATCTTATCAAATGTTTTCTTCTGGAAATCTAAGTACAGTATATTCATTGGTTCCTCTTTAGAGTCATAGAACAATATGGAAACAGGCCTTTCGGCCCAACCGATCCATGCCAACCATGGTGTCCTTCCAGCTAGTCCCAATCGCCCATAGAGCAAGCACAAGTGACATAGAAGAAATGTGAAGTAAGCTGTGTTTATGATGTTCACGGCTGGATTCTTGTTCTCACATCGGCAGAGTCAAGAAAATTCCTGAATTGAAACTGCTATGGGTGGCCTGATCTTTGGGCAGGGGAGGGCAGGGGCCTAACAAGAGTCGGGCTTGCTGAACTCATGAGTAATGATGAGCTGGAGGCAGGTCCAGTGTAGATGGGGTGACTCAGACAGGAATAAAGAATGGGCCAGTATGGAGGCCTAGTTGTGAGTCAGGAAATTAATGGTGATTCTACTGTGGCTTGGAGGAGATGGCATTGAGCAGTCAAGTGGGTGTAAACAGTAATGTTTCTCCAACTGGTTGCTGACACTGGAACAGATGGTCTATGGTACAATTTTCAGAAAAAAAATAGTCACTGCTGCTCCCAATCCACATTGTAATAAAGGAGTACATTCAAACGCTTTAAGGATGGAGAAGAGTTACAAGATAGGACCATGGAGATGTCAACATCCTTGTACCATTGGCTGCTCTTGAAGTTGTGCATTGATGAAGGATGCTATTATACTTCAGGCAATGTTTGATACAGACCACAGTTACCACAATCCTTTGCCCACCCAACTACCCTCTTGCCACACTCATACATCAAGGTGTGCCCATTCAATTAGCCATTAACAGAACCCTGTTCAGCTCCACACCATCATGGCACAACAGTGTGACTCGGGAGGGAGTAACCTGGTGGGTTATTTAGTTGCCATGAGCATAGTATATCTCTGGGAGTGAAAAAAAGCAAAATCCAGGCTGCCATACACTCCCGCCTTCCACCCCAACAATAGTCATTGATGGATAGAGAACATGGGTTTGTGCATGGAAGCACCTGAGTGTGACAGAACCATTCAACGCTGGATGTCTTATGAGCCTTTTCATTATAAAGTTTCCAGGCTACAGTGTCTCACCAAGGACAGAGTGGAGAAGGAGTGGGAGGTGCAGGGCTGGCTTCAGGATCTCAGACACTGGAAGTATAGAAACACTGAGAAATATTGTACCCAATTGGCTGCTGTAACCCAGCTGCAATCACAAAGAGGGCATGGTTAGACATACTAGTGGCTGTTATCACAGTACGGGACAATAGGAGAACATGGATAGGGTGCAGAATGCCTGCTGTGTTCTGGCAAGATAAGTTAGTCAGCCTATCAGAGGTCCAAGTGCCAGTTCACAGCTGAATGCCCCGCCCAAGATGGGGGACTTGGCACATACCTCCTGTTTAGCATGGGTGCTCGTCTGCCCATGCTGCATCTGCAGGTGCACACAGTAGAGATGTGAATGAACACTGTGATACACTGACACATTTCAGAGACTTCTCCGTTGCAGCAATATGTACGGCTAACGTTACACTATGTTGTACTTGCAGGTGAAGTGGGCCCAGAACACCAGGGAGATGGTCACACTTGTGGGGACTGTGAGGCTACAGCCAAACATTACCATTGAGGAGACAGCTCTGGAGACTGCCAGGGTGGCTGCCAGGCTGATAATCGATGATTTGCCTTAAGCAAAGTAATAAAAGTGATGGTTAAAGAATAGAGTAGAACTTTATTGTCCACACAAAAGTGGAAACTTGTCTTTGGCTTCACCTCCAATCATAAATTTTAAAACAGTGAATATTTCATGTTTAGCCACATTCATACATTCCTGCATATCTGATATACGTCCACACCATAGAAACATAACACACTGAAGCACTTATTGCAGCTGAATAAATAAAACAAATAAAAAAGCAGGTTGAATTTACATTATGCTGTTTAGTAATCTTATGGCACTGGGACGAAAGGCTTCCCAAACAAAGTTTTCCTGGCAATAGGGATTCTAAAGTGCCAGCCCCAATGGAGCCTTTAAAATTGAGGGCATAAAGGGTGAGAGGGATCATCAATGATAGCTTTCCTCTTAATTTTATTAAGTTGGTTATCGAGTTGTGTCTGTTACCTAACAATGATTTTACTGCAAAGTTGACAATTCTGGCCAGCTTACTTTTGCATTTCACTCTCAGGTTACCATACCAGAAAGTCACGTTGAGTGTTAGAATACCCTCTCTAACACATCTTGACTTACTTCAAATCCTTCCAGTTTTCTATCTAAAAGCAGACACCGGCTAGCCTTTTTTAAAAATACAGTCAGTTTACTCTGTGAAGCTTAGCTTCTGGTCTTTATGTGTTCCCAGATACTTGAAACGTTCTACAATCTCTGAAGTAAAACGTAAAGTTTATTTATTAGTCACAAGTAAAGCTTACATTAACACTGCAATGAGGTTACTGTGAAATTCCCCTGCTCCCCACAGTCCAGAGTCTGTTCGGGTCATTGCACCTAACCAGCACGTCTTCCACAATGTGGGAGGAAACCGAAGCACCTGGAGGAAACCCACGCAGACATAGGGAGAATGTGCAGACTCCGCACAGACAGTGACACAAGCGGGGAATTGAACTTGGGTCCCTGGCGCTGTAAAGCAGCAATGTTAATCACTGTGCTACTGTGCCGCCCTGGTGGGTCATTAAGATACAGAGGTTCACACAAATGCAGGGCCATTGCTGCATAAACATAGCTCTTTGGTTTGATCTACGTTTATCGGCAGAGCTCTCAACTAACACAATTAGTGGATCTGGCAACCTTGAGAGCCACTATCAAGGCATGGGGATCAGCAGACTATGGTTCAAGATGTTGTTGGACCACAACACATCTATCAGTGACCAATTCCCAGCTCAACCTTTACTGCCTTCTGCATTGGTTCTCAGTTTGAGATATGATTTATGCTGCCAGTAGACACTCATCTCCAGATGATACCTGGTTGTCCTCTACCACCTCCTTCTCCTAGGTCCATGTAGCACTGCCTCTACCTTTTGGTCTGCTCCCCTCCTTCTGTCTTTATGTTGCTCACGTTCACTTGCCCCATGGCATCCCTATTTTGGCTCTTCTAAGGCACAATTACACTCATCTCCCTGTTAGCTGGATGGCCGAGTCACTAAGGGTTAAAGCTTTTACCATTTCAAGGCCACTCCCCCTACCCTCTAACTCCCTTGGGTGCTAGCCACACACTCAGAGTTGTTTCTTTTTGAACTTCTCTTGAAGTTGATACAACTTTTTAAATCCTATCATAGCAGGACCTGAGTTCTCCAAAGAGAGGTACCATAACATCTCGAAAGAACTCCGGTGACCTCCCCTGAAAAGTGCAAGGTCCAAGAATCATTCTTCACATTCCTTGCTGATAAAAAAAATCACATTTGATCGAAGTTGGTAAAAGTCATATAAAACCACAGCTGCCTTTAGTCAGAGACGTTGAGCTGCCTCCAGTCAGAGATGTTCAGTTGCCTCTGTGACCCGTACATGTCTAAAATCCAACCTGCCCCATTCCCTGCCGCCAGGTAAAAATGGCAGGTGCCATGTTCAGGGGTAGGACTTGCAGGATTGGAGCTCCAGCTTTGTCCCCACTGACATTCAGGCCTACATGTTGACAAAGTGCTCTTTGCACGGGTACAATGTGATTAGCAGTAGCGGCCCAGTTCGTAACAGTAGTTAACACTGAAAAGCATCTGCCCATGTTTGCTTTAACCTTTGCAGATGGAATCACTGTTTGTGTAACAGAATGATTTCATAGGGAGGAAGGGGTTCAGTGCAACAAGGTGCTCTCTGTGGACATTGACTCTTTCAGTGTCATCTCCCAATGGTGTTTGCTTCAGTCACTCCCTCAGAAGAATTATAAACATTACCCTTGCTTATAATTTCATTGTGCAGCTTCTCTCATTGGTGCTGCTGCTGTTTTCTTTTCCTTTGTTGGGGAGCGTTTTTACAATCTACCCTGTTATCCCCCAACCTGACCTCCCCCAATCCCCCAAACGTCGATATTCAGGTTCAGAGCAGAGAGGCAGCTTTCATGGGCAGGGTCCGTTCATTTACAATTCTATTCTTGCTGTGGTAGGATCACATTTCATGGGATGGATGACCTTTCGCCCTCTTTACTAGTGTGAAGGACAGCGGTCTCTGCCCAAGCCAAATGAAGGAAAATCCCACAGTGCCTGCCTGTATTATTAACGGTAAATACAGCTCAGAAAATGTGTTTATAATTGCACAGAAAAAACGTGGCAGTAAATAAAATAATATAAAAACACTAAAGCAGAAATATCAACATTTTTTAAAAAACTAGTTCTGACAAAAGAGCATTGACCTGAAACATTAATTAACCCCCCCCTTTCTCTTTCTCTCCAGGAGCCTGTGGAGTTCTTCTGAGATTACTGCTTTTTACACAAAACACCAAACTTACAGAATACTTTAAACTGTGCCAAAAGTAATTCTAAAAATTGAGTCTTGGCAGGCACATTACAAATTCAAATCAGCCTTTGCTATCTGGTTAGGTTCAGTAATTTTCTATCTAATTTCATAATCGTAACACAGGCAGTCAGGCAATTCTGAAAGGAAGCTGCAAATTTGGTGCCTTGCGATTATGCGGCTGAATATTAATATTGGATTTCTTCTCTCTCCATTAACTAGTTTTCTTCCTGTAGTATCCCAGCTAGTAATCATCAGTCCAATGTCTTGTTTGATGCCAGTCACAGAATGTCTTACCCCTCCCACATTAATCTGGGGCTTGCCATTTGGAACTCCGAGAAGCAAGTCAGATCAGCAAAATCTGCTAACGGCCCATTTTAATTTTACCCTTTGACCCCCATGATGCCCTGACGTCATCGGAGGCATCACAGCCAGGTGCAAAGACAGAAGGGCTGAAGGCACTGGCTAATGGAAATTAATCATTTGCTGTTACTGTTCCAAAGCATCCTCTTGGAAAATCAGTTTGATTTATCCTTCTCTTGGTAATACATTGCCACAGTGCCTCGGTGTCCTCCAGCTGGACACTGAAGCTCAGCACAGAGAGTGACTTGTGGACACCTCATGACGGGGCCATTAATCACCTGCATCAGGTGGCAGGAAGAATCTGTCACTTCTCAGCAGGTCAATACGCTGTGCTTTTTCCGCAATCTGGAATCACTGCCCCTTCAGACCAGAAACATTTCATCCAAATTATCCCGAGGATTCTTTCGTTCTTTCCTTCCTTGGCTGCCAAAATCTTTCAGTGGCAACTTCTTCATATAATTATCAAGAGCAGCAAAAAGCAGATAGTGTACAGTATCGCTCAACCAGCCTGCTAGCAGTAATGCACTTAGCTGTATTCTTAAATATTCAGCCTCAAACAAATGTACACACAGAGATACAGACACACCTTAGCTATAGTCTGGATTTTTAAAAAATGTATTCACAGGATAAGGGTGTCACTGGATAGCCAACATTTATTACCCATCCCCAATTGCCTCTGAGGTGGTGGTGTTGAGCTACCTTCTTGAACTACCACAGTCCATGTGGTTAGGGCATTCCAGAATTTCGACCCAGCGACGGTGAAGGGACAGCAGTACTGTTAGGTCAGGATAGTGTGTGCCTTGGAGGGGAAGTTGGAGGTAGCGCTCCTCATTTGCTGCCCTTGTTCTTCCGTCTGGTAGAGGTCGTAAGGTGCCGTTGAAGGAGCATTGGTGATTTGCTGCAGTGCATCTTGTAGATGGTGCACACTGCTGCCATTGTGGGTTGGCAGAGGGAGTGACTGGTTATGATCATGGATCAGGTGCCAATCAAGCGGGTTGATTTGCCTTGGACGGGGATGGGCTTCTTGAGTGTTGTTAGGCTGCAGGCCACCAGGCATGTGGAGAGTATTCCATGTTAATCCCGACTGTGCCTTGCAGAAGGAGGACAGATTTTGGGGAGTCAGCTGTTGAGAATCTCACCACAGAATTTCAACCTGTGAACTGACCTTATAGTCAAAGTACTTATGAGGCTGGTTCAGTTAAATTTCTGGTCAATGGTGATCCCCAGTATCACCTTCCAGTACATTATGAACTTTCAGTCAATACTTAAAAAAATTTTGAACATAAGCTGTCCATTAAAACAGCCAATGCTAATCATGTGACTGTTTGGCTTCTTAGCTCCAGCCAATCCTAAGTCTCAAGCAAATACCAAATTACATACGAACATTCAGAGCCATCTGAAGAATTGACACATCTCTTTAAGAATGAACTTTCAGCACAATAACTACGGTACTCCATTTGGCTCATCTTAATGTTTCACCTTGCACGATAGAAACATTGAAACTCATTCACTGGAATTTTACTGCCCTGCCCATGCTGGGAATCGGGGCAGGCGAAGGATGGACCTTGGGCGGGATTTTACAGTTTTGGGACAAGCAAAGCCATAAAATCCTGCCCACTGTGTGTTAGCCAAATGTGTAACGAATGGTCTTATATCAAGCCAAGACTGGATGAATTTCAAAATGTCTAACGACAATGCAGGAGCTATAATCATTATATGCAACCTTATTTTGGTAAAAGGACTTACGACTTGTACAAGTCCTATAGTGAGGCAGGCATTTTGTGGGTTACTTTAAAAATCAACTGCTCAGAGAAAGCTATCTATCTGACAGCCATCTTCCTAGTTGAAATTCAACTAGGCAGCCAATGTAATAAACAGCCAGACCTTCTTTCCAACCTGTTCAAACTTTCAGTTCACCTGAGAACTAACTACCTGGAAATTCAGCTACAAATTCAGCTTCGCAGCTTACTGATTTACACATTTTTCACTTCAGCCAAAGCATGAACTCCTCTAAGAAACTACAGGCCTCCTAGGAAAGAGATTGAGACAATTATAAATTATAACTATTGCTTCCTTCTTTATCTGTATCTAATCTTTGTGTGAGTGATAGTGTGGGTGAGTTGAGTGAGTGAGAGGTCACGTTTTTAAACTTCCAGGGCAAGTGTGCAATAATAAATAAACGCTATTTTACAATGCACAAACGCTTGCTGCCGGAATTACTTATGAGTTAATTATTCTGGGGAAACACACACCCCTTATATAAAACACAGCAGTAAGAAAGCACATCAATTCTGTTTGAGATGCCAGCATGTTTATGATGCAGGATTCAATGATGGTAATGCCTCTACAAAGTGATTAGGTTCTCTCTTGTTGGGGATGGTCATTGCCTGTGACTTACATGATGCAAATATTACTTGCCACTTATTAACCTGAAACTGAATGTTGTCCAGATCATGCTGCACGAAAACACAGATGGCTTCATTATCTGTGGAGTCACAACAGAACTGTACACTGATTTGATTTATTGTCACATGTATTAGTATACAATGAAAAGTATTGTTTCTTGTGCACTATACAAGAGAATGAAGAAAGAGAGTGCAGAATGTAGTGTAACAGTCAAATCTAGGGTGTAGATAAAGATCAACTTATTACGAAGTAGGTCCATACAAAAATCTGATGGCAGCAGGGAAGAAGCAGTACTGGAGCTGGTTGCTACGTGACATCAGACGCATCCTTTTCCCTATGGAAGAGGGTGGAAGAGAGAATATACGGGCTGCATAGGGTCCTTGGCTATGCTGGTTGCTTCTCCGAGGCAACAGGAACTATAGACAGAGTTTAGACAGACACTGTGTGCAATCATCAGCAAACATCCCCACTTCTGACCTGAGGAGGGTCATTGGTGTAGCAGCTGAAGATGGTTCGGTCCAGTACATTACACTAAGGAACTTGTAGTGATGTCTTGGATATGAGATGAATGGACTCTGACAACCACAACCATATTCCTCTGTGCCAGGTATGCTTCTGTCCATGTAGTATTTGTCCCTCATTCTCAATGACTGGAATCTAATTGAAGGACTTACATAACTGTGAAAGAACAATTGGATTTATGACTGTGACCTGTGCTCAGTCTTGAAACTTGTGTTGTGTTCCATATCCTGCACTGGGTATTTTCTATTAATCTGTGCTGCTCCAGTGGCTGTCTGTGCAACTCTGTTAATGAGCAGGGCCAGGCTCCGTGTCTAATGATCGTCCACCAATGCTTTCAACATTCCATTTTTATCAAGTAGCAAAATGGGACAAATGACTCAAAATATGTGGCATTTCCTGGAAAGTTTTGTGTCGCATTGTCTTCCATGTGAAGTTGCATGATGTATTAGAAGGTGCAAATTTCCTCGATCACTTGCGTTGCATCAGAGATGCATTCGCTGAAACTCTCACTTACATTGCTCTGGCCCAACACAAAAGAGCAGCTCCATGTCAGTTGCATGGATTTACCCAAATAATGATCCAGATTTACAGCTAAACATTTAAATGCAGTACAAGCCAAAATCACCCAATGTCACTGTCGCCACGTTTGGCCATTATCTTCCTCACACATCTTGTTGAATTTCTCCTACGGTTTCGCTCTCCTTACTGAAGAAGGGACATACTTACAGTGAAGCAGTGCAAAAAGGTTTGCCAGGCTGATTCCGAGGTCAAAGAAGTTGTCGTGTGAGGAAAGATTCAGCAGCTGGGGGGCCTTTATTTGCTGGAGTTAGAAGAATGAGAGGTGAACTTATTGACCCCTATAAGGTTCTGGGAGAACCTACAGAATGGACGCTGAGAGGATGTTTCCGCTCATGGATGAATTAAGAACTAGGGGGCATGGTTTCAAAATTGGAGATTTTTCATTTAAGACTGAAACAAGGAGGAATTTTGTTCACTCGGAGAGTTGTTAGGCTTTGGAATGATCTCTCCCAGAGAGCAGTACAGGCTGGATCATTGAATATATGCAAGGCTGAATCGGACAGATTTCTGATCTAAAAGGGAGTCAAGTTGTAAGCAGGCAGGAAAGTGGAGGAAGTGTCACAAATCAGTCGTGATCTTATTGACTGGAAGATATCAGTCTAGAAGGGCCAAATGGTCTTTTCCTGCTACTATTTCTTATGATCTTACACCAGTATCAGCGCAACAACATTCTACCTGCCTCCTCCTCAAACCTTCATACGGACGATAGAGCTTGAATAATATTCCAATGGGAATATCCAAGTTCTGTATAATAATGGGAAAGAAACAGCAATAGTGGCAAGCGACTCTGAGATTAAGTGTCATGTCCAAAGATGGCTTCCTGATTGCTATTACTTCGTTGCTTCTGCACTCACAGTTGTTCTCGGGCAATTATTACTATCTGTCATCCACAAATAGACCATCCAGGAAATTTCAGCATAGGTTCCAGTTGGCAAGCCTAGTGCAAAAACTGGCATTGTTTCTGTGTGAACGTGCTCTAGAGATTTTGGGATCAGAATAGCTTAACATGACTTAATGCAGGTTTGGAAATGCCACAAATGTCACCCCAGCCAAAGTCTAGCCATCGCCTAGGCCTTGACTTTACCTACCTGCCATCAGGTTGCATCAGGAGTGGAACACATGTTATGCTTTATTCCCAGATCAACTATAATTTCCACATCTTTTCCAGTACCAAGAACTTCCATATCCACAACATTGCCCTTTCCCCTTTCACCATCTAGCCAGCCTCCACCTCTCCCTGTACTGCTACAGCCTTATCCCACGCATGTGAGGCTTCATTTTTTTCTATCAAGGAAGCAAAATTCTGCAGAGATAAGAAATCTGAAACAATGGCAAATGAAGTTAACTTTTCACTATACCACCTTTCGGAAGTTTAATTCTCCACATTGTTCCATTTCTGACCTTGGCCTGCTGTCGTGTTCCAAATAAACTTTAAACAAACTGGAGAAACAGCACCTCATCTTTTCAGTGGGCACTTTACAGCTTTCAGCATTAAGTTTGACAATCTTAGATCACAACCTCTGCTCCCATTTTGTTTTGTCTTTGCTGGTTTGACTTTTTCTCTTGTTTCTCTCCTATTGGAGTGAAGGGGATCAAAAGGATATAGAGGGAAGGTGGGGTCAGACTATTGAGTTGGGTGATCAGCCATGATCATAATGAATTCATTTTATGTATTCCCTTTTTTTGTTTTTGAACGACAGCTATTCAAGATTCTGCCATTCGCACCTCTTCTAGGCACTTCTATTTCCATTTCCTTCAGCCTTGCATCATGAAACCATTTGCTGGGAGATCTCTCCTATTCTCCACTTGATTGTGTACCTTTCCTTTTCTCCTTCCCTCCACCCTCTTCCCTTTCACTTGCTTAAAACCACACTTTGACTTTTCCTGGCTCTGATTGTAGATCATGTTAATTGTTTCTCTCTCCTCAGACACCGGCAGCTCTGCTGAGTATTTCCAGCATTCTCTAATTTTATTTCTCATCTTTTCTAGCCACCCCACCCCCACCCCTTAACTGACCTCTTCAACTATTCAAAAATTACAGCTCATCTAAGAAACTGCATCCTTACTGAGGGTGGGATTTTCCACCCACACTGCGGTGGCAGAGGTAGCCTGCCATTGGCGGGATCTTCTACTCCCAGTGCTGTCAACAGAGTTTCCCGTTGTTTGCACCCTCTGTTACCGGGGTTCCCACAGCAGGGGCTCACTGTTGATGGGCCCCGATGATCCTGCCAGTGGGAGAGGCCAGAAAATCATAGATTCTAAGTGCGGGAGGCCATTCAGCCCATCAAGTTTTACTGACAACAATCCCACCCAGGTCCTATCCACGTAACCTCATATGTTTTGTCTCCTAATCCCACTGACACTGAAGGGCAATTTATTATGGCCAATCAGCCTAAACAGCATGTCTTCTGGACTGTGGGAGAATACACCATTCTCCTCTTGTCTACGTGGGTTAACTCCACACAGATAATGATCTGAGGCCGGAATTGAACCTGGGTCCCTGGCGCTGTGAGGCAGCAGTGCTAACCACTGCGCCATCGTGCTGCCTACCGTAAGTTCACATCCACATCACCCACAGCCTGCTACAGGCTCCATTAACTCCCTTTACTCCAGTGGTCTTAGTGCAATCTCTCCATGTTCTCCTTCTGTCCTTGTGCTATTGCCAGTGTTTCTTCTCCTTAATGGAAACTGCTCGAGATATCTTACTGTAAGTGGTGCTAGCAAAACGCAAGACGTTATTGCTGTTGTAGGTGATGTTTTGGATAGTGGCTGTTCTTCTGAATTGTCAATGTCTTCACAAATGCAAACAGCAATTGCTCTCTCCCAAACGAGGAATTTGAATGCGCTCTGTAGCATATTGTCAGCAGGGCTGAGCAGGTGGAAATGTATCATAACCCCCTGTGGAACCTAATGTTAAATATTCCATCTATCCAGTTACAGTGCTAGACTTGTATTAGTTCCAGAATGCAGATTAATTTGCCTCTGGTCACCATTACTGCTCAGAATTTCATGTAAGGTGCAGAAAAGTCATTTTAAAAAGGCAACTACCAGAGTATAGGGAGAAAGGTAATTCTAATGATGGAAAATAATTCCATAAAAATCCAAAATTTTAAAGAAAAAAATAACAACGTGAATGGGGAGGAGATTGTATTTCTATACTGTAACAGTGAGTAGGGAAAGGCCTGAATTACTGAGATACTGAATGGGGTGGCAACCCTGAATGCTATATACTGGGAGTGGCTTATTATATACCCTCACCTCCATTAGTCTCCTGAATTAACCAGAATGATACTGGGACTAAAAGGGTTAAATTACGAGGATAGGTTGCACAGATTTGTATTCCCTTGACTATGAAAGATTAAAAGGTGGACTAATTGAGATGTTTAAAATGATCAATTATAGTGACAGAGTAGATAGAAAAAACCTACTGTTATTCTCCATAATTAGATTGAGGCAATTCAGGGAATACTGTCAGAGTACACTTCCTCACACAATGGATAATGGAAACCTTGAACTCCTCACTCACCTACCCATCTAAACGCACCTACCCACCAACCCACCACCAACTTTCCACCCATCCTCCCCAACTCCAAACGTTGAGGTTGGATCAACTGAAAGTTTCAAAACTGAGAATGATTGGTGTCTGTTAGCAGAGCAAGGATACTGAGGGTAACAGGACCAAAACAGGTAGATAGAATTAACAAACTGAATCATAGGATCTTAACAGTGCAGAAGGAGGCCAATGATGAGCGGGTTGAGGGCACTGGTCATGCTAAATTGCCCCTTAGGTGTTCTGGGATGCATAAATTAGAGGGATCAGTGGGGTAAATGTGTGGGGTTACGGCGATAGGGCCTGGGTAGGATTGTCAGTGCATACTTGATGGACCAAATGGTCTCTTTCTGCACCATAGTGATTCTACAATTCAGCTCATCAAGTCTGCATTGGCTTGCTGAAAGAGCATTCTATCTAGTCCCACTGTCCTGCCTTTGTCCCTGTAACTTTGCATATTCTTTCGTCTCCGAGAACAATCCAATTCCCCTTTGAATATCGTAATTAAATCTGCTTGCACTTCCGTCTCAGGAAGTTTGTTCCAGACTCCAACCACCCTCTGGGTGAAAAAAATATTTCCTCACACCTCTTTTACTCCTTGTGCCCATTATTTTGAATCTGTGCCCTCTAGTTCTTGATCTCTTGAGAGGGAACAGGTTTGTACTATTTACACTGTCTGTACCTCCAAGGATTTTGAATACCTCTAACAAGTGTCCTCTCAGCCTTCTTTCCTCCAAAGAAAACAGATCCAATCTCTCCCATCCATCCTCATAGCTACAACTGTTTATCCCTGGAATTATTCTTGTGAATCTCCCTCCAATGTCCACATCTTTCCTCAAGTATGGCGCTCAGAACTGGACACAGTACTACAGATGAGACTTAATCAGTACCTTACACAAATTCAACTTGACCTCCTTACTCTTACTCAGTACTCTTACTAATAGAAATATAGGTCAAATTAAATGGAGGAACAGACTCTTGGAGCTGTGAGGTCCCTTCATCTAATTCCCAAACTCTCATTCCTCCAGTGTTTCAAACTCCTTCAATCCAGTCCCCTAGATCATAGAATCGCTACAGTGCCGAAGAAGGCCATTCAGTCCATCGAAACCATACTGGCTCTCTGACACAGCATCTTACCCAGGTCCATCCCGGCCTTATCCCGTAACCCCACACATGTACTACTGCCAATACACCTAACCCACACATCTTTCTGGACACTAAGGGCAATTTAGCATGGCAAATCCACCTACACTGCACATCTTTGGACTGTGGGAGGAAATTGGAGCACCCGGAGGAATCTACGCAGATGTGGAAAGAATGTGCAAACTCCAGACAGTCAACCAAGGCAGGAATCGAATCTGGGTCCCTATTGCTTTGAAGTAGCATTACATCCTGAGGCTACTCTGTATCTGGATCAATCTTTGTTAGTTCCTCAGCAACTTTCCACTCCAACTCTGGTTTCATGAATCCATTCAGCTTCATAGTTGACCCTCTGCCAATACCTTGGTCAACAGTCTTGCTTGTCCAACACCTCCGAGATCCACTTCTTCTTCTCAATGGCAGCGATCCTCAGGAACAATGACACACGGCACCTTAGTACAGCAGCAGTAACAATACAGGGGAATAGGGGTCTTGTCACCAACTCTCAGCATTATGCAAAAGCATTTTTAGTGATGTGGGAGTTGGGCAGGCAGGAGGAGGAGGGTGGGCAGTGTGGTGATATAGTTGTATCCCAGCTGTAATTGGAATGTGTTACCTGCTGTATGAGCAAGTGCAGGATGTGTGCCAGCATACTAATGAATGTTAATAAAGCATTAACTCGAGAACACAAAACTATACATTTACAATTGTACTCAAACATCCACATTAATGGGTCCCAGTCAGCATCAGCACTAATACATCAAAAGATGAAAGTGACGTTTGCCAACCTAGACTGGGAACTTTGCCAGGCCAGAGCCAACCTCTGCCAAGAAAATAAGCAGATTCTGAACTGCGCTAAGCCTACCTTTTTGGTGACTTCAGCATCAAACTTCATTCTCAATCCATTCCCTTGGCCAAAGAGCTCAAGAATTCTTTGCTTTGAAAATCAAAAGCATCTGTGCACTGACCATTGGTACATAGAAACCCAACCGTGCAGACAGAGGCCATTCAGACCATCCAGTTTGTACCAACACTCTGACAGAATATCTTACTCAGACTCTCTCTCACCCTATCCCTGTAACCCCACACATTTACCGTCACTAATGCATCCAACCTACACATCCTGGGACACCAAGGGGCAATTTAGTATGGCCAATCCACCTAACCTGCACATCTTTGGACTGTGGGAGGAAACCGGAGCACCTGAAGGAAACCCCAGGGAGAATGTGCAGACTCCACACAGACAGTGACCTGAGGCCAGAATCGAACTTGGGTCCCTGGTGCTGTGAGGCAGCAGTGCTAACCACTGTACCACCCATTTTTTGTGTTAATTCATTGATGGGAAGTGTGCATTTCTGGCTAGGCCAACATTTATTGCCCAATAATAGTGAGTGAAAACCCCTGAATTTTACATTATGCTAACTCATAAAAAATACAATGTTCAATTATCAAATCCAGTCATACTGATACCCAGTAATATTAACATAGATACTCCATCACTCAGTTTTTTCATAGATTATCCCAGACACTAACTAATTTCACCAACACTTTCTGCCAAACAGCTATATTCAGCAATAAGCTGAAGTACAATTTAGGTTAAAATTGTTACTTGCAGTTTCCAATTATACTAACCAAAAGCTAGTCATATTAGCCCAAAGACATTCCCTCAAGCTTGGCTCCGTTCATTGCACTTTCACCTTTGGGCCAAGAGGTGAGAGCTCAAGTCCCACTTCAGGACGTGAGCACAAAAATCGAGGCTCACACTCTTAATATTGAGGGAGCACGGAGACACTAAACCAAGGCCCCACCTGTCTTCTCGGGCCGAAGTAAAAGAGTCCATGCACCAGTAAAGAAGAACAGGAGACTCAGCTTGTATCCTGGCCGATATTTATCCTGCAGTCAACATAAAAAAAATTACCTGGTCATTATCTCGTTGCCGTTTCTTAGAGCTTGTTGTATGCAAATTGGCTGCTGCATTTCCTAAATTACAATACTGACTACACTTTAAATTTATTTTATTGATTGTAAAGCACTTTGGATCAGCCCGAGATCATGAAAGGAGCTATAAATAAATACAAGTTGTTTTCTTGATAAGGCACATCATTATTCAGCATTCTGAAAGCTGGAGTACCAACAGCACATCAAAACTTTTTTACTGCATTAACCCGATATAGATAACATCTTCTGTTTTAACTTGGAATTTGGAAACTGCTTGGTTTCCCTTATCAAATGCCAAGTCTCCATTTTCATCCTTGATACACATTCCTTGGTTAACGTACTTCCAGACTTTGCATAGTCTACACTGATCATAATCAATGTTTGCAAAATTCAGGAAGTGGAGATGTCAATGTTGGACTGGGGTGGGCACAGTAAGAAGTCTCACAACACCGGGTTAAAGTCCAATAGAGTTATTTGGAATCATGAGCTTTCAAAGCGCTGTCTCAGGTCACTCACCTGATGAAGGAACAGTGCTCCGAAAACTCGTGATTCCAAATAAACCTGCTGGACTTTAACCTGGTGCTGTGAGGCATCTTACTGTGCTAAACTCAGAACATAATGTCAGTAATGTCCAATGTTAGCTATAATTCTACGTTTGGGCAGCAGTTTCTGAACACTCCCAAATGTGCTAAGAATTACACTGATCATCGGTTGGGTTCACAAAAGATTCATCTATGCTGGCTAGAAATTTGGCATTCTTGCATCTTTCCCGATAAGTGCAAGATGAAAAACTTTGAAATGTCTCTTTTCTCAGCAAATGCAAGTCATGTACTGTCAAGCGACTATTTACATATTTTTTTCCAGATATGACCTTGGCTACTGAATACACTTTCTTGGTGACATCATCTCAAAAGCCTCCTCTACTTCTTTAGCTCTTTAGCTCAGCCAGTTGTCTTTGGCTTTAATGCAGGTTTTCTTCACACCAGTGCACAATTTGAGGTATTCTCTGTTTTTTTACACGACTGGTCTTTGCATCAAGCCCTTCCTGTTAGGTCTAAACACTTGACAGCCACCCATGGCTGTTTTGCATCTTGTTATTTCGGGCTTAGTTCCTCTAAAGCAGTCATTGTCTCATTGACATGATGGCCATCACTTTTCTTTATCCTGTATTTGTTCTTTAACTTGTCTTTCAAATTCCATTGGGTTTCTCATGCTAAATTGCAGCTTTTTCTTAGATCTTTTCTGGTTCTTTAGCTTATGATACTGACATTTTCCTTAGATCTTTGCTTATAACTTGGATGGTCTGAGCCACAACCAACGCTTGGCAAGACTCTGGTATCTACACTTTCTCCAATACCTCTTCTGTTAACGATAATGGTTCTTGTGACATTTACCAGTGGAAGCCCATGCCTGGTGCCATCCATCTCTATGATGGAATCATGTATTCAGGGCTAGCCTCATGCTGAATTCTAACTAACCAAGGTGTAGTAACCCCCTTTCGTGGGTGGACTCAGATTATACTTGCCACAAGCTTGGTGTTGTTTATTTGGTCATAATTGGAAAGAAATATGGAAACCCAGAAATAGGAATAGGACAAAAATGGCGACTTGTTACACGCTAAGGACAAGATCAGGTTGAGATGGAAAAATTATTCTAGAAACCATTTGAAGAAGAGTTAGAAAAGATAAGCAACCAAGGTTGGAAGATAAAAGAAGAACTAAAATCTGTGTTGCTGAAAGGCTGGATAAGAAAATCCTTAAGAACATCAAGGCCAGGATTCTCTGGTCGTTCATGCCCTGCCACAGCTGCCAGAGCAAATGGAGGACTTGGCGCTCAGCCAAATCTTCATTCACTGCAGCGGGACAGGAGAATCCCACCTGCGAGCAAAGTTGGAGAATCCGATTCCAAGAGTGGGGAGGCAAAATGACAAGCTCAGATATGGGCAGAAGTGCTAAAAGCAGGAGGTGAAACTGTCATAGAAACAAGGGTTCTCTGTGAACAGAGAAGTGGCAGAGGAACAGTTTAGCTTCACTCCTGGAAATGGTACAATTGATGCTCAGAAATCTCATGGAGAAATGTGAAAATAAGCCCAACTTTGGCTCATGTCCATACCAATGTCCAAGCCTTCCATATTGTTCAGCATGGTGCCTCTAAACATCCTAGTCAGAATTTTCAGGCCGTTCACATCCCACCACTGCAGCAAGCGAGTACGGAGAATTTGGACAAATCTCTGTCCACTGCAGCAAGACCAGAGAATCCTACCGGAGTGAACAACTGGAAAATTCTGGCTCTCGTCCGGCTAATACAACAGCAGCACAGAGATGCTTCAGGAACTGTCAGGGCAGGCGATGGGGCACACAGACCTATTCCAGTTTGAGAAGTGAGTCAGGCAAGGGGGTTTTCTGTCACCCCTGCTGTTTAATATTGTGGGAGAGAAGATAATGAGGATGGTGCAGGAAGGGTTCCCAGAAAGGTGCAGCTGCATCATAGGAGCTTGTAATATGTGGAATCTCACCATACTCAGTTGGAAGAAGAAGGAGCTAGAGACCATGGCAGACCCAACTAAAAGGTATAGTGAGTCCTTTGGACTTTACATACATGAAAACACCAATGTTGTGGCTCCAAATGGGAATGGAAAAAGTCAAACTTGAGGTACTGTGATAGAGGCAGTAGACAAATTCAAATACAATGGCTCAATGATAAATGATATTTAAGAATGAAATCCAGATTAGGTTAGCTATGGCAAGAGTCGTGATCAGTGGCTTAAGCAATGTCTAAAGGCATCAGCATGAAACTGGGAAAAAATTTTATTAGTCCCAATTGTGGAGTGTTACAGTCTGTGGATGTGAGAGTTGAAGAAAGAGGAAGATAACAACTCTTGAAATGTGAGCGTAGCGGAAGATGCTCAGAATCAGCCGAATGGGCAGAAAGACAAATCAGTGGGACAGATCAAAACTAGGATTTCAGGAATCAAAAGGTTTGCTAATTACGGTTAGAGACAGAAAGATGGCCAGTAAGGACATTGGAAATGAAAACCCGACAAGCCTTGCCCTGGCAACAACTGAAAGACAAATTGAAATAAAAAAAAACAGAAGAGGAAGAAGAAAAATCAGGCTCAGATGTAAAGTCAGAGAAGCAGCAAGACAGTGCGAACCACCCAAGCAAAGCCAAGGAATGAATGAATAAGCAACACTTCCCCATCTGAAGTGATGTAGATCCAAGCAGTCAATTGCTGCTGGGCACTTTTCCTCTAACAGGCTACTTTAGCCCCATAAGTAACAATTTGTATGTGCAAAGTGATACAGTAAAGTCAGTATTTTTCAACCTGAGAAGAGGGCAGAAGTTCAAAGAAGGTGTGCTTCAAAGACACTGCCTGAGACACTAATTAACAGTGCAGTGCAGAATTGTAAATTTTGGATCTAAGTGGAATCCTAAAGGAGTGTTCATCTGTCACATGCAAGAGAAATATTTTCATGGTCCACTGCCCTCAACTTTCTTCTCCCTGCCTGCCAGTGTACAATGTGTCCATGCTGAAAATCATAGCACTATAAGGGGCAGAATTCAAGTTTATTTTAAAGCACATGACACATGGCCACCTGGAATATTGCTCAGCCAACAAGAGAGAAAATCATTACTAACCGTATTCAAATGGCTATGGTTGCGGTATGTCAACGGGATTGGAAGCCTTGCATCAGACAGTCCTGGTATAGCTAATAAAAATTGGCCCATCCACTAACTGAACACACTGAACTCCTGTAACATAAATCTTACTCACTGTACAGTCCTAGTATCACAAATATATTGGCATTGCCTATTTATACAAAACATACTACATCATTTCCATATAAAGCATATAAAGCATATCACTCTTACCTCCCTCAATGTCTCGATTTCTCTTTCCTTCTAAAGATGCACCTTCAAATTTACCTCTTTGACTACTTCCTTATTCCCCATTTTGGCTTGGTCAACATTAAACCTTTTTTCTTGATTATGCCACAGTAAATGCTTTGGAACATTTTACTACATTGGAAGCATTTTGTAAATGTAAGTCCCCTGCCTCTGTTGTCAAAGGGAAGTGTCCAACATACATAGAAAATACAGGCAGAAATTGGCCACTCAACCTTTCATTATGATCATGGCTGATCATCAATTCAATATCCTGATCCCTCCTTACCCCCATAGCCCTTGACTCCTTTAGCCCCAAAAGCGAACTCTAATTCCTTCTTGAACTCATACAGTCACCTCAGTTCTAAACGGTTTACCCCTTATTATCAAACTATGATCCCTAGTTCTGGACTCCCCACCATGAGGAACATTATTTCTGAATTTACCCTGTCTAATCCTGTTGGAATTTTATAACTTTCTATGAAATCCCCTCTCTCTCTTCTAATCTCCAATGAGTATAATCTTAAATGACTTAATTTCCCCTCATATCACAGGCCTGCCATCCCAGAAATCAGCCTGGTAAACCTTCGCTGTACTCCCTCTATAGCAAGAACATCCTTCCTCAGATAAGGACACAAAAACTGCGCACAATATTCCAGGTGTGGTCTCATCAATGCCCTGTACAATTACAGTAAAACATCCCTATTCCTATACTCTATTCCTCTCGCCATGAAGGTCAACATACCACTTGCCTTCTTTACCGCCTGTTGTACCTGCGCGCTTACTTCCAGCAACTGATGTAAGAGGACACCAAGGTCTCACTGAATATTCAGCTCCCTCATTTTACTCCCATTCAATAATAATCTGCATTCCCATTTTTTTTCTATTGCAGTGGATAACGTCATATTTAGCCAGATGATTTGCATGGCCGATGCAGTATGCCCACACACTCAGCCTGTCCAAATCACACTGAAGCATCTCCGCATCCTCCTCACAGCTCACCCTCCCACCCAATTTTGTATCATTTGCAAATTTGGAGATAATACATTCAGTTCCCTCTTCCAAAGCATTAATATATAATGTGAACAGTTATGGCCCTAACACAGATCACTGTGGAGTCACTAGTCAGGGAAAACCAGTGGACGTGGTTTATTTAGACTTTCAGACGCCTTTCGACAAGCTCTCACATAGCAGATTACAATGCAAAGTTAAAGTGCATGGGATTGCGGGTAGTGCCTTGAGAGAGATAGAATGTTGGGTAGCAGACAGGAAGCAAAGGCTTGGAACAAATGGATGTTTTTCTGATTAGCAGGGGCTTGGGCATAAAGGGTGTGGGGGCTTGGAGGAGTGAGACCATGAAGGGGCTGGTCATGAATGGGGAGGGTCATTATGAATGGAGGTAATGAAGAGGGAGTTCACTGAGAGGAGGGGTCACTGACAGGAGGGGTCACTGAGGGGAGGGCTCACTGAGGGGTGGGGGGGTCACTGAGGGGTAGGGGGGTCACTGAGAGGGGGATCTTTAAGGGGATGCATCACGAAAGGGGACATGAAGGGGTGGGTAATGAAAAGGATCATGAAGAGGGGCCCCATTGGGAGGGCCTCGGTGCTGGCAATCTTTGGTGGGGACGGGGGTGGGTAAACATCTCTTCAATGAGGGAAGCGGCTTTTCCGATGTCCATAGGAGGACAGAGGGAGGGGAGTCCTCAATTTCACTCTGAGATGGGGATGCACTTTACAAATGGCATTTTGAACAAGCTTACTCCAGAAAAGTTTGGCAAGCTATGCCATGAGCTCCTCAATGTGGGTGTAGACTCTAAACTGGTCCTAAAAGTGATCATTTTACTGATTGTATCTCTATGAAGCCAGCTTCCCAGTGTCTGTAGGCCTCGCCCCTCCCAGAATTATCGCAAAACTCCCAAATAACAACTAAGTGCAGGAAAAATGCCATCTGATTTGTGCTGGCACGCCCAAATCACACCGGTTTTCTCACCTAAAATGACATGGCATCTTTTTGGGAAAATTAATCCTAGCGAGTTGGTCCAGGTTTGAAATACTCATTACAGACATCTGCTGCAGTCACTCAGGGACAGGGGATCTGCAGCTTACTCTGTGTTAATGAGCGGGCCATTGAAAGCACGCTCACAGAATGATCAGGGATAATACTTATTCAGGTGCTTTGTTTTTGATTTCCTGCAAACATCCACACCTATTAATACCACAATGATCCTTTCGGTTGAGTCCAGCACACAATGCTGTTGTGAATGGCCCCTCAGTTGGCTTGGTTGGGTTGTGGGTGAGGAAGCGGGGCTGACGGGGAGGTAGAGTATTCAGTAACATGCCATTGAAGGTGGGACAAGTGGTCATTAGGAGAGGAAAGCTCACCTTTAGTGCTCTTCACTGGGATGTGGGCTGAGGCAAAATCTAAAATACTCAACACAGTTTACTTTAAAACCACTATTAATCAAGACTGAGAGATGTTTGGTATATTTCAAAGCTAACATGGATTAAATGCAAATCTATTTAGCAGATTAATGTGGACAGGGCTGCATAATTTATTATTTTTATTAGATAGAATTAAATTGAATTTGCATCATGAAAGCAAGCCGCTCAGCCCAAAGGCCTATATTGGTGTTCAGGGTCCAAATGAGCTCTTTCCCATTCAACTTCCTTCATCTCTTGCTACAAGTTTATTCTCCTATTCGCTCTACTCTTGTTTACTTAACCAGCTTCCTCTTAAATACAGTCATAGAATCACTACTGTGGAGAAAGAGGCCTTTTGGCCCATTGAGTCTGCACCCACAAGAGGCCCTATCCCTACAACTTCATGTATTTACCCTGCTAATCCTCCTGATACTAAGAGGCAACTTAGCGTGGGCAATCCACTTTAGCTGCACATCTTTGGGCTGTGGGAGAAAACCCATGCACACAAAGGGAGAATGTGCAAACTCCATACAGACGGTGACCCAAGGCTGGAATTGAACCCTGTTCCTGGCACTGTGAGGCAGCAGTGCTAACCACTATGCCACCATGCTTATTTTTTAAAAATGTGATCATGGGCTGTGGGTGTCGCTGACTATGCCAACATTTTATTGCCCATCCCTGAGGACATTTAAAAGTCAATCACACTGTTGTGGATCTGGAGTCACATGTAGGCCAGACCAGGTAATGACAGCAGATTTCCTTCCCTAAACGACATTAGCAAACCAGATGGGTTTTTAATAACACTGGCTTCATGGTCATTATTAGACTTTTAATTCCAGATTTTTATTGAATTCAAATTTCACCACCATCTGCCATGATGGGATTTGAACTGGATCCCCAGAGCATTACCCTTGGTCTCAGGATTATTAGTCCAGCGGCAATACGACTATGCCACCATCTCCCCAAGCGGCCCATGATGATCTGTCCTATTCACTTCAACCACTGCATTCAGGGTGAAACCATGATCAAACAGGGGACGAGGCCAGCCCACTGCACCTAGGGATGTGGAGATGCCTGCAATGGTGGTTTGCCTAAGCTAGGGTAGAGTAAAGGACCGGGACAGCCTATAAAGTTAAACCGAGACTTTCCTTGATGCAATTTTTGGAGGTATCTTGGCCGTTTGGACTAAGATGAAGCCTAGGATGGGGTGCAACGTTTCATCTTGTCAGCTTGGATCTTGCTTGTCTCTCAAGTGGGGGACCATGAATTGGATTCAGTTTGAATTAAAATCCCAAATAGGTACAAAAAAAAAACAACATTCAGTGACTGCAGTAGATATCTGTAATGAACTCCCGTTAAAGCGCACCACTTAAACACAAGTCCCTTTTGTGAAATAAAATGGTCAAATGATGCGAAATGTGCCATTTTCATAAAGGCAGGCATCCATCAGAACATGAGTCTGCTCACTGAGAACATTTTACACTATGCCCTCAACAGCGTCAGAAAGGTCACCCCAGTCTGCTAAAAATAAAGTAGTCACTTCCTGATGAGGCCTTGGAATGACCAGCAATTTTCACATTTTTACCATTTGCTGGGTGAAGAATGATGAGGGACACAAAGTTCAGTGACACAAGTGAGGTTTGATCACATCTGTCACTCTGTATGTTCTCTTGCTCACTGCAAAATAAACTAATTACAATTCTGCCGACTGAAAAATTGGAGATGTAAAATTGACACCGTTTGCACATTCTCACTATGTCTGCGTGGGTTTCCTCCGGGTGTTCTGGTTTCCTCCCACAGTCCAAAGATGCTTGGGTTAGGTGGATTGGCCATGCTAAATTGCCTCTTAGTGTCACAGGGATTCGCATGGTAAATGTGTTGGATTATAGGAATAGGGCCTGGGGTGGGATTGTGGTTGATATAGACTCGATGGGCCAAATGACCTCCTTCTGTACTACAGGGATTCTATGAATTTTTGAGGGGAAGGAGGGGGTAAGACATAGGGGCTGATGTTTTTAAAGCACAGGAGAGTGAAGGATGAGTTTTTTTGAATGGGTGTGGGTGGTGGAAAAGAGAGAATCTTTACAATGCTAGCAAAATTGGGCAGGAAGTTGGAAGGACAGGGCTTTAAGAGGATTTGGGTCAAAGGAAGAGGAGCTAGGTCTTGGGCAGAATAAATTTGAAAAGAGCGTGAGAGGATATGGGAGAGAAATTGGACAATGATGTGACTTCAAGACGAGAGGAAGAGGGTTTTGGAATTGGTGGGCTTAGGGAACAAGGCAGCTGAATAGATGGTTTCAATCTTGGTGTCAACGAAGTTCACGTGATGCTGTACTTATACATATGAAGACCGAGGAGGCAGAGGAGAGGGGTTTAACAAAGTTGTAATGCAGAAGGAAGACACCTGAGATTAGCAATGATTTCCAGGATGATGACCCTGGAGTAGTGAGCAGTTTAGTTTGGGAAGAACGGGACCCTGAGAGTACTTGCTGTGACCCAGCCAGATCTGATGATGGATGGCAGTCGCAATCAACTTGTCAACACAATCATTATCAGTGACATAAAATATATATGCCCATATAAATCGGTGATAGTGTTCATCAAAAATCTGGCATATATTACATTATGTTTACACAAAAATAACTTGTTCTGTTGAAAACCTAATTCACAAAGTAATTTATAATTCTGATCATTTCCATCAGAAACTTGACTCTCACCTTTCACAAACAGATTTATTTTACAAAGCGGCAGCTTTCCATCGGTTGTGTGCACAAAATCTTGGGGAAAAATGAAACCCAAATCTATCACAGCCAGACTAAGCTCTCATTCTAATGCTTCTTATCTGTTTATTTTATTCTTTCAGCGTTACAGAACAGCAGGGGGCTTTAATTTTAAACAACTCTCTACTCATCTAAAAACAGAAAGGTATTATTTTTTACTTCAGATTTCCCCCTTTTATAAGTGATGACATATTTTCCCCAAGCCCTCAGTTTTCATAATAACCTCAAAACAAATTCGAGATAGGGTAGAATCAGAGGGGTAGTTTATTTTACACACGCTCAAAATGTAGGAAGTGGGTGTCGCTATATAACTCCCGGTACGTCTGCACAAGGGAGAAGGGAAAGAAAGACATAAAGGGCAAAGAGCACAAACAAAATAAGAATTACTACTGCACAGGAGTCCCGAATCAAAAGTCCAGTGGTGCATTCCTTCAGAGAGGTTAGCAGGCTGAAGCTGATACTGGCTGGTCCACTTTTCAGCAGTATTGACTTCCACAATGGGAGAAACATGTAGAGATGAATTCAGTCTTGTAGTAGGCACAGGTGCGGAAGCTCAGAAGTTCTCCTCAAAACCATGTAGATGAGGGCAGAGCTCTGGTTCTGCTGCCATTTGTTTGATGGAAGTTGACAGACTAACTCTTATAGCTTCACAGGGCAATATTACAGGTTCTAGCAACCTAACTCCCATGCTTCCACTTGGTTTGGGACAAAGGATGCATGTTCCTGATCTGGATTCTTGAAATGGTGAAAGTTTCATCCATTAATAAGCTGAGCTGAAGTTTCAGTGTCCTTTATCCGAGCAAACATTTTTATCAGCTAAAACCTGCCTTAGAAACGTAAAGTGCCGTTTTGTATAATCCCTTTGGAATTTGGTCTCTGCAAGCACTGAGTTATAGTGTCCCCATAGGGATAACAAGATTGTAGCTGCTCTGAATATCAAGAAGTTCCTACTGTGTGAGTCACAGGCAGCAATGGCTTCAGTCATTGTAAGACATTTGTCCAATTTTAAAGATGTGATGAATTAGTCATGCTGATATATATCTGCATTATATAAATATAAAATATTTTGTAAAGATATAAAGTGAGGTCTATGCTCCAGGACAACATGATTTTGACATTGTTGGCTAAAGCATCATTTATTGCCCATGCTTAATGGCCCTTGAGAATGTGAAAATGTGCTGTTATATTGAACTTCTGAAGCCCATGTTTTGTAGGAACATCCATTGTGCCATTAGGATAGGAGTTCCAGGATTTTAAAGCAGCAACAGAGAAGAAATGCCAATAGAGTTCCAAGTCAGGATGGTGAGTGACCTGGAGGAGAACACCCAAGTAGTGATATTCCCATGCATTTGCTGCCCTTGTCCTTGGTGGTAGAGGTTGTGAATTTGGAAAGTGCTGTCAAAGAAGCCTTGTCGAGTTGCTGCAATGCATTTTGTAGATGGTACACGCTATCTGGATGGATTGATGGTGGAAGGCATGAATGTTGAAGGTGGCAAATGGTGTGCCAATCAAGCAGACTGTTTTGTCTTGAATGGTGTCAAGCCTCTTAACATCTTGTTGGACTAGCACTCATCCAGCCGACAGGAGAGTATTCCATCACATTCCTAACCTGTGCCTTGTAGATTGTGGACAGGCTTTGGAACCAAGAGGTGAGATAATCAACACAGAATTCCTAGTCTCTGACAAGCTCTTGTATTTTCTGGCTGGTCTTATTCAGTTTCTGGTCAATGGTAACCTTCCAGGATATTGAAAGGGGGGAATTCAGCAATGGCAATGCCATTGAGTTCATGGGGAGATGGTTGGGAACTCTCTTGTTGGGACTGGTCATTGCCTGACACATGGGTGATGTGAATGATACTTGCCGCTTATCACACAAGCCTGAATATTGTCAAAGTTTTGCTGCATTTGGACAAAAACTGCTTCAGTTGTGAATGGTGCTGAATAATGGTATAATCATCCGTGAACATCCCTACTTCTAACCTTATATTGGAAGGAAGGTCACTGATGAAGCAGCTGAAGATGGCTGGGACTAGGACACTTCCTGAGCAACTCCTGCAGTGATGTCCCGGAGCTGAGATGGTTGACCTTCAACTACCACAACAACAATCCTTTATGCCAAGTATGACAAGTGCAGAATTTCCCCGTTTCCCACTGATTGCAGTTTTGCTCAGACTCCTTGATGCCACACTCATTCAACGCTGCCCTAATGTCAAGGGCAGTCACTTTCACCTCACCTCTGGTGTTCACCTCTTTAGCCTATGTTTGCTCAAAGCTGTAAATGAGGTCAGGAGCTGAGTGGCCCTGGCAGAACCTAAATTCAGCATCAGTGGACAGATCATTGAAGTGTAAGTGCTGCTTGATAGCATAGTCAAAATCATCTTCCATTACAACAAATATATTTGCTCCCTTTTGTTGCTGGTTCCTAATTTCTCCACACAGACAAGACATTTCACACCAGCATTACAAAACAAAATAAGACACTGAGCCACAAAAGGAGATATTAGGTCCAAATGCCAAAGCGCTAGATTTTAAAGGAGCATCCTAAGTGGCACAGTGGGTTAGCATTGCTGCCTCATAGTGCCAGGGACTGGGTTCAATTCCCGGCTTGGGTCACTGACTGTGCAGAACCTGCACATTCTCCCCATTGTCTGCATGGGTTTCCTCCGGGTGTTCTGGTTTCTTCCCACAGTCCGAAAGACATGCTGGTTAGGTGCATTGGCCATACTAAATTCTCCCTCAGCGTACCCAAACAGGTGCCGGAGTGTGGCGACTAGGGGATTTTCACAATAACTTCATTGCAGTGTTAATGTAAGCCCACTTGTGAACTAATTAATAAGAATAAGAAGGAAAATGAGGCCAAGAGATGGAGAGGTATAGGGAAAGAATTCCAAGATTTGAGACCTGGGAAACTGGAGACACAAGCAACAATGGCAATTGTAATCGGGAATGCATAGGAGGTCAGTTTGAGGAATGCAGATATCCCAGAGGGTTGTGGGGCTGGCAGAAGCAACAGAGACAGGAGGAGTCATGGCCTTGGAGGGATCAGAAAACTAGGAAATTTTAAAGTCACTATGTTGCTTGTTCAGGAACTAAGCTAGGTCAGAGAGTGCAGGAGCGATAGGGAATCGAGGCTTGCTGTGTGTTAATTCATAGGCAGAAGAATGTTGCACGGTCTCAGGTTTACGGAGGGTAGCATGTTGGAGGTCAGCCAACAGTGCAAATAGTCTACTCTAGAGATAATGAAAATATGAATGAGGATTTCATCAACAGATGAATTGAGTCAAGTTAAAGTCAGATGATGCGAGAGAAGAAAAACAACCCTATCATTTCCAATATTTCCTCATAGCTACATTCTCCCATTCCGGCAACATCTTGGTAAATCTCTGTACGCTCTCTGGGAGGATCACATCCTTCTTGTATTGTGCCAATCATTATTATATTCTAGTATGGCCAGCGTTTTATACACTTCTAACATAACCTCCCAGCTCTTATACTCTAGGCCTCAGCCAGTAAAGGAAAGTAGTCCATGTGTCTTTTTAACTACCTTATCTATCCGTCCTGCCATACCTTCAGGGATCTGTCGACATACAGTCCAAGGTCACCCTGTTCCTCTATACTACTCAGGGACGCTACTATTTATTATAATTTCTCTTACCTTGTTTGCCCTCCTCAAAAACATTCCCTCACACTTTGCCAGATTGAATTCTATTTGCCAGTTTACTGCCCACTTGAGCTCAATGATACTTTCTTGCAGTGTACAACTCTCTTTCTCACTATCAACCACCAAGCAAATTCCACTTCATCTGTAACTTTCCTAATTATATCCCAATTATTCTGTCTAAATCATTGATCTATATAGCAATAATAATGAACAACAATAGACCCAGTAGTCAGCTCGGTACCGGCCATCCAGTCACATTACCCTATGCTTCCTGACACGGAGCCAATTTTGTATAACTACAGTCTCAAGATATGGCACAACACACATTTCTCCATTACCCGCAAGCCAACAGAGAGACGAACCCTGACTCCGTGGTGTAGAAGCAGTACCAGGTTAAAGCCCAACAAGTTAATTAAAGGAGCAGTGCTCTGAAAGCTTGTGGCTTGTGCTACCAAATAAACCTGTTGGATTTAACCCGGTGTTGAGACTTCTTATTGTGCTTACCCCAGTCCAACGCCAGCACCTTCACATAGTAGAAGCAGCACCAGACATTCCTTACGCCGAGCCACTAACCAGGTATAATATTCATAAAATCACAGAATCCCTTCAGAGCAGAAGGAGGTGATTTGGCCCATCAAGTCTGCACTGAAAACAAATCCCACCCAAGCATCCAAGGGCATTTACCCTGTTAGCCCCCTGACACTAAGGGCCAATCAGCCTAACTTGAATATCTTTAGAGTGTGGAGGAAAACCAGAGAATCCAGTGGAAATCCACGCAGACATTGAGAGAACGTGCAAACTCCATACAGGCAGTTACCCAAGGTCGGAATTGAACCTGGGTCCCTGGCATTGTGAGGCATCAATGTTAACACTCTGCCACTGTGGCGCCCCTTGGATTGGATCAAATACATTACACATTAAAAAACAATATACTATAAGAAATAAACAACATCACTGTTAGCAGATGTAGCCAAGTTCTGTAACCCTGCCAGCCTGATAAAAACCGTCGGTACAAAATCAAGGAAATAACATGAGGAGGAAGGTCCACAAGTACCTCTCTCCTCAAATCAGGCAGGGACCTATCTTGGGTGCAAGAGACAAGTCTAAAGTGCTTGCAAGTGTCTTCAGTCAAAATTGCCAGTGAATAATTGCCCACTATTGTAGATACCAGTGCCCAGCCAATTTAGTTCACTCCAGACATTGCAGAATGGCTGAGTACACAACACAGTCAATTGGAAAATTACCCAGGCTTGTCCTGTCCGCAAAATGCAGGACATTAAAAGCCAGCCAATTGCAGCCCTACCAACTTTGCCTCAATAATCGGGAACAAGCAACACAATTGACTTCTGTTCAACTTCTACTGAAGCAGCTTTGCTCTGGGGCTGAGTGCAGACTTGACCCAAATGTGGATATAAGAGCAGGATGCCTGGCAGGAGGCAAGATTCGCTGTGCTTGATATTCATGTCATAACTGATCAAATGCTACCTTGATATGCTGCAGAAAAATATAAGTTAATAAGGGCTCAGGACTTGGACAACATCCAGAATTGTGCTGACAAGAGACAGGCATCATCCACACCAGATAAATACAGACTATTGACTATTTAAGCAACAAAATACACAAATATCATTCCTGACCTTCAATGACATCATGGCCAAGTTCACACCATCAACATTCTTAAAGATAACATTGACCAGAAGTTTAACTGGACCACTCATATCATCAATGCTGCTACAAAAACTGGGCAGAGGTTGAGTATTCTGTAATCAATGGCACAAATCACGATGTCTCAAAGCCTCTCTACAATCTACAAAGCTCAAGCCAGAAATGTGATAGAATATTCATCACCCACCCCATGTAACAACACCATTCAGGGCAGAACGAGCTTTTTGACTGGATTCAATCTACACCCCACCCTCAACACTCAAACTTTGTTTCCCGCCTGTACTACCTACAGATGCACTACTGCAATTTACCAAGTTTATTTTGGCAGCACTCTCCAGCTCTCAACATAGAGAAAGATAAAAGCAGCAAAATGACAGAAATAGCATTGCCTCCAAGGTGCTAAGTGGCACACCATCCTGATTGGGATGTGGGATGTTGTGTCCTCATTGTTAAATGAATAAAATCCTGGAATCTCCTCTTCACACTTTCTTTGGAACATTATTGACACGACAAGGGTGGTTGCCCAAGGAGGGCCATCAATACTGGCATGGCAGCCCAGAATTTAAGTACAACTTTCCAGCGTTGTCCACGCCCAGAGAAGGGATGTTAAAAACAGTTAAACCCTCTGTCAGGCAGCAGCATTAATCTAGAGCTGCAATACCACATTTCATGTTTTTTTTCAGTTTTGATATTTCCTGTCACACTAAAAGCTGAGCCAAGAACAGCGCATCATCGACTGCCAGCACTTCTGCCTCACCACACCAGTGGTGACTGTACCAGCTGCTGTGTGACATGTCTGAATAGGGTCGGTGGGTAAGAATGTGCCCAGTGTGTTAGTGGTGGTGGTGGGGGTGGAGGGGACACAGAGCATTCTTCAATGCATTTTAATAATAGCGCAGAGCTCTGGCGAAGCAGCCCTCCACTCAGCCACTGCTCTGAAGTCACACCGGCCTCCAAACTACACTTGGGTTTTGTGCACAGAAATGTCCGCGGAGCCAAAACATCTCTTGGCAAATGACGCTCTGACTTTCAGGAATCTACGTCAGTGCGGCGGCGAACTGCAGAGGTGGGGGGTTTAAAGTGATTGATATCAACAAAAGCAGCACCAGAAGGCATTTAATTACAGATTACAATATTATTGTGCTCGGAATTGCTCCGAGAGCCTTAGCACATCGGCGCCTGGTTAATTGGACATTGCAGAGGGTAACGCTGCTGTTGCAGTCTGCAGCCCTCAAATCCCTGTGCAGAAAATATGAATGAAGCCTCGCCGCCCATCCCCCACTCTCATGCCGCATTCTCCATTCACACTACAAGTCCGGTCTCCATACGTGTTGTTAACCACTCTCCCCTTGTGTGCAGTCTGTGCTCGCTCACTGCAGGGGATGGAGGACTGCAGCAAGCTGCCCTGCTTTGTTCTCCGGTCGAACACGACATCTTTTTCAGCTCACTCGCAAGCGACTGCAGTGAAATCAGCGGGTGGTGATTACAGCACATCCTCTTTATCCTTTTCATCCTGGAAATATTTGTGCAGGAGATAATGATATCTCACCAACTGTAAACACAACTTCAGGGTTTTTTTTCTCCCCCACCCCGTGCCTGCTGCAACATCATCACTGCAGCAAGCTACTGACTACACCCCATCTTTAATCAATGCCTTTCAATTTGAGGTGTTCGTTGAGGAAGAGCTGCACAGCTTATCCATGATGATCCAGGAAACCAGCTGATAATCCAATCCCCCCCAAAAATCTGACAACTCATGACTAGACATGACGTGAAAATAAGCGATTTCACAGGCTTTGTACCTTAAATTGCAAGTACTCACAATATGTTCTTTCCCATATAATGGAGTGAAAATATAAATAATTAAAAGGACAAGCGGAAACTCAAGTGTTGAAGGCATAAAATTGTCGCCACGTTTCCCCAATAGTCCTGGTGCTCCTGGGAGATTTTCAATTTTTTTTACATTGAATGATGCATTTGAGATATTTTTAAGGATTGTCATGCTTCAGAATAGATCGTTAGTACAATAAAAGGACTTTTGGATTTTCACCAAATCAACCAGCTCAAATAGTTATCCTCTCCCATCCCACACCCAACCTCCTCACCACCCGACAGCACTACAGCACTCAACACCCACCAGAGTCAGTTCACAGAGATTCTGAACTTCATCAACTCTCCAACCTTTCTCAGAGGCTGAACTTTCTCGAGACCTGCCAGTTCATACTGACACTCCTCTCTCCTGCCAAACCAATCATGCTGATCATAGAATACCTACAATGCAAAAGGAGGCCATTTGGCCCATCGAGTCTGGACCAATCACAATCCACCAGACCCTATCCCCATACATTTACCCCAGCTAGTCCCCCTGACACTACGAGGTAATTTAGCATGGCCAAACCACCTAACCCACACATCTTTGGACTGTGGGAGGAAACCAGAGCACCCGGAGGAAACTGACACAGACATGGGTAGAATATGCAAATTCCACACAAACAGTGACCCAAGCCAGGAATTGAACCCAAGTCACTGTTGCTGTGAGGCAGCAGTGCTAACCACTGTGCCACCGTGCTGCTAGGTGATGTTCAACTTTAAATTCCCCTCATTTCGCAGCCTATGTTGGCACACTTCTTCCTCTAAGCCAGAGTGTTGCTGCCCTCTTCTCACCAGAGCCACACTCCCACCTTCTGCCACTTTCACTGCCATCCACTTCCCCATACCTCTCCTGATTACTTACTGTCCCTCTTCGACAGGTATTGATAGACCAGTCCCAACCTTTCCTTTTGTCATGCACTCCATGTTCCTCATGCTAACTATTCTGCCTCTCACACCATTGCTTGGAACCTATTTCATTCTTCCTGCTGCTGCCAGGTCTGGCACCAATGTACAGGATGGGTCCCACTTCTCTTTCCACTACCTCTCATTAGCTTTGGCCTGTTTAGCTGCCTACGCATACTCAAAGCCAAAACTCCCATTGTCAGAAGAGTTCCTAGATATAGCATTCTAAACACTACTTGGGCTCTTTATTGCCAGGAGTAGTGTAAAAAGAAGAAATTGTTCAGTACATTAACTGTTGCACTTGAGTGGATGAGAGCCTTGTGTTGACTTGTGTCAACAAAAGCTAACACTTTGAGCTTGTCCCTGAAACCACCAGTGTCAGCATGAGATGTTATACACTTGGCGAAAGATTGGATTTTTGAACAATTCCTATGCAATTTGCACTAACATCTTCAGGTGATCTTCTGTGTACATTTACCATCAATCATTTGAGCCAATACTTCTTAGCTTGTCAAATTCTGGAGTATTTTAAAGTAGATTAAGGATAATGGTCCAAAACTAGCAACAGTGTTGAAAAACCTCCTCCGTCCACTGAGACCAACCACAATGACCCAATGGGACCTCTCTCAGGGATCCAGCAAGTCCATTCTCTGTGAATGTGCATTGCTACACTGTCCTCAGTGATGGCCAGTCAGATTTCCCTCAGTGATCCAGTGAAATCACCGTCAGTCACCTAATGGGATTACACTCCAAGACCTCTCAGAAATTCAAAAAAATCAAATTCTTACTTTCATCCGGGTTTGGTGCAGCAAGGATTGCACTGTGTTTCCGCTTAACCTCTTCCACGTTCTCAGAGATCTTGTCTATGAAGCCTCGGATTTCTTCAACCTGACAATTGTAGGAAATCAAACCAATTAGAAACATGTTCCCTTCACCACTCATTTGAGCCCACAGCATAAAAAGAAGCAGACTTATATTCAGAACATCACTCCCTGTGCTATGCAATGTGAGAAGAACATTACAAGAAGCATGCAGACCTCACCCATGGTTTCACAGTGTCATCAACCAAAGACTCAACTCCAAATGTAGGATCTCAAACCATGAGATATGCTCATAAAACTGGAACATAGGCCATTTTGTCCAAGCAGCTCACTCGCACCCACCTTTTAGAATGTAGCGTATTTCACATCTTCATCAACCTAGACCAATCCATTCGGGTTCTTTGTCTCTATCTCACTGGCGCCTGCATTATTTTTAAAATGTGGACCACAAGATCTCCTTTACTTCAACAATTCCAATGAGGTTTGAACTCTCCCCTTACAGGAATGTACAGGAATGAGATGGAGAATCTGGTGAACTGGTGCAGCAATAATAATCAATTCCCGGCATGGGTCACTGTCTATGCAGAGTTTGCATATTTTCCCTGTGTCTGCACGGGTTTCCTCGCACAGTCTGGAAGATGTGCTGATTAGATGCATTAGATGGCCATGCTAAAAATTCTCCCTCAGGCAGGCGGAGTGTGACGACTAGGGGATTTTCACAGTAACTTGATTGCAGCGTAAGCTTACTTCATTGTAAGCCTACTTGTGATTAACTTTAACTTTAAACTGCTCAGCAAAAAAATGGTCTGAAACTTGAGGGTCATTGCCATCACTCTCCATCCTTTCCCACATTTTGATATCTCAGACTTAAAAATTAATAATATTATTCGCACAGTGATTCTTAGTAAATTATCTATTATTCCCATGGAATTATACTTCTCTCATTTTTGAGGGCTACTGGGATCACTGTAATATGACTTTGACATTGACCTTTCCTGAATTGGAAAGCTATTGCCATTCCTTCATTATCTCTAACAGCATAGTGGGTCTACCTACACCACAGGGACTGCAGCGCATCAAGGCAGCAGCTCACCGCCTTCACTAGGGCAATTAGGGATGGGCAACAAATGCTGGCCCAGCCAATGGCACCCACACCCCATAAATAAAATTGAAAATTCACATTTTGTTTCTGAAATCATCTTACATGTACCATTCTCAATATCCAAACATTCATTCGCACTCTCTCCAAATCTAATCCTTGACATCTAATATCCTGTTTTCAAGATAGCTTGGCATCCTCTGCCAATTCAAACGTTCAATCCCGGTTTGGATCTTATTCTTCTCAAGAAAAGGGAGTAAGTCTTGGGAAAAGGAACACTGAGGAGAGGAGGAAATCAGCCAGGGTTTTGCTGCTGTTTAGCCGAGGCATGAACGTTAGCCAGGAGGGCTGGAACACTCTGTCCTTTGTCAAACAGTGTCATGGAATCATGGGCCTTGGTTTAAGGCCTCACTTGAAAGACAGCAGCTCTGACAATGGAAGGTTACCTCTATCAGTTACATGGGTAAGATGGGTATAGAGAGATATGGGCCAAATGCAGGCAATTGGGACCAGCTTAGTGGTAAAAACTGGGCGGCATGGACAATTTGGGCTGAAGGGCCTGTTCTCATGCTGTAAACCTCTATGACTCATTTTGCAATAAAGCGTCAGCCTGGCTACATGGGGGAGTACAGGGGAATGCACAACCCCCCCCACCATTCCTGTCAGTCTATTTATTTCAAGTGCCCACCCAGTTTCTTTTTGAAATCATTCACTGTCTCCACTCTCACCATCTGCGAGATTACGACTTGCTGCATAAAGTTTGTGGGTTCATGAGCTTGAATCTTTGAAGATGACAGGATGTATTAATAAAAGAGTTTACAAAGCATATTGGATCTGGGACTTCATGAATGGAGTTAAAGTTTATTTATTAGTGTCACAGGTAGGCTTACATTAACACTGCAATGAAGTTACTGTGAAAATCCCCTAGTCGCCACACTCTGGTGCCTGTTCAGGTACACTGAGGGAGAATTTAGCATGGCCAATGCACCTAACCAGCATGTCTTTTATACTACTGGAGGAAATCAGAGCACCCGGAGGAAACCCACGCAGAGATAGTGAGAACATGCAGACTCTGCACAGACAGTGACCATAGCTGAGAATCGCCGAGTTCCTGGCGCTGGGAGGCAGCAGTGCTAACCACTGTGCCACCCCAGCCTCAATTTTGTTAACCACCGTTTTATGTGGTTCTTTGTCAAAGCTTTTCTTGAAATCAATAAAGACAAAATCCATTGCTTTCCCTTTTCTATCAACCTTCCCTATTACTTCATCAAAAAATTCAATTAAACCAGTCAAGCACAATCTGCCTTTTACAAAACCATGCTGGCTCTCCGTAATTAACTTAAACCTTTCAAGTGCCTGTTGATTTTCTTCTTGATTATTGTTTCTAATAGCTTATCCACCACTGATGTTAAACTGACTGGCTTGTAGTGTCAGGAAACAGAGGTAGTTTTCAGTAATCTATGTCTGTCGATATTAAAAATAAGGCATAGGTTTAAGAATGTTTCATTTTGTGTTTCTGGGTTAAAATGTCAGTTATCTCATGTTAAACAAAGGTGCCTGCATGTCTGTAGGTCTTAACTGTGCCTACATTGTAACTAAAGGTTACAAGCAAGGTTAAATAAAGATTAGGCTGTAGATTAGCAACCAGGGGCCCATAGTGAAAAGCATAAGCACTTGCAGCTAAGTTAGAACCAGGTACCTGAGAAGAAAGAAGCTCTCACAGAAACCGTCAGGAGAAGCAATGGAGTAAGCAGCAGAAAGCAAGTCCCAGAAGCTAAAGAACAAAAATTTCATGGCCTGGGCTGTGGTTCCTCCCTGTGTAAATGGATCCTGAACTTCCTAACTCACAGACCACAATCAAAAAGGATAGGCAACAACATCTCCTCCAAGATCATTCTGAACACCCACAGGCTGTGTTCTCAGCCCCTGCTATACTCCTTATACACCTATGGCCAAATTCCCCTCCAATTCAATTTTCAAGTTTGTTGATGACACCACCGTAGTGGGTTGGATCTCAAACAATGATGAGACAGAGTAGAGGGATGAGATAGAGAATCTGGTGAATTGATGTGGCAACAATAATCTCTCCCTCAATGTTAACAAAAGAAGGAGACTGTCATCGACTTCAGGAAGCGTGAAGGAGAACATGCCCATGACTTGATCAACGGGGATAAAGTAGAAAGCTTCAGGTTTTTAGGTGTCCAGATCACCAACAATCTGTCCTGGTCCGCCTATGCCAACTCTATTGTTAAGAAAGCCCACCAATGCCTCTACTTTTTCAGATGACTAAGGAAATTTGGCATGTCAGCTACGACTCTCACCAACTTTTACAGGTGCACCATAGAAAGTATTCTTTCTGGTTGTATCACAGCTTGGTATGGGTCCTGCTCTGCCCATGGCTGCAAGAAACCACAGAATGTTGTGAATGTAGCTGAATCCATCACGCAAACCAGCCTCCCATCCACTGACTCTGTCTACATTTCCCACTGCCTCGGCAAAGCAGCCAGCAAAATTAAGGACCTCACGCAGCCCAGACATTCTCTCTTCCACTTCTTTCTGTCGGAAAAAAGATACAAAAGTCTGAGGTCACGTACCAACCGACTCAAGAATAGCTTCTTCCCTGCTGCTGTCAGACTTTTGAATAGATTTACCTTATATTAAGTTGATCTTTCGCTCCACCCTAGCTGAGTCTACATTCTACACTCCTTTCCTTCTCTATGAACAGTATGCTTTGTCTGTATAGCGTGCAAGAAACAATACTTTTCACTGTATGTTAATACATGTGACAACAATAAATCAAATCAAAATCAAAATTGAATTGAATTAATTTACTGCTGTCACTTGTAGTAGAATACAGTGAAAACCATTGTTTCTTGTGCTATACAGACAAAACATACCATTCATAGAGTACATAGGGGAGGAGGAAAGGACAGGGTGCAGAATATAGTATTGCAGTTATCAATAGGGTGAAGAGAAAAATCATCTTAATGTGTGATAGGACCAAAGGTCTGATGGCAGCAGGGAAGAAGCTGTTCTTGAGTTGATCAGTACATGTTCGCAGACTTTTGTATCTTTTTGTGAATGGAAGAAGTTGGAAGAGAGCATGTCTGGACAGCATTGCGCCCTTGATTATGTTGGCTGCTTTTCCAAGGCAGCAGGTAGTGTAAATTGAGTCAATGGATAGGAGGCTGGTTTGTGTGAAGGACTGAGCTACGTTCACAACCCTTTGTAGTTTCTTGCCATCTTGGTTAGAACAGGAGCCACACCAAGCTGTGATAAAGATGCTTCCTATGGTGCGTCTGTAGAAATTGGTGAGAGTCATGGCAGACATGCTGAATTTTCTTAACCTTCTGAGAAAATAGAGGCGTTGGTGGGCAAACCAGCGAGTGAAAGAGAAGTCCCAGGAAAACTGAAATCATAGGGACAGAGAATTGGAATCTGAACAAGCTACTGTTCACTGAAGTCAAAGAAAGGGAGAGAGAGGCTCCTAGTTAAAGATAGAACTAAAAGGTGCATATCTAGGAGCTAAAAGAAATCAATGGATATGGGTGTGGAAGTAGAGGATCAGGATATTGAATTCAATGATCAGCCCTAATCGAAATGAATGGTGGAGCAGGCTCGAAGGGCCGAATGGCCTACTCCTGCTTCTAATTTCTATGTTTCTACCTGGTGTAGCCAGCTAACGAGAAGTCAGCTAGCGAAAATCCAGGCATATGAAGTAACCCTCAGGTTTTTGACCTTAGCACAGCTAAGTAGTGTTCTACTGGCATGGTCAACAGGAGATTGTGTGGAAGCTTGAATATACATGGCAATCCAAGGAACAGGAACGCCAAAAGGAGATACTGAAATCCTGGAAGTGGATCTTAGGTGAAGGAATTTGAGAAAAAGCATTCATAGAATCCTTACAGTGCATTCGGCCCATTGGGTCTGCACTGACAACAATCCCACTCAGGTCCTATCCCCATTTAGTTAATTGTTCTAACCTATCACATCCCAGGACACTAGGGGTTAATTTAGTGTGTCCAATCAACCTAACCCACACATCTTTGGACAGTGGGAGGAAACCAGGGCACCTGGAGAAAACCCACACAAACACAGGAAAAATGGGCAGACTCCACACAATGACCCAAGTTGGGGATCGAACTCAGTCCCTGGAGCTGTGAGGCAGCAGTGCTAACCACTGTGCCACCGTGCCGTTGTTTGGGAGAAGATTCTAAGATGAGGTTTCTGAGAGTGGTGTTTGGAAACACTCACGTGGAAGTCAGAGTTCCTATGACAAGAGTGACAAGCATCTGGGAGGAATTGATGAAAAGCCCAGAGAAGTTGTATTGAGTGGCATCTGGCATTTGACTGTGCGCTTACTGAGAATAGTACAAATAGTACAAATTTTGTAATTTGCGTTATCCTTAAAAATCTCAATACATCTGTGAAGATATAGGTGGAGTAAAAGAGCATTGTATTATAGTCACTCCTTTCACATTTAGTAAGTATTTTATTCTTTTGTAAAAAAGTTAATTGGTAGTCCTGCGACTCTGTTTCTGGACAAAGACATTATGATCTATCATGCAAGTGTTCCTTTCTCGGACCTGACTGTCCCGAAGTAACATCAGTTGGGATTCTAACAGTAGTTACTAGGAATGTCTTTACACCCTTTCTCAAAATAAGGCATCATATTTGCAAATCTCCAATCCTCTGGCACCTCCCCATATCTAGGAAAGATAATGACAAGCCTTTCTTTTATCTCCATCCCAACTTATTTTAGCAACCTTGGATGCAAGCCATCTGGAACAGGGAATTTATCCATTCTAAGCATAGCCAATCTTTCCAGTGCATCCAGTATATCAATTTTCACCCCATTCGTTACCCTCTACCGTCTTCATTTCTACCAATATTTTGTCACAATCACTGTCTCCAGTAAACACTGATGCAAAATACTCATTAGTTATCCTAGCATCGCTGTGCATCTCTAAGCATATATCATCGTCTTTGTCTCTAATAGGCCCTACTCTACCTCTTAGAACCCATTTCTATTAACTTCTGGTAGGAGATTTTTGGATGCTATATATTGTTGGCTGCTATTCTAATCTTAAATTCTCTCTTGGCCAGTGTTAATTTCCATATCACTTTCCCTCTCCAGATATTTGGCCTGGTTCTCACCTGAGGAATTCACCTGACATGCTCAGACTCAATTCTTTTTGTTTCATTATATTCTCTATCTTCCTCCTCATTCAAGTACTGGCCTGCATTCCCTTATCTTTCACCTCTTGTTCACCCAGGCCCTACCCCCATATCCCTACATATTTACCTCGCCTCTATGTGAAACATCACTTCCTTAAAGATTATCCACTCTTGTGTTAGCTTTTTCGCCCTGGCTAGATCCCCTCTCATCCCATTGAAGTTAGCCCTCTTCCAATTTAGAATTTTGACTTTAGATTGTCCCTTTCTCTTCTCCATTGCAAATGTAAATCTTATGATACAATGATCACTCTTACCCAAGTGTTTCCCCACAGATGCTGGGATATTTGGCCCACCCTGGCACGTGTTCCAGTCCTGCCTCCATCCTTATTGGGTCGAGAACAAACATGTCAAGATAGTTCTGCCAAACAGATGTCAGGAATTCCTCCCCTTTCTTTCCCATCACTCTAACATTATCCTGATAGATATTTGGGTAATCTAAGTTGCCCAGTATCACCATTCTACAGTTCTTGCACATCTTTGATTTCTCTATAGATTTGCTCCTCTGTCACTCTCTTGATAGTCATCAGTTCATTAGTATAAACCCAGTATTGCAAATATCCCATTTTTACTTCTCTACTATAACTGAATGGATTCTGCCATTGCCCTCTCTTTTCAACCTGACGACAACTTCTATAATTATGATTGCTATCCAACATCTCTTTTTTCCTTCCCTACCTTTTCTGAACATTTTGCATCCTTGAATATTCAGCCTCCAGTCTTCAATGGTTTAAAACGCTGTTTCTATTATTGCCACTACATCATATTATTACATGGCTACTAGTGACCAGAAGTCCATGTAGAGGAGTGAGCAGTGAACAGAGCACGATGTGGTTTAGGATCCAAAGTTTATACAATAAAGACAATGAGACGTCAGCCAAGTGAGCATCAGAGCATGGATTACAGTTTCAGCAAAAGGTGAACTGAGTGCGGGGTGAAGAAAGGTCCTTTATGATGGACTGAATCAGAAGCTTAGTTCAGGGTTGAATGAGGTGACAAAATCACTTTTGGTTTGGTTGGACTGGAACCATTAATGGGTGGGTCAGCTATGATCACTGGCAGCAGAGTCTTGAACCGGAGGGAGTGTGTATTAAACCCAGCCAGAAGGCTGAAACCTGCTTTCCCAAGGTGCAGGAACACAGGGTGAAATATGTTTGGGTTGTCTCAGCTCAGTGATTACTGGGCATGGATCCAATGAGAGAAAGGGATCTCTGATAATTCAGCAAAACCTTGCACTCAGTTGGTGGGGAAACAGAAAGATGACATTGGTAGATGCCAAGGTTGGAGGATACACAGCATTACTCTGTAGCTAGTCTGCGATGGACCAGGATGTTTAATGGACAGTTAGGAGTATCTAACCTACACCCCACGTGACTAGAATCATAAAATCACAGTTCAAAAGGAGGCCATTCAGCCCATCGGGCCTGCACCAACAACAATCCCATGCTATCCCCATAACTTCATGCATTAAGGGGCAATTAAGCACAGCCAATCAACCTAACTCACAGATTTTTGGACTATTGGAGGAAACCCATGTTGACATGGGGAGGAGGTGCAAACTCTACACAGTTACCCAAGGCTGGAATCAAACCCTGTTCCCTCGCACTGTGAAGCAGCAGTGCCACTCTGCCACCGTGCTGCCCTTTAAACATAGCTACGAGTCTTTAAAGAGTAGATTCATTATTAGAAAAGAATGAAAGGAGCTTTTTCCCCTTGTTAGGTTATGGGACTATTTTATGTCAGTGTGGCTCTGTATCTCCAGTGATTATTTTGTTTACACTGACCAATCAGTTTTGGATATTCCCTTCAATATCAGGCTTGGATTTCTCAAATCTGAACTAAAATTTGGAAAGAAATTCAACAGTAACGTGAAGCAAAACCCGATAAAATATAAACTCAATAACAAGTAACCAGAACTGGTGCCAAAGCCTCAAAGGCTTACAACAGCAAGAATGTGAAACTATGAGGCAGGGTGGGCTCTCAGTTTAAAGTTTATATAATAGTGTCACAAGTAGACTTACATTAACACTGCAATGAAGTTACTGTAAAAATCTCCATGACACTCATCTGGAAACTGGTCACTAACTGACAAGTTTGCTGCAATGCTGTGGCACAAAGGGTGATCGGAAACAGCCTCGGGTTATGGCACTGTTTCAAAGAAGCAGCCTTGGATGAAGAAAATATCTGGATGTTTTATTTAGCTCCTGAATCACCTCTGTACCTATGTGAATATACAGTCTATAGACATCTGATTGAGGTGTTATGTATTACAGATACAGTTTGTACCCAGGAACAATACAACACTGTCAGTTTGTTAGTTAGTTTTTCATAGAATCATAGAAACCTTACAGTGCAGAAAGAGGCCATTTCGCCCATTGAGTCTGCACTGACCACAATCCCAACCAGGCCCTACCCCCCTATCCCTACATATTTACCATTAATCCCTCTAACCTACGCATCTCAGGACACGAAGGTGCAATTTTAGCATGGCTAATCAACCTAACCCGCACATCTTCGGAGCATGTGAGGAAACCAGAGCACCCAGAGGAAACTCAAACATGAGGAGAATGTGCAAACTCCACACAGACAGTGACCCAAGCTGGGAATCGAACCCAGGTCTCTGGCCCTGTAAGGCAGCAATGCTAACCACTGTGCTACTGTGCTGCCCACAGTTTTCATTAAGGTATGATTGGATTTTCATTCAGGGACAGGAGAACCTATTCACAATGATGCACAGCACGGAGATTATGAACTCTACAATACCTTACCGAATCTCAGCAGTGAAGAAGAGTGTAATACAGGGCACATATACAGCTATGTGTGATCATACTAATATCTCACAGGGACAGCAGGACTCCAATCATCTCAAAACCCCCCCTTGCTGGAGGGTTCCGGGATGATTGGGCCCACTCTACTGAAATCATGTGGTAGTCTGCATGCAACCACCAATCCTTGTTTTATAATAAAAATTCCACACAGGCATCTCCACTTGTCCAAATGAAGATTGAAGCCTCATGGAACCGAGAGCAAACACAAAGCTGGAAAAGTGCCACTGGTGCTGCCTTTACAAGATCATCCAAATCCAGGGCAAGAGAGAGCTTCCAACAGCAGCAACCTGTCCGAACATGCCCAGCATCCAGGCACTAATCACACACAACCACCTCACTGCGTGGGACATATTATTTATATGCCTGACACCAGGTTCCCAAAGCAACTGCTTTACTCAGAACTCGATCCCCGCAGGAAATTCCCAAGAGGACGACAGAAACACTTTAGGGCTGTCCTGAAGACATCCCTGCTGACTCACGAGAGTCCCTGGCTTGTGACTGACCAAAATGGAGAAGGTTTATCCGGGAAGGCAGCAAATACATCAAGAGATTTATCGGAGGTTCACAGAGGCAAAGACAATGTATGGGGGAGAGCAGCCAATCCTCCCTCATCTGCTCAACCCTCCAAACATGAATGTGAACATGAACATGAATATACATTGCACGTTGGGCTTCTCATCGAGCCAGAGTGGAAGTAATTCATCCTCTATCCCACGGGATTACCTGAGAACAATATATGATGTAATCCAAGGATGTTTCACACACACTACAACAACACTTGAACTTGAAAACCACTGTCAAGCATTATGATTCAGTATTAGACCCAATATCCAAATGGCACAGGACAGTTGAATATACTATACTGATCAATTTTTTGTAATGTACAATTTCATACTGATCCAGGGTAATTCAGAAAAACATGCAGTCCCATACTTATCTAGGAGGGTTCAGTATAATACACAGTCCCATACTTATCTAGGAGGGTTCAGTATAATACACAGTCCCATACTGATCTAGGAGGGTTCAGTACAATACATGATCCCATTCTGATCTAAGAGGGTTCAATATAATACAGTCTGATACTGATCTAGGACGACACTGTAGCATGGTTAGCATTGCTGATTCACACTGCCAGGGTCCCGGGTTCAATTCCGGCCTCAGCTCACTGTCTGTGTGGAGTTTGCACATTGTCCCCATGTCTGTGTGGTTTCCTCCGGGTTTTCCCCCACAGCCCAAAAATGTGCGGCTTAGGTGGACTGGCCATGCTAAATTGCCCATTAGTATCAGGGGTACTAACTAGGATAAATTCATGGGATTATGGGGATAGGGTCTGGGTGAGATTGTGGTTGGTGCAGACTTGATGGTCTGAATGGCCTTCTTCTGCACTGTAGGGATTCTATGAATTCAGTACAATACACAGTCTGATCCTGATCCAGGACAGTTCAGTTACATTATGCAATCTGATTCTTATCTAAACTAGATTAGTACAATACACAGTCTGACGCTAATCTAGGGTAGTTCAATATAATACACAACCTGATCTCCAGGACAGTTCAGTATAATCCCCAGTCTGATCCTGATCCTGGACAGTTTCGTAAAATATACGGTCTCATATTGATCTAGGATAGTTCAGTACAACACACAGACTCAGGGCAATCTAGGGCAATTTCATATAATACAGTCTCATACTGATCTAGGACGGCTCATTACAATACACAGACTCGGATTAATCTAGGACAGTTTGGTACAATATGCAGTCTGATTCTGATCTAAGGCAGTTCAGTACAATACACAGTCTCTCACTGATCTAGGACAGTTCAATACAATACACAGTCTCATACTGACTTAGGACAGTTCGGTACAATATACAGTCTGATTCTAACACAGTCCCGTACTGATCTAGGAGAGTTCAGTATAATACACAGCCTCATAATGATCCAGGAAAGTTCAATATAATGTACAATTTTGAATTGAATATATATTTGGAATTGAAAGTCTAACAATGTCTATGAAACCATTGTTGATTGTTGTAAAATCCATCTGGTTCACTAATGTCCTTTGGAAATCTGCCATCCTTGCCTGGTCTAGCTGTGATGTTACTCCAGAGCCACAGCAATGTGGTGAAACTGCCTTCTCAAGAGCAATTACGGATGGGCAGTAAATGCTGGCCCAGCCAATGACACTCACATCCTATAAAAGGAATAAATAAAAACATACTAATCTGGGGCAGTTCAGTACAAAACAGTCTCTTACTGATCTCGGAGTGTTCAGTACAATGCACAGTCTCATACTGATCTCGGAAGGTTCAGTACAATGCACAGTCTCATACTGATCTCGGAAGGTTCAGTACAATGCACAGCCTCATACTGATCTAGGAGGGTTCAGTACAATGCACAGCCTCATGCTGATATAGGAGGGTTCAGTACAATGCACAGTCTCATACTGATCTAGGAGGGTTCGGTACAATGCACGGTCTCATACTGATCTAGGAGGGTTCAGTACAATGCACGGTCTCATACTGATCTAGGAGGGTTCGGTACAATGCACGGTCTCATACTGATCTAGGAGGGTTCAGTACAATGCACAGTCTCATACTGATCTCGGAAGGTTCAGTACAATGCACGGTCTCACACTGATCTAGGAGGGTTCGGTACAACGCACGGTCTCACACTGATCTCGGAAGGTTGAGTACAATGCACAGTCTCATACTGATCTCAGAAGTTTCAGTACAATGCATGGTCTCATACTGATCTAGGAGGGTTCAGTACAATGCACAGCCTCATACTGATCTCGGAAGGTTCAGTACAATGCACAGTCTCACACTGATCTCGGAAGGTTCGGTACAATGCACGGCCTCATACTGATCTAGGAGGGTTCGGTACAATGCACAGTCTCATACTGATCTAGGAGGGTTCGGTACAACGCACAGTCTCATACTGATCTAGGAGGGTTCAGTACAATGCACAGCCTCATACTGATATAGGAGGGTTCGGTACAACGCACAGTCTCATACTGATCTAGGAGGGTTCGGTACAATGCACAGCCTCATACTGATATAGGAGGGTTCAGTACAATGCACAGTCTCATACTGATCTAGGAGGCTTCAGTACAATGCACAGTCTCATACTGATCTAGGAGGCTTCAGTACAATGCACAGTCTCATACTGATCTAGGAGGGCTCGGTACAATGCACGGTCTCACACTGATCTCGGAAGGTTCAGTACAATGCACGGTCTCATACTGATCTCGGAAGGTTCAGTACAATGCACAGTCTCATACTGATCTAGGAGGGTTCAGTACAATGCACAGCCTCATACTGATCTAGGAGGGTTCGGTACAATGCACAGCCTCATACTGATCTCGGAAGGTTCAGTACAATGCACAGTCTCATACTGATCTAGGAAGGTTCAGTACAATGCACAGCCTCATACTGATCTAGGAGGGTTCGGTACAATGCACAGTCTCATACTGATCTAGGAGGGTTCAGTACAATGTACAGCCTCATACTGATCTAGGAGGGTTCAGTACAATGCACAGTCTCATACTGATCTCGGAAGGTTCAGTACAATGCACAGCCTCATACTGATCTCGGAAGGTTCAGTACAATGCACAGTCTCATACTGATCTAGGAAGGTTCAGTACAATGCACAGCCTCATACTGATCTAGGAGGGTTCAGTACAATGCACAGTCTCATACTGATCTAGGAAGGTTCAGTACAATGCACAGCCTCATACTGATCTCGGAAGGTTCAGTACAATGCACAGTCTCATACTGATCTAGGAAGGTTCAGTACAATGCACAGCCTCATACTGATCTAGGAGGGTTCGGTACAATGCACAGTCTCATACTGATCTAGGAGGGTTCAGTACAATGTACAGCCTCATACTGATCTAGGAGGGTTCGGTACAATGCACGGTCTCATACTGATCTCGGAAGGTTCAGTACAATGCACGGTCTCATACTGATCTAGGAGGGTTCAGTACAATGCACAGCCTCATACTGATCTAGGAGGGTTCAGTACAATGCACGGTCTCATACTGATGTAGGAGGGTTTAGTACAATGCACAGCCTCATACTGATCTAGGAGGGTTCAGTATAATGCACGGTCTCATACTGATATAGGAGGGTTCAGTACAATGCACAGCCTCAAACTGATATAGGAGGGTTCAGTACAATGCACAGCCTCAAACTGATATAGGAGGGTTCAGTACAATGCACAGCCTCAAACTGATTTAGGAGGGTTCAGTACAATGCACAGTCTCATACTGATCTAGGAGGGTTCAGTACAATGCACAGTCTCATACTGATATAGGAGGGTTCAGTACAATGCACAGTCTCATACTGATCTCGGAAGGTTCAGTACAATGCACAGTCTCATACTGATATAGGAGGGTTCAGTACAATGCACAGCCTCATACTGATCTAGGAGGGTTCATCACAATGCACAGCCTCATACTGATATAGGAGGGCTCGGTACAATGCACAGTCTCATACTGATCTCAGAAGTTTCAGTACAATGCACGGTCTCATACTGATCTAGGAGGGTTCGGTACAATGCACAGTCTCATACTGATCTAGGAGGGTTCCGGACAATGCACACAGTCTCATTTCTATCTTGGAGTGTTCAGTACAATATAGTCTCATACTGATATACAGTAATATATCAGTAATATACACAGTCTCATAATAATCTAGAACAGTTCAGTACAATATACAGTCTGATAGTGACCTAAGGCAGTTCAGCACAGGACACAGTCTCATATGGATCCAAGGTAGTTCAACAGAATACATGGACAGTTTCATGTTGAACTAGGATAGTTCAATACTATACACAGTCTCCTACTGATCTAGGATTGTTCAGTATGGTACTCATGCTGACTCAGGAAGTTCAGTACAATACACAGTCTGATACTGATTTAGGGCAGTTCAGTACAATACACAGTTCAATACTGATCTAGGGCAGTTCAATATAATACACAGTTTGATATTGATCTAGGACAATTCAGTACAATACACAGTCTCAGATTCATTTAGGATAGTTCAATATAAAAAAAAGTCTGATACTGATCTAGTGTGGTTCAGTACAATACACAGTCTCAAACTGATCTAGAGCAATTCAGTACAATACACAGTCTCAGACTGATCTAGGACAGTTCGATACAATACACAGTTTGGCTGGTGTTAAGGCAATATTATTTAGTTATTGAGAAAGTACATTTTATTCAACTCCAAGTAATCTTTTTGCTGCTTTTCTATGGAGCAGGTTTTGTTATTTGCTGAATTCAGCTTGTTCATGTTGGCCAACCATTAATCTGGATTTAATCAACCAATCAGATGAGTAAGAAAGTATAACTGGGGTCTGCAAGAATCCATGAGGTCAGTTCGTATAAAGACAGAAAATGCTGGAAAACCTCAGCACATCTGACAGCAACTGTGGAAAGAGATCAGAGCTAACACTTCGAATCTGAATGACTCTTCCATCTTGCTGATTGCAATGGCAGGGCCCAAATGCCAGTTTTGAACTCCATTTCCTAGACTGAGGGGTTGACTGGCTGTGGACAGTTGAGCCTGAGACACTAGGTGCAGGCAAGGGTTTGATAGGAGGGAGCGATCAGGGAATGTAGGGAATGGGTTGAAGAAGTGGGGCGGGGGGGGGCAGGGCGGGGTGGGAGCGGTGGGGGTGGGGGGCCTGGAGGGTTTAGAGTAGAACTTTATTGTCGATGCAAAAGTAGAAATTTGTCAAAGGTTTCACCCCCAGTATAACATATAATCATATGGTCATTCGTTTAAAACCAGTGAATATTTCATGCACACCTGTATTCAAACAGGAAATGTGACCAGGGCTGAAGGCATCTGAAGAACTTGAGGCAGGAGCTGAGATTGAGGGTGTTGGGAAGGCAGAAGATCATTGGGTGCTGGGTGGGAGGAGAGTGGGGTGGAATGGGCATGGGACAGCAAAGTGGTTAGCGCTGCTGCCTCACAGCGCCAGGGACTTAGGTTCAATTCCGGTCTGAGGTCACTACCTGTGTAGAGTTTGCATATTCTCCCCATGTCTGTATGGATTTCCTCCGGGGTGCTCCAGATTCCTCCCACAGCCCAAAGATATGCAGGTTAGGTTGATTGACCCTAATGTCAGGGGGTTAGCAGGGTAAGTAAATGGAGTCACAGGTATAGGGCCTGGGTGGAGTTGTGGTCAGTACAGACTTGATGGGCCAAATGGCCTCCTTCTGCACTGTAGTGATTCTATGACAGGTTCACTTGGGAGGGGCTGAGGGGAAGCACCCCTGTCCCTCCTGGTCCACAGCAATGCTGGAAAGGCAGAAGTTATTGCTTCATTTTGGCTGGCTCCACTAAAACTGAAACAGAGGAAATCATCTGAGGCACGCAGCCACATCAAAACACCCCTGTAAGTGACTGGCTTGCACACCCAGCCCTACCTCCAGTAAACTAAGATGTTTCCTGGTGAATTGGTTTAAGGCTGGAGAATTTTTATATGTCTTTTATTTCCCACCTGTTTGCGAGTGTTAACATTCCATCCCCTGATCCACTTATCTCCAGTAACTTCAGATTTCTTGCTTGTTTGTTTTTGTGTGCTTGCTCAAATTCCCTTTGTGACCTTCAACTATTTCCGCAAACGGTGCTTTTATCGACTTTAGGATGTTTTCCCCCCCCCTCTAATAAAAGTGATTAAATGTTAAGCTTGCTCACGCCTTAAGTTACTGGTCAGCCGTGCCGCACTGCAGTGTCAGTGCCTCTCCTCATCTTCACAGCAATAAGTTTCTACTCAAGGTTATTTTTGAGCTGTCAGTTTTTGGATCCTTTATTTTTCAAAAAAAAGCTGACACATAATATTAGAACAAGTCACGGGTATCGAACCCTTTAAACCTGGGGCCACAGATCACAGCCAGTCACGTCAGATTTCCAACAGGTTTAGCCGTCCATGGTCACTGATTTGTCTCTTTGATTGGGTCATGGATCAGTGTGTGTAAACATTAGCCGTCTCTGTGCTTCAGTCACAACCTCTCTTTGCAATCAATACTCTGTTACCACTGTCTACAGACACTGCTGTATGCCATGAAGGCGGTTTACAGACAAGGTACACAAATTGCACCTTCATTTGTTTCACGAAAGAGCAGATGCTCAATTTCAAACTCTTGCCAGTGATGATCTTGCTGCCATACATCTCTGTACACCTCCACAGTATAATAATAAATTGACTAAAAGAAAATACACTAATGCAAAGCCATTAGTAGTGCCATTCTTCCAGAATTGCTCTTATTTACCCACATAAAGTCAAAAAACAAAGGAATACCTTACCACTCCACCACACACACATCTCACAGATTCCCCACTTTCCACAACCACGTTGACCCACTACACCCCAAATAATGCAGTAAAATTAAGTCAGCTTTTGTCAGGAAGCCTGTGGAAAAGGTACCAATGCTCATCTAAACTTCCTGAGACACAAAAGGGCTGAGGTGTTAATTAACAACCAAATGGTTTCTTAACTTGCCCGCACTCATACATCTGCTGGCACGGTGGCTAGTACTGCTGCCTCACAGCGCCAGGGACCTGGGTTTGATTTCCGGCTTGGGTCACTGTCTGTGCAGAGTTTGCACATTCTCCCTGTGTCTGCATGGGTTTCCTCCGGATGCTCCGGTTTCCTGCCACCTCTGAAAGACGTGCTGGTTAGGTGACTTGACCTAAACAGGTGTCAGAGTGCAGCAACTAGAGGAATTGCACAGTAACTTCATTGCAGTGTTAATTTGATTTGATTTATTATTGTCATATGTATTAACATACAGTGAAAAGTATTGTTTCTTGTGCATTATACAGACAAAACATACCGTTCACAGAGAAGGAAACAAGACAGTGCAGAATGTAATGTTACGTTCATAGCTAGGGTGTAGAGAAAGATCAACTGAATGCGAGGTAAGTCCATTCAAAAGTCTGACAGTAGCAGAGAAGAAGCTATTCTTAAGTTGGTTGGTACGTGACCTCAGACTTTTGTATCTTTTTCCCAAAGAAAGAAGGTGCAAAAGAGAATATCCAGGATGCAGAGGGGTCCTTAATTATGCTGACTGCTTTGCTGAGGCAGCAGAAAGTGTAGACAGAGTCAATGGATGGGAGGCTGGTTTGCGTGATGGATTAGGCTACATTCATGACCTTTTTTAGTCTCTTGCAGTCTTGGGCAGAGCAGGAGCCATACCATGATAGAACCAGAAAGAATGCTTTCTGTGGTGCATCTGTAAAAGTTGCTAAGAGTCATAGCTGACATGCCAAGTTTCCTTAGTCTTCTGAGAAAGTAGAGGCTTTCATGGGCTTTCTTAACTACAGTGTCGGCATGGGGGGGGACCAGGACACGTTGTTGGTGATCTTAATGTAATGTAAGCCTTACTTATGATGAATAAATAAACTTTAAAAAAGACAGTGTTACTGGTAGCAGGCTGAAACTGGAGCTTTCAGTTTCTACCTGGAACATGTCCTGGACTCGGAACTGGAGAGAAGTAAAGGGAGCTTGTGTGCTGTGTATGGTTCCTAGCAGACAAAGTTAGCTAAAAATCCACAGAAGCTCTGTCTATTAGTCTGGAAACGCTGGCTGATGTCCAGACAGCGTGGCCACTCCCAGTCTAAAGAGCTAAAGTGATTAATTAAACACACTGTAGTGTTTAACAAACCTCATACTATTTATAATGTTAAATACAGCATGTCAGCATCCCTCAAGAACTTGGCTGTATCCTGATTTGCCTCGTTATGTCCAGATAAACAGCCTCAAGGGTAGACCGGAAGGGCAAAGGGAGATCGCAGACACTTGATGCTGCAACTACTGGCTTTATTGATGGCCTGTCTGGACACATCAGCCCCTGGATTAGCAAGGGAAGTTCAGTCCAAGGTAAAAGGCTGGGAAGAGGAGAAGGAGTTTCTGTTATTTCACTGTTCCATCTCGATCTTTCTTGTTGTTTTGTCTGTTCAGGACTAAGGTTGGGATATTAAGGGGAAGATGGTGGGACGAGACAGAAAGTAAGGACAGGTAGTGTCTGAGAATTAATACCAAGGGATTCAAAAGCTTAAAATTTAGGTCAAGGAGGATTCTTGGAAAATGAAGGAAAGTGAACTGCTACAAATCAGTCGAATCATTGTTCTTCATGTTGGCATAGTGGTTAGCATTGCTGTCTCACAACGCCAGGGAACTGGGTTCAATTCCAATCTCAGATCGCCATCTGTATGGAGCTTACATGTTCTCCCCATGTCTGTGTGGGTTTTCTCTGGGTGCTCTAGTTTCCTCCCACACTCCAAAATGCGTGGGTTAGGTTGATTGGCCATTCTAAATTACCCATTTGTGTCAGGAGGACTAGCAGGTTAAATATGTGGGACTACAGGGATTGGGGCTGGGTGGGATTGTTTTTGGTGCAGAATCGATGGGCTGAATGGCTTCCTTCTGCACTGTGGGGATTCTACGGTTCTTCAGTACAGATTCAGAGAGTTGAGAAGCTGGAAAAAGGCGGCAAAGGCTACTTGATACTGATTTTATAAAAAAGTTCATTCACCCTCCCAGACATTTGAGATTGTTACAATACTGTTGTTGTTTTAAAAAAATCAGGCAGGATGGATGAAACCTAACAGGACATCAGAAACAAGAAGTATTAATAAAGGGGAAGAAACTAAAGCTGCTTTAGAGATGGACAGGACAAGACCAGACTTTAATTATAGAATCACAGAATCCTACATTGCAGAATGAGACTATTCAGCCCATCGAGTCTGTACTGACCACAATCCCATCCAGGCCCTATCCCCATATATTTACCCTATATTGTCCCCCTGACACTAAGGGGCAATTTAACGTAATCAATTTAACTCTCACATCTTTGGACTGTGGGATGAAACTGGCGCACCTGGAGGAAACCCACGCAGACATGCGAATAACGTGCACAGACAGTGACCTGAGGCTGAAATTGAACCCGGGTCCCTAGCACTGTGAGGCAGCAGTGCTAAAGCATTGTGCCACCAGGCTGTCCAATTATGGAAAAAAACGTTTAAAAGGATGATCTAGGAGTTGCAGAGGATTAAAATCCAGGAAAGTAGACAAATGTAAAAAGGAAACAATCCAAAAAGAATATGAGCTACAAATTAGTGGCTTTATCTCATCCAAACAGCATTTGGAACAGGATTCGAAAGGTCAAGACGTTTGTAGCAGCAAGTAATTGTTGCAGCTATTTTCGTAGGTCACATTAGAAGATGGAAATCAATCCATTGTTCAGCAAGAGAGAGAGTTCAAGAATAGAAAAGGAATTGGAGGGGGAGCAGCTTTACATGTTCAGGAAAAAAAACCCAGAGAATTGCTATCCCCAAGGATGCCAGAAAATGAAACAGTCTTGCTCTTAACGAGCAGGAGAACCAGGCTAATTGTGGAGATCCATTCCTCACACTCTGGGCAGAAACTTAAAATATTCATGATTGTGTGGTAGCTGCTGGCAAGGTCAACGTTTATTGCCCACATCTTTTTTTTGAGCAGAGAAGGTTTTGGAACCACTGCAGTCCGTGTGGGGAGGCATTAGGCCAGGAAGTTGACAATCTTAACCCATTGATTGTATGGGAACAAAGTGTGGCTTGCCGGAAGTAAAGAGGTGAGGTGGGGGGAGGTGTTCCCATGCACCTGTTGCCGTTCTCCTTCTTGGGGATGGAGGTCAGGATTTTGGGAAGTGTGGTTCAAGCTGCATAAGTTTGACAGATTTTTTTTAAATTCATTTACGGGATGCGGGTGTCAAAGGCTGGGCCTGCATTTATTGCCCATCCCTAATTGCCCCATTTCAGAGGGCATTTGAGGGTCAACCACATTGCTGTGGATCTGGATTCACTTGCATGTCAGACCAGATAAGGATGGCAGGTTTCCTTCCCTAAAAGGGAAGATTTTTCACAATGGCTTTCATAGTCCTAACGAACTTTTAATTCCAGATTTTTATTAAATTCAAATTTCACCATCTGCTATGGTGGGATTTTAACTCAGGTCCCCAGATCTTGAGCTAATTCTCAGGGTTATTAGTCCAGTGACAATACCACTATGCTACTGACTCCCCTCAGTACTCTCAGACAGTACGCACTGCAGCCACGATATGCAAGATGAGGATAACATATATGGGATGCATGTCCAAACAATAATGAAGTAGCAGGTCACTTCAATCCATACAGTATTGACTGAGAATGCCATCAATGAGGCAACAGACCGAGTTGAGCGAGTGTGTTCTTTAACGCAATTTGTTACAGGCCCTATCTGGCATCAGATTTTCACAAATTCGGTAAATAGAAAAGCTCTCGGGATGAGTGACCACAGTCAGTTTACATTTGCTGACAACAAACACAATCACGCCAACTGAAACAGCATGTACTTCTTTACAAGGGAAGTAGAAAATGCTGGAAATACTCACCAGGTCAGGCACTAATATTGTACATTTATACAGCACATGGTGGCACAGTGGTTAGCACTGCTGCCACTCAGCACCAGGGAACCGGGTAGGATTCCCGGCTTGGGTCATTGTGCGGAGTCTGTACGCTTGCCCGTGTCAATGTGGGTTACCTATGGGTGTACTGGTTTCCTCCCACAGTCCGAAAAATGCGCTGGTTAGGTGCACTGGTGCTAAATTCTCCCTCCAGTGTACCCAAATAGACACTGGAGTGTGGCGACTAGGGGATTTTCACAGTAACTTCATTGCAGTGTTAATATAAGCCTACTTGTGACAATAAATAAAAATAAAGACAATTTAAATGTAGTAAAATAGTCCTAAATTCCTCACAGAGATATCATGAACAAAATTTGACACGGAGGCACAAAAGGGGATATTAGAAGTAAACACAAGATTGGTCAAAGAGGTAAGCATTAAGAGGAGCTTAAAAGAAGGGGAAGGTGGTGAGAATGAGGGGAGCAAATCCAGGACTTAGGGCCAAGACAGCTGAAGACATGGTCACCAATTGTGGAGCATTGAAAATCAGGGATCGGCAAGAGTCCATAATTGGAGAAACCCGGAGAGATGTAAGACTGGGTTAAATACCAAGATAGGGCAGGATTTGAAGACAAGAGTTTGAACACACAAGGACCAGGGTTTTAATATTGAAGTATCGGTGGATCAGAAGTCAATGCACGTCAGTGAGCACAGGGGCAATGAGTGAACGGGGCTTTTTGGGACATGAGTGTCGCCGGCTGACCAGCATTTATTGCCCATCTTTAGTTACCCTTGAGAAGGTGAATTCTTGAATCACTGCAGTCCATGTTCTGTGGGTTGACCCACAATGTCATTAGGGAGGGAGTTCCAGGATTTTGACCCAGCGACTGCGAAGGATCGGTGATATGTTTCCAAGTCAGGATGGTGAGTTCTGCTTGAAGGGGAACTTGCAGGTGGTGATGTACCCATGTATCTGCTGCCGTTATCCTTCTGGGTGGAATTGGTCGTGGGTTTGGAAGGTGCTGTCTAAGGGTGTTTGGTGAATTGCTGCAGTGCATCTAGTAGGTAGTACACACTGCTTTATTGAGCGTGGAGACGGAGGGAGTGGAGTGAGATAGATAAGTGCGAGATAGGATGAGGGTGGCAACATTTTGGAATCAGCTCAGGTTTACTAGGTTAGGAACCACAGATAGCTCAGCTTAAAAACTCAGTGCTTCATTCGGTTTTTGTTTGTATTCTACGGGCTATGCTGGAGTCAACCACTAAATTTGTGCCAAGACATCAGGACTGCATTTAGTGAAGTTCAGATGATGTTACGAAGGACAGGGAATTTTTTTTTTAAGCAAATGCCTTTACAAGACAGGCCCTTGCTGCAATGTCATTCTTATTTCTGGACAAGCCTCATTAGACTCATGCTGCAATCATTCTACTTTTCAACAGGTTTATTCATTTTGCATATGCCTGCTGTAATTTAGACTTTAATGCTGAAATGCAACCACAGGGCTTTAGAGGAATGGGACCATTTGTGAAGTAATTCACAGCAGATAATTTCAGTAAAACATTTAGATGCACAGCACCCATATTTTGGAACTACCAATGGCCTTATGGGATCTGTCTGACTCACACTGGGTGCATTATGTGTTTCTTCAGAACACTTCAAATGCAGACAATAAAAATATAACAAAACTTACTCCAAATTATAAATCAAAAAAGGCCCTCAGCCTAGGCCACTTCAAACTTTCCCATTATTCCCAACAGGTTCTTATTTATAGAGTCAGCTGACCATCACATCATTCTGTAATTGGTTCCATGGTTTACTGGGTCAGCTGACCCTTACAACTTGTTACCATTGGTCACATTACATCCAATACATGCTGACTTTTCACTGGTGCTGCCATTTTGGATCTCAACATTCCAGCTATTGCTTTATTTCAATCGTCCCTGGCCAAACACACCGTTGAAAATAAGCAGGACCTCCTCCATTCCTGCGATTTAAAGGGACCATCAGCTACTTTCAGATTAGCTGCTGACGGATTCCTATTGGTTATTGCTATGATTATGTAAGTGTTCTGGTACTCTCAAGAGTTCTCTAAAGTTGCTGAGCTCCACAGGGAGTTGTATGACAGGTGCTAAAGGGCCAGGCCTCGTCACCAAAGCTTTTACACCAACCAGTCATTCCCAGACCCAACACTGTAGAATAAGGGCCTGGCATTTATTGGGTTAACTTGGGACTGAGTACAGTACCACCCACAGAATGATGTAAGAGAACACATGACCCACACCTAAGGCTCAAGTCGAGTGTTGGACAGAGCCGTGTTCATAAACAAGTATGGAGACAGCTCCAAGATTGAACCCTTTATATACGTACCTAGTTCTTGTAGTTAATACATTGACCCATTTAAGACTTGGAAGATGGTGATGCAGTGGTAATGCCATTGAACTAGTAATCCGGAGCCCCAGACTAATAATGGGTTCAAACATGGGTTCAAATCCCAAAGTGGAATTTTAAATTCAATTGTTAAATTAAAAAATCTGAAATTGAAAGCTAGTCTCAGTAGTGGTGACTATAAAACTATCATCGATTGTCCTATAAATCTATCTGGTTCATTAATGTCCTTTAGAGAAGGAAATCTTTACATTGCCGTGGATCTAGAGTCACATACGCCAGACAATGTGGTTGACACTAAAGTGCCCTCTGAAATAATCTGCCAACCATGCAGTTCAAGGGAAATTAGGGATGGGCAACAAATGCTGGCCTTACAGTGAAACGTACATCCCGTGAAAGAGTAAAGAAAAAAGTTATTAATGAATCATCGAAGTGCCAACACAGATCCTTGCACTGCCAGTCAGAGTACCTGTCTATTAACCCTGCTGCTGCGCACCAAATGTCTGGGTGGCACAGTGGTTAGCACTGCTGTCTCACAGCGCCAGGGACCCAGGTTCAATCCCGGTCTCGGGTCACTGTCTGTGTGGAGTTTGCACTTTCTCCCCATGTCTGCATGGATTTCCTCTGGGTGCTCTGATTTCCTCCCACAGTCTAAAGATGTGCAGGTTAGATTGATTGGCCATGTTAAATTGACCCTAGAGCCAGGGGGATTAGCAGGGTAAATATATGGGGTTACTAGAATACGGCCTGGGTGGGATTGTGGTCAGTACAGACTCAATGGGCCGAATGGCCTCCTTCTGTGATTCTATAACTCATGTAGTAATGATCTGTCAGATCTACCGGTGCACAAACATTTCATTGGAATTGGTCTTTTTCTGTAACCTGTCCCATCCAAGTGCTCATCTGAGTCCTCTGCAGCAAACCTCCCCTTCCAGGAGTGAGCACCTGTTTTAGCCGTGGCCAGTGGCAGCACTGAAATGATCCTTTCCTAGTCCACTGCTTGTCACTGGTGTCTCACCATGTGCACATCCCAAGCCTAAGCTGTCCTTTAAGTGCTCACAGTGTCAGTGACTGAGCTGGTGGCTGTCGGTAGGCCACTGAGGACTGAAATAAGGAAAAACTTCTTCACTCAGACGGTGGCGAACCTGTGGAATTCTCTACCACAGAAAGGCGTGGAGGCTGAGTCACTGAACTTATTTAAGAAAGTGATAGATTTCCAGGCTCAAAGGTGTCAAGGGGTTTGGGTAGAGTACAGGAGCTTGGTGCTGAGATAAAGAATCAGTCATGGTATACTGATTGGCAGAGAGGCTTGAAAGGCCTCCTCCTATTATCTATGTTTCATTGAGCCCAAAAGCAAAGCATATATGGTGAATTTCTTTAAAATACTAGTCCAGCCCCAGCCGGAATACTATCTCCAATTCTGCACACCACACTTTAGGAAGGGACGTGAAGACATTCAGGAGGGTGCAGTAAAGATTTAAGAGAATGGTTCCAAGGAAGAAGCTCTGTGGATAGATTGGAGAGGCTAACTTCCTAGACAAGAGAAAAGGGGAGATTTGATGGGGGTGGCCAAAATCACGAGGGTCTGGACAGAAAGAAGCCATTCTGAAGAAAAGATTTACAGAGACGTGAGGAAAATCTTCAGCATGTGGTTAGGATCCAGAATGCACGCGATGAGAGTGCAACAGGTTCAATCATAGCTTTCAAAATGGAATTGGAAAAGCACCTGAAAAGAGCAAGTTTGCAGGAATATGAGGAGATGGCAGGACAGTGGGGCTAGTGGAGTTGGTCTTGAAACATAGGCATGATGGGCTAAGGGCTTCCTTCCATGTTGTAACCATTCTATGATTCCATGAGACTGAGACTGAGTGACTATATTCCTTCATTGTATTCCTCCTCTTCCCTGACTGCCTAGCCAGGTTGTAGTTCTTGGAGAAAGGGTAGGATTGGGGTGAATTGGGTGGGGAGGTGTGCAGGGCAGTGGGAGAAGAAAGAATTGCATGCTTACACAATTTGCAATTTCTAAATCAGAAAAGGGTTGTAGGAAGGGGATGGGGGGGGGATGTGGGAGTGGAATGTGAGGAGGAGGATTAAGATTGAGTCTTCATTGTTGGCTATGAACTCAGCAAAGGCCACTCCAAAGATGGTGAGTACCATCCTCTCCATGGCGGTTGGCACATGGAAACCCACTTTTCCCCCAACAGCTACAACTCATTGCCTTAGGCTGCACTCTATTCAGTCCTCCAAGACAGAGGGCAGTGTCAGTAAGTATGGTCCAATCTGTTTGGATCTTGTTACTGCTGAATGTCTGACTGAGTGTGTGAGGGTGCAGCGAAGCTATGAGTGTTTGGTGCAAGTACGGATTGATAGAAGTTGTTGGTAATGGAGTGATGGGATGTGGGACGGCTGGAGCAGTGTTATGATCCTAGTGGAGACCAATAACCAAACTTCCCAAATAGCTCTAATGGAAAAAACTGATGGACAAGGTCTCATTTTTTTAAAGAAAAGCTCATACTGAATAAAACCAAAATCAGCAGAAAGTCAATGAGGATTAAACATGGATGGCAAATTGTATTTAGTAGAAATGATACACTTCAAATAGCCAATACAACAAAGTTAGGTCTTATACATTTTTTCAGCATTGATATAACATTAATCACTCTTATGTTCAAACTTCACTTCCTTTATTTATGCAGGATTTCTGTCCGAAGTCCTATCCATGAGATTTAGACTCCTAGATTCAACAGGTACAACGTCCACCAAAAGGCAAACTCTTTCCGATTCTTCACAGTGCTGCTCCCAGAATCAGTCTTTTCAGTCTGCTTCTTTAATTTCCCTCTTTAGCTGTCTTCTACTCAACAGCTTGTTCTCCGACTGCTGAAAACCTAAACACCAGGAGCCCTGTGTCTGTTCTGACTACTGGCTGACAGCCTGGTGTTTAGTACACCCCCCCATATTCCACCTTCCCCCGCACCCCACCTCCCCATTCAGCTTCTGTTTGCCTAGCAACTAAACCACAAGCTGATTTCTCAGAAGACTGATGTCACAGCCAGATATTCCAATTACCCCCCCCCATCCCATTCCAGACACATTCAAGAAAGGAAGCTTTGAAAGAATAGTCAATGCAGACAACCATGTGCGACCTTGATCACTCATGTGAAGACACAACTTTTCACGACACCGTCTCTGGGTCCTTGGGGGCGAGACTTCTGGCATTGACTGCCATAACTAACTGGTCCCACTGCCATCTGAGAGTTAATTCAGAGGGCCTCCTGGCCCCCCATGGATAGAGCACTTCATACCACCTTTGCACCCACTTGACTGAGGCCTCTTGTGCCACATCAGCAAATGGTGGAACGTGTTCTCTCCCAATGTCATGCCATTCTAGTGCCTCATTCAGTGTCAGAATCAGTGTCTGAATGACTTGCAGAAATGTTCCAGCCACAGTGAACGTTTTAAGAGGTGCAGGCCAGTTTTTTAACTGGCGTTAGCCTCTCATGATTCTGGGCTCCCTGCTGGGACACACAGTCATTCACAGTGAGGTCAGGGTGGCTGTACATTGCAGTCAAGTAACTTAGCGGGCAGCAGAAAAGTTTGACGTGCTGCCTCAATGAGCGTAGGTTAAATCATACATTGTGATTCCTGCACCCGTTTTTTTGGGTAAGTTATCAAATTTTGCTCACTTTAAACTCCGTCAACTTGTTTCTGAGCTGCAATATTCCAATCTAAGGTGTGCGCATCTCTGAAATCAGAGTGGGAATTGCTAAAAATGGACATGCAGTGCAGCCAGATAAACGTGACCTCAACTCAGTGCGATTTCCACTGGAGCTGGGATTTCAAAGGAGTCCAAGAATGAAGAGGCCACAGTTTTACTGAAAGAAAGGTCTACTTCCTTGAAAGCAAATTTGATGGCTGGCTTACAGAAAAAGGTCATTAAAATGCACTGACTCCAAGATTACAGAATGGAATCCAGTCATTGCCAAGCCTAGTTGCTGCTTTGTGATATGCCTTGGCTTGTTGCCAGCTGCTAGTTATCCCTTTTAGCTGTAAGGTCTTAACAATAATAATTAAAGACCAGAATACGCCAGAAATTAGGCCTCTGACCCCAGCAAGGCTTTGTGTTATCATATTTACTACAAAGCTGATGGAAGATAGCGAGTGCAACAACAGCAACTTACCTTAACAAAGGACGTCCAATGTAATTAAATGTCTCGAAGCACTTCACTGAAGCATTATCAAACCAAGGGTAGGGTTTTCTGCCCCCCACCATGGTGTTTGTTTCAAGCAGCTTGCCATTGATCACTGCCGGGATCTTCTGGTCCTTTCAATGTAAACGGTGTTTTGCTTAGTTCACTGGCCACGCTGCCAGGGAGGTCACTGAGGGGTCACCACTGGCAGCTCCGGAAGAGCCAGCCGGCAGAAAGGACAAGAAAATTCAATCCCAATTATGAGCCACATAGGGAGATGTTAGGGCAGAACGAGATGGAGTACAGGAAATAGACAGACAAATAGACAATAATCTCACCCTTAATGTCAGTAAAACGAAGGAGCTAGTCATCAGAAGCATAGTGGAGGGCACGCCCCTGTCTACATCAACGGGGATGAAGTGGAAATGGCTGAGAGTTTCAGGTTTCTCTATGTCCAGATCATCAGCAACTTGATCTGGTCCCTCCATTCCGATGCAAGTTCAGAAAGCCCACCAACGCCTTACTTTCTCAGGAGGCCAAGGAAATTTGTCATGTCTCACCAATTTTTACAGATGCTCCATAGAAAACATCTTTCTGTTTGTATCACAGCTTGGTGTGGCTCCTACTCTGATCACAAGAAACGACAAAGGGTGGTGAATGAAGCCAAGTCCGTCACGCAAACCAGCCTCCCATCCATTGACTCTGTCTGCAGTTCCCACAGCCTCGGAAAAGCAGCCAGCATAACCAAGGACCCCATATACCCAAGACATTTCGAGAAAAAGGTACAAAATTCTGAGGTCACATACCGACCAACTCAAGAACAGCTTCTTACCTGCTGCCATCAGACTCTTGCACGGACCTACCTCACATTGGGTTGGTCTTTCTCCACACTCTAGTTGTGACCCTAACATTACATTCTGCACCCACTCCTTTCGTTCTCTATGAATGGTAATGTTTTGTCTGTACAGCGCACAAGAAACAATACTTTTCACTGTATACCAATTCATGTAACAATAATAAAATCAAAAAGATGACAAAAGGTTTGGTCAAAAGGTAAGTTTTAAGGAGTGACTTAAAGAAGGAAAACATTACAGAGAAGAGTAGAGAGAGTATTCCAGAGATAGGGGCCAAGGCAACTTAGGGCACAGCCACCAATGTTAGAGTAATTATGAATGGGAATTCAGACGTGGCAGGATTAAAGGTACATGATTCAGAGAGCTGTGGGGGCAGAAGAGATTTCAGAGATAGGGAGGAGCAAGTCCATGGAGGGATTTGAAAATGAGGATGAGAATTTTGAAATCAGGACATTGCATGACCAAAAACCAATGTGGGTTATTGAGCACACAGGTGATAGGCAAACAGGACACGCTGCGAGCTGAGACATGGGCAATGATCTGGATGAACTCCAGTTTGCAGAGGGTAGAACTTTGGAGACCAGCCAGGTGTACATTTGAATTGTGAATTCTGGAGGGAGTGAAGGCACAAGTGAGGATTTCCGCAGCAGCTGAACTGAGATGGGTAAAGTTACAGAGTCAGTCTTAGTGATGACACAGGTACCGAGATTGGAAGCTCTTCTCTAGATCAAATTGAACAAAGACTGTGAATGGACTGGCTTTAATCTTAGACTGTTGCCAAGGATAAGGATAGAATTGTAGCCAGAGAACAGATTTTGGAATGGGGATTTAAAAAAGTAGTTTCAGTTTTCCCAATTTTTAATTGATGGAAATTCCTGCTTATCCAGTACTGGATGTTGAATAAGCTTTCTGACAACGTAGCAGCAATTGAGGAGACAATGATAGGTGTTGTCAGTGTAGATGTGTCTCCATGCCTTCAGATGATGCAGCTAAGGGGCATCATGTAAGTGAGAAATAGGGGATATGAGGGGATCAAGGAGAGATCATTCGGGAACACCAGAGGGAGCAATGCGGGAACTGGCAGTGGAGTCATTGTAAGTGATTCTCTGGCTCTGAGTCAATAGTCAAGAGTCCCACACAGCTGGGCAAGAGGGGGCAGATGTTGGAAGAGGTTGGTGTGATCAACCATGTCAAAAGCTGCAAACAGGTCAAGAAAGGCAAAGAAAAAAAAGCTACCTTTGTCACAATCATTGAGGATGCTTCTGATTAAAGGTGGTTCATGACTGTGGCAGGGGCAGACACCTGACTGGAGGGATTCAAACACGCTGTTCCAGGAAAGATGGCAAGACACTTGGGAGGCAAGGCGACATTGAAGGATTTTGGAAAAGAAAGTGAGGTTGCCAATGGGATGATAGCTTGCTGGTTTTATTGAGAAGAGGAGTGATAACGACAGCTTTAAAAGGACAGAGGGACAATGCCTGAAGAGACAGTTTAGTCGGAATAGGATCGAGCGAACAAGAAGTGAGTCACATAGATAAATTGAGCTCCGGGAGGGCATGAGGAGAGTTAGGAGAGAAACTAGAGAAAGATGCGAGTTCAAGGCTAGGGCAGGGAAAGCATTAAATGAATTATGGCCAGGTGTGTTAGTGGAAAGGAGAGATGCGGCAGATGCTCAGGTTGTCTTAATCTTAGTGACAAAGAAGTGATCACATAAAACCACTTATTGGATGTGAGGATCAGTGTGGGGAGGAGAGAGGGAACTAAGATAACAGTTTGCAGAACAGAAAAGAAGCAGCACATTAATCTGTGCATTCCAGGATGATCCTGGGATTGTGAACAGTTTTAGCAGGTGAGAACAGGATCAGATATTGTTTTAAATGGTCCAATCGGATCTGGTGGTGGATGATTGAACCAGTTGTCCACCATATCCTTTCAGTTACCAAACTTTGGACTTAACCAAAGGACAGGGGAGTGGACGGGCGAGACAGAGAGCAATGGTTTTATTTGAAGCTAAGCTAAGTCAAAGGGAAAGCATTAAATGAATTATGGCCAGGTGAACAGAGGTTGAATAAATCAGCAGCTACAGAAAGGTTGTGGTGAATGGAGAGCCAAAAGCTAGATGGTTGGAATTTTGAAAAGTTGCAGTTGGAAATGAAGTAGTTTTCTTTTCCCAAGAGCAGATTTAGGAGAAGATAGAGCTGGGGCCTAGAAGGGATACATGGATGGTTACTGATACAAGGTGGTGAGTAAAGTTGGCCTTTCCTGTATTTGATACAATGGGATTAGCAAGACCACATGAAGTAGCAAGGTCAAAGGTGGCCATGAAATCAGCTGAGAAGTTTACAAAGAATGAGAAGTTTAGGGAGGATAAGAGGGCTGGGAACTCAAGAGGAGAAAGAACATGATGAGCTCAGGTGTAGATTGAAATCACCAAGGCTGAATAATTGTTTGGTGTAGGGGCTGAGGGAGGAAAGCAGTGAAGATGTCTCACTGATAGAATTATTGCACGGTTTTTTGACCAGTCTGCTAGGTGGGACCTTGTCAAATGCTTTACTAAAATCCAAACAGACAACACCCACTGCACAACCTTTATCAATCCTCCTTGTCACTTCCTCAAAGAATTCAATCAAGTTTGTAAGGCACAACATTCCCTTAACAAAGCCATGCTGACTATCCCTGACTTGTCCACGTCTTTCCAATTTCTCAGGATTGATTCTGAAAATTTGCCCACTACCGAGAAAAGACTAACTGGCCTATAATTATTTGGCAATTCCTTTCTACCCTTTTTAAACAATAGAACCACATTTGCATTCCTGCATTCCTCCAGCACCTCACCTCTGTCTTGTGAAGCTTGGAAAATAATCCTCAGGGCATCTGTGATTACCTCCCTGAAGTCCTTAAACATCCTAGGGAATAATCAGTCCGACCCTGGCCACTTATCCACTTTCAAGGATTCCAACTCCTCTAACACCTTCCTCTTTCGTTAACATTATTTTACCCAATATTTCACACTGCTCCTCTTGGATTACTATATCCACATCATCCCTTTCCATTGTGAATATAGAGGCAAAAACTTCATTTAAAATCCTTCCCATATCCTCTGCATCTTCACACAGGTTCCCTTCTTCATCTCTGATAGGTCCCGCCTTTTCCTTAACCACCCTTTTTCGCTTTGTATAATGGTAAAACTTCTCTGGGTTTTTAGTCTTGTTGGCTCATTTTTTCATGCCCTTTCTTTGATTTCCTTACTTTTTTTTCTTGATCTCTGTACTTTCCACACTCCTCCAGGCCATCTGCGGTGTTAAGTTTTTTTTGTGACTATCATAAGCTTTCTTTTTCTGTTTAATCTTCCCCTGTGTTTTTCTAGAAACCACAGGGGGCGGGATTTTTAGTACCATTCTTACTTTTCGACCGGACAGGCTGAAGTCCAACAAGTTTATTTGGTAGCAAAAGCCACTAGCTTTTGGGCCTCTGACCCTTCGTCAGGTGATTGGAGAGTTCTGATCACAAACAGTTTTGTTCAAGATTATGAAGTGTGGGCAGCAAGGTAGCACAGTGGTTAGCACTGCAGCTTCACAGCTCCAGGGCCCTGGGTTTGATTCCCGGCTTGAGTCACTGTCTGTGTGGAGTTTGCACATTCTCCTCGTGTCTGCGTGGGTTTCCTCCGGTTTCCTCCCACAGTCCGAAGATGTGCAGGTTAGGTTGATTGGCCATGCTAAAAAAAAATTGCCCCTTAGTGTCCTGGGATGTGTAGGTTAGAAGGATTAGTGGGTAAAATATGTAGGGATATGGGGGTAGGGCCTGGGTGGGATCGTGTTCGGTGCAGACTCGATGGGCCGAAAGGCCTCTTTCTGCACTGTAGGGGTCTATGATTCTGTGTTAGGAATGTGATAAATTCTTTCCGTGTTCAATCAGACGAAAAGATTAAATGGGTGGCATGGTGGAACAGCGGTTAGCACTGCTGCCTCACAGCTCCAAAGACTTAGGTTCAATTCCTGGCTTGGGTCACTGTCTTTGTGGAGTTTGCACGTTCTCCCCATGTCTGTGTGGGTTCTCTCCACAACCTAAAAGGCAAAAAATGGTTCAGCACAGACAAGAAGGGCCAAAAGACCTGTTTCTGAGCTGTAATTTTCTATGGTTCTATGTGTGGGTAAGGTTGATTGGCCATGCTAAATTGTCCCTTAGTGTCCTGGATTGCGTAGATTAGAGGGATTAGCGGGGTAAATATGTGGGGTTATGGAAACAGGGCCTGGTGGGATCATTGTCGGTGCAGACCCAATAAGCCGAATGGACCTCTCTGCACTGTAGGGATTCTATGATTCCATAATGAGGGGACACAAATTTAAGATAATGACAAATGTAATCGAAAGGGAGGTTGGGGGAAAAGGAACCTTTTTATTATAGGGTGCAATTAGAATGCAGAATTATCTGCCACAAATTGTTGAAGCAACGTCCATAATTTTTGAAGAAAGGAATTTTAGAACTGCTGGGAAAGAAAAGAATGGTCAGCCAAGGTGACTCCTGTGGAGCACATCACTGGCACATTGGTGGAATGGCAGAAAAGTTACAGTAGAATCTGAATGTTACATTTCAGAAATAGGCCATTCAACCAATGAGCCTGGCAAATCGAAAATTTCCACGATCCCCAAACATACTACAACTCTACCTTCCCAGGTTTGATCACAGTTCCTCTCCCAACCACAGCTATCAAGTTTAAGTTTTAAGTGTTTTTTTTAATTTGTTAGTGTCACTGCAGTGAAGTTACTGTGAAAATCCCCTAATCGCACGTTCAGGTACACTGAAGGAAAATTAGCATGGTCAATGCACCTATCCAGCATATCTTTCAGACTGTGGGAGAAAACTGGAACACCTAGAGGAAACCCACTACAGGATCATTTTAATAGCCCTCATCATTTGGAAAGGTGCTCAGAAAGCTAATATGTGAAATTAAGCATTTACAGTGTGCTTTCCACAGCTCCAATCCATTCAACTGCCTGCTCAGTACAGAGTCACTGTTTTTAGCATATAAGTGTTCAATGGTGCTTTCCTTAAGATGCCAAATTTAACTTAACAAAATATCTGAAAGATATCTTTCATAATTGAAAGCACTCACATTGGAGCTCAAAAATACAGGATGCTTTCCCACAATTTAATTTTCAGTTAATTATTTGCTTTTAGACAACACCAAATTGTAATCGCGTTGCCTGTTGGACTTTCTCATCGGATAAAAAAAACATCATCACTAATACACTCTGCCTCCTCCTTGAAACCAGGTTAACGTTGTAAGAGGTTCTCTCACCAACGTGAGTCTGACTACAATACAGCTCTGCCTTGGAAAAGGCAATTTATTCCCTTCTGAAATAATATTAAAATATAAGACACACATGTATAAATTGTTCTGAACAAGTGAAAAATTAAAATAGTCATGGTCACACAATCTCCAAACAATGAAAGTACTGCTTTCTGTGAGGCAGCGGTGTAGTAGTATTGCCACCGGACTAGTGATCTAGAGACCCAGTGTAAGGTTCTGGGGATCCTGGGTTCGAATCCTACCATGGCAAACGGTGGAATTTAAATCCAATAGAAATCTGGAATTGGTAGGAAACGAAAGCATTGTTGATTGTCGTAAAAGCCCATTTGGTTCACTAATGTCCTTCAGGGAAGGAAATGTGCCGTCCTTATCTGATCTGGCCTACATGAGGCTCCAGACCTACAGCAGTGTGGTTGACTCTGCCCCCTCAGAGGTGATTTGAAATAGACAATAAATGTTGGCCCCAGCCAGAATTTAAAAAAAACTTACAAAAGATCAATCTGTGATGTGCCTGGAAAATATTAAAGGCTCCACTTTGGCTATACCTATTCTTACTGGCTACACCTATATACACCTAGGATGGATTGTTTTCTTTAGAGCAATGAAGGCTGAGAGGGGACATGATTGAGGTGTATAAGATAATGAGGGGTATGAACAGGGTTATTCCCCTTGGTTGAGGGGTCAATCAAGAGAGGGTATAGCTTTAGGGTGAGAAGCTGGAGATTGAGAGAGAATTTGAGAAAAAGAGATCACTCCGAGGGTGGGGAGAATCCAGAACACACTGCCTGGGAAGGCAGTGGAGGCCAGAAACCTTGTAACCTTTAAAAAAGTATTTGGATGAACACTTGAAATATCATTATCATAACATTCAAGGATATGGGACAAGTGCTGGAAAATGGGATTGGCGTTACTTTAGTGGTAGTTATGGTCGGTGCAGATTTGATGGGCCGAATGATATTTTCTGCGCCGTATAACTCTATAGGTGGAAGTTTACCAATTCGCACACCACCCCCCCACACCCCATCGATGGCCAGAGTGAGCCGGGGGAAATTGCACAAGGGCCAGGAAATCAGGATCACGCCTGATTTCTCACCTTTTGCGATCTTACAAGAACCAGATTTCCAGCGAGGTCAGCCTCTGGTGAAAGGCTGAGTAAATTATTTAAATTTGCTGTAATATTGATTTGCATGCATAGCGAGCCTGGTGCTCGATCGTCCAGGCTCACTTGCCTTTATGGCCTCGCTGGGAGAGGTTTTCTCCAGTGAGGAAAACACCTGCTCCCCCTGAACAGGGAATAGTTGGCCTCACTGAAGGCCATTCAGGCCCCCCATGGAGGCCAAGGGAAAGAGTAGGTGCCCCTTGGGCAGTGCCAGCCTGGAACCTTAGTAATGCTCACCAGGAACCTCGACACTGCCTAGCAGATAGTGCCAGGAGTGAGACTTGTAAGAGGTGAATCAATCAGGGAGGGAGGTGGGCCCCTTTGCATTCTGCTTGTGATCAGATTGGTGGGGGAGGGGGCCCGCTGCCGCTCTGCAAGCAATCAGTGGGGGGAGGGAGCGGTGGTCCATTCTGCATCATTCCAAAGGCAGGGAGGTGGGATTCGCCAACAGTCTTGGCAGTGTTGGATCATGTCAGGTGATGTGGGCCTCACAATTGGCCGTAGGCCCTTACAATTTGGGGGGGGAGGGGCAGTTTGTTGAGGCTGCCTGCAATAGCAGGGGCCTGACAGCTCTCTGTCTGTCAGACCTCTGCTGCTGCTGTTGCAATATGCAGAATGAGAAGTCTGCGTGTGTACAATAGCTCCCTCTGCAGGCTGCCTGACAAATTAAGCCCTGCCCACTACCTACAGCAACTTGAAATGGTCTAGACCATTTTCCCATGCACTATGTGCACAAGATTGGGAGTAAAAACGTGCTCAAGAAACAGATCTGCAACTCTCCTATTTTCATGCTAGCTGGACACTTAGAATAATTCTTGTAAGATTCTGTCCTATGATGCTATTCCACTGTGGAGGTCCTGTGAATCTTCAACAGATTCAGCAAAAGAGAGGCAATGCATTTTTGATGAGTAAATAAAATCAATTCGGGATATCAGTGGGTTTGGAATTCATACTAAAGAGAGAATGAAAAATGTCTTCTGGAGTCTTGCCACTGACAAAGCAATAGGCTTAATTGGCCAAGGAATATGGCCAAATGGGCCAGTTTTGGTGCACTTAAACCAGTTTCCATTGGAGCAAACATTGCATTTTCTCATTATTAAATGTAAATTGAAGTCAGTTCCTGATAAAATCTTCTTAATAACATGCTCTCATTTTCAGGGTTGAGAAGTGACAGGAATGACAAAAGGCTGGGAGGTTCTCTACTGCAGTTTACAATGACTCACAATGGAGCTTATTTCCCCTCAAGACTATATTTCTTGTACAAACAAATGGTCACATCTTAATGAGTTTTGATTGGAGATGATCTCAATGGTCGCTAGGTGCATTTGGGCACTACCAATTCCTCATTAAAGAAGTGCAAATGCAAAGAGACCATCTCAATCTTGCTGAGAGGATGGAGAGAACTTTAATTTATTCAGAGCACTATGAACTCTTGGGATATAAATCATAGACAGGTTTGCCTTGAGGTTTACCTCAGCTGAGACAAACGGCTCAGAGCGACCACAACACTTTCAGAATGCATTTAGACAGAGACTCAGGGAGAGAATTGCCCCCGGCTCAATTTCCTGATCAGGTGCTCCCAGTTAATTGGAGTAAATCGGGCGGACTCAACCGGAAAATTGTGTAGAATCCCATCATGTCAGATCTCCATTCACTGTGCATGTACACAACTCCTGTAAGCAGGGAATGCTGGTACTGGACACAGGTAAATGGAACTCATTTAGGTACAAGTTTAGGGGCAGGGACATTCTGGTGTTCCGGCTGTCTGTTCCAAATGATTTCCGTGAGGATTCCCACACCATCGTGGACTATTTGTCTCCAATAGCCTGTTTCGGAACTGCATCTTCCATGAAATGGTTGCTAGGAAATAGCTGTGTGTTATTTTAAGAAACAGTAAATAAATTGGGTGCTGCAAATTTAAAGTTACTTAACTGTTTCTCTTTACATTTTTGCTTATTTCCCCCCCTGCTGGCACTTAGGTGCTCATGACTCTGTCGACTGATACTATTTTACCTCCCTCATCATTACTGCCACCAATGGTCCTCCCGATACAAATCACCATCTCTGGGATGTCTAAAGAATGATGTGGGTATGCCGCCAACATCATGACTACTATCGACACCGCAAACTGCCGGATCCAAGTGGAGAGGATCTCCAAGAAGATTGCGCATATCGACACAGGCATCATGTCTAAAGAAGGCAGAGCAATAATAGAAGGCCAGGTTAGAAATATCCCATGCTCAATATCCTGTGTTCAACTGCTATTACTGCCATTTGGACCAAGGTAAACATCACAGTTCCACAGAAGAGTCATATTGGACACAGAACATTAACTCTCTTTCTCCCTCCCCAGGTACTGCCAGACCTGCTGAGATTTTCCAGCATTCTCCGGTTTTATTCCCAATCTCCAGCATCCTCAGTATTTTGCTTTTGTTTCAAGGTAATCATCATTATGGCAAATAAATAGCTCATAGAATCATAGAGTGCAGAACAGGCCCTTCAGCCCACCACGTCTGCACTGACACACGAGAAACAGCTGACCTCCCATATGAAGGGTCATATTCCAATGGAAGCTAGGTAAGCAGACAGTAGTACGATTTAAGAGTAACTCTCCTCATACTGCATCCATCGCTGTCACCCCAACATTCAGCAACACATGATCGGGTGCTGACTGCTTTATCATTCACCTGCGGACTGATGGTTGCACCTTGGGTGTCCTATTTCTCCATTTCAGCCTGTCTCTTCTTAGTCCTCAGTCTCTCAACCTTCTCAAAGGCTACCAACAAGACCCTGTCCTCAGACAAGAAGAATCTTTTTCCCCTTTCCGACACTTTGTTTGATTACATGCACCCCTTAGATTTCACCTGCCTGTAGCACTTGTTTATTCCTCGGCATTGAAAAAAATCCCTTTGCAAAGATAACTGCAATTATGAAATTAACTTGGCAAACCAAGTGAAGAGAATGCCTCTATATAGAGGTCTGTGGAATTCTCTGCCATAAACCATTGCTAAAGTCATCTTCATATTTCTTATTAAAACAAGAATTAGATATTCATTTAAAAAGATTAGAATTTCACAGAATCCTACAGTGCAGAACGAGGCCATTTGGCCCATCAAGTCTGCACCAACCACAATCCCACCCAGGCCCTATCCCCATAACCCCATGCATTTACCCTAACTAGTCCCCCCGACACTCAGGGAGAATTTAGCATGGCCAAGCCACCTAACCTGCACATCTTTGGACTGTGGGAGGAAGCCGGAGCATCCGAAAGAAACCCCCGCAGACATGGAGAGAAGGTGCAAATTCCACACAGACAGTGACCCAAAGTCAGGAATCAAACCTAGGTTCCTGGCGCTGTGAGGCAGCAGTGCTAATCACAGTGCCATCGTGCTGCCCTTTTGTTAAAGGACATGGGAGTGAGTTGGAAAGCAGGAGTAGACCGGGTGGCTAGATGGCAGGGTCGTGGAACTTTGTTTGGACTGCCGTGACCTAAAGGTCAATGGTTTCACTGGTCAATGCAGGAACTCCTTAGACGTGACCATCTCTGAACTTTGCATCTCAAGCTTATCAAGCTCTCCCTCAAAAAAGGAATGCAGTAGGTCTTGACTGCATTAGCTGAGGAACACTGCAAGGTGCTACTGTTGCTGTATAAGCTGTGCTGACCTTATCTGTCTGCAACTCACTCCACTCTTTTGATTTCAGTAGATCTAAAAGTTTATATGGGACTTCTGCAAAGGGTGAATCCTAACCGAGGACCACATCGTACTGACATTTAACACCTTGGGTTTGCATCCATGGTCACATTGCTGTATCCATGCTTCCTTTACAGGCATTTCAGGTGTACCTACAGCCTCAGTGAAATCCTACTGTTAATATTGGCAGTACCAAGCGTTCATCCTTTTGCTTCATAACAATCTCACCTGCTCAAAGAACTCATCCATGAAGTGGTCCCTGTCCACGTTAACACTGACTTCATCATCATCATCGCTGTCCTTTGCCTGTGAAAGAGTAAAGAATAACAGTTACATTCACAGCCCAGGTCAGAAGTACACCCATTGAACAAGGGAGCAAGTAAGTCCTAAAGAGCCAAACATCCCCTCTTACCCTCTCCATTGAATTATTAATAGTATTTTATTTTATTTCTTGGGTTTTCGGTAAGGAGTTGACTAAAACTGACAATATAAGGGAGATGGATTTACGTCAGTAATGAAGGGGGCCTAGAGGGAGGGCTGATCTTCCAACAGGTGTCTGAGCTGCCACATTCCAGCATTTGAGGGATTTTTTTTTACCATAAACTGAGAACAAAAAATGTCTGGAGAGATTACAAGTGAGATCGCGTTAAGAGATTTAAACACAGGTTGCATTTTCACTGTTAAAGCCCCAGAAGTTAGATTGCAGCTGCAAACCCTTCCCAGTTCACCATTTATTAATGCAAAACGCCAGGGAGCTCCGGTAAACTGCGGTTTTGGTCCCAGTTTGGATACCAGCAAATGTAACCTCTGAAACCAGTCAGCAATTCCGCTTTATGTCACTAAATCATAAAGAATGTTAAGACTGCAGGGTCAGAACAAAACACAGGTCATAATCATCTCAGGTTAATTACTGGGAAAAAAAATACTATGAGACGGTGACCACATTACTTGTTATTGTGAATAAAACACAACAGTGGGGTTACAAAGGTAACAGCAGTGTCTTCCATTTTAGCTTCAGGCACTAATACACTTGCTTAGCTGTCCAGTTCTTGGTGCAGTGGTTCAGTTTTGAGAACTGGATTGTTGATCAATGCCACATTAATAGGCACTGGAGCTGGATATTGATGGAACGTTTGAGGTCTCAGCAGCGATGCTTTGCGCATAGATGTGGGGATCTAAAACCCTCGCCAGGATTGCAGCTGCCGCAGCCGATAGTCAAATTTACGATGCTGAGAAGGAATCACTGACTCAGACAGGGTGAGGGGACACAGATTATCAGCAAAGGTACTAGCGCGTTACATATACTGGACTCTGAATACCTGCAGTCTCCTGGTTCTAACTGCAATACAGCAAGAATCACACCCAGTTTGTCGGAGAGCCTGGAGTTTTCAAGGTCACACTGTCTACACAGGTGGGCATCTACATGAATATATTACAACAGCCACTTTAGAAGGAGGAAAGGAATGTATACTCTGTGGCCTTGGCAAACTGAGCAGAAGCAGTCAATGATGCTAAAAATTAAAATTCAATCCCTATGTACACCTCATTTCAAGGCTGCTGCCACTGTTTCACAACGGTACACCAGCTCCCTGTACGCCAGGCACCCTGCGCGCCAACTTTCTGTGTAGGGCGGGGAAGGGAGGGGAACTCCATACATCAGCTTGCTGAGCTGGGCAGGTGGAGCAGGGGAGACTCTGTTTGCCAGCTCCCTGCTCTAGGGAGGGGGGGAATGAGGGACACTCTGCACACCAGCTCCCTGTGCTGGGGAAGGTAATCAGGGAACTCTGTACACCAGCTCCTGGGGGGTGGAGGGGTGGGGAGAGGTGGTGAGGAACTCTATGCCAGCTCCCTGAGCTGGGGGATCTCTGTACATCAGCTACCTGGCTGGGGAAGGGAGGTCGGGAACTCTGTATACCAACTCCCTGAGCTTGGAGGGGGGGCCGGGGAAGGGAGAAACTCTGTACAACTCTTTTTGACACAGCTGTGTCCAGTCCAGTTACTGCCTGTGGTATCTCTATAGAACATCACTACAGTGCAGTTGAAGGCAATTTGGCCCATTGATTCTGCACTGATGATCCAAAGGAGATCCTACCCAGATCCTCCACTCGGCCTCATCCCCATAACCTATTGCTAATCCCCCAAACCAACACACCTTGGGATACCAAGGGGCAATTTAACATAGCCAGTCCACCGAACCTGCCCATTGAGGCTGCATCATAACAATCCCACCCAAGCCCTTTCCCCACAGCCCCATGTATTTATCCTGCTAATCCCCCTGACACAAAGGGCCAATTCAGCGTGGCCTAACCCGCACACCTTTGGACCGTGGGAGGAAACCGGAGCACCTGGAGGAAACCCACACAGACACGGGGAGAATGTGCAAACTCCACACAGTCACCCAACTTCAGAGTCAAACTTGGGTCTCTGGTGCTGTGAGGCAGCAGCACTAACCACTGTGCCAGTGCAGTGATTATGCATTAAACTTATAATTAACCAGCAAGTTGCATGTAAAAATGTTCATTTTACAAAGTCCAAAATCACATTACGAATCCTGATTGATTTGATTGTCAGCGTGTGAAACGTCAGCTTTGCGAACAGCGTTTGGTGGGTAGTTTGCAGAAAGCAGCCTCCATCTTTATTCCAGGAAACTCCATCTCCCTTTCCCAATCCTGCCGTACTTTACTCACATACAGATTGTGGAGTGGGCTCAGCAGAGCAGGAATGAGGTCACATAATAATGTTGGGATGACTGCAGAAGCAATGTGAAACAATGAAACTACTTAACGACAGGCGCCTTAGTCACGTGGAGATAATACTGCTTTCCAGAAGCTGTGAAGCTTCCACTCAGGGTGATGAATTTATGGTTGCAGCCCTTGGTCTCTGCATTATACTATCCAGAATAAGCTGCATTCGGAGCAGGAATAGCATACTCTATAAAGGTTAGCGGTTAATTGCATCATCCATTAAATTGTTATCAGTCACTCTGATATAGGACAGGCTGCTAATTAATCTGAAGCAGGAGCAAGTTGGCTGATGTGACAAGTTTGTATTTGGAGGCTCAGAATCAATTGGAATATGGATATTCAAAGGCTGGTACGATATAGAACATGGCAGACAGTCTAATAACAGCATTCGCACCTCACGCGATGACCTCTGCTTCCCTCAAATAGCCATTGTTAAACTCAATGCCACAAAGTGACACAGCCCAGAATTAGGCACTTTCCCAACCCACTGAAGTGGCCCATCAATAGACATGCAGCGTCAGTCGCTGAGATCAGGCACCGAGACAGACTGGCGAGCTGAAATGAACTTGAAACGCTGCTGCAAGGCGGCTATTAAATAATGAGCGTCACTGAATGAAATCAATCAGATGCAGGGTGGAATTGTCTGCCCTCCTGTTTGGTAGTGGGGAATCTTTAAAATCAGGCAGGAGGGAGACTCTCCCCTTAGAACCCCAATTAGGTTCATGGTGAGAAGGCAATTAATGCCCCAGTTTAGAGGATCTCATTCCACTGTTGCTGCTGGCAAAGCAGGACTTACCACACCAGCAAACATGGCAGCACACTGGTTAGCACTGCTACCCCGCAGTGCCAGGGACCCAGGTTCAATTCCTGGCTTGGGTCACTGTCTGTGTGGAGTCTGCGCGCTCTCCTTGTGTCTGAATAGGTTTCCTCTGGGTGCTCCGGTTTCCCCCCAAATCCAAAGATGTGTAGATTAGGTGCATTGGGCATGCTAAATTGCCGCTCACTATCGCGGGATGCGTAGGTCAGAGGGATTAGCAAGGTAAGTATGTGGGGTTACAGGGATAGGGCCTGGGTGGGATTGTTGTTGGTGCAGACTCGGTGGGCTGAATGGCCTCCTCCTGCATTGTAGGGATGCTTTGCTTCTACGATCAATCCTATAAGATTCCCTCAATCAAAGGCACGTGGTGTCTGATTGAAGGACCTGGCATGGGATCTAACCTCCTGCCCTTGTTGTTGATTCTCTTCACACCCCTCTCTCCACCACCATCATTCATCTCTAGCCTGGGATGAAGCCACAGTACCAGACTTTGAGTGGGTGCCTGACCACCAGCAACTACCACCTCCCATGTGGTGCTGCCCTTCAATAGGATGCCAGTCTTTGATTGGCAAGCAGCTCTTGATGGGCAGGACTTCTACCCATGGGAATCCCGCGATCGTTCTAGGAAAGAGGCAACACGTGGCATTCATTGGCTCTCACCTAGCGATCAAAACACTGTCTGTCACTCCCAAAATATTCCAGCCCCACATTTACCAACTTAAAACAACCAGCAATCTAAGTATTGACCAAAGAAAATCAAGACACAAAAGTATCCGTAATACGCACAAGGTGATTGATAAGAATAGAGGCTGATGTCTGGAATGGTAGCTGGAGAAAAGATGATAGAACGTGAATCGTAGATAAGCGTGGGAACCGTTTGATTTCATCATTTGGAGTTTCACGTCCCCAGTGCATGTGGGCGGAAGTAATGCACGCCCACATGACACAGTTTCACTTGAACCATTTAAGAGGTCAAAGATGGGATTTTGAACTTTGGGGACATTTTAAGAGAGAAAGATGGAAACCAAAGACACTAGCATTCTTCAATGGGGTACAACTTGACGTACTGCTGAGTGTGGTTAGGAGGCCCCTTTCCATTTCCCAGCAACACAATAAAGAAACCTGCTACTGTCACCAGAGGAAGCTGAGGAGTTTAACAAAAAGACTACAGTGTCATGTATTTGCATCCAATGTAAGATGTGCTTTAATGGTTAAATTAAATCCAGAAAGGCAAGCATAGTTACAGATCCAGTAAGAACTCTTTCCCACCCACCTGCTCTCTGAATTTACTCCATCAAATCATTTAAGCTTCAACAGCACCAACGGACTCTTACGATGCACGTCCTCACCTCCCCCTTTCTCCATCCTCCACTACCGCTAACTTCAATCCTTGTATAACGTGATTTTGCCTCATTCAGCTTCCCCCATCCAACCCCACCCGGATCTCAGCGCACTTCCTCAAAATCATACCAATGGCATCTGTGATGCATGTATAACCACCCACCAGATGCATGCATGCTTTAAAGATATTTATCTGTCTGTTGAACCCCTTTTGCTAAAAAGTCTAAAATGCAATGGAGGGGGCGGGGGGGGGATGAAATGGACCAGAGTTGGTCCACAGTCCTGAAAAGATGCCAGACGTGCCACTATTTCTCCCACCTTGAGCAGGATAACCTATCTAACACTCATCGTATGGTTGACAACTGCAGAGGACGAAACTATGAAAATGAATGGTACACCATCAGAGACAGAATCAGAAATCCACTAAATTCCAACATTTTTTGTACTACCATGAATAAACCATGTCCGTCTCTCTTTTCTCTTTAGGGCAATTACATGAAGAACAGCAGCCCCTGCTTCCTGTGGACAACATTTCCTCAGAAAATCGGATTTCTCCTCCGAATGAACTACTGCAAACCACCAGGCTTATTATGCTGGGGCAGATATGAGCATTGCATTGGGTCCTGAGAGAGCATTAGGTGGGATTTTATCTGCTGATTCACAGGAAGCAAGTGAGCATGAGCAGACTGTAGTGAGAGAGAGAGAGCTGGGGGAGAATCTACATCCCTGCTCAGCTTAGCCAGAGAGAGGTGTTTAAGCCTGGGGCCAACGTATGGAATGGAAGGTGATATGGGGGCAGCAAATGTTTACAATACTTTTGTAAGGATGGAGGACTCCGGCTCAAACACTTGTGGATTGAAGTCACAGGTCATTGAAATAATGTCTTCCATGGAAAGAGTGCCCTTTGATTGTGGGACTTCATTCAGCACAGAATCAGTTCCTTCAGGCTCTGTCCGCGGTCCTGAAAAGGTGTTTGAGGACCTTGAGCAGGATAATCTATCTTAACTGTGTGGTCTTACAAAGCATTGAATACCTGTTCTCAGCCGTTCTCCCACAGCTGAGCTGCAGTGATGTGCCACTGGCTAAGAAGGAGGACGATGGCAAACGGGAACATGGAATTAGGAACTCTACCGAAACCACTCCGCTATTGTCCCATCCTCTCCTCCATCAGTCAGTACCTAACAAAGTATCTCTCCAACAGTTAGAGTCACCATGGAGCAAGCTTGGCAGACACTTCACACACTCCCAATGTCCAGAAGTCGCTGAGGGCAAGTATCTCAGAAATTAGAGCTGCCTGTCACAGCCTCTGCTGAAGCCACAGGTTAGTGAGGGATGGAAAAGCTTTGGAGTTCATCAAGGTATTAGTGAAAATAAAGCATTATTAAGTTTCATTTATTTAGTCACATCAAATTTATTATTTTACACCACTTTCCCAACTTCACTGTTCTTATCCCCAAATGCCAATCGGGTTGGGTTATCACTTAATTGATGAGGAATCATAGAATCCCTACAGTGCCGCAGGAGGCCATTTGGCCCATCAAGCTTGCACCAACAACAATCCCACCCATTTACCTTGCTAATCTCTCTGACACTAAGGGGCAATTTAGCAAGACCTAACCCCACATCTTTGGACTGTGGGAGGAGCCCGGAGCACCCGGAGGAAACCCACGCAGACACAGGGAGAACATGCAGACTCCACACAAAGAAACGCCACACAGGTAGTCACCCAAGGCTAGAGCCGAACCTGGGTTCCTGGTGCTGAGGCAGCAGTGCTAACCAGTGTACCAATGAGGAATCAGACAACCTCAACAGACAGAGTCAAATTGCTGCATTAGGTGGTTACAGGGCTTCTTTCAGCCTGTGATGGTGAGGATGGGAGGTGCAAGGTTGTTATAATTATCTTGGTCCAATGCAAGTGTCTAACTGAATCACTGAACTGTTATAGAACATAGAACATAACAACGCAGAACAGGCCCTTCGGCCCACGATGTTGTGCCGACCAATTAAAAAAGCAATGACCCTCTAACCTAAACCAATCCCTTTCCATCCATAAACCTATCCACGGATCTCTTAAACGCCCCCAAACTAGGCGCATCTACAACTGCAGCAGGCAGGGCATTCCAATCCCTCACCACCCTCTGGGTAAAGAACCTACCTCTGACATCCGTCCTATAACTACCACCCCTTAATTTAAAGGTATGCCCCCTCATGCTAGCTTTCTCCATCCAAGGAAAAAGGCTATCACTGTCCACCCTATCTAAACCTCTAATCATCTTGTCATGCTGAACAATAATGTTACTGGTGTTGAAATTCCTTCTTCATTTCCCAGTTAGGTGGAGAGTGCTTGTGCCACCTTCTTCCTCCACCTTTAATCCTCATTGCTGTTCTGTTGTGTAGCATGTAGCGCACTATTGTTATCCTCATGACCCTCACTGAAGTCCAACCTGAAGCACATCTTGAGCATGGTGATGGCTTGCTCAATTATATATACAGCCAGCTTTGTAGCACTCTTCATGTTCATTGCTGAGTTCCTTCAGGTTTCAAGGAAGTATTCTTTGTCACCCAGTTCTAAGGACAATGGGTTGAGGATGTTTAATGGTTGCAGTATGCAAATATTCCAGGAAATCTGGCTTTGACAAGCACCAACCTTTCCTTTTGGCTGTACACCAAGTGAACACTGATAGAAAGAAATCTCCTGTGATTGACAAACGTGTTGCTCAGATTGCCACATGTTTGCAACCTATGGTACACCCGCCACCTGTGGGAAAACAGCCAAGGTCATGGGTCAGGGTGTTTGGCTATCGTCAGCAGTTTACATAACTCCCAGCACTGACAAACAATCCATCCATCTCTTGCTGTATGCATTAAATTGCAGCTGACTAAAACAGTTTCAACATGTCTCCAGTGGTTCCTGAAAGGAATGGAGGGCAGTGCTGACTTTCACAGCCACCGGTAACATATGGCCACTTAATCCAGCACATAGTAAAGCTCCCTCTAGGATGCTGCAAATGCCTGCAACCACTTGATGTGACGATCTCAATATCTGAGCCTCTATCTGCTCAAATGAGAACAAAAACGAATGAAAGGTCACTGGTCTGAAATGTTAACTTTAATTCTCTTGACAAATGTTGTCTGACTTGCTGATTTTTCCCAGCTATTTTTGTTCTAATTTCAGATTTCCAGCGCTCGTGGTATTTTGCTTCTCTGTCTGTGCACTCTGTTATGTGGGAAGTGCTTCCTGCAAACTCCACTCTTCTCTGGGTGCCCTCTTTGTTATTCACTCCCTCCTAAGCAAACTCTTGCTGCTGTGGATGCTTGTTCCTCATCCTACTTCTAATTAAAGATCCAGTGAAGGAGCAGCACTCCAAAAACACATGATTCCAAATAAACCTGTGGATCTTTAACATGGTGTTGAGAGACTTCTTATCGTGCTCACCCCTGTCCAATGCTGGCATCTCTCATCACAATTAAAGGCAGTAATGACTCCATCCAGGGGTGTCTTGTGGCACAGTGTTGGTGTCCCCACCTCTGAACCAGAAGCTCTGGGTTCGAGTCTCACTCCAGGACTTGACGGTCATGGAAAGTGCATGCATAACATGGCCAAACAAGTCGACTGTCATCCTTCCAACACATCAATGGCTGACAGTAAGAGTAGGACTCTCCTGGTCAGCTAGAACCTGCAAAGGTCAATGGCACACCATTGCACTACCTCACCTAGCCTAACCATGGCCCGAGGAATGGAAGTCCATGTTAGCCAAAGCCCGCTTTGGATGTGGTATTTGGAGAGGGAGATGATTGCATCTAATCTAATGTAACACCTCTTAACTGAACAAAAACGTCACTCACAACTTGAACTTCCACCAAACAGTTTCCCAGAGGGAATGGTCAAGCAACTTTGAGTCCTGAACTTTTATTGATATTGGCACGGCTGGCCAATAACGACACAAATAAAATGTCACTCAATCCTGCTTTCATCTTTCCACTGAGTTTCTCAAGCCTCAAAAATCAGCAAAATTTTAAATCACTGCAAAAGAAACCCCATAATAACCTCATTTAAACATTATAATTATAGGCGCAGTTCCCCATGACTCGTAATTCAGGTTCCTTGGGGCCCACTGCAATTAAAGAGGAAAAAGCTTATGTTTGCAAAGAGTTGGGCTCAGGTTGTGATCTCTCGAGTATGTACATATCAACTACTCACTGCTGGGATCTCCCTCAGCCAAGGTATAGTTTGGCTGCATAATTGTCCAATGATCTTCTGATCAACTCAGCCAGCACTGACGGGATCATTTCAATCCACTGAGATCAAGTTTTTTGATTTGATTTGTTATTGTCACATGTATTGGTATGGTGAAAAATATTGCTTCTTGGGCACTGTACAGACAAAGCATTGAGAAGGAGAGAGTGTAGAGTGTAGTGTTACAGTCTTAGCTAGGGTCTAGAGAAAGATCAACTTACTGCAAGGTAGGTCCATTCAAAAGTCTGACAGCAGCAGGGAAGTTGTTGTTCTAGAGTTGGTTGGTATGTGTCCTCAGACTTTTGTATCATTTTCCTGACTGAAGAAGGTGAAAGAGAGAATTTCTGGTGTGCGTTGAGTCCTTGATTATGCTGGCTGCTTTTCCAAGGCAGTGGGAAGTGTAGACAGAGTCAATGGGTGGGAGTTTAGTTGTGTGATGGACTGGACTTCGTTCACGACCCTTTGTAATTTCTTGCAGTCTTGGACTCTTGGCCTCTTCGACTGGATTCCATCCTGAGGCGACTGCTGAAATATTGTCACCACACTGCACCTTTCAGCCACTAAAACTGCCCCAGTGACTGCAAGGTCAATGCAGGTTCAATGGGTTAGAGTACCTGTCATTTGTACCGACTGCAATATGTATTCGGAGCCCTGACCTGCTTTAATTCAGGTTGCATCAAAGGAACCTCTCATTTTTGTCACGACCAAGACTACAAACACGCCAAATCATTTCCATCAACAATTCATGCATCTGAACTGAAAGGCCACTCACAATAATGTTAACTTGTCCCCAACAGCTCCTTGGAAATAAAAAATTCAAGGATTTGCAAGGAATATCTTTTCATCATTCACACATTTATGCTGAGCTGACGAGACAAATATTTATTGTAACATCACTTGCTTCAATTTGTTTGGCTTATAGGTCTTTATTTATTCTTTCATTGGATGCAGGCATTTGTTGCCCATTCCTAATTGCCCTTAAACTGGCTTGCTGGACCATTTCAGAGGGCATTTGAGAGTCTGGAGTCACGTCTATGCCAAACCAGGCTCCCTCCAATGTCTAACTAGTTTTGTCCCTGCTGGACCAGCTTTCACAAGGAGGGAAGAAAGCAAAGGGCTGAATTCCAGGTGAGGTGACAGTGACAGCCCTTGACATCAAGGCTGCATTTGACAGAGTGTGGCATCAAGGAGCCCTAGCGAATCTGGAATCAACTGGTATCAGGGGCAAACTCTCCACTGGTTGGAGTCATACCTGGTATATTGGATGGTTGTTGTTGTACACGATCAGTTATCTCAGTTCCACAACATCTTTGCTGCAGTCTCTCAGGTTAGTGTCCTAGGCTCAACAATCTTCAACTATTTCATCAATGACCTTCCCTCCATTGTAACATCAAAAGTGGGGATGTTCGCCAATGATTGCACAATGTTCAGCATCATTCGCGACTCCTCAGATACTGAAGCAATCCATGTAGAAATGCAACAAGATCCGGACAATATCCAGGTTTGAGCTGACAAATGGCAAATAACATTTCCACATAAATGCCAGATAATAACCATCACCAATAAGAGATACTCTAACCACCACCCCTTAACATTCAATGGTGTAACCATCACTGAATTCTCCCACTGTTGACATCCTTGGGGTTACCATTGACCAGAAACTCAACTGGACTCACCACATAAACAGTGGCTAAAAGAACAGGTCAGAGGCTAGGAATACTGCAACGAATAACTCACCTCATGACTCCCCAAAGCCTACCCACCAACTACAGGGCACAAGTCAGTAGTGTGATGGAATAATCCCCATTTGCCTGGTTGTTGAACACTGAATAAGTTTTACACCATCCAGGACAAAGCAGCCCACTTGATTGGCACCACATCCACAAACATTCAAACCCTCCAGCACTGACGCTCAGGAGCAGCAGTGTGTGCTATCTACAAGATGCACTGCAGCAATTCACCAAAGATCCTTAGACAGCACCTTTCAAACCCATGACCACTTCCATCTAGGAAGACAAGGGCAGCAGATACATGGGAACACCACCACTGCAAGTTCCCCTCCAAGCCACTCACCATCCTGACTTGGAAATATATCAGCATTCCTGGGTCAAAATCGTGGAATTTCCTCCTTAATGGCATTGTGGGTCAACCCACAGCATGTGGACTGCAGCAATTCAAGAATAAAAGAATCTCAGTAATCTGCTGCTTCCGGAAGGCTATACCCATGGTGACTCTATCCCACCATCTCAGTGTCTGCAAGAACCATCAATTTAATAGTCTCTGATCTCCGGAAAGAATTTTATAAAAACTGCAGAATATTAATGTATTCACTGAAATCCCTCTTGTTTTGCATCATAAAAATCTCTGCATCATACATTTCAAAGTGAATTTCTAACTGGGTCAATGCCTTGCTTCTTTTCAGTGGATTCCAAGTAATTCCCTGTACTGTAGCTTAATATCAAAAAAATTGTAGTTTAACTGTGAGGAGGACAGTGTATCAAAGGGACAAAAACAAGTTGGTGGAACGGGTGGACAGGTGGCAGATGTAGTTCAATGTCAAGAAATGATTCATTTTGGTAAAAAGAACATGGAGAGCAATATAAGATAAAGGGTACAACTCTAAAGTGGGAAAGAAACCTGGATGTATTTGTGCATTGTCACTGAAAGTAAGCGCCCAGGTACAGCAGGCAGTAAAGAAGGCAAATGGTATGTTGGCATTCATAGCGAGAGGCTTTGAGTATAGGGATAGGGATGTGTTGCTGCAATTGTATAGGACACTGGTGAGGCCATACCTGGAGTATTGTGTGCAGTTTTGGTATCCTTATTGGAGGAAAGATGTCATTTCAATAGAGGGAGTACAACAAAGGTTTACCAGGCTGATTCCTGGGATGGCAGGTCTGTCACGAGGAGAGACTAAGTTGGCTAGGATTGTACTCTTTGGAGTTTAGATGAGTGAGAGGGGATCTCATAGAAATGTATTAAGTTCTAATAGAGTAGGACAGGATAGATTCAGAAAGAATGTTCCAAATGATGGGGGAGTCCCGAACTAGGGCGGTCATAGTTCGAGGATAAGGGATAGACCTTTTAGGACTGAGGTGAGGAGAAATTTTTTCACCCAGAGTGGTGAATGTGTGGAATTCACTACCACAGAAAGTTGCTGAGGCCAAAACATTGTGGGATTTCAGGAAGAAATCAGATATAGCTCTTGGAGCTAAAGGGGTCAAGGGATATGGGGGGGTGGGGAAGGGGATCAGGATATTGAATTTGATGATCAGCCATGATCATAATGAGTGGTGGAGCAGGCTCGAAGGGCCAAATGGCCTTCTCCTGCTTCTAGTTTCTCTGAAGGTAGCAGGGAAATGGACAGATGCAGTTCATAAAGCACACAGTCTCCTAGGCTTTATTAATAGGGGCAGGAGTGCAAGAGCAGGGAAGTTATGTTAAACTGAGATAAGACACTAGCTTGGCCTTAGCTTAAGTACTTCATTCAGTTCTGGATACTGCACTTTATAAAGGATATGATGAAGTTGGAGAAAGTGCAGAAAAGATTTGCATGACTGATAGTGCCAGGGATGAGAAATTTCAGTTATAAAGACAGATTGGAGACCTCAACCTTCTCTTCAAGAAAAGCATTCCTGAGAGGGGATTTGATAGAGGTATTCATAATCATAAGGAGTCTGGACAGAGTAGACAGGGAGAAACTGTTCTCCCTCATGAAGGGATCGAGAACGAGAGAGGAGATATTTAAAGTCCATTGCAAAAGAAGCAAAGGTGACGTGAGGGAAAAACCTTCCCCACAGCGAGTGGGTAAGTTCTGGAATGGATTGCCTGAGAGTGTGGTGGAAGCAGGGTCAATGGAAGCATTCAAAATGGAACCAGACTGTTACCTGCAAAGGAAGAATGTGCAGGTTTACTGGGAAATGTCAGGAAAATGGCAGAAGGTAAATGTTTCAATTGGAGAACTGGTGATTCATGATGGGCTGAATGTGCTGTAACAAGTGTGTGAAGCTGTTGCCCAGGAGGGGGATAATGCAGTGGTGACTGATGCTGAATAAGTCCTCTAGATGGAATCCGTATCCCTAGCTAGTTGCTTCAAAAAGTGTTTTAAATACTGGTGTGGGGGGGTGGGGGGGGCGGTGGTATTTTCCCATCCGGCCTGCCAGGGGAATCATGGCAGGTGCAGGGGTGGATCATGTAAAGGTAAGCTGACCTCGGACAGGATTTTCCACTCTTGGAGCGAGTGTGGCTGGAAAATCCTGCCCATGGTGTTTTGAGTCATGTTTAGCACATATTGCAAGTGACAAATATTATTGCCCAGATTATTTGATAGAGGTGAAGAAGTTGGCTATTCAGCCCCTTGAGTTCGTCCCAAAATACATGTCCACTTGTTGATCTGTACGTCAACACAATTTATCTGCCCATATTCCTTACTATCCTTACTTAATAGAACAGTTCATCTCCATCTTGGAAATTACAATTGATCCAGTGATTGTGCTCTAAAATGTTAAAATTACACCCTTTTGTTCTGAAGGGATGTGGCCAACTCCCTCCCACGATACAGATATGGAATAAGGAAAGTTTACATGCAGCATGTGAGTCTTTGAATCCTAGCTTGATAGCTTGTTCCATTTTGAAGGATGCCTTTCTGTCTTCCTCAATTTTAGCTATCAAAAGGGAAATGATAATGTGTGTTTATCAGGAATGTCACAGGGACTCAATAGAAACAAAGAAGATAGGAGCAGGAGGAGGCCATTTAGCCCTTCGAGCCTGCTCCGCCACTCACTGCGATCATGGCTGATCATCCAAATCAATGACCTAATCCTGCTTTCTCCCCATAACCTACAAAATGGAAGATGGAAAGACGGTGTGGAGAACATTAGAGTAGGCAGCTATTAGAGCTGAACTGGCAGACGTGTAGACAGATAGGAGTAAATGATCTCAGTTAAGAATGACAGGATTACACTCGATTGGTTTCAGCTCGAGACTGTGGCAGTACAAGAGGTCGGAATCAGCAGAAAGGGTTAATGCATTGGCAATCACTTTAAACTTGAGCTGGAAGTTATGACTCATCAGAGACTGAATATCAGAGCGAGCGACGAGGCTGAGATAAATATTGGAGAGGCTGAGCTGGGTATTTACAACATCTGACACCAACCCCAGCCTCCCTCCCCATCTGAGGTTGTGAAGTTGCAAATGCAGAGAAGTAAGAGGAGGTGCTCAAGGGTGGAAACAATGACATTGGGGGAGGGGGTGATCGGTTGTTTGCATCTCGGTAGGGAGGTAGGAATGGAGCCGTGCACGGGGACATCCCAGAGAGTTGGTCAACAGAGTAAAAGGTGTCTGAAACATCTTGTACAAAAATAATTTTATTCCCTCAGCCCTGCCCCTTATGAAACCATTACAGAACTTTCTTATTTTGTATAATTAAAGAGCCAGCAAGAATTTTCTCTAATTACTATGCCTAATACGTTTAGAAGATATGTATAATGAATGTAATTTTGCTCACAGAAACATGACTGCATTGATGGAAAGTGCCATGTGCAGGTCTGAATAACAATACAGAGAATAATAGATACACAAGGAGCAGAATGGTATAATGTAGGTGTGCACAGACATAAAAGATTACATGCTGAGTAACAACAGATGTTGTTTTCTCGTAACTAGGCTTGGGCCTAACACCCAATCACCATGCTTCAATACAATGTGTGTGTGTGTTGTTCGCAAGAAAAATATTCTGAGGCACAAACCAATTTGTAAGGAAATGAGCGGGTGTTAACTATGGCGGTGGGCTCCATAGCTGGGACAAAACAAACACTGTGGCACATCAGATAACAATATGAGGGGCGGCACAGTGGGACAGCAGTTACACTGCTGCCTCACAGGGCCTGGGACCCAGGTTCAACTCCCGGCTTGGGTCACTGTCTGCGTGGAGTTTGCACATTCTCTCCCATGTTTGCGTGGTGCTCCGGTTTTCTCCCACAATCCGAAGATGTAGAGATTAGGTGGATTGGTAAATTGCCCCTTAGTGTCAGGGATCTAGCAATGATAAATTGCATGGAGTTACGGGGATCGAGCCGAGGTGGTATTGTGGTCAGTGCAGACTTGATGGGCCAAATGGCCTCCTTCTGCACTGTAGGATTCTATGAATAAATAGAACCAGTCTATAATTAAGCATAATTAAAGACCCCACGCACCCTGGACATTCTCTCTTCCACCTTCTTCCGTCGGAGAAAAAATACAAAAGTCTGAGGTCACGTACCGACCAACTCAAGAACAGCTTCTTCCCAGCTGCCATCAGACTTTTGAATGGACCAAGCTTGCATTAAGTTGCTCCTTCTCTACACCTACAGCTACAATTGTTACACTACATTCTCTCCTTTCCTTCTCTATGAACAGTATGCTTTGTCTGTACAGCATGCAAGAAACAATATTTTTCACTGTATGCTAATACATGTGACAATAATAAATCAAATCAAAATCAAAATCAAATCAAATCAGTCTGGAGATGTGAGAGAAAGAAGGGGGAGTGAGGAACCAGGGCACAGAGGGACTGTCATGAAGAGTGGGAGAAGCACTGACAAAGCACAGGTTGCAGGGATTGGTGTGCTGGGGTGCAGATTAGAAAGAGAAAAGACGAAGGGGAAAGGGAGAGCTTGACAGCAAACAAATTCAACTCAGGACTAGAACCCTGACTTGGTGCGTGGCTGTTATGTTGTTCTCAAGTTCAGAGTTGTTTTTTCCTTCCCCCCAGACTCCACAAACCCAAGAATTTCTTTCTTGGGGAGGTTGTGTGTGTGGAGTACTCGCGTCCTTCTCTCTGCACCAACAAACAAAGGTGGAAACAGCTTCTCAGGTGGAGCTTTGGCACATTTGCCAGCTTTGTGTTTTCATAATAGACCAAACATTTGATACCTCATGAGTAAGGATAACCTGGAATTCAGGCTCACATTACCACTCTGTCTGTTTGGGTCCCTGTAATAAACCTGCAGCTGTGTGGCCTTGCAACCTTCAGTGTTAAAGGCGGAATGAGACAGTTAACCTCAATGTTCTGTTCAATTGCGAGCTCAATGCCTGACTCCAGACTCCTCTCCCTGACAGAATATCAAAATTCTAGCCCTCACGCAGCTGCCTCTATACCACCTTGATTCATCTGTCACTTAAACCCTTGGATCGTGCTTTTGTCACCCCCGTTATTCAATGGGGCAATCGTTCTAAGGCACCAGGACAGGAGGGAAAGGGAAGGGTTAAACATTCAAAAATTGGAAAGCTAGCCTCAATCCACTGCCTTCAATGTGCCCTGATTTTAAGAGGTAGGGTTGGTGTAGGCAACTAAATTGCTCTTCAGAGGTCAGTCTATCATTAAACTATTTTAATGAGGTTGCATGACACTAATTTAACCAGTGATTTACGTTAAATGTTTCCTGGTTGGTAAACCTGACGCATGAAGGGAAGAGAAAAGGACTAGAGGATTCAGATCAGTGCATTTGCAGCACTGCTTGTGGGCCAAGGACAGCAGGGGTTCTTCCCTGTCCCACCTTCCACAGTCTCTCACATTTAACTGCTTCTCTCTTTGCAATTGTATCACTCGCTCCACCACCCAATTTAGAAATACAGAAAATAGGAGCAGGAGTAGACCGTTTGGCCCTTCAAGCATGCTCCACCATTCATTGTGATCACCTGTTCCCACCTCCTCCCCACCCCGATACCCTTTAGCCCCAAGAGGTATGTCTAACTCCATCTTGAAAATGTATTGGCTAGGATTCTCCTGGCCCGCTGCACAGCTCGAGCGGCACAGCAGGCTGGGAGACACCAACGGGTGGGGGGGGCGCTTTTAGCAAGGTTTGTGACAGGCGTCGCACTGATCGCGACTCTCCCAGGCACTTTTTTTTTTAAGTGCAATAGCTCCGCGCTGGAAATCAGCTTGGAGCTGATTATCATAGAGAGCCTGGGATAGTATTCTCAGGCCCACTAGCGTTCCCATCACCCCAAACCCTACTCCACCAAGACTGGCTCCCTCCAGCGGTGTTTTCGACAGCTCTCCACTAACCAATATCCTGGCCCCGCTGGTGAGGACAGAGGTCATTGAGGCCCTCCCCCCCCAAGGGGCACCCATTGGGCAGTATCAGTCTGGCACCCTGGCCCTGCCCATGGGGCTAACTGGTACTGCCCACTGGGCATCTTGGCTCTGCCCAACAAGCAGTGCCAAGGGGGCAGGGTGATCAGTGGTGAGGGGGGTGACCCTTTGCCTCTCTGCAAGTGGGATCACAGGGAGAGGGAGGGAGATGATGATCGTGGCTGGCCATCGGGTTGGGGGGCTGGCCTGGGACAGTCCGATAGGCCAGCAATCAGGAGGTTGGAAGACCAGTGATCAGGGGTTGTGGAGCTGGCCAGCAAATCGGGAGGCTGGTGGTGGTGGTGGTGGTGGTGGTGGTGGTGGGGGGGGGGGGGGGGCAGTGTGAATGCACCAATTGCTGCATGTGCACTGGCCCACTCAGCACTATGCTCCTGGCTTCTCGCTCTGGAATAGGCCCCACCCTCTACTTACCAGAGTGAATCCCGCTGAGGCATTCTGCAAAGCTCAGAGTGTCGGAGATTTGTTCTGGTCAGCCATTTGTTTGTTCCCATTATAAATTCCCCTGTTTCACCAATTCTTTTCTCTTGACATAATTATCAAAGCTTCTCCAGTCAGTTTTTATGTTTCCCTCAAGCTTACTCTGGTATTTTCAACTTCTTAATCAATCCTGTTGTCCTCCTTTGCTGAGTTCTAAATGGCTCCCAATCCTCAGGTCTGCTATTTTGTTTTCTGGCCAATTTGTATGCCTCTTCCTTGGATTTAATGCTATCAACTATTTACTCATTGCCAGCTCTCTAATGTCCTCTCCATCCATATAAAACATCTTTTCTGCACCTCATATCCACTCTTGGCCTGCCCGATTATACCAATGTCCTTCCTGGCCCCTTTATCTAACCATGAGTCTCCCTCCCTCCACCACCTTTCCTAACACGCGGCCTGATACTGTCGGGCTTCCTGTCCAAGACTCAGCCAGCCTCTGAAACCCGGCCGCCTGCTAACTGGGACACAAAGTCAAAATAATCCAGCAGGCATTAGAATGGCAGAGCCTCCAGCATCCCAGCTGCTAAAGTTCCCTCACTCCCCATCCTGCTTCCCGCTCTAAATAATCAGCCCATCTACTAGAAAACTTCCTGCCATTCTGTTACTTCCACCCTTTGCAATCTTCAGTCCATCCAATGTTCTGTTTCTGTATCCTATCCCACACCAAATCCCAACATCCTTATCCCACCAACCTATGGTCCAAACACTTCAAATGTAAAATTCTCATCTTTGTGTTTAATTGCTTCCATGGCCTCAGCAAACCCTATCTCTGTAACCTCTTCCAGCCTCAAATCACTCTCCTCCTGTACCCTGTTAGTACAACTTCAGCTTCTTTTAGTCACCCCTGCCATTCTCCCACCATTCATCAATCTAGATGTTATTCCCCTGGAATTACCCTCCTGAAACCCCTCATCTCTCTCTATTTTCCCTAAGTCAACTTTTGACTGAGACTTTGCTCATGCTCCTAATTTTTGGCCAACTGTTAGTTTTCCCTCATGCCTCAGAATTGGTTCAGGACATTTATCTATGTTAAAGGTACTCAATGAAAGCAAATCCAGTGGTAAAATTATATTTGACTAATGGAAGGCTGTCAAAGAGGAGTTATTATAGTCCAGGTACAGACTAGACATATTGCCTTGAGGTAGAAAGGAAGAGCATCCACTAGAGCTTCCTGGATGATTAGTAATATAAAGAATAAAATGAGACAGGAATATAAACTCAGGGAAAAAAAGGTTCATAATTTGGTGGTGAGCCATGCAGAATTCAAAATGTATGGTTGGCGGTGTATGCGTGTGTGTGTGAAGAGAGAAAAAGGAACTAAATGGGGGCAAAGAGTACGCATGAGAATAGATAAACAGGCAACATAAAAGGGGCCTCAAAATCTTCTGTAAACATAATAATAAAAGGGTCATCAAAGGAAAAGTGCAGCCAATTAGTGGCTGAAGCCGCGATCTCCTTGTGGAAACAGAGGACATTGCTGAGGTAATAATGGGTACTTTGCATCTGTCTTCACCAAAGAGGATGCTGACAATGTCACCGTAAAAGGAGGTGGTAGAGAAATTGGATGTGATAAAAATAGATAGAGAGGTACTTAAAAGGACGGCAGCACTCCCAAGGAGAAAAGCCACTCAGCCTGGACGGGGTGCATCCAGAATTATTGAGGGAGGGTGGGAATTGCACAGGCCTTTGCCACAACCTTCCAATTCTCCCTCGATAAGGGAGCGGTCTCAGAGAACTGGAGGACAGCAAACCATTATACACCTGTTCACAAAAGGGGGGAACCATAAACCCAGCAACCACAAGCTAGTCGGTTAAATAATGGAGAAAACTTTGGTGCTAATAATGCTGGTGAAATTAATTGGCACTTAGAAAAGTATGAGTAATAAAAGGAAAGACAAACGCGGCTGAGCTGAAATAACGGAGAGGGTTGATGAGGTGAGATCAGCTGATTTTGTGTATATGGAATTTCAAAAGAAGTTTGATAAAGTACCACACAAGATACTTGGCAACAAAATTTGACAAAAAAGCAGGGAGTAGTAGTGTTTTATTCAGATTATAAGGCGGTTGACAGTGAAGTTCCTCAGGATCAGTTTTGGAAACACTGCTGTTTTTAATGCATGTTATTGGTCTAGACTTGAGCAAAGTGGACAAAACTCCAAAGTCTGCAGATGATACAAAACCAATTGTAACACTACATCCTGCACCCTCTCCTTTCCTTCTCAATGTACAGTATGCTGTGTCTGTGGCGCACAAGGAACAATACTTTTCACTATATACTAGCACATGTGACAACAATAAATGAAAATCAAAAACGTTGTGAACTGTGTGGAGAACAGGAACAGACTCCAGGACATAAATAGACCAGTGAAACGGGCACATGCTTAGCATAAGAAATTTAATGCACAAGTATGAAGTGAGGGATCTTGGAAGGAAGAATGCGGGGAAGCAATATAAACACAATGGTAGAATTTTGAAGGGAGTGCAGGAACAGACAGACCTGTGGGTGGATGTACAGAATTGTTTAATGGTGGCAGGCTGAGTTTAAAAAGCATACAGGATTCTAGAGATAAAATACAGGAGAAAAAGGCATCCCTTGTAAAACACTGGTCTGAACAAGCTGGGATATTGAGACCAATTCTGGACATGAAATGTTGGGAAAGATGTCAAGGTTTTAGAGCTGGTGTGGAAATGATTTATTCAAATGGTAGCAGTGATGAAAGATCTCAGCTGCATAGAGATGTCGGAGAATCAGCAAGTTGTGGTTATGAATGCAGTGTCTGAAAGGATAGTGCTGATGGAAGCAAATTCAACATGAACTATTGAAAGGGAATTTGATAAATAATATTTGAAGGGGCAAAATTTAAAGGGCTGGGGAAACAGCAAGGTAGTGCAATTAATTGGAGAGCTCATTCAAAGAACTGTCGTAGGTACAATGGGCCGAATGGGCTCATTCTGTTCTGTAAGATTCTGTGAAACCGTTCTTTTAACTATAAGCTACACTGGAAGGTTGTATCCAGATGGAAAGATCAACCCAATCAGCTGTCTGCAATGTGAGAGGTGACCAGTTCAGAGGGCAAAACTATTTAATATTGGGATTAATTTAACACCTCACTCAGAATGGTGCGAGGATGAGCTGAAACTCACACAATGATACACTAAGAGGGATTTTCAGAGGCTGGAATTATGTTGTATTTTTGGGCTGACTAAAGAGGGGTTTTCCTTTACAGCTAATCCATGCTGTACCTCACCATTGATTGCTTGATGGACAGCTTAACGGAGGCAGTTTAACAACAGGTTTGATTGATAATGCTGTACTAGCTGGATGGGGGAGGGGGAGATTATTCTGGGAGGGGGGGGAGCGGGGGCAGAGGGTGCAGGGCTCATTATTCACAAGTGTTTCCTTTTCCCATCCCTGTGGATCTGAAAACAAAATTAGACTTATGATTACTGCTAATAGAACGCAAGAGGTTTACAGAGTTAAATCGGGATTAAGTGATAAACCCTGATCCAGGATTTACCCAGCCCTGTGCTAATGATAGGGGCAATAAAGAGATCCAGTGCAGGATACAGACAATGAACCAGTCTCCAACTGAGACTGACTGATCCCAGCCAGCAGTAAGATACCGCATCGCAAGACGTTGTTCCAAAATGCTGCAGCTAATTTGTTAAAATGTGCTGGCAGGGTGATGTATTAACGTCAGACTCCCTGAATAGCAGCTCAGTCAGATTACCCTCAACCGATACACATGTCAATTGCTGTTCCAATAAACTAAAAAGCAATTTCCATTTCAATGCCTTATTACAGTGGTTCACAGCCTGGGGTTCACAAAAGCCTTCCAGGGGGTCCAAAAATTACAGGAAACGCGAGGCAGAGGAAGGTTGAGGAGTGTGACTGCTACACTTGCAGTGCAGTGATCTGGCTGACCGGTTCATCTCGAGGGGGCAAAAAAAGTAGACGTTGAGAAGCAGGCATTTTCTTCAAAGCAATATTAAAACTCACTCTGCATGATGTAATCTAAATGGAGAGTGGGGGAAGTGGGGGGGGAAAGGATATCTCTGGTTTCCAAATGATTTGAAAAGAGGTTCCACAATCAAAATAATTTTTAAAACCACTGTGTTATCACGTGGTGTTGCGTTGCTGCAGCCAACACTGAAGATAGCACAGCCTTCCCCAGGGGGGTAACAGGGAAACAGAGTCCAGATAACCAACACTGGGCAAGGGGAGAGAAAGGTAGAGGCTACAAAATAGACACATTAACAACGGGCAAAAGGTGTTAGTCTGGACGTGGGTATACGAGATCAGGCAAAGTTGTAGTGAACAAAGCAGTGGGATGAGATAATGGGGGTGGTGATGCAATGGAGGAAACCTCCCTCTGCTACAGAAGCAACAGGAGCAACACCAATGGGTTGAAATCATTATTTTGAAAATCATGTGACATCAATTTGCTGCTTTTGTAGAGAGCAGTCACAGCAAAGTAGATATTACAACATGCTCAAAAGGTACCAGACTCACCATCACTCAGAGTGGGGATTCTGGTTGACCAGGAAGCTGAACATCATTATAACAGCAAAAAGAAAGATTGTCTAATTTCCCACAAAAATCTTGCCCTGCCACGCACTCCTCATTAATGCAAAAATTCTTATGGCTTCAGAGCAGTTCTCCATAGAATTGAGGCCAGTGCAGTTAAAAAGAAATATCACCAGAACATTGGAATAAGGAGCAGAAGTCAGCAAATTCAGCCCTTCGAGCCTGTTCCGCCATTCAATCAGATCATGGCTGATCTCTTCCTGGTCTTAAATCCACCTCCCGACCTGTTCCCTATATCCCCTTATCCCTTCTTTTTAAATTAGAAATATATCTCCTTCTTGAAACCCTTCAATGATTCAGACTGCACCGTGCTATAGGGCAGCGAGTTCCACAAATTCACCACCCTCTGCAAGAAGTAATTGCTCCTCAGCTCAGTTTTAAATCTACCGCCTCTCAACCCTGTTCTAGATTTCCCCATTAGAGGAAACATTTGGTCTACATTTACTTTATCGATCCCTTTTAAAACTTATATACCTCCATCAGATCGCCCCTCATCCTTTCAAAACCCAGCGAGTATAAACACAAACTGTTTAATCTCTCCTCATATGTTGATCCTTCCCGTTTATCCCTGGAATCACTCCGATGAACTGGGATAAATGCTACTACACTTTGCATTATTCTTTCGAAGAATGGACACGGACTCTGTTCCCCATCCTACGCTAATGGTACTCTGACAAGAAGTCTTTCCTACTGTTTGTTGGAGCTGCTTATTTTTGAGTCTCCGCATGTGGCATGATTGGGACTGGAAGCCCATTGTAATGGTCATCAAGGCGGACACTGCGACTTCCTATTTCAACTAAATGCTTAAAACCATGGTCTGACAGATCACGACCGTTCTTGCCTCCTCCTACTTTCTCAGGTCAATTCGCTTCTTCAAACAATGAATGCTCATCTATACATTTTCCCCTGGTTAAAACACAGTAAAATATACAATGGTGGATTTCCAAATCCATTGGATTTGATTCAGCCTTTGAAGAGTTAATATCGAGCTACAGGTCCAACTAAAAGGTGAACAATGTCCAATGGCAACTTTGGATTGGGAGTACAACTTGTGACTGGAAAGTCTCCATTAACTGTTTAACAGCTACAGCACCATCCAAGAAATCAAACAATGAAGTAAGCAGAAAAGCTGATGCAATTATGATGCTTCTCTGGTCAAATATACCAAGAATCATCATCTTAATTCTTCAATTAGTTTACTGAAATTGCCATTTTACAAACAATACCACTGCTTTCCCGAGGATGTGTGGGCAGGATCCAGTGGATTTAAGCTCCCCCAGTGGGCTGGCATTCCAACTTTGGATAATCACACAGTGAAATATTGCACAAGATTAATTTGGAAGTAATACAGCATCTCAGTAAAGCTATCCAATAGCAAAAATGTGCAGCACTTCACTTCAGTGAGCTTTAAAGGAATGAAGGAAAAACTTGACTGCACTGTTGAAAGAGCTGGCCTAATAACTCCCTGTCACTGTCATTTATCAAAGATCAGCTACGATCCTTCCTCCAGTCTGTTTCTTAGCCACTACCAACATCACGGATGTACTATTAACCAGAGGCTGAAGTGGGCCAGCCATTTAAACACCACAGTTACAATAGCAGGTCAGAAGTTGGGAATTCTCTGGCGAATAACTCACCTCCTGACTCCCCAAACAGGTCAGGAGTTTGAGGATACTCTCTCCTTGCCGAGATGAGTGCAGCTCCAGCAACACTCAAAATGCTCAACACCATCAAAAACAAAGCCACTTGCTTGATCGGTATTCCATCCAGCACCTTAAACATTCGCTTCTTCAGCCTGACGCACAGTGGCAGCAGTGTGTACCATCTACAAGGTGCACTGCACCAACTCATCATGGTTGCTTCAACAGCACTTTCTAAACCTATCGTCTCTGCCACATACCAGCACAAGGGCAGGAGAGGCATGACAGCAGTATCACCTATCATTTCACACAACATCCAGACTTGGAGCTATATCATTCCTTCACTGTTACTGGGTCAAAATCCTGGAACTCCCTAACAGCAATGTGGGTGTACCACGTGGACTGCAGCATTTCAAGGCAGTGGCTCACCTCCACCTTTCCAAGGGCAATTGGAGATGGGTAATAAATACTTCCCAGTCAGCAACTCCCACATCCTCTGAATGGATTTTTGAAAAATTACTTCAGCCCATAGCTAATGGGAAATGTAAGTTAAATTATCAGTTAAAATTAGAAACCCAGCAAGCATAGAGTTAAATCGCGGGGAGTTTTGACTGCTTATCTGCTGTAACTAAACAGGCCATCATTATCTGTGGCAAGTGAAGTAGGCAGGGAGTGGGCACATCCAGTTCCTTTGTCTCGTGGCACATTCTATAATCACCGATAAAATTCCATCATCTCCCTCCCCATTCACAGTAGGAGTGTTGCTGAGCTACAGATTAACAATACCATTCCATTTGGGAGAATTTTGTTAACAAAAATCACTGAATATGGGGGGAGGGGAATGGCCATTCAGTCCATTGAGCTTGCACTGACAACAATCCCATTGATGCCCTAACCCCATATATTTACCCTGCTAATCCATCTGATGCTAAGGGACAATTTAGCATGGCCAATCAGCCTAAACTGCACAACTTTGGAGTGTGGGAGAAAACTGGAGTTTCCGGAGGAAATCCATGCAGACCCGGAGTGAACGTGCCCCACGCAGACAGTCACCCAAGGACGGAATTGAAGCCAAGTCCCTAGCGCTATGAAGCAGCAATGCTAATCACTGTGCTACCGTGCCAGTGATAACTCCCGAATTTTATTCCCTTTCACATCAATTGTAGGGAAAATGGTGGAATGTATTATTAGGTACATGGTAACAGTGCACTTGGAAAATCAGATTTATAAAAAGGAAATCACATTTCACAAATTTGTTCAGAGTTTTGAGGATGTAACCAGCAACGTGGATAAAGGTGAACAATAATAAGGGATTTTCAAAAAGTATTCGATAAGGTGCCACAAGTGAGCTTATTACACAAAGTTGGGGATTGAGGGTAATATATTAGCATGGATTGAAGATTGGTTTATGGATAGAAAGCAGAGAGTCAGAATAAATGGGTAATTTTTGGGTTGGCAGTTTGTGATTATGGGGTGCTACAAGATCAGTGCTTCCAGTTATTTATGGACCAGGTCAATGCCTTAAATGAGGGGATGGAGTGTAATAACCAGGTTCGCCGATGACAGAAGCCTATATGAAACGTTACCTGTGAGGGTACAGTGATTGGAAAGAAATATAGATAATTTGAGTGAGTGGGCAAGACCACAGCAGAGGGAATAAAAAGTGGCAAAATGTGAAGTTTAAAAGGAAACTTCATAAGGAACTTCAAAAGGTAAAACACGCTTTTTTAAAAAATTGATGAAAGATGAGAAAATGTTGGTATTGAAAGGGATTAGGCCAAATGCTATGTTAACCCTTAAAACAAAGGGATTATGTTGAGTGAATAGTCTTGGTGCAATTGTGTAGGGCCTTGTAAGACCACACCTGAAGTAATGTGTGGAGTTTTGGCCTCCTTACTTAAGGATAAATACACTTGCCTTAGAGACAGTGCAACGTAAGTTTTGTCAGGCTGATTGCTAGATGAGGGGATTGTTTAATGAGGAGAGGTTGAGTAGATTAGACGTCTAGTTGCTAGGATTTAGAGGAATAAGAGTTGATCCCATTGAAACATACAAAATGTACAAAGGGTTTTATGGGATAGATGCTGAGAGGGTATTTCTCTTGGCTTGGGAGTCTAAAACTAAAGGGTGATAGTCTTGAAATAAAGGGTTGGTCATTTAGGACCAAAATAAAGAGAAATGTCTTTTTTCTACCCAGATATCCGTGGATGCTTGATCATTTAGTATATTTAAGACGGAGTTCAACAGATGTTTTTGGATAATACAGAGATTAAGAAATAAGGTGGTGATGCAGGATGGTACAGTTGAGGTAGAATACCAGCCATGATTTCTTGATTGGAGAGGCAGGCTCAAAGGGCTGAATGGCCTTCTCCTGCTCCTATTCTTTGTGTTCTTCTAATGCCAAATTGATAAGACGTTATACACAGGTTTAGATCACGGTCTGGGCATTGCACATCGCAATAGCCCAAAGTCTCTCAGCTTGTGCTTTCCTTTCATTTTATTCAACAGTTGCGCTCTCCAGAAAGTGACTCCAGGTTCAGGCAGTCACATTCCAGTTTTATCATCAATCTGCTCACTCTTTAGACAACTTTCATGATGAAAACACATTTGGGAAGCTAAACAATAAAACCACGTTACATAAACTACCCAATAGTAGCTGCAACACCTGCTCTCACACCACAAGGGACTGGCAGCATCCCAGCCAGCAGCATTTAGAGTCTGTAGAACCAATTACTTCATGTTTGTTTTTTGCTGCCAATGGCTTTTAAATGATTGTTGACATTTTTCCCACTGTATAAAGAGAACAGAGCCCTGATGTAATACATTTAAGTTCTTCTGCCACTGATGTTACACAATGAACACTGTAATAACCGTCACAACTCTGACTCTGATTATTCATGATGTGGATATGCCGGCGTTGGACTGGCGTAAACACAGTAAAAAGTCTGACAACACCAGGTTTTAGTCCAACCGATTTATTTGATAACAGACTCACAAGCTTTCGGGGTTAGCCCCTTCGTCAGGTGAAGGGGCTGACGAAGGGGCTAACCCCGAAAGCTTGTGAGTCTATTATCAAATAAATCGGTTGGACTAAAACCTGGTGTTGTCAGACTTTTTACTCTGATTATTCAGACATTTTCCAAAGGATAGAGCTACCAAGGCAGTAACTGTGCCTCTTCTCCTAATTCCCCAAGGGCATTAACGACCTGAGGCTAGAGTGTGTGCTAGACCTGGCAGGAGCACAATTTTCCTTTCAGGAGGATGTTTGAGAACCAGTTCCTTTCATGGATTATGTTCTGCTGTTAGAACACAAATTACCATTTGGTTTTACAACTTGGAATCACTGGCCCTGATTTTACCAGCATGCTCTCCTGAGGCATGTAAGATCACACCCAAGGCCAACGGGGAATGCCATTCTGCAAACCTCACCCCCCCACTGGTGGCCGTGCCAGTAAAATCAGTCATCGAATCTCTACAGTGCAGAATGAGGCTGTTTGGTCCATCAAGACTACACCAACAAAAATCCCACCCAGGCCCTATCTCCGTAACCCCATGTATTTATCCTACTAATCCCCAACACTAAGGGGCAACTTATCATGGCCAATGCGCCTAACCTGCACACCTTTGGACTGTCGGAGGAAACCGAAGCACCTGGAGGAAACCCACACAGACATGGGGAGAACGTGCAGACTCCACAGATAGTCACCCAAGGCCAGAGTTGAATCCGGGTCCCTGATGTTGTGAGGCAGCAGTACTAACTACTGTGTCACCATACTGTCCAAATTATGGACTGCTGCTCTGGTACATGACACTGGCACAATTCTGTTTGCATTGCCTTTTAACTGCACATACTTTTTACTGGATTGCACCACATTGCCAGTTAGGGTTCAGATGGCAGTGTGGAGGAAAGGAGACCGGCAGAAGCCTGTGGATCCAACTTTGACCCACTATTGTGACTAGTGTGGTTAATTTATAAACCTTGATAAACAGAATTGGTATGCACTGCAGCAGAGTTTTCCAGTATTAAATATGGTCCCACTCTGGCTGAGATTGTCACTTCTGCAATCAGCACAGAGGTGGGGGACATCCCTATACAGCATGGGACTAAGTGAGGGTAATAAATTGGTTGGGCTGCGTGCATGGAGGGAAATACAATCCTATAGATTGAGGTTACGCATTGGGAGAGAGGGTAATTATCAAGAACTATAAATGAATGATGTTCTATATTGGGAGGTGTGAGACATTACCAAAGAGGGTCACATACCAGACGCCTCTATACCTGTCTGAGGAAATGATTATACTTCTGCTCATAATGTTTCCCTAAGAGTTTCAATGCTCCTAACAAACTACCTCTTGGATGGGAGCTACCACAAGAGATATGTTTACCTGATTCTCACAAAGAAGTAATGCAAGAGGCGGCTCAGGAACAACAGTGAAGACAGTGAATAACATGTTACATTTGCTCCATGACATGTCAGGACAGTGGACCATTCACACTGCGTTACCAGCAGCACTGAAGGTCAACACTAACTCCAATTGTAACAATTCAAGGACTGCAGATGACCCTGAACCAAAGGAATCAGTCATGATGCCATTCTAATCAGCTTTCAGTCAGGAACCAAAGTCCATTTCATTACTCAACCGACCATATTCACTCCAGCAGATGCAGCTACAGATTGCTGGTTTCTTTAAAGACACATAACCGGCTACCTGTGCACAGTGTATGTCCCCAGTAACAACTAGAGGGCACCCCCAAATTGGAAGGGACGATGTTTCAACAACTTACTAACTGCACACCATGAGCTGAAAATGATGCACATTTATTATGTGGATTTCACATTCTGGGGAGTGCACACGCCTGCGTCAGAATTAAAGTGTTAAACAGCACATTGCACTTTCAGAGAGACGGAAGGCTGGATGCTGAGTCCTCAGAGATATTGTCAACCATGGCTGATGACACCACTGCAGAACCCTGTACCCCAGCAAAGATTAGATGCAACAATGCACACAAATATGCAAGTGCCTCACTGTTAAGTGAGAATTTGGGTTGCAAAAAAAATTGACACGTTTGCAAAAGCAAAGTACCACCGATCCTGAATCAGAAATTGAAACAGAAAATACACAAACGCCAAATAATATCAGTGCAGTGCAAAACAGAGTTAATATTTCCAATCGATGACCTTTCATAAGAGTGGTTCTGAAACATTAACTCTGCTTTGCTCTCCACGGATGCTTGATGTGCTATATGTTTCCAGTTTACATGTTTGTATTGGTTAATGAGAGCCACAACATATCCTAACAGTAGGCAAAACTGAACCGTATGCTGCACATTACTTCCAAAGGCAAGAAAGAACAGGAGGTCAATAGGAGTCATCAGCAGTGGATGAGTCACTGCTGCAAAGGAGATAGGTACAGGACAACTCATTTCCTATAACTTTTTATTTGTTCTGTAATCATCCAGTATAATTTTCCACTGGACAGATTTACAGTCAGTGACTTGCTAGCCTCTTTTACCTGTTCAGTTTTGCTGGAGAACTAAGTATGTTTAAGTTGATGCATTTCTGACAGTTCCACAATTGCAAAATAAGAAGAATGACAGAGTAGACAATATATTCCAAGTGACAAATTTTTATTTGGTGAGCATCCACAGTGCGGTATGTCTCGAGGAGGTACAAATTTTCAACTTTTCCTGTTGCTTTTGCCCACGTTCCTACTCTGACAGTCATGGTGGGTAACTACTAAGCCAACCAACTAATGCCAACTGCATCCTTGGCTAACTCTCCTCAAAGAGCCCCAGGGTGCCCTTGTGCGGTAGGTAGTTCACTGCAGAGGCTCCGGAAATCACCTGTGCAGGATACTGTGATGGCCCAGAGCTGAGGCTGCAGCTAAGTGGCACATGAGGGCTCCTCTTCCACTCTGTACAGCTGGAGACCACTGTCCGTTCATCCATTCAAGCTGAGAAAAGGAGGCCTGTCCCCTATCCTCTTCTGGAGGATATCACGACTGACATCAACTCTGTCCAATTTTACTGAGCCTCTTCCCTTGCTGCTCAATTTGTGTTGGGTAAACCGTACACGGTTAGTGGTTCCTCCTGGTCAGAGGGGTGCTCCAGTGCCAAACCGTGCTCCATGCAAGTGAAGCAGATTCTTTTTCAGAATGTCACCTTTCCATTCTCCACTCAATCAGCCCACTGTCTGGACATCGTCAAATACCACGTACAGATACACAGCAGCATGAGCAAGAGAGGGACAAAAGGCATTGGAGAAACAGAGGCATGAAAAAGGGAAAGAGGGAAGTGAAAATGAAAGAAGAGATTGACACAATGAAGTAACGAGCAGCAAGTGAGGGAAACTTGACACCACAAAGCTGGCTGGGGTTGGGGGAGAATTTGCAACAAACCTGATTTAATAGATGACAGAGGCTGACTGACTGCTTATTGAGTGAAAGTTGCATGGGTGCATGTGTCCTGGAGATGGGGCTCCATTCTCCTGAATGAGAATCAAGCCTGAGTTTAACAGTCCCAATCCCTTTGGGACCCCCTTGTCAGCACTGAAGTTTTCAGGGTCAGTCTACGGGGAGGGGAGGAAAAGGGTGGTCATCGAACTTGAAGACCATCTGATGAAATTGCAGCAGATTCAGGCTGTGAGTACTGGGAAGGAGAGAGAAAGAGAGGGAGATAGAGACTGCTCAGTATTCAGCCGACGACTCGGTTGAGGAGCTGGAAGGATCAATCAAACCTGAACATCCTTTACCTGCAGCCCTGCAGGGACCCAAGACCCGCTCCTCAATCCAGCACACAGGACAGTCCCCCATCCGACACACCCTCCACCTCCTCCACAATCCAACAGCCAGGGACCCTCTCCCCAAACCAACACTCAGGGACCCGTCTCCCCATCTCTCTCCCCCTCCTCCACAATCCAACAGCCAGGGACCCTCTCCCCAAACCAACACTCAGGGACCCGTCTCCCCATCTCTCTCCCCCTCCTCCACAATCCAACAGCCAGGGACCCCCTCCCCAATCTAGTGCACAGGGATTCCCCCTCCCAAATCCAGCACACAGGAACCCCCCCTCCCCAATCCAGTGCACAGGGAACCCCCTCCCCAATCCAGCGCACAGGGACCACCCCTCCCCAATCCAGTGCACAGGGACCCCTCCCCAATCCAGTGCACAGGGACCCCCCCCTCCCCAATCCAGTGCACAGGGAACCCCCCTCCCCAATCCAGTGCACAGGGACCCCCCCTCCCCAATCCAGTGCACAGGGACCCCCCCTCCCCAACCCAACAGCCAGGGATACCCCCTCCCCAATCCAGTGCACAGGGACCCCCCCTCCCCTATCCAGTGCACAGGGACCCCCCTCCCCAATCCAGTGCACAGGGACCCCCCCCTCCCCAATCCAACAGCCAGGGATACCCCCCTCCCCAATCCAGTGCACAAGGACCCCCTCCCCCATCCAGCACACAGGGACCCCCCTTCCCAATCCAGCGCACACAGGCACCCCCCCTCCCCAATCCAGCGCACACAGGGACCCCCCTCCCCATCTAACATCTGGGGAGCCCCTCCCCCATCCAGCACACAGGGACCCCCTCCCCCATCCAGCACACAGGGACCCCCCTCCCCAATCCAGCACACAGGGACCCCCTCCCCAATCCAGCACACAGGGACCCCCTCCCCAATCCAGCAGCCAGGTACCCCCTCCACAAACTAAGACACAGGGACCTCCTCCCCAATCCAACAGCCACCCCCAATCCAACAGCCAGGGTCCCCTAACCCCAATCCAACAGCCAGGAACCCCCCTCCCCAACCCAGCACCCAGGAGCCCACCCACCTCCCAATCCAACAACCAGGGACACTTGCGAGGCTGGTCCACAAGTTCCCCGGGTGAAGGCGGGGGGGGGGGGGGTCGCTCAGTGATCCGCAGGGATGCGGTGCAAGTTAGGAAGCTGCCCTGTCACCCTCCACTCCCACCTCACCATCACAGCACTGACACCGGGGAGAGGGCACGCGTATTTTTTTGTGTGTGTAACCAACACTTGAGAGGCAGAGAGGGAAAAAAAAATAATCTACACACACACACACAACCCCAGTGCTTTTGCCCGGGAATGCAGCAGGCTCATCTAGCGAGTGAGCCAAGAAAGGTACCTCCCCAGCCCGTAAGGGCAGAGACACACACACATCACTACCCCCCCACTTCAGCCCCACACAGTGTGTGTAAGATACTCACAGCCCGCAGTTCCTGGGTGCGATCCTTCATCACTGCGATGTCCTGGAGGCTCGGCTGGGCTCGGTTCTGTGCGCACCGTCCACACGTTCAGCAGCAGCAGGAGGAGGATGGCGATGCCGAGCTCTGCGGCTTCTTTCCCCCACTCACCGGGCGAGGGAGGCGGCTCCAAGGACTGCCAGCTGCCGGCAGAGCGCATGTCGGGGCGGGGCTCGGCTGGCCTCACAGGGGAATAGATATATATTTATTTATATGTGTGTGTACAAAATGACAAAACATCACTCACATCAAACAAAAAAAACTGACACAGGGAGTCTGCAACTTACAAACAGCAGCACTCAACAACTGCACGCAGAAATTAACACAACACATGGGCAAAACCACATTAAACACAGGATGGAAAAACACAACACATTGTAACATTAACACAACACACGATGAAATTAACAGTGCAATTAACACGACACATGGCGGAATCGAAAGTGAAATTAACGCCACACATTATAAGATTAACACGCCACGAAATCAATGGTTAAAATAGACGGGGCATGCGGTGAGATTAACACGGCGGAATTGAGACAGCAGACCGAATTGACAGCGGAGTTCAGATGGAAATAAGATGAAAACACAACATACACTGAGATTAACATAAAGTGATATTAATTGTGCGACAAACACATTGTGAAAAATTCGCAGTAAAATTAGCACCAAGATGTGGAGTAAAGAAAATTTGAAAGGTGGGGGAAGAGGGTAAGCAGCCAGAGGTCATGTTCAGTATCTGTATCGATGCCAGAAGTGGAGAGAGAAAGAGAGAGGGGGATGAAGTCCTCGGGTAGACTTCAGGGTGCGAGGGAATTAATTTAAAAAGTAGGACCTCCAAGGTGCTAATGTTCACATTGGTCCCAGTGCCACATGCTGGAATGAGTACAGACATTGGAGGAAAGAGCTGCCGAACGTGAGGCTGGATGGAGGGATAGTGCTACGTTTGGGGAGGAGTGGGGGTTGCAGGACCTGTAGTAGCCCGGTGGGAGCTGGGAGCAAATCCCCAACAAGGAGGTTGACTCGTTCTCATCGAAATCATAGAGTTCCTACAGTGCAGAAGGAGGCCATTCTACCCAACCAGTCTGCATCGACAACAATCCCACCAAGGTCCTATCCCCACTTAGGTTAGAGTGATTAGCAGGGTAACTATCACATCCCAGGACACTAAGCGTTAATTTAGCATGTCCAATGAATCTAACCCGCACATCTTTGGACTGTGGGAGGAAACCAGAGCACCGGGAGGAAACGCACACAGATACAGGGACAACGTGCAAACTCTGCACAGACAAGTGGGGAATCGAACCCAGGTCCCTGGAGCTGTGAGGCAGCAGTGCTAACCACTGTGCCACCCACAGGTTGGGTCCTGTTGGGAACTAGCCTGCCAGGGAGTTGGGAATCTGAGTGTCAAGTCAGAGGGAAGAGAAGCAAAGTTGGAAATAGAAGGCTAAGTGAGTGTGGAAAATTAAGAAACAAAGGCTAGAAAAGAGTTAACCAAGGAGCTGTTTCGTGATTAGTGGTATATACTTTAAGACAAGGACTCTAGTCAACAAAGCCTGAGGGACATAGATCGATACTTGGAAGTAGGGAATCATAACTTTTTTAAATTAACTCTTAAGATGTAGGCATTAAAGGCAAGACCAGCATTTGTTGCCCTTATTGCTCTTGCGTCAATCACATTGCTGTGGCTCTGGAGTCCTGTGTAGGCCAGGCTAAGTAAGGATGGCAGATTTCCTTCCCTAAAGGACATTAGTGAGCGGAATGGATTTTTACAACAATCAATGAGAGATTTGTGATCACCATTAATGAAACCAGTTTTTAATTGCAGATTTAATTAATTGAATTTAAATTCCACCAGTTGTTGTGGTGGGATTTGAACTTACCAAGCGTCAGCAGTAGGGAAATTACTGGAAACATATTGCAAGATAGTTTAATTCTCATTTAGACAAGTATGGATTTATCAAAGACAGGGAGAATAGATTTATTAAAGGAAGGCTGTGTCTCTTAATTGAGTTTTTTGAGGAGGCAGCAAGGACAGTTGAAGAGTGCAACATGTTTGATGTTCATGGGCTTTCAGCTATGCTTTTGGCAAACTTCCACATGATAAAACCAGTTAAGAAATTAAAACTCATGGAACCTAAGGGAAAATGGCAAGTTGGATACAAAATTGACTCAGTGTCAGAAGCACAGGGTAATATGACTGGATGGCCATTTCAAATGGGTTTAGACAGGGCTAAATATTGGGTCTATTGTTGTTCATGCTATAGATCAATGATTTAGACAGAATTATTGGGGTATGATTTGGAAAGTTACAGATGAAATGGAATTTGCTTGGTGGTTGTTCATGAGAAAGAGAGTTCTACACTGCAGGAAGGTGTCAATGAGCTGCTCAGGTGGGCAGTAAACTGGCAAATGGAATTCAATCTGGCAAAGTGTGAGGGAATGTTTTTGAGGAGGACAAACAAGGCAAGGGAAAATATAATAAATAGTAGGTCTATGAAAAGTATTGAGGAACAGGGTAACCTTGTCAACAGATCCCTGAAGGTATAGCAGGACAGGTAGATAAAGTAGTTAAAAAGGCACATGAAATACTTTTGTTTACTGGCTGAGGCCTAGAGTGTAAGAGCTGGGAGGTTACGTCAGAACTGTATAAAACACTGGCCATACTAGAACATAATGAACAATAATGATTGGCACAATACAAGAAGGATGTGATTCTCCCAGACAGCATACAGAGAATTGGGGTGGCATGGTGGCACAGTGGTCAGCCCTGCTGCCTCACAGAGCCAGGGACCCAGGTCCAATTCCAGCCTCAGGTCTGTGTGGGTTTCCTCAGGGTGCTCTGGTGTCCTCCCACAGTCCAAAGGTGTGCAGGTTAGGTTGATTGGCTATGCTAAATTGCCCTTTAATGTCAGGAGGACTAGTAGGGTTACGGGGATAGGGTCTGGGTTGGACTGTTGTTGGTGCAGACTTAAAGGGCCAAATGGGCTCCTTCTGCACTGTAGGGATTGTATGATTTACCAAGATGTTGCCAGGATGGGAGAATTGTAGCTATGAGGAAATATTGGAAATGATAGAATTGTTTTTCCTCTACAGCATCATCTGAGTTTATCTTGTCTCAACTCATCTCTTAACGAAATCCTCATTCATACCTTCAGTATTTCTAGAATGGACTATTTGCACTATTGGCTGCCTTCCCACATGCTATCCTCCATAAACCTGAGACCATGCAAAACTCTTCTGCCTAGGTACTAACACATAGCAAGTCTCAATTCTCTATCACCCCTGCACCCTCTGACCTACCTTAGCTCCCAAACAAGCAATATCTTGACTTTAAAATTTCCTTGTTTTCTGATTCCTTTAAGGCCTTGGCTCTCCCTATCTCTGTTGCCTCTGCCAACCCCACAACTCTCTGGGATATCTGCATTCCTCAAACTGACCTACTGTGCATTCCTGATTATAATTGTTCCACCATTGGTGCTTGTGCCTCCAGTTTCCAGGTCTCAAATCTTGGAATTTCCTCCTTACATCTGTCCACCTTCCAGCCTCATTTTCCTTCTTTAGGACATTATTTTATAATCTAATGCTTTGGACATTGGGCTTAATATCTCCTTGTCAAACGTTGTATTATAATGCTCCTGTGAAGCAACTTGGAACAGTTTATTACTTTAAAGGTGCTGTATGAATTTACATTAAGCCATATCTTCCAACTAGTATTGGAAAGTAATGGTTCACTGGAATTACAGGAGTTTCCAGTGCACTTACTTGATCTCAAAATTTTTTTTTGCAACCTCCAATGGCCAGAGCTGTTTGGGGTCTGCAATGAAAAAGTCCCAGTACACTTGGTTATTTACCTGAGCAGCTGTAAACAGGCACCAGAATAGTCTAGCAGCATCCAACTCATGTCCCCTTTTATACTGCACGGCCTGCTGTAAAGTAGATTTAAAGGGCACAGTGAAACTGAGGCCAAAGAGAAGTTGAGTATCTAAGGTAAATGAATGAGATTTTGATAATCAGGAAAGGGTGGGATATTTTCTTTGATTGTTAGGCAGTGTGGAGTGGTGATGGGGGTGGGGTGGGAATTGGTCATCCAGGGAGTGGAGGAAGCCAGTCTTCAGGGAGGTGGGGGAGGGGGAGATGGCGAGGGGGAGTGGGCAGCTGGGGTGATGGTCGTCGGGGTAGGTCAGTCATTGGGGGAGTTGCTTGTGGTGAGGGTCACTCATCTGGGAGGTGGGGTGAATCAGTTATTGTGGGAGTTTGTATTGGACTCAGAGGATGAGAGTTCGGTGGAGTGAGTTGGGGGCAGGGGAGTGAGAGTCAGGCCCATGGTTAGGGGTGAGTCCGGTGCAGCTGGGGATCGGGTGGGGAATACCGTGTGAGAATGGTTAGTCGAGGGTGGGGGGAGTCCCATGAAGTTAAAGATTTTCTCTAACTCCTTCAGAGTAACAATGAGTATAAAATTGTCTGAACCATCCAAAGTTAGTGATTTAAATAATTCTATTGGATGGTTCCCAGCCCAGCACAATTGTCCAGAGAAAGGTAATCCTTCTGGACAATTGCAAGGTAAACTCTTACCTGGAAACTGCCAAGAGGGATTCCCCAGTGGATCTTTGGTGTTTCCCCAAATCTGACACGGAGAACCAGGAGGTTACGGGACATTATTGTTGTTTTCTTGCAGCAGAGGATACTGAAGAAAGGTTTAGTTGAGATGTGCAAAATTATGAAGGGTCTGGTTAAGAAGGACTTCTTTAGCAGAACGGTCTCTCTGGATTTGAACCCATGTCTCTGGAGCATTATCTTGGGATCTCTAATTAGTTAGTCCAGTGGCAATACCATGATGCGACTGTTCTTTTACCCAGAGGGTGATGGGGGTCTTGGAACTCATTGCCTGAAAGGGTTCTGGAGACAAGTACACTTGGTTATTTACCTGAGCAGCTGTAACCTACAAGGATATGGACAAAGAGCTAAAAGCTGAATAGAATGAATAGCTTTTTTTTAGCTAGTACAGGCAGTATCAGCTGAATTGTCTCCTTTTGGGCTACAAATTTTCCTTTGTTTTTCTTTGCTTCTGAAGAGTAAAATTAACAGGTGATAGAATAAGCAATAGAATAAACGTAACACAGTGAAATTAAATATATAGTTAACATAAAAAGAATTTTTATTTACCAAATATTTATTATGTCCAAAATATTATAGGCACTTAAGAGATAGACAGAATGGAAATACATATCAGCCAGGAGGGGTGACTGAAAGGTAAGCTGAGGAAATGAGTTCAAGTTTAAGAGAGAACAGTAAGGTAGAAAGGTTTAGGAAAACATTTCTATGAAGTAGGGTCCAGACCATTGGCAACACTGTTGTCAAGAAAAGTTGGCAAAAGGGGTGGGGAGGAGTGTTGGGTGTAGTTCGTGGTGTTCCCATAATGTTGTTGGCCTTGTCTTTCTTAATGGAAGTGGTTGTGGATCTGAAGGATGCTGTCCAAATGAGATAGATGAATTTCTGCTCAGCATCTTGTAGGTAATATCTACTGTGAATGGTTTAGTGGTGACGGCATCAATTAAATAGATTCTAGATAGCATGAAGCTTCTTCATTTTTACCAGTCACCGGGCGAGTACCCCATCATGTATTGGCTTGAGATAATAGAACGAAAAAGCTAGGTGTTACTGATAATTGAGGAATAGAGTGAGGTGTTATTGATCAAAGAGGGATAAAGTTAGGTGTTACTGGCAATAAAAGGATAGAACGAGGTGTTATAGATAATAGAGGGTTAGAGCTGGGCGTTATGGATGATAGAGGGAAAGAGTGAGGTATGATTGGCATTCATGTAGAAACTGACCCATTTTTGCAATGATGACATTGATGGAAAGCAGGTTTGATTATTTGATATCTTCAGACACATCTTTTTCCTCTTTGGGGAATAGTGAGGAAATTTTGGAAGGATTAGCAAGATGATAATCAGCCTCATCAGGAAGATTTTTCTATGGCCAATAAGTCATGGAGTAGGATTTAAATGCAGAGTTTCCATCTTAGAGGGCAGGGTAAGTCATGATGCGTCAGGGGGAGAAAGGGAGAACAATGTTAGAAATGCATTGTATCTGTGCATCTGATCAATAATAGAATCATACAAAGGCAGTCCCCCAAAACCTGGATGAGAACAGAGAGGTTTTGAAGAAGAATGAATTGGCTGATCAAGCTGAACATTATTGAAAGATTGAGGAAGATTAGGAAGAAACAATGAGATTAAAAATTACAGTGAAATTGACACAAGGTATGGTGAATTGACATTAAAAGTGAAATTAAAGAACTCCACAAAATGAATACAGCAAGCAGGGAAATTACTAAAATGGAAAGTAAAATGTAACAGAAAACACAACATGAAGCAATATTGGTGCAAGGCAGTGAATTTAAAAATGAAATTCACGCAACATAATATATTAATTCCACAATGGATTTAACACAGCATGACATGAAATTAACGCAACATTGAAATGAATACAGCAATAAGTCAAACAAGACCACACTGTTATATTATTTAAAAGAACACAACAGTAAGTCAAGTTAACATAACAAAATTAAATGAATGCAGCATTAAAAGAAACTAACAGAGAACACGGTGAAATTTGTGTAGCAATGTGAAATTAATTCAGCACTATGTGCCAGGCAGTAAAATTAACAATTGGTAACATTGATAAAATACCTGGATTCATATGGATGGCACATTTGTCATGAATTTATATCATTCTAACCATCTCACATTTACTGAAAAAAGAGGCATTCAGTCATCCATCCAAAAAAACTGTCAAATTGGAACGTGAATCAACAATCTCAGGGAAAAAGTAATGCATTTCATTCCATCACAGCCTTCATCAAAAACTTGTGCGCAAGTTGAACATAAAACAATTGATTATCTTTTATCTTGGAAACAATGCTATGGCCGCAGGAATTAACCAAAGAATTATTCTCCATTGATTAATCACTTCCAACCTTAAACAGCACATTGATAGCGTAGAATTGTAAGCTTGCAGGAAAAGTCATTCAGAAGAAATAAATTACATTCATATAGAATCTTCCATGCTCACCAAACATGCCAGTGACATTCATAACTAATATAATCATGTTTAAAGTGTAGTTAAGCAAACACAGCTGTAAATTTCCACACAGCACATTTCCAGGAACAGCAAATGGATGACTACTCAGAAAACTTGTTCTTAGAAGGTTTGGCTGAGGGAAGAATGCTGACCAGGACACTTCCTTTTTTTTCTCTCCCCAATGATGCCATAGGACCGATTACATACACGTGAACAACTTTATGTAATAACTGCAATATAGTGTATCTCCAATAATGGAGCCGTTTCTTTGTCATGCACTGACATAGATTCCTGACAGTGCAGAAAAACGTCATTTGCCCCATCGAATCTGCACCAACCACAATCCCACACCGAACCTATTCCCATAACCCCTCATATTTACCCTACTAATCCCCCTGACACTAGGGTTAATTTAGCACAGCCAATCAATGCAACCCACAAATTTCTCCGACAATTGAGTGGTTTCCTCAGTCACACCCAGACACAGACACACTGACAGGGCGACATGGTAGCACAGTGGTTAGCACTGCTGCTTCACAGCTCCAGGGACCTGGGTTCGATTCCCGGCTTGGGTCACTGTCTGTGTGGAGTTTGCACATTCTCCTTGTGTTTACGTGGGTTTCCTCCAGGTGCTCCAGTTTCCTCCCACAGTCCAAAAATGTGCGGGTTAGGTTGATTGGCCGTGCTAAAATTGCCCCTTAGTGTCCTGGGATGTGTAGGTTAGAGGGGTTAGCAAGTAAATGTGAGGGGATAGGGCCTGGGTGGAATTGTGGTCGGTGCAGACTCGATGGGCCGAAGGGCCTGTTTCTGCACTGTAGAGTTCTATGATTCTGTGACATAGAACCCTACAGTGCAGAAAGAGGCCATTTGGCCCATTGAGCCTGCACCAACCACAATCCCGCCTAGGCCCTATCCCCATAACCGCAATCATTTACACTAGCGAGTCCCCCTGACACGAAGGGGCAATTTTAGCATGGCCAATCCACCTAACCCACACATCTTTGGAGTGTGGGAGGAAACTGGAGGAAACCCATGCGGTCACAGGGAGAATGTACAAACTCCATACAGCCAGTGACTCAAGCCAGGAATTGAACCTGGGTCCATGGCACTGTGAGGCCATGGCATGTGCAGTGCTAACCACTGCACTGCTGGAGTGGCAACACAGATTATGTACTATGCACAGACTTAGGGATATGCATGTGCTTCAAAATAAGCTGAACTGTCATATTATCAACACCACTTCATGACTCCAAAGTGCAAGTTCTTATCAGAGCCCAACGACAGCACGGGGCAGCACGGTAGCACAGTGGTTAGCACTGCTGCTTCACAGGTCCAGGGACCTGGGTTCGATTCCTGGCTTAGAACATAAAACATAGCACATAGAAGACAACAGCACAAACAGGCCCTCTGGCCCACGAGTTGCGCTGATCATATCCCTACCTACCAGGCCTATCTATAACCCTCAATCCCATTAAATCCCATGTACACATCCAGAAGTCTCTTAAAGGACCCCAACGAGTTCGCCTCCACCACCACCGATGGCAGCCAATTCTTGACGGCTTGCATCACTGTCTGTGTGGAGTTTGCATATTCTCCTTGTGTCTGTGCGGGTTTCCTCTGGGTGCTCCAGTTTCCTCCCACAGTCCAAAGATGTGTGAGTTAGGTCGATTGGCCATGCTAAAGATTGTCCTTATGTCCTGAGATGTGTAGGTTAGAGGGATTAATGGGTAAATATGTAGGGATATGGGGGTAAGGCCTGGTGGGATTGTGGTTGGTGCAGACTCGATGGGCTGAATGGTCTGTTTCTGTACTGTAGGGTTTCTATGATGATTTCTATCTCCAACAAACATTAATGCTGACTCTTTACCAGCTACACTGGATAAGCAATTGTTATGCTTTTTTGGATATACTACTCACTGTTTGCAACCACCAGAATCTTTTTCAGGAGTAACTGTCTGCTAACTAGCGGATTGGAAACTCAGGAATAGCTAATTCATCTGCATGATCATATAGAACTGAAATACCTAGAGTTATTTTGTTACTAGTTCTTTGACAACCCCAGTAACAACTTGGAATTAATTGGTGGAATATTAACACATAGGAAATTTGAATCACAGGGCGAAATTTACTGGAATGAAATTAGCAAAAGTTAATTCAGTAATGGTGAAATTAATTGTACCAAATTCTTTCAGTGGCTTTGTTGTTCATGTCTACTTACTCATTTTCCTTCCTCTAGGCCTGTTAGACAGTGTAAAGTTTATTTATTATTAGTCACAAGTAGGCTTATATTAACACTTACGATGAAGTTACTGTGAAAATCCCGAAGGCACCACACTCCGGCGCTTGTTCGGGTGCATTGAGGGAGAATTTAGCAGGGCCAATACACCTAACCAGCACGCCTTTTGGATTGTGGGAAGAAACTGGAGCACCTGGAGGAAACCCACACAGACATGGAGAGAACATGCATACTCTACACAGTCACACAAGCTGGAAATTGAACCCAGCCCCTGGCAGCAATGCTAACCACTGTGCCACTGTGCTGCCCCTGTAGACACCTGAACTACATGTGCACAAGGTGCAACCCTATTTCTAACACTGACTCGACGGGCTAAGATTATTGGAACATTTGTTTAGTTTTTGGAATTGTGTAAGTCTCCCGTTAACCATTAGTGTCATTTTTCCAAGTCTTCGCATCCTCCCAACAACTACCAGAACCAACTCACAAACCACCCAAGCGGTTCCAGTGCCTTGTAGCTACTTGCTGCTTTGATTTTTGGTTTATGGCCTAGGAAAACCTGGGGACACTTCGACCAAGATGTTACACGTGAATATTAAAGATGTGATAGCGGGAGGCCTCGATTCCCTAGCAACGAATTACTGTCAGTAGTGTGTTGAAAATTCTTGTAAAATAATGTTGACCTGCCAAGTGATTACCTAACCCCCATAAGCTCCAGCCAGATGAAGTGTGATTGATGGTACAAAATCTCTGACTGTCATGATGTAATGGATGTAAGAGGGGAGTTGAACACTACCCAACTTATTTATTATGTTCTAGAATTAATGTTCTTAGTGTTTAAGCAAGGGGATTTCTGATGTTATGACCAAGATCTCTTTTTAAGATAATTGTGTTTGGATATTACTGCAAACCATATTGTTTCTCATTAAATTATGTTAGTTATGGGAATCTGCTTTCAGTTTGTTGTACAGCCAGCACTGCTGGAAGTTGAAGCTTTACCTTGTGACTAACGCAGGAGTAACACTCTGATAATCGCTATCTCTGCATCTTGTTTTCTGTTTCTTTAAATAGACTGGTGGGACATTGGGTTCAACGACTCACCTAAAGTTAGCACCTCAGGCAATACAGAGTTCCTCACCACTGCACTATCTTAGGCAGTGTGCTCACTATGTCCAAAAAACATAGTTTGACTCAGTTGGTAGTGAAGCTTCGAACTCTAAACCTAACTTTAACTCTAATTCCCACTATAATTTTAGCCCTAAACCTAATCATAGTGACAACTATAAGTAGAATTCTCAGGTCATGCATTATAATGGTGGTTAGCACTACTGTCTCACAACATCAGGGTCCTGGGTTTGATTTTGGCCTATTCCAGGTTCGATTCCGTTGTCCCACAAGTTTATTTAAAGAAACAGAAAACGAGATGCAGAGATAGCGATTATCAGAGTGTTACTCCTTAGTTACAATGTAAACTGTGGAATTTGCATGTTTTCTGCGAGTCTGCATGGGTTTCCTCCCACACTCCAAAGATGTGCAGGTTAGGTTGATTGGCCATGCTAAATTGCCTCTTATTGTCAGGGGGATTAGCAGGGTAAATACATGGGGTTATGGGGATTGGGCCTGTGCGGGATTGTTGTTGATGCAGGCTCAATGGGCCAAATTGTCTCCTTCTGCACTGTAGGATTCTATGATTCTATGAACTTCATGACTCCTATGGAACTAAACTGACCTTATAACAGGAAAGAAATCAGTCATGAGATTTGTAAATAATTTAGAGCAGCTTGCAGTAGTAACAAAGTAATGGGGCCTAAGTTTAACGTCTCATCTGAAGGACAGTGCAGCAGTCCCACTATAATCACTGAGGTGCCAGCTTGTGTTTCTGGAATGGGATGTGATCTTGCAAGATTCTGATGCAGGGGTCCCTGTTAACTATAGCGCCACAATCAGGACAAACATGTGAAACAAGAAAACATGCTATGCTGGATTTAATAGTGAAGGATGAGATGGAAAGGGATCTGAAGCTTGGGGAACACTTGGGAATAACAACCATAGTCACGTTGGCTTCAGACTGAATCTGGATAAATAAGAAGAGTTTCTAGGTAGAGTTCCAAACAAGAGCTAACTCTGTTTCTGTCTCCAAACCAGCCAGCACTTTTTTCTGTTTTTATTTCAGATCTCCAGCATCTGCAGTAGAATCATAGCATCCCTACAGTGCAGAAGGAGGCCATTTGGCCCATCGAGCCTGCACTGACTGCCCTATCCCCGTAAGCCCACATATTTACCCTGCTAATCCCCCTGACTCCAAGGGGCAATTTAGCATGGCCAATCCACCTGACTTTTATTCAAGATAGAGTGGTTGGATGGATAATTAAAATATGTGAACCAAGTTCCTTATTCTAGCTGGGGCCAGATTATTGATGCCCAATCCAAGCTGCCAAGTGAAATATCAGAATGGCTGCATGATACTGCAACATTGAAAAGAAAGGAGAAGCCCAGTGAAAAGCTTTGTATTTAAATCTCCTGCTCTGGGTGGAATCACTCTTGTGAATGGTGGTAAATTGGGTTTCCACCACATTCCCAGTGGAATTTTGTTGGCGGAGGCAGCTGCTCTAAAGAAAATGCTGGACAGAAGGAGATTTGATGAAGGGTGTTAAAAAAAAGTCAAACAAATCCCAATCGAACACACCCACTTCCAGTTTTAACTGAGGCTCCCAAAAGGAACAAGCAACCCACCTACTCCCAGGAGCTGGATTGCCCACTTCACTATTTTAATGAGGCTCTGTGCCTCAGTGTCTCAAGCCTCAGGACACATGGCTGCAAAAGGGGGCCAACGATTTGGCACATGGAAGAGATAAGTATGTTTTCAGCACTGTTTGGAAGCCAAGAGGAGCATGGGTTCTTCCCTTGGATACAAGAACACAAGAAATAAGAGCAGGAGGAGACCATTGAGTCTGCTCTACAATTCAACATGATCATGAATGATCTTGGGATTTCAACTCCATTTTCCTGCCCGCTTCCCATATTCCGTAATCCCTTGAGAGAACAAAATCTGTCCACCCCAGTCTTAGATCTGTTCAACAATGGAGCATCCACAAGCCTCTATGATAGAGCGTTCCAAAGATTCACAGCCCTGTGAGTGAAATAATTTCTGCTCATCTCAGTGCTAAATGATTGGACCCTGATCCCGAGACTGTGTCCCTGTATTTTAGATTCCCCGACAGGCGGAAATAATCTCTGGCATTGATGCGATCAAATCCCTTCAGAATTTTGTATGTTTCAGTTAGATTTTTAATTTTTTAAACACTAATTTACGGGATGTGGGTGTCGCTGGGTAGGCCAGCATTTATTGCCCTTCTCTAGTTGCCCTTCAGAAGGTGGTTGCCTTCTTCAATCGCAGTCCCTGAGATGTAAGTGCACCCACAGTGCTGTTATGGAGGGAATTTCAGGATTTTGACCCAGTAATAGTGAAGGAACAGTGTTATATTTCCAAGTCAGAATAGTGAGTCACCTGGAGGGGAATGTTCAGGTGGTGGTATTCCCATGTATTTGCAGCCCTTGTCCTTCTAGATGGTAGTGGTTGTTAGTTTGGAAGGTACTGCCTAAGGAACCTTGTGAGTTCCTGCAGTGCATCTTATGGATGGTACTCACTGCTGCCACTGTTGGTAGGTGGTGGAGAGATTGAACGTTTGTACAGGGGGTATCAATCAAGCAGACTGCTTTTTCCTGGATGGTGTCGACCTTGTTCACTGTTGTTGTAGCCGTACTCACCCAGGCAAGTGGTGAGCTCTTTGCAGCAGAATTCCTAGCATCTGACCTGCTGGCCTGACCTGACAGTATTTATATGGCTAATCCATAGAACCATAGAATCCCTACAGTGCAGAAAGAGGCCATTCAGCCCATCAAGTCTGCATAGACTCTCCAAAAGCACAAGTTACTCAGGCCTATCCCCTGCCCTATCCCTGCAACTCCGCACATTTACCATGGCTAATCCACCTAACCTACACATCATTGGACATTAAGGGGCAATTTAGCATGGCCAATCCACTAACCTATACATCATTGGTCATTAAGGGACAATTTAGGGGGCCAATCCACCTAACCTGCGCAACTTTGGACTTTGGGAGGAAACCGGAGCACCCGGAGGAAACCCATACAAACAACTGGGAGAACTTGCAAACTCCACACAGACAGTCAATCAAGGATAGAATCGAACCAGGGTTCCTGGTGTTGTGAGGCAGCAGTGCTAACCATTATGCCACTGTGTGGCCCACAGTTATGTTTCTGGGCAATGGTAACCCAAGGATGTTGATAGTGGGGGACTCAACGATAGTAATGCCATTGATTGTCAAGGGGTGATGGTTAGATCCTCTCTTGTTGGAGATGGCCATTGCCAAGCACTTGTGCCAGACAACTGCCTCTCATCATTGGATAACCCCCTTATCCCAGGTACCAATCTAGTGAACCTTGAATGTACTGCCTCCAATGCCAGCATATCCTTTCTTAAATGTGGAGACCAAAACTGTACATGGTATTCCAGATGTGGTCTGCACTACTATGCTGTGGTGCAGCATAATTTCTTATGTATTCCAAGCAAATCTGTTTCTCACTCAATGTGATTGGTATCACCCTTCATTCACTGCTCACCTCTGTGACTATTGACTCTCCCGATTCTTTAATCCTGTTTCTGACCTCTCTCTCTCTCTGATTCTCTGGGATCACTGCTTAACCCTCCAAAGCAAGCTGCACCCACTTCCCCTTTGCAGTCTCCACCTTACCCAAGGTAACCCTACCTGCCCCTGGGTTATGATGTATTCTGGAGCACTCTCCAATTGGTAGAGAACCCAACCTGTCAACACAGCAGGATTCTGATCAGGGAACTGTTACATGAAAAACAATGCACACTGTGGAGTTAAAACTCCATGGTATTGGGAAAACCCTGGCTTGGGTCCAACCAGATCTCCTTCTGCCAGCGTGGAAATCCCATCTCAGTAAAATCAGGGCCAATTTCACAAAAACCCTCAGAAATAGGAATTACACCAGAAGGTGGCAAATGTTAGAGTGGGGAAATAACAGAGAAACTAGGAGGCCAATTAGACAGACTTCTAGAGTCCACAATATTAGATTTAATTAATGGATGATAGACAGGCAAGAGCTATCAGTCAGCGTGGATTTGAGAGTGAGTCATGCCTGAGTAATTTGATTTAACTTTTTGAGGAAATTGCTGACCAAGTGAATATGGTGGATAGGCTGGCCAACTGTGATTACATGTATTCCTGGAGGTTTCGTCACATTGTTTGCCCTCACTCTCCAGGTATTAGTCAGCCAACTCATTTATCCTTGTCACATCCCGTCTTCCTACGCCAATTAGGAAATAAAAATGACTCATACCCAGTTGGATGTTGCTTGACTGTAAACCAGGCAGCTCCCCCCCTCCCCTCCCCTCTTTCCCCCATCACTCCCACCATTTTGGGTGGCATGGTTAGCACTGCTGCCTCACAGTGCCATGGGCCCAGGTTCAATTCCAGCCTTGGGTCACGGTCTGTGTGGAGTCTGCATGTTCTTCCCATTTCTGCATGGGTTTTCTCTGGGTGCTCCATTTCCTGCCCACAGTCCAAAGATGTGCAAGTTAGGTTGATTGGCTATGCTAAATTGACCCCAATGTTAGGAGTTAGCAGGATAAGTATGTGGGGTTCCTTGGATAGGGCCTGGGTGGGATGGTGGTCAGTGCAGACTCGATGGGTCAAATGGCCTCCTTCTGCACTGTGGAGGTTCTATGATTTTTCAGTATTTTACAATTTGGTAAAGAGAAATATTCAAAGAAAATGGCAAAAAGCTCTATTTTTCAAATCCCAAAGGAGATTTTTCTCCAGGGCTGTCCTGGAAATTGATTGTAAATTTCTGGTGACTTCAAGTCAACTTAGAAGGTCTGGAACCCTAAAACTGGTGGTGTACTGCATGGATAGAGAAGACATCTGCAAGTACAAAGATGAGGAAAATATGTGTGCTTTAACAGATCTTCTGGATAATAGTATTAGTGAGCTGGAGTCTCCTTAATTATTTGGATAAATGATTTGGATACAAACACAATAGCTGAAATTGAATTGTCCCACCCTCCACGGCAATCGAAGCGGGTGAGGGGTGGACCATCGAAAGGTTCATTGACTTTGGGTGGGATTTTACAGTTTCGGGCTGAGCGAGGCTGTAAAATCCCATCCAATAACTATGTTGGATGATGATCCAAAAGTGGTAACCAGGGTTCAGGGTAAACACATTCCCCTTAGAGTGAAGGGCAAGGCTGGCATAATAGGGAACCCTGGATATTGAGGCCCTGGTCAAGAAGGAGAAAAAGGCACTATGCACAGGTAGCTGGGATCAAGTGAATCCCTTGAAGAGTATAGGGGGTGTAGGATTAGAGTTAAGAGAGAAATCAGGAGGGCAAAAAAGAATCCGACGAGTTTCTACAAATACATAAAGGACAAAAGAGTAACAAGGGAGAGAGTAGGGCCTCTTAAGGATCAACAAGGTCATCTATGTATGGATACATAAGGGATGGGTGAGATCCTAAATGAATATTCCTCATCAATATTTACTGTTGAGAAATGTGTGGATGTTTGGGAACTTGGGGAAATAAATAGTGATGTATTGAGGAGTGTACATATTACAGAGACGGAGGTGCTGGAAGTCTTAAAGGGCATCAAGGTAGATAAATCCCTGGGACCTGATGAAGTGTATCCCAGAACATTGTGGGAGGCTAGAGAGGAAATTGTGGGTCCCCTAGCTGAGATAATTGAATCATCCATAGTCACAGGTGAGGTGCCTGAAGATTGAAGAGTGGCAAATGTTGTGCCTTTGTTTAAAAAGGACTGCAGGGAAAAGCCTGAGAACTACAGATCAGTAAGCCTCACATCTATGGTGGGAAAATTGTTGGAAGGTATTTTGAGAGACAGGATCTACAGGCATTTAGAGATGCAAGGGCTGATTAGGGACAGTCAGGATGGTTTAGTGAGTGGAAAATCATGTCTCACAAATTTGATTGAGTTTTTTGAAGGGGTAGCCAAGAAAGTAGATGAGGGCAGCGTAGTTGACGTTGTCTACATGGACTTTAGCAAGGCCTTTGACAAGGTACCACATGGTAGATTGTTTCGTAAGGTTAAATCTCATGGGATCCAGGGTGAGGTATCTAAATAGATACAAAATTGGCTTCTTGACAGAAGCCAGCAGATGGTTGTCGAGGATTGTTTTTCAAACTGGAGGCCTGTGACTAGTGGCATGTCTCAGGGATCAGTGCTGGGTCCACTGTTACTTGTCATTTATATTAATGATTTGGATGAAAATATAAGAGGCATGGTTAGTAAGTTTGCAGATGACACTAAGATTGGTGACACAGTGGACAGTGAAGAAAGTTATCTCCAATTGCAATGGGATCTTGATCAATTGGGCCAGTGGGCTGATGAATGGTAGATGGAGTTTAATTTAGACAAATGCGAGGTGATGCATTTTAGTAGATTGAACCAGGGTAGGACTTGCTTAATGTTAGGGTATTGGGGAGAATTGCAGAACAAGGAGATCTAGGAGTACATGTTCAGAGCTCCTTGAAAGTGGAGTCACATGTAGTCAGAATGGTGAAGAAGGCATTTGGCATGCATGGTTTCATCGGTCAGAACACTGAATACAGGAGTTGGAATGTCTTTTGAAAGCTGTACAAGACATTGGTAAGGCCACACTTGGAATACTGTGTGTAATTCTGGTCACCCTCTTATAGAAAGGATACTATTAAACCAGAAAGAGTGCAGAAAAATTTTACTAGGATGCTACTGGGACTTGATGGATTGAGTTATAAGGAGAGGTTGGATAGACTGGAGTGTAGGAGGCTGAGGAGTGATCTTATAGAAGTGTAAAAAATAATGAGGGGCACAGATCAGCTAGATAGTCAATACCTTTTCCCAAAGGTAGGAGAGTCTAAAACTAGAGGTCATAGGTTTAAGTTGAGAGGGAGAGATACAAAAGCGTCCAGAAAGGCAATTTTTTCACACACAGGGTGGTGAGTATCTAGAACAAGCTGCCAGAGGTAGCAATAGCAGCGGGTACAATTTTGTCTTTTAAAAAGCATTTAGATAGTTACATGGGTACGATGGGTATAGAGGGACATGGGTCAAATGTGGGCAATTGGGATTAGCTTAGGGGTTTTAAAAAAATAAGGCAGCATGGACAAGTTGGGCCAAAGGGCCTGTTTCCATGCTGTATACCTCTATGACTCTAAATATAGGGCTTAACAAACTGTGCAATTTTGGGAGGCTGTGTATAACTGAGCAGAATGATCTCAAAGGTGAATAAATATGTAGAGATATGTCTTGGGAAAAGAAATAGTGAAGTTAATTAATTCCAAATTAGTAAAACCTGAATTTTCCTCAAGGACTCTTTTGATTGCTAAACGTTCGGCAGGAGATCCTTGGGAAAAGAAGCATTAAAAATGGATTGGGAAAGATTCAGAAAGGAGTGGAGAAACTGAGAGATTTAGAGATGCAGACATGTAAATCTTTAAAAGTGGGAGTACAGGTAGAAGAGCAAAATGGTTCCTGAGCCTTGTGCATAGAGGCATGGAATTTAAAGACAAAAAGAACAGTTGAATTCTTACAAGATTGGAGAGAAGATTGGTCACTGGAGCTGAAGAGCTTCATGCCAGCGTTCTCGCCAGAACTTTGCCAAATTCTGGAGAGATCACTCTGCAATATCTATTCCCTAACATAGATAAGAATTTGAAAAGAAATGATGTGTTAATATGTATTTATGTCTACATTTAATATTAAACGTGTATTTTGCAGTAAGTAAAAAAAACGACTTGCATTTATGGGGCACAGTGGTTTGCACTGTTGTCCCACAATGCCAGGGTTCAATTCCCAGTTTGGGTCACTGTCTGTGTGGAGTTTGCATGTTCTCTCCGTGTCTATGTGGGTTTCCTCTGGGTGCTCTGGTTTCCTCCCACTGTCCAAAGACATGCTGGTCAGATGCATTGGCCATCCTAAATTCTCCCTCAGTGTACCCGAAGAGGTGCCGGAGTGTGGTCACTAGGGGAATTTCACAGTAGCTTCATTGCAGCGTGAATGTAAGCCTACTTGCGACTAATAAATAAACTTTAAATTTTAGCTTTATTTGTTGCGTGTCCTACAGGTATTGATAGGAATCAAAATTCAAAAGGGCCCAAGGTCACACTTAGCTCAAGCTTTGAAGAATTTAAGGTAATGATTTTCTGTGAATCTTTTCAACAGAAAATCATTAACTTAAATTCTTCAAAGTCTGAGGTGAATTTGGCCTCTACAATGATAATTTAAAGAGTTAGTTAATCAATGAAGACTGGAGCCTTGCAATAACAAACACTTAAGCTGAAATTTCTGTTTAGCATGGAATTCTGAACCACCTTCCCCAGGTTCCTGAATCGAGGATCATTCTAGGTGTACAGGTTTCTGACAGTATGCTGCCTCAGCGTACCTGTGAGTGCAAGCAAGGAAAGCCCAGGCTGAATTCATCTAGATCAGGCTATTCATGCAGATAAAGCTCTTGACTGCAAATTTCACGTGTTCTGGATATTGGTGCAACCAGTTTGAAGAGTAGAGCATTGTGTGGCGGACATATGGACCATTCCATGGGCATGCTATTGTCTACCCAGATATCGGTTAGGAAGATGTACACTTTGCTTCATAGAGGATATGTGTTCGGTTTAATAGAATGACTAGGGATGCTGAACCTGAGAGATTTAGTGTACAGAAAGCACCTAAAGCTTGCATTCATTTATTTTAAAGAGAAAAATGAAAAGATTTAACATCTTTTGCAACCAAAGGGTTCTCCAAAGCAGCTTACAGGCAATGAAATATTTTAATGCAGTGCAGGAATGCGGCAGTCAATTTGTTCACATGTGATAACAATGGCCATATTACTTGTTTTCATTGTGTTGCTTGAGGGACCAATATTGGGCAGCACACTGGAGATAACTCATGCCGTTCAATGTAATGGTGCAGTAAGATCTTTTATATCCACCTGAGAGGGAAGCTGGGGCCTCAGTTTAATGATCCTTCTGAAAAATGGTACTTGTGACAGTGCAGCACTTCCTTGGTGCTACAGGGTTATATACGATAGTGGCACAAAAACAGGCCTTGACACAAAGCACTCCCATGTTGGCGTTTATGCTCCATCTCCTCCCATTTTATCATTGTAACTCTATTTCCTTCTCTCTCATACGCTTGTCTCGCTGACCCTTAAATTAATCTATGTCCTGAATGTTACCCCCAGATTGCACAGGGTTTTTGTGGGCCCAGAAACAGCTGCAAGATCTGCCGCTGCCCGTGACTAGATCCTGACCCAATTTCAGGCTGGTTGGCCAGTTAATGGTGGGCCATGGTGAAACACGCACTCAGGATGACTCAGCGATGCCACCAAGAGTGGCAGGAGGCATGGAGGGAAAGGGGGGGTGGAGGGGGGGGAGGACAAGAAGGCAGGCGCCTGGGGATTTAGAAGAGGATGGATAGGGAGATCCCTGAAGGCTGCCAAAAGGTGCTTCAGGGAGCTGTCTGACACTGTATCATTGCCTGGAAGGAATTACTAATTTCTTTTATCAATCATAGCCTCAGGACCTGCAGCCCATGCCCAGTGAGTGGGCAGTGTCAGTGCGTGCTCTGCCCTCACTCCTCATGAAAATGCCTGCATGTTCTGCAGGAGGCAGAGAATGCCTGGCAGGAGATATTAATCCCATGGAATGGTAAGAGGGCATGGATGAAAGTAGCTGTGAGCGGGCATGATGTTGTACACTGCACTTGACTCCAGTGTTGCAAAAGGTTCAGTGACCTTCTGTGCTCTGCAGAGGTGAGTACTAAGTTGATATGGAACCGAGTCTTGGTGAGTGGCCAGACTTCTTGGCACTCACAGGTATGAGATGCAGAGTGCCAAATGGCATGTGTCCCTGCTGTGTCAAAGGCTGGAAAATGTGCTCACCTGGCTTGGATGTTTGCAAGGGTGAGTTATGCCAATGTGATGGGCACCTGAAGCTGTGTCTCCGGGGGGGGGAGTACAGAAGCGGGTGTGTCTGGTGATATAATGGAGGCTGGTATAGTCTGGCATGTATAGGGTGGGCTCATGAAAGCACTTTTGTTATTACAGGAGACGAAGAATCATAATGCACAGGAGCGCAGATGAATGGGTGGTGGGATACCCAAGCTCCTGATCCCAAAGCAGATCGAGGAGGAAACCTTTGAACGGCTTCCAATAACCATAAGAGCTTTGATCCTTCTTGCCAGCTACTACTCAGATGAGTGCAAAGTGAGGAACCTAATTGGGAAGAATGTTCCTTACTCTATTCAGTCCTGGAAAAAAAACATTATTTATGGGTCCTTAGTTCTACTAAGTTCAACTATATAGAAAGTGGGTGCATTGTTCTGTCTGCAACATCCTGAAGTCAAGAAATGCACAAAATCACTCGGACAAACCCTTAGCTCTGAGTCAGAAAGTGTCCGTAGCAAACTTCATTACAAAGTCACTGTGAATGCTTCTTGTCACAATGGGCAGCTGTCTCAGTGAGGGGTTGCCAATGGACAAGCAATGGGGATTATTGGTTTAAACCCCACTTCCAAATGCTACTGCTTTTTTTACACTCTTTTATACACTCCCCCAATCTCCTGTTCTTCCCTACCTCTGAGACCCCTGCCTCTCCATGACCTGTGGACCTGGGGGCGCAATATATTCAAAATTCTTATGGTGCTGTTAGTCTTAACTACACTGTGTTGAGATTGTGATAGAGAATAGGCACAGAAACATACAAGATGTATGTATTTTTGTATCTAATCAAGGAAAAGAAAATGAAAAAAACACTTACGGTTCCATTGAACATCAAGCATGTTTATAATTAGGGTTACAGATTCTGTCATTGTGTCAGTCTGCCATTTTGTATAAATGAAAACAATGAACCTTTTACTGGGTTTAGTTGATGCAAAGCTGTTTTTTAGGAAGCCCCATTGTGTTCGCTGAATGCTTCAGTCTATGAGCAGCTGAATGTAATGTTGTTCATCACCTTGTGGACAGAGTGGGAAGTGGCCTGGGCTACATATCTGGGCTGGAAACTCACCAACCATCATCCACTGACTTCTTAAAATTCTTGATCTCTGTACATTGCTCGCAAAGCTAGGATTTATTGCCCATCTCTTGAGTAGGTGGAGGTACATCATCTTCCTGAACTGAGTCTGTCTTAGGCAACATTCCCCAACACTGTGATAAAAGCAAATTACTGCTGTTGCTGGAACCTGAAAGAGAAAGAGAAAAAGCTGGAAGATCTCAGCAGGTCTGACAGCATCTGTGGAGAGAGAACAGACTTGCAATGTTAGTTCTGTTCTCTCTCCACAGATGCTATCAGACCTGCTGAGATTTTCCAGCTTTTCCTGTGTTTGCTCCGATGCTGCTGTTTGGGAGTTAGAGATTAAAAAACACATACTCTTGTCAGCTGTGCCCCGTGAGCAGAGTCTTACACAAGTACATGATGCTGTTTGTGAGTACACGGTGTGCTTATGGGGTCCTGTGCCAGCATACACTGACCATCTCCAGAATGGGAGATCCAATGACAAGAGTTTGATGATTTTGTGCCAACTTACTAGAAAATGGGACTCTGCACTATAGTTAGGTGTCCGGTGACAGCAAATGGGGTCCAATGCCAGTGTTAACTTTTCTGTGCCAACACATATGTCTTCTGTTATCATATGGGCTCCTGTGCCAGTGTTGGATGGTTTGTATCAGTATACATAGTATGTGCCAACGTTCACTCTATTTTGCCTATACAAATGTGCAAGGTTCTAAGCCAGGGTTTGATGGGTTGTATCAGAATGTAAAGTAGTTTGCCAATGTATGATGTTCATTGCCAATATACAGGGTGCTGTAGAAACATATAGGCTCCTGTGCCTATACATTTGCACAGTCCTGTAACAGGATACAATGTCCTATGCCAATGTACCATGGCAATCTACACAAAGGTAACACTGTGAAATGGAAGTGATGCCCATGATGCTGATTAGGTGGTGGGAGATAGCATATTTACAGAGGGCAGAAATACCACCTATCCAGACTCTGACAACCCCACTATTTGTGATCAACCAGGAAATGGAAGATGATGATGTGTGGAAGAGTTATCCAGATGCAACAGCGTCATTTGGACAGAAAGCTGGACAACATACTAATATGGGTTTGGTGATGCGTTGGGTGATCATTATTGGTTGGACAATGAACATATCCACCCTCTGACCAGGCAGACCACTTACAAACTTAGAACAGAAATGGTCGACTACAAATGGGCTTTAAAATGTTCACAGCATGCTTCTTTTTATATAGCGTCAGTGGCAGGGAGTTATGAATCAGACTTGCGCCATGTCATGGGTTTATTATTGAGTCAAAAATATAGCGACTGATAACCAGAAATTAATAACAAAGGAGTGTGATAATGATAACTATATATGTTGCTGTGCTAATAAGCAGGGCAAGTGATGGTTTGAAGATGTAACTCATAAATAAATATGTAAATCATAATTACAAGTTTCTATTGTGAGCTGACATAACTTTCCAGACATTAACTGTGCTGATTCAATACATTAATTCAACTGTGAAGATAACAACTGAGTGGTCACCATCCTGAGCCCGTTATAGTTTTTACTGGAGAACTGAAATAGTTTCCATTGTTAAAAGATATTGCGTAACCTTCAGCAGTGCACTCTGTTTAGCCTCCTCACTGCAACAATTCACTAAGTAATTAATGCCACAGTCAGCTCTATATAGACAACACTGTCAACCCTAGGATACTCTCCCCACCCCAATATTCACTCAGCAGTTTAATAAACAGTCTGGAACTTCCATATTATAACCATACCTTCAATTGATACTGACTATTCCTGTCACACGCTTAACATCCCACTATCCATTCTCTGCCTGCAATATACAAACCTCACCGCTGCTATACATTTCACCCCATGGGTATAAATTTTAATTTCATATTTTTGGTGCTATGGGTGTCAGGTTCAAAATGACATCTGCACATGCACACATTTCTGATAGGAGCCAAGTCATACAATTTTCCTCCATTTTTCTTAGTATGTGAGCGTTGCAGTCAAAGGCGGTGTGGTGGCACTGTGGTTAGCACTGCTGCCTCACAGTGCCAGGGACCCAGGTTCGATTCCCAGCTTGGGTCACTGTCTGTGTGGTGTCTGCATTTCTCCTTTTTTCTGCATGACTTTTCTCCAGGTGCTCTGGTTTCCTCCCACACTCCAGAGATGTATGGGTTAGGTTGATTATCAGGGGATTAGCAGGGTTATGCGGTAATGTGTGGGGTTATGGGGATAGGGCCAGGGTGGGGTCGTTATTGGTGCTGGCTCAATGGGTTGAATAGTCTCCTTCTGCACTGTGCGGATTCTATAATTTGTGACCCATTGCTAATTGTCCTTGAGAAGTTGATGGTAAATGACTTTCTTGAACCCAATGTGTTGTAGACACACTCACAATGATTCATTCAGTGCTTTGATACAACTGAGTTGCTGGCTAGGCCATTTCCGAGGACAGTTAAATCTCAAATACGTTGCAACAGGTCTCGAGTCATGTGTAGGTCAGATGATAAGGACAGTAGACTCCCTCCTCCAAAAGGTAAATGATCTGAAATTTCATGATCATTCTTAATGCAAATAGTTTTTTTAATTCCAGATTTATTAATTGAATTTAATTCTTCCAGCTGCCAGGCTGGGATGAACATTGAGCTTGGCAAGTGAGGGTCAGAGATACTGCCACCCCTTTGACAGGATTGTTGCTCAGCATCAGCGACATGTTCCAGAGCAAGTAAAGCAATAATAATAATGATGTGCGTAAGTTTGACTGTGTGAGGGACTAAGACCTCACACAGCATGTAAAATATAGATATGCTCATCGCTATTTCTAAAAAAGATAAAACTGAACAAAGAGTATTAAAGTTGTTGAAACTCTCTGTGTGTGACTCCTGAACATGAGAAGCCAACTGACAGTTTTGGGAAAACTCACATCTCGTTATCTCTGAGGAACCACTAATGAACGCCTGTAGGTTCTACATCCAGCTTCAAAGTGAGCTACACAAAGAGTATCTGCATTTAATAACCCAGTTTGGCCAGAAGGAGATGGATTCTTAACGGGTAAGACTCTTTGGAATCCAGACGATGAATAAACATCCTTTGTCAAGAATGATAAAGATATGAGAGACATGTGACATGAGATTCAGCTTGTGGAATAAGTAATATTGCCTTGCTGAATTGCATAGCTCAGTCTGTCATTTAACATCTGACTAGCAGGCTACATCAAAGGAGCTCCGGCTCAGGCTAGACACTTGGCTCCCGTCTGCTTCTGCTGGAAATTCTGGACCATCACCGCCAAGGCTGATTCATCACTGCATGCCAATCTCATCTTACGAAGTCTACACCGCAGGAAAAATGAATTATCCAGCATCAGTTTTTAGCTCACTGATCTCTGTGAAGGAATATCTCATTAAACTTCGATTCTGGACTCCAAAAGCAACATGAAACAATGGGGGCGATTCTCCCATCGTGACCTGCAATTTTTCTGGTGGGTCGTGGTGGGAGATGCGCATTGCTGGCCTTGTATTGGGATTTGTGCGTGCATCAGGGACACATGGGCCGGCGAACAGTCGCCAGTCAGACCGCACTGGAAACCGGCAGGAAGGCAGGTAAGTAATTTGAATCTTTTAAAAATGTATTTTAAATATGTTTAGCAGGTCATTATTGGGAACTTGCAGGTCCCAATTGAATCTCCCACCCCGCCAGGAATACTTCATTCTGGTGGGGTTCAGACTAGCTTGCCACATTCAGGGAGCTAGCGGGAGACCGTGCTAGAATGAAGGGAGTTGGGCGCTGGGGGGGGGATGGTGCTCCCTGGGCATGGGCATTCTGACAGTGCCAGCCTGTGCCCCCGGCACTGCCAAGGGCAAAGTGTCCATGCCCCAGCGGCACCTTGGCACTACCCATCAGGCATCGGGCAGTGCCGAGGGGGTGAGGTCTATTGTGGGTGGGGCCTAGGGGCAATCAGTGGGGGTGGGGGTGTTCTGCTGCCACTCTGCAGGATTGGTCTGGAATGGATGGAGGGCAGCGATTGGGGGGTGTGATCTGCTGGGGGGAGCTGCCACCCAGGGGGTGTCTGACTCAGGGGGGATCAACGGGGGGGGGGCGGGGGGGGGGTCGGCCGGGGTGAGGTGGGCTGGAGGGATCGCCACTGCTGGGGGGTGGGGTGGACTGTGTATTGGGGTGCTCTGGAACAGTGGGGAGCAGGGGAGCTGGCCCGGGAATTACTGTGGGAGCCGCGATCGGACAATGGGGGGGGGGGTTGGTGTGGCCCAGAGGGGCAGCAATGCGGTGGTCCCAGGCTGGCCAGTGATCAAGTTGGCCAGCAGGTGGGGAGACTGACAGGTCGGGGCCACTGTGCATTCCGGAACTGTTATTCCACTAGCCCCCCCCCCCCCCACCCCACCCCCCACCCCCCTTCCCCCCAACCTCGGGTTTTTACTGAGATTCACGACCTCTGCAGTACACAGAGTGCTGAGATTCAGGTGAAAAGCTGAACTGACAAAACAGTCGAGATTTCGAACAGTTTTCCCGCTAATTCAGCACTTTTGGGAGAATCACGGCCAATATTTCTTTTCCCTGTGGCTCCTGTACTGTAAATCTTTCTTTTCTCTATCAAGGAGCTATGAACCTTTTGTATGTGCTTGAGTAAATTAATCCTTTGTGTTCATCCCATATTGAATTTGCTGTGCGGTTATTAAATTATGTCACACATAAACTGAGTGGTTGAGAGATACACCCTGGCTGATAATGAGAAAAACACATTAATACAGCTTACTGTTTATGGATGGGAGGGGAGAGGAGAAACTGGTGCTGTTTAAATTTATCCTCCCTCCTGTCTATAGCAATTGTATAACTACCATTAATACTGAAAAAAACACATGTTACACCACAAGGTCTGTGGAACTTTAATATAGGAAGGGGAGGTCTTTGAAACAAAATGTTGAGAACAGCTGCTCTAAAATATGTTTAGTGTTATTGTCTAGAATTTTACACTGGTACTTACTTGAAGTTCCAGGATTTAGCCTCAGACACAAAGCTTCAGTGAAATTGCGTGGGTGGGATTCCTTTCTGGATTCTTCCTGCTCTGAGTTGGTTGTGATTTTTTTTTTTGCCAGGTATTGCTTCAGATGGGAAGCCCATCCTTGCTGCAATTAATGACCACTTAAGAGCCTTTTCCTCATTTATGGACTGGTGGACAGATGATAGATTGGGGAGTGAGAGAGAGTGTCATTGGGGACCTGGGGGTGGGGGCAAAGCTAAAATTTAATAAAATGGGATTTCGGGTAGGAAGTGGGGACTGGGCTGGGGAGCAGGGGGAGGTGTACCTCCATCGGGTAGATGCCTTCTTCTGATTGGGTGTCCCTCCTGATAGGATGGCCACAAAGGCCACAGGAGATCATCAACTTCATGGGTTTTGTGTGGTGTGAGTTGCCTTATTAAATGGGTGAAGGATCACCCAATGGGAGGCAGTTGGCAGGGGTTTTTAAATCTGTTCCTCTACCCACACTGTTGTTGTGGGTCCTGATGTGAACACTACCTGAGTGTAAGCTGCAGTGATGGCCCCTTCCTTTGGTGCACGTTGAAGGGTGTTGGTGACAAGTAATTTGGCTAAATTACTACATTGGTAACGGGGAGAAATTTTTTTTTCTCCATCTTTCCCTCCATTAATTATGAACCTTCTTCAGGAAGAAAAAGGCCATTGTGCTTCTTTTCAGAATACTCAAGCCCTATGACACCAATGGGGAAAGCTGGGCCCAGTATACTGAGCACATGCATTATTCTTCTGTACTAACAACACTGAAGGGGATGAAAAACAGAAGGTGATATATTTGATAACATGTTGGGCTCCAGCCTTCAGCATGATAAAAAATCTGACCTATCCAGATGACCCAACTCAAAAACCTTCAATGAGCTAGTAGAGCTAGGGAGTTGATGGCCTAGTGGTATTATCGCTAAACTATTAATTCACAAACTCAACTAATGTTCTGGGACCTGGATGCTCGAATCCTGCCACGGCAGATGGTGGAATCCGAATTCAAAAAAACATCTGGAATTAAGAATCTACTGATGACCATGAAACCATTGTCAGTTGTTGGAAAAACCCATCTGGATCACTAATGTCCTTTAAGGAAGGAAATCTGCTGTCCTTACCTGGTCTGGCCTACATGTGACTCCCGAGCCACAGCAATGTGGCTGCCTCTCATCTTCCCTCTGAAATGATCTAGCAATCCATTCAGTTCAAGGACAGCTAGGGATTGGCAATAAATGCTGGCCAGTCAGTGACACCCATGTTCAATGAATGAATTAAAAAAAAAGACCTGGTTAAAAAAAAGCACCTTGATCCAAAGCCCCCTGTAATTCTCCAGAGGTATTGATTTAACATGGCTGGCAGAACTCCTGGGCAATCTCCTGCTGAGTTAATGGCTAGGGGGTGGAAATTAGCTTAATATTGCAAATTTGGGCCACCTCTTAATGAAATGTTGCAAGACAGATTGGAATGTGGCATAAATGACCGAGCCACCCAAAATAAACTGTAGGCAGCACTCAACTTAGATTTTTAAAAAGACATTGTAATAGCCTTTATCATTTGAGAATGCACAAAAAGGGGCTCAGGAACTATAAGGGGCATCAGGCAGCAATGTCCTCTAATTAGGAAAAGGGACCTCAGGTAATCAATCCTCAATGGAGAGTACTTGTGAATCAGGTGTTCAAGGGCCTCTTTCAATATAGGAATCCAAATTTCACCACGCGACAGTCAAGGAAAGGCAGTGATAACCCCAAGAGTATTAGAGAATTGCAGAAATGTGCAGCTGCCAGATGGCAGATTATTGCAAAGAACACGTTCACAATGAAGTTTCAACAACAGGCAAAGCATGTGCTTCCCAGGAAGAAAGTTGAGCCAGTGCCTGAGTGTAACATTCAGGTGTTCCCCTTCTTTAGAGACACTACAATTAAAACATATTATTACATCAAAAATTGCCCCAATGCTGATAGAATTACTAATGAGAGGCCTGCCCTTGAAGGTGCAGGTGGACGCAGGGACTGCAGTCTCCATTATGGGTGAACAGATTAGTAAGCACCTCTGATTGGGCACCCAGCTCCTGAGATTGAAAGGTATGAAGCTAAACTAGCCATCGGCAAGGGGGAACTTTTACAAATAAAAAGAACCACAAAAGCCCCAGTAACTTTTGGCAGCAATCAGCTCATCACAAATTCATTGTTGTATGAGAATAGGGACGAATCCTTATGGGGAGAGGTTGGCTCTAGCAGATCTGAACAAACTGCTGGACAGCTTCATGTAAGGTGTGGAGGGACTGTGCAAAGTTCAATGGATACCCTAGCAATTTACAAGGAAATGTGCATGGGAAAAATAAAAATAAACCAAGGCCAAGATCCTGATGCTACACCTAGGTATTTCAGAGCGCAAGCAGTCCCTTACTCCATGATGTAGGTGGAAACTGAACTAGGGTGCTTTGAAAACTTAGAAATAATAAGGCCCGTGCAATTTTCAGAATGGGTCATACCCTTAGTCCCTCTTCCTAAACCTGACAAATCAGTTAATCTTTTTGGGGATGATAAATTAACAGTCAGTCGGGTCTCCAAACTCGATGGCTACCCCATGCCCTGAATCAAATATTTGTATGCTAAGTTAACAGGTGGCAAGAAGTTCTCCAAGTTGGAAATGAGCCACCCTTATCTTCAGGTTGAATTGAGTGAGTCCTCCCAGAAATATGTGATGATAAACACATGTAAGTATAACCATTTGCCCTTTGGGGTCTTATCAGCGTATGCCGTCTTCCAAAGAGTTATGGAAGATATCCTTCAAGAGCAACCCAAGTTAGCAGCAAACTTAGATGACATCATGGTCACGGGGGCTTCAGAACAGGAACATCTGACCAACCCAGAAGAAGTCTTTCCCAGAGTGGGAGTTCACTTGAAGAGGGAGAAATGCATTTTCCAAGCAGCTGAAGTAACCTATTTAAGCTATCGAGTAGATTGCAAGGAGTTATATGCAGTAGAGGATAAAGTAAGGGCCATTAAGGAAGCACCAACCCCAAGGGACACCATGGAGTTAAAAACCTTTTCTGGAGTTAGTCAACTATGATGGAAAATTCTGGAGCAAGGAGTGCAATGTATCAGTTATCTTGTTAGAGATTGTTGGTGGGTAAGTGCAGGGTGAGAGTTGATGAATTTCAAGCTGTGTGCAGTTGGTGGGTTATTGAATTTGAAGATATGTCTGCTGATCTTGACACTTGCATGGGATCATGAAACTTCTGGGGGGAGCATATCAGGTTTACAATACTGTCATTGGTGACAATACTGACCTACTCTTCAGAGTGTCTGTCTAAAGGGCCTGCTCTCCCTCTGTCCACTTCCTGCACCCAGACCTCTCACGCTGCATCAGAGAATCATTTTTGTGTCATTGGTCAAACTCACTTTTAGAATGACTTGCAGCACTGCTTCAATCAAAATGTGCCTCTTCTTTAAGAGATGCAGGCTGGCTTTGAGAAATGTACTAAGAATAAAGAACCAAAAACAGTGACATTGCAAACCTAATTCAGCATTTGATCTTCACTCCAAATACTGCTGCACGCAGGCGAATGTTATACAAATCGAAACTTATCCCAAAATACATAAACAGACTAATTTGTCTGTCGTAGGTCTATTCCAGAAGCCTGGCTGATTAAAATAATGATCTGAGTATGCTCAGTTCCATAGCAGTTTTAATTGTACATCTTGGATGCTTCCTGCTCATCACCTCTCATTGAACATTTGGAATGGAACATCTGACAGGCTGAGAATGGTTGTTGTGAGCCAGCTCCTCTTATTCTGCCTCCCTCTCATTCACAATTGATCTGAATGCTTTTCAGGAGAGCTGACATGAATTTCCGATGAACTGCTCTCATTTCCCCAAGAGGCAGTCCTACTTTACACTTTAGATGCACTCGCTGTCGATTAATGCCAGAGCTGCCTGTAGTCTCTCTCGTTCTGCCCCCACCCCCCCCCCTCCACTCCCCCAGCCCCACCACCACCCACTCAGCCCCCCCCCCAACCCCCACCCACCACCGTGCCAATAACACTATCTTCACCACGGCTCCTCAGACGTTTGAAGAAATCCTCTAAGCCTGGAGTGAACTCACAGTTTTTAATCACAAAATTTCACAGGCCGAAAGCTTTCTCCACGGCATTATTCAGTCAATTTATGAGCTCGGGTTGTCAGAAATGTCATAGGATTGCAACTTTAAGAACATTTTTGGAAGGGAGGAAGAGAGAGAGAGGGAATAAAAGAGCTGGCCAGGAATACAACAAATTCATTTTGGAAGGAAAACACGACAGCTGATCCTCCTATCAGCAGATTGGAGAACATGGAATGTCCCAGGTGATATGTCCAAGGCAAATTTGGACTGAGGACAGGGATGGGGGGGGCGGGGGGGGGGGGGGGGGGGGGCGGTGCAGGGCACAGTCGGGGGAGGTGGGGGACAATATGGGGTGGGGGGGAGTTGTGCAATATCAGGTTTGACATCTGGAAGAGATTGTTGTATGTGCAATTTTACTCGACCATCTCATTACAATTTCAGTGGGGCCAACTTGTGACAGTTTCACCTCTGGATATGGTTCACAGCCTAAAACCTCAAAACAACTAGAGCACTAAGGGGCTAACCCAAAGATGGACATGGGAAAAGTCAGAATTGCAGCAAAGGTGTCGTGATGGATTCAGGACGGGCATGGATAGTAACAAAATTCAATGGCATTTTGATGAATGCATTACTGAGTGCAGTGAGAGGTAGGAGAGTGATACTCTTCCCATTGCTGTAATACTGTATTGCTGTAATAAAGAAGGCATGGCTGGAGGTGGCTGAGGAGGTCAGTATTAGGAACATGGTACTAAGCCCTTGGATCCCAAGATTCACAATGGCACAATAGCACTGCTGTCTCACAGTGCCAGGGACCCGGGTTCGATTCCTGGCTTGGGTCACTGTCTTTGTGGAGTTTGCACGTTCTCTCTGTGTCTGCGTGGGTTTCCTCTGGGTGCTCCAGTTTCCTCCCACAGTCTGAAAGATGTACTGGTTAGGTGCAATGGGCCATGCTAAATTCTCCCTCAGTGTACCTGAACAGGAGTGTTGCAAGTAGGGGATTTTCACAGTAATTTCATTGCAGTGTTAATTTAACCCTACTTGTGACACTAATAAATGAAGTTTACACTTTAAAGAAGATCTGAAAAAGTGAGTACAGTTGCGTATTCAATTACATGCAGTTGTGCACATTACTCCCCCACACCCCCACCCTGGGTGGGATCCTCATGGGATACAGCACTCAGAAGTCATTGACAGGGAATCTCAGAAGCCAGAGAAGGGACCAGAGCAGCTGCCACTACATCTGCTGAAGCCATATGAGTCAGACATGTAGGAGTGGTAGGAAAAGGAAAAGTAAGGCTTTGTGGTTAAACAAGTTTGCAATTGGACACTTGACAAAATGTTCTATTGTTAAGTTTCCATTGGTTACTAGAACCACTTGGTCCACTTTCTTAGCTGCCATGTTATATCTAGCCCACTGAGTTGCTTGTTGATGAACGGGAAGACATGAACTGACGGTGATCAATGGGGGGGGCGAGGGAGTGCAATGAGTGGACAGTTGAATACAGGACAACTTTTTGTCTGTGGGATTGTAGGGATTGGATGAAATTCTTACATTGCTCCAGTGGTGACTAACTGAACCATTGAGTTAGAAAGAAATCCAGGGCATTCGAGTCACAATGTGAGCGCAGGTGCAGCACTGGGGATGCCCTCCACATCCTTTGCCTCCCCATCATCATTGCAGTCATCCATAGACAATGTTGCTGAGTGCATTGTGCTTCCTGCAGATCAACCTTTACTGCTGCTTAATGTTATGTAGAATGCAGCACCCAATGATCATTCTGGAGACCCTCACAGGTGAATACTGAAGGGCACCTCCAGACCTGTACAGATACCTGAAGCATTCTTGGAGAATGTTGATCATTTGCTCAGGCACAGCTGATGGCCATATGAAATTATACCATTCATGTCCATTGTACCATTCCTAGGTTTCATTTTGTGTTTCGTATTGGTCTCCTACTAATCAAGGACCCCATGCACCCCGGACATTCTCTCTTTCACCTTCTTCCATTGGAAAAAAGATACAAAAGTCTGAGGTCACGTACCAACTGACTCAAGAACAGCTTCTTCCCTCAGCCATCAGACTTTTGAATGGACCTACCTTGCATTAAGTTGATCTTTTTCTACAGCCTAGCTGTGACGGTAACACTATATTCTACACCCTCTCTTTTCCTTCTACCCTATATACTCTATGAATGGTACGGTTTGCCTGTATAGCACGCAAGAAACAAAACTTTTCACTGTATCCCAATACATATGTGAATAATAAATCAAATCAAATCAAGGTTCAGTACACATCATTTGTCTTCTACCAAGTCTGTTTGTCAGTACAAAGCGGTCAGAGTCCTTGCACAGTGGCAGGATGTAAGCATCGTAGTATCTTTCAGGTAATCTGGCACACAGCCGCATAAAGCATTTCTCCTTGCTGCACATGAATGTTGGTGGAATACAAATCTTAGTCTGAGACACCGACATAACTAAAGCACAAGCACAGATTGGATACTGATGGAAAGAAATTCCTTGTGGTTGATGTTTACTCCTGGTTAATCAGGATTGCTCAGGTTGCCACGAGTATGTAATTGAGGGCACATTTTCTTTGTGGGATACCAGCCAGAAATACAAATCCAAGTGGCTGCCCATATAACAGGGGAAGTTTATTTAATTATCCATCCTGGCAAATTGGCAGACACCTGACTTGGTCATTTATGTGCAACTGATTGGGAGATCTGGATCCACTGCCGGTAATATCTGAACTGGATATAGAAGACAAAAGGCTAAAAGTGGTGTTTACAATCACAGCCATTGGTAAAAGAAATGGCTATCAGGGTGAGCGAGGACTAGGTCTTCTTGTGGGAGGTTTCAGATCTCTGCCACCACCTGATGTGGCAACCTCAGCCTCTGGAAATATTCCAGAGGATTTGTGGAAGCTAACTCTCTATCTCTACACCCTATTGTGTGGGCAATGCCTTAGGAGCATTCAATCCCCTTTGCGGACCACCAAGAGGTCTCCTCACAACAGGTTATTGTTGCTGCTGCTAATCATTCCACTCCTGTCACAGGTCCCATATAAAGCCGCCATGGTATCACCTACCCTATTGTTCTGAGTGTCAATACTTCCAAAGATCACCAATTAATCTCTCAATGCAAGTACATTCAACACTTCCCAAGTGGAAACTAAGAAAGCAACTGTGAGCATTCTGTTTATTGATGTGCACTTTAACAACCCTCTCGGATCTGACACTATTAACTTCTCCACATTTTAAATTCATTTCTGCACATCAGAATCTGATGGCTGTCTAATAGATTCTCTGGAGACAAAAACTGAATCCATAAGCACCCAGATAAGCGATGTACTCTCTACTATCTATAGATTGATGATGCCAAATTAGTGAAATGGGGGAGTTGGTGACGTTGTATTTAAAATAAATATTTTGCAAATAATGTATCAAACCTTTTCAAAAGAAAATCCATCACTAACAATCAGGGGTTAGATTGGGGTTGAAAGGAAGAGTAACTGATATGTGGCAGGGTCATAAAGCATTACACAGTGAGTAATTTTTTTTATTCATTCATTGGCGTCACTGGCTGGCCAGCATTTATTGCCCATCCCTAGTTGCCCTTGAGAAGGTGGTGGTGAGCTGCCTTCTTGAATCACTGCAGTCCATGTTCTGTGGGTTGACCCACAATGCCATTAGGGAGGGAATTCCAGGATTTTGACCCAGTGACTGAGAAGGAATGGTGATATATTTCCACGTCAGGATGGTGAGTGGCTTGGAGGGGATCTTGCAGGTAGTTGTGTTCCCATATATCTGCTGCCCTTGTCCTTCTAGATGGAAGTGGGTTTGGAAGGTGCTGTCTAAGGGGCTTTGGTGAATTGCTGCAGTGCATCTCCTAGATAGTACACACAGCTGCTACTGAGCGTCAGTGGTGGAGGGATTGAATGTTTATAGATGTGATGCCAATTAAGCGGGCTGCTTTGTCCTGGATAGTGTCAAACTTCTTGAGTGTTGTTGGAGTTGCAAGTGGAGAATATTCCATAACACTCCTGACTTGCACCTTATAGATGGTGGATAGGCTTTGGGAAGTCAGGAGATGAGTTATTCACCACAATATTCCTAGCCTCTGACCTGCTCTTGTAGCCACTGTGTTTATGTAGTGAATCCAGTTCAGTTTTTGGTCAATGGTGACCCCAAGGATATTACCAGTGGGGGATTGTTGACTTGCTGGGAGAATTGTTAAAGTACCATCTTGAATCGTGAAAAGAAATGTAATTTTTTGCAAAGTGCAATTGAGTTTCAGGCTTCGGCCTTCTCATTATTCTGTTGCAACATGATTGACAGCATTGGCTTGATGACAAAAGCCAAAGGCTGGTTGTAGGGGGTTCTCTTTCAAGCTGGAGACCTGTGACCAGCGGTGTGCCTCAGGGAATTTAATGTTGGCAAGTGTGAGGTGGTCCACTTTGGTAGGAAGAATGGTAGGAAGGACTATTACTTACGTGGCGAAAAACTGCAGCAGGCGACGGTGCAGAGGGACCTCGGGGTCCTTGTGCATGAGTCGCAAAAACCCAGCTTGCAGGTGCAGCAGGTGGTCAGGAAGGCGAATGGGATGCTGGCCTTCATAGCGAGGGGGATTGAATATAAAAGTAGGGAGGTCTTGCTGCAGCTGTATAGGGCATTGGTGAGCCGCAGCTGGAGTACTGTGTGCAGTTTTGGGCGCCGCACCTGCGCAAGGATATTTTGGCCCTGGAGGGAGTGCAGAGGAGGTTTACTAGGCTGATACCGGAGTTGAGGGGATTGAGCTGTGAGGAGAAGCTGAATAAACTAGGCTTGTACTCGTTAGAGTTTAGAAGAATGAGGGGAGATCTCATTGAGACGTATAAGATGATGAATGGGATGGATAGGATAGAGGTGGAGAGACTCTTCCCGCTCAAAAAAGACAGTAGGACTAGGGGGCACAGCCTCAAGATAAAGGGGAGGCGGTTTAGAACGGAGTTGAGGAGGAACTTCTTCACTCAAAGGGTGGTGAATCTCTGGAATTCTCTGCCCGTTGAAGTGGTGGAGGCTGCCTCGCTAAATATATTTAAGAAGCGGGTTGATGGGTTCTTGATAAGAGAGGGGATTAAGGGTTATGGGGAGAGGGCGGGAAAGTGGAACTGAGCCACAACAGATCAGCCATGATCTTATTGAATGGCGGGGCAGGCTCGAAGGGCTAGATGGCCTACTCCTGCTCCTATTTCTTATGTTCTTATGTTCTTATGATCAGTGCTAGGTCCACTGTTATTTGTCATTTATATTAAAGGTTTGGATGAGAATTTAGGAGGCATGGTTAGTAACTTTGTAGATGACCCAAGATTGGTGGCATAGTGGATAGTGAAGAAAGTTATCTCCGATTGCAATGGGATCTTGATCAATTGGGCCAGTGAGCTGACAAATGGTAGGCAGAGTTTAAGAGTTTGATTTAGATAAATGCAAGGTGATGCATTTTGGTAGATCAAATCAGGGTAGGATTTACTCAGTTAATGGTAAGACATTGGGGAGAGCTGTAGTTCAAAGAGATAGAGGGGTACAGGTTCATAACTCCTTAAAAGTGAAGTCACAGGTGGACAGGATAGTGAGGCAGGCATTTGGCATGCTTGGTTTCATTGGTCAGAACACTGAGTTGGGATGTCTTGTTGAAGTTGTACAAGACATTGGTAAGGCCACATTTGGAATACTGTGTACAGTTCTGGTCACCCTATGAAAGGACATTATTAAATTAGAAAGAGTGCAGAAAAGATTTACTAGGACGCTACCGGGACTTGGTGGTATTAGCTTTAAGGAGAGGATGGATAAACTGGGACTTCTTTCTCTAGAGCGTAGGAGGCTTTGGGTGACCTTGTAGAAGTCTATAAAATAATGAGGGGCATAGATCAGCTTTGGGAAAAATCTTTTCCCAAAGGTAGGAGAGTCTAAAACTAGAAGGCATAGGTTTAAGGTGAGAGGAGACAGAAACTAAAGGGTCCAGAAGGGCAATTTTTTCACATAGAGGATGATGAATGTCTGGAACGAATTGTCAGAGGTAGTAGTCGAGGCGGGTACAATTTTGTCTTTTAAAATGCATTTAGATAATTATACGGCTAAGATGGGTACAGAGGGATATGGGCTAAATGTGGGCAACTGGGAATAGCTTAGTGGTAAAATCTGGGCGGCACAGACAAGTTGGGCCTATTTAAACCGCTATGACTCTGTTAAGAATTCCAGCTGAAGTTCTATTAGTAGACATAACCTCAGATATGGATGTGAGCTAGTTCGAGTTTCAGCAAAGATCTTTTTAATATTCTGCTCCTCTCTTTGGCGCTGAGTGTGTGGGCTTGTGAACTAAATGAAACTTCCAAAGGGCTTGGATAGAAGAGCCACAGGTATGACACTCATGGTTCCCTATGCCACAAGAGTATGCAGGATGAAATGGGTGGAGTCACAGTGGAATGCCTCAGGAATCTATATTTGGATCTCTTCCAGGGATCTGATATCAAGAATGACTCAAAGAACAAAGAACAAAGAAAATTACAGCACAGGAACATAAGAACATAAGAACATAAGAAATAGGAGCAGGAGTAGGCCATCTAGCCCTTCGAGCCTGCCCCGCCATTCAATAAGATCAAGGCTGATCTGTCGTGGCTCAGTTCCACATTCCCGCCCTCTCCCCATAACCCTTAATCCCCTCTCTTATCAAAAACCCATCAACCCGCGTCTTAAAAATATTTAGCGAGGCAGCCTCCACCACTTCAACGGGCAGAGAATTCCAGAGATTCACCACCCTTTGAGTGAAGAAGTTCCTCCTCAACTCCGTTCTAAACCGCCCCCCTTTTATCTTGAGGCTGTGCCCCCTAGTCCTACTGTCTTTTTTGAGCGGGAAGAGCCTCTCCACCTCTATCCTATCCATCCCATTCATCATCTTATACGTCTCAATGAGATCTCCCCTCATTCTTCTAAACTCTAACGAGTACAAGCCCAGTTTATTCAGCCTCTCCTCATAGCTCAACCCCCTCAACTCCGGTATCAGCCTAGTAAACCTCCTCTGCACTCCCTCCAAGGCCAAAATATCTTTGCGCAGGTGCGGCGCCCAAAACTGCACACAGTACTCCAGCTGCGGCCTCACCAATGCCCTATACAGCCGCAGCAAGACCTCCCTACTTTTATATTCAATCCCCCTCGCTATGAAGGCCAGCATCCCATTCGCCTTCCTGACCACCTGCTGCACCTGCAAGCTGGGTTTTTGCGACTCATGCACAAGGACCCCGAGGTCCCTCTGCACCGTCGCCTGCTGCAGTTTTTCGCCCCGTAAGTAATAGTCCTTCCTACCATTCTTCCTACCAAAGTGGACTACTTCACACTTGCCAACATTAAATTCCATTTGCCATTTCCTGGCCCATTCGCCCAGCCTATCTAGATCCTTCTGCAGACTCTCCACATCCTCCGCACAATTTGCCGTTCCCCCAATCTTGGTGTCATCAGCAAATTTCGACACCCTACACTCGGTTCCCTCCTCCAGATCATCTGTCCAAGCCTGTACTGACCATGCTGTCCGACTTAACTAAAACCCCCTGCCCTTCCGGGGACTGTATCCCTCTATTCCCATCCTATTCATGTACTTGTCAAGATGCCCCTTAAAAGTCACTACAATATCCGCTTCCACTACCTTCCCCAGCAACAAGTTCCAGGCACCCACTAGCCTCTGTGTAAAAAATCTGCTTTGTACCTCTCCTTCAAACCTTGCCCCTCGCATTTTAAACCTGTGCCCCCTAGTAATTGGCTCTTCCACCCTGAGAAAAAGCTTCTGACTATCCACTCTGTCCACGCCTCTCATAATCTTGTGGACTTCTATCAGGTCTCCCCTCAACCTCTGTTGCTCCAGTGAGAACAAACCAAGTTTCTCCAACCTCTCCTCATAGCTAATGCCCTCCATACCAGGCAACATCCTAGTAAATCTTTTCTGTACACTCTCCAAAGCTTCCACATCCTTCTGATAGTGTGGCGACCAAAATTGAACACTACATTCCAAGTGTGGCCTAACTAAGGTTCTATAAAGCTGCAACGTGACTTGCAAAGTTTTAATCTCAATACCCTGGCCAATGAAGGCAAGAATCCGTACGCCTTCTTGATTACCTTCTCCACATGCATTGCCACTTTCAGTGACTTGTGCCTGTAACCCAGATCCTTCTGCCTACCAATGCTCTTAAGGGTTTTACCATTTACTGTATATTTCCTGTCTGTATTAGACCTTCCTAAATGCATTACCTCACATTTGTCTGTGTAAAACTCCATCTACCTTCTCTCCGCCCAAATCGCCAACTGATCTATATCCTGCTGTATCCTCTGATGGTCCTCATCACTATCCGCAAATCCACTAATCTTTGTGTTGTCCGCAAACTTACTAATCAATCCAGTTACATCTTCCTCCAAATCATTTATATATATTACAAACAGCAAAGGTCCCAGCACTGATCCCTGAGGAACACCACTTGTCACAGTCCTCTATTCAGAAACGCATCCTTCCACTGCTACCCTCTGTCTTCTTTGATCGAGCCAGTTTTGTATCCAGCCTGAATTACAGCCTTAGTGCAGTGAAGTTAAATTAGCAGCAAAAGTAGAAAATTCTGGAGAAACTCAGCAGCATCTGTAGAGAGAGAATAAAGTCAACATTTTGAATCAAATACTTGTAGATGGTACTAGGCGAAGGTGTAATTCTGGTGCCTCAGAAGGGAGGTTAGAGCTTTGAAGAAAGAATATTGAAAGAAGCCGAATGGTTTAGAATCATAGAATCATCGAATTCCTACAATGCAGAAGAAAACCATTCAGCCCATTGAATCTGCACCAACAATCCAGCCTCGGGCCCTATCCTCGCAACCCCACATATTTGCCCCACTAATCCCTCTAACCTACATATCCCGGGACACTAAGGGGCAATTTAGCATGACCAATCAACCTAATCAGCACATCTTTGGACTATGGGAGGAACCGGAGCATCCGGAGGAAACCCACGCAGACAGGGGGAGAAACTCCACACAGACAGTGACCCAAGCCGGGAATCAAACCAGGTTCCTGGAGCTCTCAGGCAGTGGTGCTAACCACTGTGTCACCATGCAGCTCAAACTGACCCATTGCTCAATGTCTCTGGAGTGTGAGGTGGCTACAGAAGGGATGCTGGATTAAAGACGTGAGTCTAAATCTTTAGGGGTTGTATTGAGGCTGGATGGGGCCTTCCTCAGGCTGTAACTGGATACCATTCCAGGGCCCTGTACCATCAGAAACCATTCACAGACAACAAGATGGAGGGGAAGAGGACACAGAGTTAATGTTGTAAATGACAAATTTACGGCAGGTGTAAGGAAATATTCCATTGCGTGTGCCGAGATCAAAGCTAAAATGGACTTCCAGGGAAGATGGGAGAGGTTTATTTATGAAGCAGTTAAGATTGTAATGGGCAGGCTGTAAGGATGGTATTCTGAAAGAACGTATTCAAATAGGCTAAAGATCTTTCTTTATCCAGACTTATCTTTTCTCATTGCAGCTGTATTGAAAGTGGGTGTTATCTGCAGTTTAGAATCAGTTTGGTTGCTATAGCAATATGAATATAGATTTCATAAAGGATCAAGTGTTGAGTCTCGTCAAAAGAACACATGCATTTATTTAGAAACTGCTTTTCGCAAGCCTCAATCACAATGATGACCCAACGATAAAACTTAGAATTTCCTTGAATCTGGTTTATACTGATATGCCGCCAAAACCTTCTCTTTAATTCATGCCAACCTTGCTTTCAGCGGCTTGCATTGAAATTTCCCACAGATGTCAATCAACAGAGTAGAAAACCTAATTTAAGGTTAGCACAAATTCAATGTTGGCATTAGGGAGCCAAAGGATCACGTAGAGGAAATGCAGCCTGCCTTCCTTCAGACTCCCTTTATCTTCCAGATGTTGTCAGATCTGTTAGAAGACATCACACTGCCATTAAGCACTGCCGTGTCTTCAAGAAAGTGCAATCGAGGAAGCTTTCTGCCTGTTTAATGTTGCAGATTCTGTAGCTATAACAACACACCCACTGTTTGAGAAAAACACAGTTGAGGTCCAATGGGAAAGACTTTGAAAAAGGGTTAAAGGTTGCTATGAATCTGTAGGAAGGTTTTTGAAATAAATCAGTGAAGGCTGGTGTTCCTTAACCAGATTCTCTTTTATTTACAAGTTCTATTTAAGTTCATAGTGTTAGAAGCTCTGAATCAGCATCCAAATTGTCAGGATACTTGACACTCTCAGTTATATATATATAAAAAAGGATCCCTGATTGGACAAGCAATAAAAAGCTCTATCAGTTGTTTAGTTTAGTTTATTTATTAGTGTCACAAGTCGGCTTACATTAACACTGCAATGAAGTTACTGTGAAAATCTCCCAGTCGCCACACTCTGGCACCTGTTTGGGTACATTGAGGGAGAATTTCGCATGGCCAATGCACCTAATCAGCACGTCTTTTTGGACCGTGGGTGGAAATCCATGCAGACACGGGGAGAAGAAGCGGACACTGCACAAGCTGGGAATTGAACTGGATCCCTGGAGCTATGAGGCAGCAGTGCTAACCACTGTGCTGCCCAGGGAGTTCATATTCTAAGAGGTCAACCTTAATGGTCTCATTGAAGTCATTACAGTTTTTAGACCTGTTCCTTAGAGCTGAAACTCTTCAGTAATGATAATATAGGGCAAAGTGGGAACACACTGTGGCTACATATTTCGTGCACTTTAACACTGCTTCATGGTCCTGCCTTCTAGCAAGGGGAGTGGAACTATGTTAATGAGCTACATGAGTTTTGCCAAATGCAGTTCAGGAGCAGTGCAAATCAACCAGAAGATTTGCACATCACAAGCTTCTGCTGTAAAACCATTGCTGATCCCTTGCACGTGAATTATTAGTGCACCATGGTTCCTATACCATCACTGCATTGAAAATGATATGGAAATTCAAGGCTCTGAGTCTGTGAGAGTTGCCAGAGTGGAAGTATGAACACTGTTATTTACAGACTCCAGCAGAGGGCAGCAAATAACTGTCAAATGGCAGGAATTTATATTCACAAAAGGTGCTGGCCAATTTATAGACTGTTAGTGGGTACTGTGATGGAATGATTAATGAGGAAAGCAAAGGAACATGAGAAGGACAATCAGCCCCTCGATTCTGTCACCCCGTTCAGTCAGATCGTGGCTGATCTGTACCCATCATGAATTTGTACCTTTACCCAGGAAGAATCTATTGATCGCAGTGTAGGTTAGTATAAAATAGGAAAAAAATGGGCAAAGGATACCGAATTGTGTCAGTGTGAAAATTCTTTCATTTTTAAGAGGTATCCTATATGATTAAAGCAGTGCCTGGTTTAGATTAGCTCATTCGGATGCTGCAATACAAAACTCGCTGAGCAGAGGGAACCCAGTTTAAGATAATTCAATAAGCATCAAAGCATTTGTGTCAAGTTTATTATTTGGAGTGAATAGGGAGAATTTTGAGAGGCAAATGCCCTGGAAGTGACACTGGGTCAGGGTCTGAGTTGGTTTGAAGATGAGTGGGGAAACCCCAATTAACTGTCCAACTATCTTGACAAGGTCACTAAATGCTCTTTTAACACAGCATTCCAACCTTAACAACCAGCAAGCCTCTTCCCCACACTCATAGAAATCACAGAAGGAGATCATTCGGCCCATCGAGTGTGCACTGGCAACAATTCCACCCGGGCCCTATCCCCATAATCCCAACATTCACCCCACTAATTCCTCTAAGTTACACACCCTGGAACACACAGGGCAATTTACCTAATCTGCACATCTTTGGACTGTGGGTGGAGACTGAAGCACCAGGAGGAAACCCAGCAGACACGGGGAGAAGGTGCAGACACCACAACAGACAGTGACCCAAGCCGGGAATCGAACCCGGGTCCCTGGAGCTGTGAGGCAGCAGTGCTAACCACTGTGCCACCCTGAGCTGTCTGCAATTTATCAAGTGAGTGCGCACTGGGGAGCGCTACTTTGGTGAAGCTGACAGGCTGGGAAGTCTTTGAACAGTGAAGAGTTGCAGTCAGGGCCAGGTGAGAAGCTGCTGCTCACAGTGCTCCATCTCACTGAGTGCTTTCACAGGTGAACGCCAACTTCATGGAAGGTGCTTCGGCTGCCTCGCACTTAACCAGCCTTCACCATGACTTGTCTGCATGTGTACAGCTCTACCTCACACCTCAGATGAGGGACAGCTACACCAACACCATCAGCACCACTGGGGGCAACACCAGCAACAGCAGCTGACTTCTCCACAGCCCAAATGGCAGAGGAGACGGACACAGACATCCTGCTCCATGGAGGTGAGATCCCCAACACAGAGTCCTCAGGCAGAGGATGAGATTTCTAAACGTGTCTGAGCATCAGAACTTCAGGAGCTTTAGATTTTCACAACCGGTCATTGCTGACATCGGCAGCCTCCTGCGAGAAGACCTCCTTTCCAGTGGGTCAGGTGGGTGCACATTGCCAGTGACTGTCAGGGTGCCTGTCACTGTAAAAACATTTCCACCCCTCCGGGCCCCTGCCTCTCTCCAAGATTGTGCGCTCCATTTAGTCTCCTGCAAAGAGAGATGTGAGCGTTTGCAGTGGCTCGTGTGGCTAGCAGGAAAGGACAAGGTGTAATTGTGAGGTGTGATGTGAGAGCGAAACAGGTTGAGGAGGAATGTAAGTGCTGGAAGTGAGGTGTGGGCAGACAGTGGATCTTCAAGGTGATTTCAGTCTGAGAAATGCTGTGCAGCAGCAAGCTGGGAAAGTTAGAGTGTGGAGCTTGGCACGTGCTCAATCCCTCCTGAGGGATTTGAACTTCATGGTGTCATGTCTCACAGTTGGAGGGACCACATTTCTGCTTTTTGCTTTCTCAACCGCTTCCATTCCACATCTGCTGGCTTGGAATGGATGTCTTCTTTCTCCTTTACTTGCAAGAGCTCATCTCACAGTAACCCCACAGCACTTGATCGGACTGAGAGAGCCAGGGAGCAACCTATCCAGGTCTCCTTTCCCTTCCTGTGAATGCTGCAGCCTCAAAATCCATGTCCATTGTGCCTTCGTAAACCTAGCTGGAGTCTCTTCAATGAGAAATCTTTAATTTAACATTTCCAATGTGCCATTCTGTCTGCCCTCTTTGACGATGAGGACACCTGAAGACAGGATCTCCTGCCGTGACTGACTTAATTTCTTTTTTATTCCTTTGTGGGACATGGGTATTGTTGGCCATCCCTAGTTGCCATTGAGAAGGCAATGATGAGCTGCCTTCTCGAATCGCTGCAGTCCATGTGCTGTGGGTTGATGCACAATGCTGTTAGTGTGGGAATTCCAGAATTTTGACTCAGCAACTGCGAAGGAACGGCAATATATTTTCCAAGTCAGGATGGTGAGCAGCTTGGAGGGGAACTTGCAGGTGGTGGTGTTCCCATGTATCTGCTGCCCTTGTCCTTCCAGGTGTAAGGTGGGTTTGGAAGGTGCTGTTTTTGGTGAATCACCAATGACAGTTGCAAACTGATTGAAGTTGTTAACTGTCCTGTTTTTGGGAGGGGGTTGGAGCTATCATCCTGGAAGCTTCCATCCAACTTGTCTCAGTATTAATATTCCAGTGAGGTGTGAAATTTACAACAATGTTTTTCTTCCAAAAAGAACATAGAAGCAGGAGAAGACCATTTATCCCCTTGGGCCTTGTTCTGTCTTTCAGTGACATCATGACTGATCTGTACAACTTGTTCCCAATGTTCCTTAATACCTTTGAATAATGAAAATCTATCCACCTCAGAATTAAAGCTAACAATATTATCTTGCATCAATTGTCATTTGCAGGAGAGGTCGAAGCTCTGATCGTCTTTGATGTGGAGAAGTTTCCAAATTTCATTCCTCACAGACCTGGTTAGAAAGTCGAGGCTTCCTAAGACTATCTACCCCATTTCAAATATCAGTCATTTCCAGCAGTATCATAAAATCCAGAAAACACAGCAATATAACCTCTCCGGAAAGGATCTAAGTCGAGTCTTGAAGTTCAACGTGTGATAATCATGTGTTCCCTTATGTTTTCATTAATGTTCTGAGACTTATGCCAGAATTCTACCACCTCCCCCACCCCACCGCAGAATCAGAGTGGGCCGGGGCGGATAACGGAAATTTTTTAAAAAACTTTATTCCAATCCAATCAAGTCAAATTAAAGCCAATTCAGCGTCCCAACAAGTTGGGACATTCCCGATCCAAGCTGACAAGACAGGGCTCTCACCTCCTGCTTGGGCTTGATCTACATGATCCAAGCTGATTGGAGCAGGTGTAGCTCCGCCTCCAAGGCTTGATCTTATTTGCATCTTAGCCCAAAGGCCCAGATGCTGCTTTAAAAAATTGCTTCCAATAAAGCTGAAATGTAACCTAATAACTTCAACCAAGTGCAGCATGTCGAGACTACACTTGATCTTAGCCAAAAGGCCAAGAAGCGATATGGAAATGTCCATTTTCCTCAGGTGGGAGTTTTCAGTCTCAGGACAAGCGAAGCTGTAAAATCCTGACCTTATTCTGATTAGTGCTCTTTATGTGGAGCCTGTCGCTGGTTTGAGAATCAACTGCAGATCCGGCTCACTTTGCCTATTCATTTGGGCTTTTTGGAAAATCTCTATGAACAGATAGGAGTTCATGCAATATCGGGAAAATTATTCATAAATGTTGCTACTTTGTAATATTTAAATTGGTGAATTTGAGATGCTCCAGTTTGTAAATTAACACAATTGAAAATAGATGAGGCAGAGTTCAAAAAAAAAGTAAAAATGACATACTGCAGATGTTGGAAATCTGAAAAAAAGCAGAAAATGCAGGATAATCTCAGCTGGACTGGCAGTATCTGTGGAGAGAGAAGCTAGTTAATGTTTCGAGTCCATATGACTCTTCTATAGAACATAGAACATAGAACATTACAGCGCAGAACAGGCCCTTCGGCCCACGATGTTGCGCCGACCAGTTAAAAAACAATGACCCTCTAACCTAAACCAATCCCTTTTCATCCATAAACCTATCCACGGATCTCTTAAACGCCCCCAAACTAGGCGCATTTACAACTGCAGCAGGCAGGGCATTCCAATCCCTCACCACCCTCTGGGTAAAGAACTTACCCCTGACATCCGTCCTATAACTACCCCCCCTTAATTTAAAGCCATGCCCCCTCGTGCTAGCTTTCTCCATCCGAGGAAAAAGGCTATCACTATCCACCCTATCTAAACCTCTAATCATCTTATACGTTTCAATAAGATCCCCTCTTAGTCGCCTTCTTTCCAGCGAAAACAACCCCAAATCCCTCAGTCTCTCCTCATAGGACCTCCCCTCCATACCAGGCAACATCCTGGTAAACCTCCTCTGCACCCTCTCCAAAGCCTCCACATCCTTCCTATAATGTGGGGACCAGAACTGCACACAATACTCCAAGTGCGGCCACACCAGTGTTGTGTACAGTTGCAACATGACGCTGCGACTCCTAAATTCAATCCCCCTACCAATAAACGCCAAGACATCGTATGCCTTCTTAACAACCTTATCTACTTGATTCCCTACTTTCAGGGATCTATGTACACATACACCTAGATCCCACTGTTCATCCACACTATTCAAAGTCCTCCCGTTAGCCCTATACTCAACACATCTGTTATTCCTACCAAAGTGAATTACCTCACACTTCTCCGCATTAAACTCCATCCGCCACCTCTCGGCCCAGCTCTGCAACCTGTCTAAGTCACCCTGCAAACTACGACACCCTTCCTCACAATCTACCACACCTCCGACTTTGGTGTCATCAGCAAATTTACTAATCCACCCAACTATACCCTCATCCAGATCATTAATAAAAATTACAAACAGCAGTGGCCCCAAAACAGATCCCTGAGGTACACCACTCGTAACCGAACTCCATGTCGAATACTTACCATCAACCACCACCCTCTGTCTCCTATCCACCAGCCAATTCCTAATCCAATTTCCTAGATCACCCTCAATCCCATACATCTGCATTTTCTGCAGAAGCCTTCCATGGTGAAAAGGGAGAGAGATGTGATGAATTATATAATCGGATAGGGGTGTGGGGTAGAATGGAAAGTCAGTGATAGATCGGAGTTCAGGAGAGATTGACAAAGATGTCATGGACAAGAGAGAACATCTCCAGGGCACCTCCTCATCTTCAGCTTCCTCCTCCAGTTCTCCCTCTGGTGCGGCCTCACCTCTCTGCAGAGCTAGATCATGGAGGACACAGCAATCATACAGCAAACCCTCTGCATATTGCAGATAGGCCTTCAGTGCTCCTGGTCGTTGGATCGCATCTTCAGCAGTCCAATGGTCTGCTCAATGAGGGAGCGTGTGGCGGTGTGAGGAGCGAGTGCAACACACTGGGGCCATGAGTCACTATTTAAGTGGGTAGCCCCTATCCCCCAGCAACAATCCCTGCAGACTTTCTAGCCGTTTGAAGGTCCCAGCCCACCTGGGAGTGACTGAGGGTATAGGAGTCATTGCAATTCCCAGGGAAGTGTGCACAGACATACAGGCTATTCTTTCAATGGTCACACGCCATCTACACATTGACGGAATGGAAGGTTTTATGATTGATGAACCCCAAGGACTGTTGCCAGGGAGCCTGTATAGCCACATGGGTGCAGTCTATGTGCACCCTGAGATCCCTGTGAAACCCATGAATCTCTGAGCCAGGCTGTCCTTATGAACAGCAACGTTCACATCATGATGGGCCATCCTATAAAGGGCATTGGTCCCCTCCTGAAAGCATTGATATGTTGCTGACTGTGAAATGCTGCACAGATCCCCTGTTCCTCTCTGGGGAAGACCCAGAGACAAAGAAATTGGCCCACTGGCCAGGGGAAGTCTCCAACTCCATGTGTTGTCAGGCCTTCTCAGAGCATGTGTTGTGTGTGGCACATTGTTCTGTGCTGTGTCTCACTCATTAGTAGAAAGGAGACTCACAGACAATAGACGCTTGATGTTGTCAGTCATCTCCACAGTGTGGCTATCTGCTCCTCAACCTCTTGTCAATCCTGCTCCCCCTGGCCTTGTCCCACATATAGTGCTTCCTGCTGGAGCTGCACAAGTAAATATCTTTCCTTCCTTCACTTCCTGCCTCAAATGAGGATTTTTAGAAAAACTCCTTGGATCACTGGATCCATTCCCACTTTTTCCTCCTCTCTGAAAATGAGATATTGAAGATATCAGAATGGTGAGAGGGTGCTGAGTACAAAGGTGGGAATGAAATACCTATGGAAGAAGTTAAGCAGTTAAGCTTCGGCACCTTAGAATCATTTGGCCGTTTGAGTCTGCATCAACCACAATCCCACCCAGGTTCTATCCCCATAACCCCATGCATTTACCCTAGTTAGTCCCCCTGATCTGCCTAATTCTTCAGATTGCATTGTTTCTCATGTTCCTTACCCCAGGGACTCGAGAGCACACATAGGGGTGAACAGCATTCCATTCCACTGATGTTACAGCTGCAGCCCTGTGCAGGGTGAGAACTTGTGATTTACATTATTGAACCAATGTGGCTCTGGCCTCCACACGAACTCTTGTTTGCTCATGGTGAATGAATGGAATTCGCGATGTTTCACTGATGGGATGGCAGCATTCATGCAGTTGTGCTCCCTTCGTGATAGCCTTCATTCTCCAAGGCTGCATTCCTGTCTTACACTTTGTAGCTATTCCAATTTTGACATGAGGCTGGAAAAGGCAAATTTAGAAATCTGGTTTGCTGTTACTTCCAGGGCATCGAGGTGTATATCCTGTGTAACTGGCCTGGATGCTGTCCACTGTAAAAGCACCATGTAAATGTGTTCCAGAAGGAGCCCCAGAGCCCAGCTTAGTGATCCTCCCACACTCCTGACTTCTAACCGTGAGGTCCACATAGCCCTGCATTGCCTATCCGAGACTCAGGACTCTGCTGGACTCATGAACCCTCCTGTGTCTGCACTGTGTGACTCCTATCTGCCTGCCCCTGAATTTAAACAGGTCTGAGGGCAGCAGTGAGCTTCACAACCTACTGCAATCCCAGCCTGTTCAATATTTGTGTAAACCTTCCCAAATGTGCCACAGTAACTGGGCCTTACTTCATAATCTACAGCCTGCGTTCATCCCCTTTCAGTATCACATGTGTATTTCACTTGAGCCCCTTGTTTGTGTTTCATGTAGCTTTGTGGGGTTCCAGCTTCCCTCCACTCAGATTTCCCTCTGTTTTCCATTGTTGGACATCTTCATCCGCCTCCTTGCCCCTCTGCCTGCCTTCGTAAGCCCACTCCACCCACCATCTTTACACTCCCTTTCTTCCAAATTACCACCCTAGTCTTCACTAGTCTTCATCATGCCACTGCACTGACCACCCCTCTTCCCCAGCTCTCCCATCGCGACCTCACCTCGCACTCTAGCCCCAGTTGAACTTTGGACGTTTGTTACAGCGGCTGCATGAGTCCCACAATGTAAACACAGTAAGAAATCTCACAACACCACATTAATTCCAATAGGTTTATTTAGTAGCAAAAGCCACTCGCTTTCGGAGTGCTTGCTACTCCTTGGTCAGGTGAGTGGGAATTCTGTTCACAAACAGGGCATAAAGACACAAACTCAATTTACAAAATAATGGTTGGTATTTACAGGTAATCAAGTCTTAAAATGTACAATGTGAGTGGAGAGAGGGTTAAGCACAGGTTAAAGAGATGTGTATTGTCTCCAGCCAGGACAGTTAGTGAGATTTTGCAAACCCAGGCAAGTCATGGGGATTACAGATAGTGTGACATGAACCCAAGATCCCAGTAGAGGCCGTCCTCATGTGCGAACTTGGCTATCAGTCTCTGCTCAGCGACTCTGCGTTGTGTGTCGTGAAGGCCGCCTTGGAGAATGCTTACCCGAAGATAAGAGGCCGAATGTGTGTGACCACTGAAGTGTTCCCCAACAGGAAGAGGACACTCTTGCCTGGTGATTGTCGAGCGATGTTCATTCATCCATTGTCGTAGTGTCTGCATGGTTTCCCCAATGTACCATGCCTCGGGACATCCTTTCCTGCAGCATATCAGGTAGACGACGTTGGCCAAGTTGCAAGAGTATGTAGTGTGTACCTGGTGGACAGTGTTCTCATGTGAGATGATGGCATCCGTGTCGGTGATCCAGCACGTCTTGCAGAGGTTGCTGTGGCAGGGTTGTGTGGTGTTATGGTCACTGTTCTCCTGAAGGCTGGGTAGTTTGCTGCAGACAATGGTCTGTTTGAGGTTGTGCGGTTGTTTGAAGGCAAGAAATGAGGGCGTGGGGATGACCAAGTGTCCACATGAACATCTGTCCCAGAGAGCTGGCATTCTGTTGCTGAGTTACTTACAAAGGGCAACAAACTACAAAGATATTAGTCAGAGATGAAGAGGGAAAATCTATTGGAGAAGGATGGAAAACATCTATCAAAGAGAGGTGTGTTTAACTACACCAAGATCAGAAAACGTGGAGAAATTTTGTTGGGGAGAAATATTAGCCAGAGGGGATACTGCAGACAGAGGCCTATCAGAGAAACATCTGTAAGAGAAAGAGAAAACTATCTGCCTGAGGCTGAAACATCTACTTGAAAGAAGAAACATCTGTTCAGGGAAAGATGATATCCAATGGGCAAAACCTGCCAGTGTGTGATGGTGTGGTATATCTGTCTGGAGCTTTCGTGACAGCGATGGACGCCTGTCAGATAATGAGTAACAGACCGGCGGAGACACAAAGGAGGCACCTGTCCCAACTTCCCTGGCTTGAGCTTAAAGGATGCTGGGGAACAATCTCTGAAGAGCAGTAAATATAACATTGCTATTTTTAACCTGCTGCTGCTGCCCCATTTGCATCAGGTAGAGTGTAAAAAAATCAGCTCTGTTCGAATGAGGTAGACGTGATTGATAAGAGAGACAAATGTAAAGCACACAGTTGTCTATCAAAGAAAGAAATCTGTCAAAGAAGGTAGAGGGATTGATGTGTGTGAGAAGCACAGAAATCACAAGGGAAGCAAATCAATCGGAAAACATACGTTAAAGTGCGTACCGGCTGCCCAACAGAAACCTATTGCAGAGAGTGAAACAGAAAGCCATAATTTGGCAATGTCAATTGTGGGATAGAAGTTTAGGAAAAACTATCTGGTGGAGGATGGTGATGGAGGGGTAGTAGAGAATTCTTAATATGAGGCCCTTCATTTTAGTTTTGCTATAATAAGTAGACTAGGTTAAGATAATGATAATGTGCCTTATGTATGTATAGTGAGAATTCACAATGTGCCTGGAACAAAATATGCAAAGGTATTATCAATTGTAAAGGTATTATAAATCACAAATTAACCAAGTATTATGAGCTTAAACTCTATTTTCAATACATATATATTGTGCACCTTGGCCAACTTCATTCTGAATGCAGCATGATGGGAAACACAGTGGTAAACAGACCAACTTCTTTTAATGCAATGGAGCATGAACTATGAGGAGAGGCTGAATAAACTAGGCTTGTACTCGTTAGAGTTTAGAAGAATGAGGGGAGATCTCATTGAGACGTATAAGATGATGAATGGGATGGATAGGATAGAGGTGGAGAGACTCTTCCCGCTCAGAAAGGATAGTAGGACTAGGGGGCACAGCCTCAAGATAAAGGGGGGGCGGTTTAGAACAGAGTTGAGGAGGAACTTCTTCACTCAAAGGGTGGTGAATCTCTGGAATTCTCTGCCTGTTGAAGTGGTGGAGGCTACCTCGCTAAATATTTTTAAGTCACGGGTTGATGGGTTTTTGATAAGAGAGGGGATTAAGGGTTATGGGGAGAGGGCGGGAATGTGGAACTGAGCCACGAAAGATCAGCCATGATCTTATTGAATGGCGGGGCAGGCTCGAAGGGCTAGATGGCCTACTCCTGCTCCATGTTCTTATGTTCTTATGTTCATAGAAAGGCAGCTTCTCTTATCTGTTTTTGGATATGCAAAAGGCAAGTTTAATCAAAGGCCTGCTTTTTAAGGGAGTAAATTTGTTCGTGGGTGGCGAGGCAGGATCAGTCTCTCAAGCTGATAAAAGGAAGCCCAGGGTTCCAGCGAAAGAGTGATTCCTTTCGCCAATTAAAAAAAGTTAATTATGGCCTTGGACACTGGTAATGATGTGAATTAGGTTTCCTAGGTGAAGGCAAAGTAACCTACATGGGCAATAAGCCAATAATCTCCTATTCCTGTTGACAGGTGGAACATTATTGGCTGAGGTAATAAAGTGTAATATTGTGATTGGGCACTCCAGTCTGATTGATGAGACTTAACAGGGTATTGAAATATTCAAATTAATATAACAATTTTCCCTTGCAATATTAGCTCAGAGAGGACTGTGAATCTCTCCTGATGCATGCATTAGCAAATAAATTCCTTTTCGTTCTTTAACCATATACTGTCTTTCGCAATCTATGTATTAGTCTGAGTGAAGTTCAACAAATACAGGGCACCCCGGGGAAAATCTCAGAAAATTCCTCTTACCGACGGTGAGATCGAGGTATGGCAGAATGGTTTTCTTTGGGGCGAGAGACCTCATAGATCGGTCAGACACAGCGCCTAGATAACATAAATTGGAAGACAAAATGCAGACTGTAGTGCATAAGATATAGGGAATCTGAATCCCCTTTAATCAATGTGCTGGGAGATTAATAAATTACAAATGAAAGGGGATTTGTGGTTTGCTTTTGTTGGACATTATTCAGATTTCTGAATACAGGGTGCACTAATGTCACTACTTGCCAATTAACACTTAGCTATTTCACCCAGCAAGGTGAGGGGTGCAATGAGACAACTGGTTGTGAATTGGTAGCTATTCCTGTACACAGCTAAACAGGACATGAATCTCAGACTAAGCACAAAATCTGTTATAAATATGTCATTTCTATGACCAAAAGCCACCAATTTAGTCCTAAATTTATAAATCCATTAAAATATTACTTGCTGGTCAATCTCCTTTGCTACTACACCGAGATCTGAGAGTAATGTTTATGTGGACTCTTCTCTATTTGTGTGTATGTGCCTCGCGCTTTCTTTTATTCACTCTTTTCTTATCACCTCCCCAATCCTTTTCCAGTTCAGGTCAGAAGTAATGCATGAATGCCTTAAGAGAGAACCACGGAAAGATTGCATTATTGATGGAGAGTGTAGCCCTCAGAGGCTCGCTTGCCCATCCCTTTTCCAATCACATGCATCCACCTACTACTTTGTTTCAAGTAGATCCTTTGCCTCCACACGCTATCCTCCATACTTGACATCTTGCAGCTGACTCACATCTGCCTCAACACTACTTCTTTTTGTTTGAACTATTCACCAAATCCGTTTACTGTCCCTTCTCCTCTGCTCCACTGACATATACTTCAACTCACTCTTCCTGGAAAATCTCCTTCACCCTTAACCTGCTTTGTTCTTCCTATTTTTCAACTGTTTTCTCTGCTGGCTTATTGTTTCCTATCTTCTTATCTCAAATTCAACTTTTCTCCTTTATTAAGGAAATCTAATTAGAATGTATAAAGATCCCCATTGCGGCCCTGGTCATGAAGACCTAATTTGGCATGGCAATTTATCTATTTTTTGCAAATTCAATATTGATGTGAAGATCTTTTCTTTCTCATAACAAATATGACCTCATAGGCAGGATTTTACACTTGAGACTAGAAATTCCTGCCCGAGTTCAATGGATATTTCCATTGTCCGTCCTTCGCCCATTCCGATTCCATGGCAGGTGGAGTGGTAGAATTCCGGCAATTGTGTACTATCATTGGAAACCCCAAGACAACACCACTTACAATGTTCCAGGTCATTGCAGAAGAGGGGATATTTGTTACAATGAGATTCCTCATAAAAGAGTTAATTTACATAAGAAATGTTCCAGAAATATTATACATATTTATTGAGAACCTGGTCCTGATCTGTCATAGAGTTCAGTTGAATTTTACACAGAAATTTGCCGTGAGTGTGCAGCAGTATATTTGCGATACTGGGGATGGAGTGCTATCTATCTTCTGTAACCACTCCCTCTTACCCTCAGCACAAGCCTTTCATTCCCTCTCCCATTCTGATTACTTTGCTCCATCTGCTGATATATCGCCTTGCAAGGTTTTTCTGCATTCAAGTTGCTTTATCATGGCAAGTTAGTTATTGTTGCTCTTTTTCTTTCTATTTAGGCGGAGACCATTCAGGTGTGCCAAATAAATTGAAACAGGTGCCACAAAAGGATGCCTTTGTCTCGCTGCATGTGTTAAAGCAAGTTACCCGTGTTTGAATTAATGTTTGACCCCTTTCTATCATCCATCTATTGCAGATGTTTCACTATCACGACAGCTCCTGTTGGTTCATTAGCCCCTGTTTTTATGACTTTTGCCCTCTGAAAGATGGGGCTGACAAACAGTATACAGAAGATCTACATGCATCTGTAGTGACTGCTGCAGACAACACTCCCCCCACACCCCTCCCCCCCACCTCCCATCCCCCACCAAAGAAGAATTCTGCACTGCAAATCTCAGATTTGACTCTTTTAATGTGGGTATTGTGTAAGGATGATGTCTCAAAGGTTGTGTTTAAATGTTGTGGATTGAGGCATACTCCAAATGATCTGTCCTTCTTTATGACATGTGTGTGATCGAGATATATCAATTTGTGTGGTCTTGTACTCTTCCAATTATTGCGTCTTTCTCCATTTTGTCTTGTATACAGATGCTGCACTTATGTGGTGGATGAACTAATGGACTCACATTCACCTGAAAATTTAATTTTTCAGCTGCCTCAGAAGTGCCAATTCCGTTGAATGATTCTGGATGTTTCGATGTTAGCTCATGAACTGGGTAATGAGTATAGTTTCTGAGTTTTATCGGTCTTATAAGGGCTGACTCACGATTGTCACTAGTGTGAAGTCATGGCTGCTGGTCTATGCTCATTGGGCTTTTTGCATCTATGACCGAGAACATCTGTGACATACAGGAGGATTGATTGTACTCGCACTTGCCCTGTATCAAATCTGGTCAATAGCAAATAGTTACCAACTTTCTTAGGGCAGATAATTTGATATTTGGCAAACACATCAAATGGTATGAGGGCAATTATGTTTTCCATGAGATTGATGGTGTGAAACATGCCATCATTTTCTGATTGTCAATTATCTCCTGTGTGTTTCTGATAGGATACTGGATGGTCATTCTTTTTGCTTGAAGAGATCCATTTTTTAACATCTGTTTTGATCATTACACAGCTCTTTGCAGCTGCATCAGTCTTTGCTCTAGTGCACTGCCACTGCCACATCCCTTACAGAATTGAGGAAAAGTTGGGCATTTCTTTGGCACATGCAGAAGATCACATCTTCCACATTGCCTGCTAAGTTTGGGTGTTCATGTGAGTGTGTGAATGATTGGCATTGCACTAAGGACCTGTTGGCTTTGTTGACCTGCAAGGATCACTTTATACTTGTATCCAACCTTAAGTAGCTCTTCGATGCTAGACGTTTTGGGCATGTCTAGCAGATCTTGCTGGAATCATTCCATGAGAGTACTTGTGGTCACCAACTCAACAATTCTGCCTGCATAACTGCGTTTGGAAAATCACAGTACCCTCCCTTTTCTGGGCATTTGTTGATGAAAAGGTCAGTGGATTCTGCAATGATATAAACTCTGGCCCATGAATGTGTAAACTTAACCTGATTCTGAACCGATCTTATCGTCTGGAGATCCTATTCTTCTTCTGTTAATCCTGACAATGCAGCCTGTGTTGGCCTTCATTCCCAATTACTAGCTGAACTTTCATGGCTTGCTTATCTGATTTAGACTCACCTCAATCAAGAAACCATGGCTCAGCATGTTGTGTTAATATTTAGAATTTGGATAGTAGTTGCATTCTAAATTAAACCGCAGTGTTTTGTAGACATCATGACAATATTCCTTTGACCCTCCTTCTTCAGTAATATCTAGAATGAGTGTTGCTGTGGCCACTTTCAGGTGCTAATCTGAAGTTTCACCCTTGAAAGACAAGTTGTGAAGGGAATGCATGAAGGAATAATGGTGTCTTTGCTTTTATTCAGTTGATTGTTCAGCAGCTCCCAAAGCTACCTGTTATAATCACAATATTCTCTGGCCTGATTTTTAAAACTGTTGTTTATTTTTCTAATTGCTTGCTGAACCGGCATGCTCACTATCTGTGTTATTTTAATGAGCACAACCAAGTCTCTGAACATCAACATGTAAAAATCTCACGCCTTTTAAGAGAATTTGCTTTTCTTTTATTACAAACAATGCGCACTTTCCCACATTGTACTCTATCTTATAACCACTCTCTCAACCTGTTTGTATCTTTTTGCAGCCTCTCTTTGTCCTCCCCACAGCTTATGTTCCCACTTGGGAATCATCAGTAAACTTAGACATATTACTCTGTCTCTGTTGAAGGCATGATGTGGAGATGCCTGCGTTGGACTGGGGTGGACACAGTAAAAAGTCTCACAACACCAGATTAGAGTCCAACAGGTTTATTTGAAATCACGTGATTTCAAATAAACCTGTTGGATGTTAACCTAGTGTTGTGAGACTTCTTACTCTATCTAAGGCACCAATGTGGAATGTAAATAGCTGAGGCCCCAAGACTGATCCTTGTTTTACTATCTAGCCTGCCAACTCAAAACTGTCCTCTGTGCTACCCAGGGCGAGGCTGAAGTGATCTGTTTTATTGGCTTGCCGAAGGAATTATGAGGGCTGAGATGGCTTGGTTTAGTTATGGGGCATCAAACACAACAGTCACATGGGTATTCTGAAGGGTTGAGACTGCTGGCTCCCTCTTTTTTTCAGAACCTATATCTCTGGGAAATGTTCTTGGATGTTTACCTAGCATAAACCCAGAGGAATGATGTGAGAGGTGTTATATACCTCCCTTTCTCAAGTAGATAATTCCCCCTCTCCCATCTGAATTTCAGATTGTGGATGAAGTGTTAAAATCCCTGTTACTTGGTGCTGGCATGTGCTTTTTTGTTAATAAGAATGTATTTTTGCCACTGATGCGACAATGGAAAAGGCAACGCGTGCATGCAGTAAATAGTTAATGTGTGAAAGTTCAGTGTGCACTCATATAGTCAATGTTGAGTAATTGGTGATATTTTAAACTGTGACACGGTATTGTTCGCATGACCAGGCTAGGCAGGTGCAAAGAATGTTCTGTACAAGAGAGATTGTATGTTTTGCGTTCACGTTTTGTGCTGTGTCCCTTTGTACAGAAATGTTTATGATAAAAGGAACCAGAGTTGATCACAGGTTTCATTGTGAAATTTGGTTACAATCAAGTGACTGTTCTGTAAACTGCTGGTTCTCTGACATACAAACACAAACCTTCAAAGGTGATGTGTCAAGTTGATAAGTGTAATAGGTCTGCGGAGGCAGAAATCCCTTCACCAAAATCCCTTTATTCACAATTCTAACAACAGTGCACAGAGTGCTAGCACTTAGCAATCTACCTCTGGGGGTGTCAGAAGAACTGACGCTCCAGGTTAAGTACAAGGCAAAGACTCCCTGATCGACCCATCAATTGGATTCTTAATCAGGGAGCTCACGCTCCAATAAACCAAGCTCAGTGGTATGACTGAAGTTATTTTAATAAACCTGTTTAAAAAAATGCTTGCAAGACCCTGTCATGTTTAACTAGAGGTTCAGAAACAAGGAGGTTATGCTAAACCTTCTATAAAATGACTGGTTAAGCTTCAGTTGTCAATTCTATATTAATTTTGTTTAATGGTGTGTAGGTAGTGGACATTGACTGATGATTCACCTGAACCTCCTTTAAATAGGCAGACTAAAACAGTGGTTGTTGGGTTAGGAGTTACGTGCCTTTAATTTGTAATTTTGCAAATAAATATAAAAATGCGTAAATCTTTGCTTCAGTTCTATCCTTCACTAACTGGCTTTCTGGAATAGAACATTATTTGGAATATTGCGTCTAATTCTAACCATCACATTAGGAAGGATGTCAAGACCTTGGAGAGTGTACAGGAAATTTACTATTTTAGTATCAGGGAAGAGGGGATACTGAGATTGTGTTCCTTTGGGCAGAGAAGGTTAAAGCAACATTTAATGGAGGTATTGAACACTTAGAAAGATTTTGGTAGCACAAGTATTGGGTGGCACAGTGGCTCAGTGGCTAGCACTACAGTTAGTGCTTACAGTGTCAGGGACCTGTTTTCAATTCCAGCCTTGGGTCACTGTCTGTGTGGAGTTTGCATATTCTCCCCATGTCTACATGGATTTCCTCCGGGTGCTCTGGTTCCTTCCCAGAGTCCAAAGATGCACAGGTTAGGTTGATTTGGCCATGCTAAATTGCCCCTAGTGTCACGGGGACTACCAAGGGTGAATATGCGGGGTTACAGGGCTAGGGCCTGGTGGGATTATGGTCAGTGCAGACTCAATGGGTCGAATGGCCTCCTTCCGCACTGTAGGGATTCTATGATTCTAAGCCATTTGCACTTACAGGATGGTATAAGTATGATACTTGTAAGAGTCCCAAATCAAATCTTCTCCCTGCAAAACAAGGCTTTCAAAAATCACCACAGCTGCTTAGTCCCAAAGCCACTTGGCGTAACATGTTTACATTTGTGTCAGGATGGCCTTGGAGAGAGAGCACATAGTGTCCACTGATATGCTTCAGGCCTTCAACAATTGGTGGGTACCTTGGGATCTGGGGGTCAGCATTACCCCTGGTAAATAACATTTTGGTTTAATTAGTTATGTTTCCCTTCAGTGTTTTATTTTTGTCACAATGCCTCACCAGGGGTTGTCACCCCTATCATTTATGTTTAATTTATTGAACGTTGTTTTATCAAAAATGGATTGGTGGAGTGGGCAGTAAATTGCAGATGGATTTTAACACAGAGAAGTGTGAAGTCATACATTTAGTAAGTCAGTTATAGGGAGTACACAATAAATGGGAATATACTCAGAAGGGTAGGTGAAGTGAGATATCTTAGCACACAAATATACAGATCCCCAATGGCAGCAGTTCAAATAGTCAAAATTGTAAAGAAGGCTTTTGGAATGCCCTCCTTCACTGGCAGAGGTATATAATATAAAAGTAAGGAGATAATGTTGGAATTGTATAAAAAACTGGCAAGGCCACAACTGGAATATTGTTTGCCATTCTGGTCACTACATTACAGGAGAGACATAGCTGCTCTGGAGGGAGTGCAGAGGTTTACAAGACCATTGCCAGGGCTAGAAAAGTGTAGCTATGTGGCGATGTTGGATAGGTTGGGGTTATTTTCCATGGAAAAAAGACAGCTGAGAGGTGATTTGCTTGAGATGTACAAAATTATGAGGGGAAGAGATATAGTTTTTTTTTGTTTTATTCCAATTCAATCAAGTCCAATTCAGAGTCTCAACAAGTTGAAACATTCCCGATCCAGGCTGACAAGACAGGGCTCTCACCTCCTTTATCTATATGATCCAAGCTGATTGGAGTAGGCAGAGCTCTTCCTCCAGGGCTTGATTTCATTTGCATCTTAGCCAAAAGGCCAAGATGCCGTTTTTAAAAATTGCTTCAAATAAAGCCAAAATGTAACCTTCATTGCAGTATTAATGTAAGCCTTACTTGTGACTAATAAATAAACTTTACTTTAGATACTTGCCAGTTCCTGTTGTGGTCTTGCCCCATCAACATCCCCTTTTGGAATAAAACCAGAAAATGCAGAAATATTTGTAGAGCTGGCATCTGCGCAGAGAAAAACAGAATTTGGGTTAATGACCTTTCATCAGAACTGATTAAATTAGTTTATATTAATGGGATTCGAATATTCCTCTTGGGTCAGTTCTCAAGGTAGGTGCGGTCGCTGCTTACAGGGTGACAATCATACGCTCTCACTTAAACTTTATTGATTTAATCTCTACTTTCTCTGGTTTTTATAGATCAATAAAACGCGACAGGGAGGCAGTAAAGAGTTGGGTGAATTGGAGAGGCGGGGTGTTTGGATGGGCGTGGTGCTGAGGCAGCGTCGGCACTGAGTGGAAGTGTGTGCCGGTGAAGTTGAGGCTTGCAGTGCTCCTTCTCCACTAAATAGAGCGGCTTTGCAGCGAGTGCTGAAGCTGGTTCAGGCTGACCATGGCAGTGCTGAAGGCTGAGACTGTTCTCGTTACCGGGGCCAACCGGGGGATCGGGCTGGAACTGGTCAAACAGCTCAGCAACTCCGAATGTCCACCGGCTCACATCTTCGCAACCTATCTGTATTCCAACTCAGCCCAGGTAAAAGCGGGGACAACATCTGACTAGGGAGAGGGACAGGGGACCATCTATCCTCGGCCGGGACAGCTGGCAGAGAAACAGCTGTCTGGAAGTGGAGGGAGTCAGGAAAAAGGAGAGAAAATCAGAGAGGGGATCTCAGACAGAGAGAACACACACGTACACTCACACAAGAACTTCTGTGTATGAGTGAGAACATCTCATAACTGAGAGAATGAGTGCAAGCAATGGACAGAGAGAAGGCAACATCTGGGAGAAAGGGAGGACTGAGATGGAAACTATTTGATAGAATGGTCAGAGAGAAGTAGCCTGATCTCTATCAGAGGGGTAACGTTTCTCAAAGGCAAATCTATCTGAAAGAGTAATCTGGTGAGAAACTCTTAAATTTACCCAAATGATTCTGGGTGGTTAACGTGACTTGTTCACCAAGAAAGTTGGTGAGATGACCACAAAGTTAAAAGCTTATTTATTAGGCACAGCTAAGGCTCACATTCACATTGCAACGAAGTTACTGTGAAATTCCCCTAGTGCCACATTCTGGTGCCTATTCGGGTCAAAGCAACTAACCAGCACGACTAAGAGGAAACCCACACCATGGGGAGAATGTGCAGGCTCCACACACAGTGACCTAAGCCAGGAATCAAACCTGGGTTCCTGGTGCTGTGAGGCAGCACTGCTATCCAGTGTGCCACTGTGCTGACTAGTCTGCACTAACAAACTGATGGTGGCGCTTGTACAGAGCTCCATTAGTCTCTGAGCCTTCCCCAGAGGGCTTTGACCTTTTTTTTGCTGCCATCTTATCTTCTCCTGAAACTATAGAAGTTGTTTGAACATAGTGCCTCAGCAGCAGGTACAGTAGCCCTTATTATTATTATTATTATTATTATTATATCCCCTCCAATTTGATTTTCAAGTTTGCTGATGATCTCAAACAATGATGATTCAGAGTACAGGAATGAGATGGAGAATCTGGTGAACTGGTGCGGCAACAATGATCTCTCCCTCAATGTCAACAACGGAGACCCCATTCAGAGTCAGAAACAGCTTCCTTGGCCCTTGGGTATAGATCTGATAGAGGCAGAGAATATTCTGCAAGAGGGAGGGTAACAGCCAGAAGTCTCTCTCTCTCTGTCTCTGTGTGTCTCTCTCTGTCTCTGTGTGTGTGTGTCTCGCGCCCCCCCCCCCCCCCCCCCAAAAAAAAGGCACTGACGCTGGGCTATCTGCTTTGGGATGGATGGAGTCAGTGATTGGTGATGGAGCAGGGCTGTGAGAATTGGATTTTCGATACCTTCCCCCTCCCCTCTGCCTCAGCATACCTGAACAGGCACTGGAATTTGGCGACTAGTGGATTTTCACAGTAACTTTATTGTAATGTTAGTGTAAACCTAATTTGTAACACTAATTGATAAACTTTTCTCACTCTCAGGACATTCTCGACAACCTGTTACAAACACAGGACTCATTCAGAGCATTTATTCCACTTCTGATCTTTATTTTTATTGGTGATTAGCATTCCCCCTCCTACCCTAGTCTATCTCCCCAAACCCCACAGGTCTCGCTCTGTCCACTCTAACTCTCTCCCCTCCCACTCTCGGTCTCTCCCTCCCCTGTTGTGTATGTGAGAGAGAGAGAGTGTGTTTGAGTGACAGACAGACGGAGTGTGAAAGGGAGAGGGGCAGATATAGAGAATGTGTGAGATACATAGTGTGTGAGAGAGACATGGAGAGAGTGGGTAGGACTTTTCTCCCTCCCCATGGCAGCACGTGGTGATGCGTTGCTCACTGGTGGTAAGATGTTATCATCCAGCCATTCTTGAGTTTCTAATTGAATGCACCCTCAGAAGTACAATTAATTGATCTATAGTTTCCTGATATTCCTTTCCACTTTCTGTAGGGGATAATGCAGTGTCTAACATTTGCCAATTTTCAGTCCATTGGCTCAATTCATTATTGTGATGATCACAGGAGAGACAAGGTCACCCAACTTAGCTGATTTGATTTATTATTGTCATATGTATTAACATGCAGTGAAAAGTATTGTTTCTTGTGCGGTATATGGACAAAACATACTGTTCATAGCAAAGGAAAGGAGAGAATGCAGAATGTAGTGTTACAATCAGAGCTAGGGTGTAGAGAAACATTAACTTAATGCAAGGTAGGTCCATTCAAAAGCCTGACAACAGCTGGGAAGAAGCTGTTCTTGAGTTGGTTAGTCCTTGACCTCAGACTTTTGAATCTTTTTCCCGAAGGAAGATGATGGAAGCGAGAATGTCCAGGGTATGCTAGCTGTTTTGCTGAGGCAGTAGGAAGTGTAGACAGAGTCAATGGATGGGAAGCTGATTTGCATGATGGATTGGGCTATATTCATGAGCTTTTGTAGTTCCTTGCGGGCTTGGGCAGAGTAGGAGCCATAACCAAGCTGTGATATAACCAGAAAGAATGCTTTCTCTGGTGCATCTGTAAAAGCTGGTGACAGTCATAGCTGACATGCCAAATTTCCTTAATCTTCTGAGAAAGTAGAGGCATTGGTGGGCTTCCTTAACTATAGTGTCAGCATGGGGGGACCAGGACTGGTTGTTGGTGATCTGGACACTTAACTTGAAGCTCTTGACCCTTTCTACTTCATCCCCATTGACGTAGTCAGGGGCATGTTCTCCTTTACACTTCCTGAAGTCAATAACAATCTCCTTCATTTTGTTGACATTGAGAGGGAGATTACTGTTTCTGCACCAGTTCATCAGATTCTCCATCTCATTCCTGTACTCTGTCTCATCATTGTTTGAGATCGTGAGCAAACTTGAAAATTGAATTGGAGGGGATAAAATAATAATATGGGCTACTGTACCTGCTGCTGAGGCACTATATTCAAACAAATTCTGTAGTTTCAGGTGAAGATAAGATGGCAGCGAAAGAAAGGTCAAAGAAGGAAGGGAAGATGGAGGAAAACAGTAGGTTGAACAATGTGCTTCCAAAACTGGAGTGATTTCTGCATAGGGGAAACTCAATATTGTGTACGGTGACATTTGACATTATGCTATGTGGGTGGGGTCAAAGGTCAGAAACAAGCCTGCGGTAATATGCCTTCAGTTAGAATCAAGCCATTGGTTTTCTGGGTTTTTTTTGTGGGTCAGCTTGTTAGGGCGGGTTTAAAAGCTGCAGCTGAGATTGCAGTCTCTGCTTAGCATTAATTCATCAGTGACTGCAGGGAATAAGCAATCTTTCTACTCTGATATCATTTGAGACAGAGGCCTTTTCTCTGCTGAGATTTTGTTCTTGCCCACCACCCAGAATTATTGAGATGGATGGGCACTGTGGTCTTTATTGGAGACACAACCCCCTGCAGTGAGGAGTAGAGAGAGAGTCCAGGGTGCATTGCATGAAAGGAACAGAACAGTACCAGACCCTGAGGCCAAGAAGCACAGAGACCCATAGTGGCATCACCGATGGGCTTATGCACCCCTGGGAATCTGCTGACAGAATAAACTATCTGCAATTGCCCAAGACTCAATGTGGAGAAGACTCAGGCTATCGAGAGCCACAGTCACATCACTTTGTAACTTTCATAGGGGATATATCCCCCAACTGCATGTGGGGTCAGGCAGGGGGCACCCAACAACTGTGGCTTTGAAGGTTATTATTGTTCTCACCTTCTTTGTGACGGGGTCCTTGCAGGCAACCTGTGAGGACTTCAGTGGCATCACATAACTTGCTGCACATCACTGCAGAAAGATCTTCAGTGACACAATGTTCCAAAGGGCTGGAATTACATCTCCTTCACACAGGATGTCCAGAATCAACTGGATAGAGCCCGCAGCAATTGCAGGGTTCTCCAGGGTACAGGAAGACATCGACCTAACTCCCACCATCATCAAGGCTAAACAACCCTGCACCTTCATAGGAAATTTGGCACGTCAGTTACAACTCTCTCCAACTTTTACAGACGCACCATAGAAAGCATTCTTTCTGGTTGTAACACAGCTTGGTAAGGCTCCTGCTGTGCCCAAGATTGCAAGAAACTACAAAAGGTCGTGTGTGTAGCCCCATCCATTGACTCTGTCTACACTCCCCTCTACCTTGGCAAAGCAGCCAGCATAATTAAGGATCCCATGCACCCCAGACATTCTCTCTTCCTCCACCTTCCACTGGGGGAAAGATACAAAAGTCTGAGGTCACATGCCAACCAACTCAAGAACAGCTTATTCCCTGCTGCTGTCAGACTTCTGAATGGACCTACCTTGCATTAAGTTGATCTTTCTCTACACCCTAGCTTTGACCGTAACACTACATTCTTCACTCTCTCCTTTTCCTTCTCTATGAACGGTATGCTTTGTCTGTATAGTGCGCAAGAAACAAAACTTTTCACTGTATGTTAATTAATGTGACAATAATAATCAAATCATTAACAGGGTGGGCTTTCATTCACTGAGCAGGTGGTCTGCCATCATCAATACTGCTGTGCATCAGGTAACCAGGCAACAGCCATGTCTCCTTCATCATTCAAACTCTCAGGTGTCAGACGTGTTGAGTGGCCCTGATTCCTGGATGAGTGGCTCATAGATGACATGGGGTATCCATTAAAGAGATGGCTCTTGGTGCCTTTGAGGGTGCCCACAGGTGAGTGGATAGTAGGTAACAGTGAGAGCCACACAAATGCCAGGGCCATCGTGGAGCAGACCATTAGTCTCCTCAATGAGATTCTGATGCTTGGTCAAACTTGGAGAGGCATTTCAGTCTTACCCCACCCATGTGACCTAATGGCCATAGTTTACAAAGCACTGAATAACCTCGCAATCTGAAGAGGAGCTGTTCTGGAGGGGTGAGGGCACCCCAGGTAGTGGCCAATCTTTGGACAATGAGGGAGAAGATGAGGTCAGGGAACATGGCAATGTTCAAGTTAAAGTGATACCAGCGATGCCTTAGTATGCCAGAGGCTTCAATATTCTCTGCTGCTATTGGATCAGGAATAGCTGAGGGCCATCTGGATGATTCTTTGCCTGTGTGTTATGGGCATGTTCTGTCAGCATCAGCTGTACACTCAATCCACCTCCTCACATAGACACCAAATTCCTCCTGGCCACCCTCAGTTTCCAATCTTCCCTCAACCTCCAAATATTATTGATTATAAAATTAAAACTGCAGCATGGGGGGGGTGGTGTGTTTCTTTACAAGCATTAAAGGATTTCTAGGAACGAGAAATCAGCAATTTGCCGTGTGCCCATCTTGTGCCTGATGTGAATTTTTCTTTATGTATTGACGAGTGATCCAGTACAATACTTCCCTATCACTTTTGGCTGCATTGATGAGAGACAGCTAATTCACCACCCCCCTTGCCCTGGGTGACCACTGCATTCATCCTCTGTGGCCTTGAGTGGCTCACCACTTTAGAAGACTTCTGCTGAGACGCATGAGATTCTTCAGTGGCCACAGAAATACTCGAGGACTGTGTCAATGGCAGGTGGACAGTGAGGTACTGCTTCCCATCAGAATTATCCCGAGTCGAGTTTCAGTGGACATAGATATTGCTCATCTTCTGACACTAGGAGCGCCTGGTCCTCCATGCCAATCGGTAGGTCCCAATTTTGCCGGCCGCTCATGTCAGTTCATGCTGGTGGCAGCTACTCAACTCAGGCTAACCATTCTTTCGATTCCTTCATCAATACCTGGCCACCAAATGTAACTCTGGGCTAGTGATTTCACTTTTTGTCTGGAATGTGCATCGTGCAATTCCTGTAATAAAAACGATTGCGCCTGGGCTGGCATTATAACATGAGCCTCCCACAAAAACATGCCATCTCACATTTTGCCCTGATTTGACTGGCATGGCCACCTGAGGTTTGTAAGATAGTGCCCGAGGACAGCAGGGAATGTCTTTCTGCAAGCCTCGCCCATCCTGATTTCGGGGTGGACGTGCCGGTAAAACCAGGGATATTATCTCCATCCTACGCTGCAGGAACAGTCTAATTTTCTGACGTTTCATATTGTAGAATCCCTACACTGTAGAAGGAGGCCATTCAGCCCATCAAACCTACACCGACCATAATTCCACACAGGTCCTATCTCCACAACCTCATGCATTTACCCTAGCTAGTTCCCCTGACACTAAGGGGCAATTTAGCAAGGTCAATTGATCTAACTCGCACAACTTTGGAGTATGGGAGAAAAGTGGTGCACCCAGAGGAAACTCATGCAGACACGGTGAGAATGTGCAAACTCCACACAGTACCTGAGGCCGGAATTGAAGTTGGGTCCCTGGTGCTGTGAGGCAGCAGTGCTAACCACTGTGCCACAGTGCTGCTCATCATTGCAGTAACTGTCTTGTGACTGATCATATGTGGTAGACATTGACCATATTATGAAACTTCTTCGCTGCATAAATTACTGCCAGACTTTGTCAATTTGAGATTACTTTTTCTCAGCATCTGATAAGGTTCTTGATTCAAATACAACTGGTCTTTCTACTTGACCTGACATCTTGTGGGCCAAGACTGCTCCCACTTCATATGGTGTTCCATCCCGGGTAACCACCCATAGTTTGGATTAAAATATACAAGCAGCGTCGATGACTATAAGGCCTGCTTTATTTTTGCAAAAGCCTCTTTATGTTCTGCAGATTCTTACAATGTGATCTGGTTTTAGAATAGAGACGACAGGCACAGTCCATTCAGAAAACTGTACAAGTTTTATGACGCCTAAGCGATGGAATGTAGAAGGTGCTGGGTGGGCCTGAAATATTTAGAAATTACCTCGGGTTTCAAATAAATTTTGGCTTCAGCCCCTTTTATTCGACCAGTTCCTTTTGGATAGCTTCAGAATATCCGCACAGTAGCTGTTTGAAATCTTCCATCACAAATATTTAATGTCTCCAGCCAGTCTAATTTTATCTGCTTCGACCCAAGAGACAAGGTTTATGACCCTCAATCACTAGGACAGGTAATTGTGCTGTTTGGTTGCTGTTGGATACTGTAACTGTAGTTGACCCCGCTGTCCTCAATTCTCTCCTGTATAATAGACAAAATGGCTCCTGAATTACTCAATCTCAAGGGTTGCAGACCTTTGTGAAGATATCAGAAAGCTTGCTCTGTTAGAATGTAACCGGTGACAACTTTGTATTGGGTGTAATGTGACCAATGGTAATAAGCTCTAAGGGTCAGTTGACCCAGTAAACCATGGAATCAATTGGAGAGTGATGTAATAGCTGACCAGCTAACTCACTATAAATAAGATTCTACTTGGAGTGGCCCAGGGCATGGCCCCAAGTTTGGAAAAATGACATTTCTTCATTAAACCCTTTCTTTTATTTATAAGTTGAAGTAAGTCTTGTTATATTCTCATTATCTGCATCTTGAAGAGTTCTTTCTGAAGAGAACATGCTCCATGTTATGGTGGTGACAAGGAAATCATCAATAGATCCTGTGGGCCTCGTATGAACTCCCCTGTTAAAAGTGTGGAGGTTTGTACGGTAGGGAAGGAGCTGTGGGTTTAAGTACAGTTGGCTCCACAAAAGCTGGTAGTCGAAGGAATCTGGATCTTGACATGTACGCTGCAGTTGCCAAGTGGTAACTTGTGCAGGTTGTAAATAAAGGGGAATGGTGACAGAAGACTGGCTTGGATGAGAATATTACTTTGGCAATGAGGAGTAAAATGATTTTTATTCTTCCCTCTGGGTAGCCTTTACTCTGGAGACAAGTAATCCTCTGGTAAGAAAAATATCTCTTTTTAGTAAACCTGAAGCCTATGATGCAAGCATTGAAGACCGGGCTGAGTATGCTGAGCATGTTTTTTTTTTGGGGGGGGTTAACAATATTGAGTGGGATGAGAGCAGAAAGTAGATCTGTTGATGGTATACTCAAACTTAAGTGTAATAAAAAGCCTGACCACCCCGATGCCCTTGACTCCAAAACCTAAGTTGGATGTGAGCCACGTGTATCTCCAATTTGAATTGGATGAGCCTTCCCGAAAGTACGTAACAATTGATATGCACAAAGACCTATAAGTGTATACTCGCCTGTCCTTTGGGGCCTCAGCTGCATGTGCCATTTTTCAATGGATCATCGAGAACATAGCTCCTTGAAAGTGGAGTCACAAGTGGACAGAGTGGTGCAGAAAGCATTCGGCATGCTTGGTTTCATCAGTCAGAACACTGAATACAGGAATTGGGACGTCTTGTTGAAGTTGTACAAGACTTTGGTAAGGCCACACATGGAATACTGTATGCAATTCTAGTCGCCCTATTATAGAAAGGATGTTACTAAACTAGGAGTGCAGAAAAGACATACTAGGATGATTTACTAGGACTTGACGGATTAAGTTATAAGGAGAGGCTGAATAGACTGGAATGTAGGAGGCTGAGGGGTGACCTTATAGAGGTCTATAAAATAATGAGGGGCATAGACAAAGTAGATAGTCAATATTTTTTCCAAAGGCAGGGGAGTCTAAAACTAGAGGCCATAGGTTCAGGGTGAGAGGGGAGAGATATAAAAGTGTTCAGAGGGGTAATTTTTCCACACTGAGGGTGGTGAGTGTCTGGAACAAGCTGCTAGAGGTAGTAGTAGAGGTGGATACAATTTTATCTTTTAAAAAGCATTTAGATGGTTACCTGGGTACAATGAGTATAGAAAGATGTGGGCCAAATGTGGGCAATTGGGATTAGCTTAGGGGTTTTAAAAGGGCAGCATGGACATTTTGGGCTGAAGGGCCTGTTTCCATGCTGTAAACCTCTATAATTCTATAACATACTCCCAAGGGATACCTCAGGTAATGATGTATCTAGACAATATCTTGGTCATGGGAACTTTGGAACGCGAATACCTAACAAATCTAAAAGAAATCATACGACAATTCTTGGAATTTGTGGTACACCTGAAAAGGGAGAAATGTATCTTCCAAGCAAGTACTGTGACCTATTTGGGCTATCAGGTAGATGACAAGGCCCTTCATCCAATGGAGGACAAGGTGACGGCCATTAAGGAGATGCCATTTCCAAGAACCCCATGGAATTGAAACCTCTCGGAGTAAGTGAATTATTATGGGAAGTTCATTCAAAATTTGACTTCCTTACTGGCCCCCTTGCATTCTCTACTATGGAACCATCAGTAATGGTCTGGGAGGGTGGAGTGGCGCTGCAGATGGAGGCTTTCAACAGCGTAAACAACAGTCTTTGTCCTCTAACTTGTTGGTTCATTTTGACCCCAAAAAGGGCCTTACCTTATCTTGACGAGCAATGCCTCCCTTACAAGGTTGGGACGGTACTGGCACACCACTGGAGAGATGGAACATGGTATGCATCTAGCACCCTTTTGGATGCTGAATGCAAGTTTCCCAAATCGAGAAAGAGGGGTTGGCAGTTATCTTATGCATTTAAAAATTCCATCAACATGTCTGCAGTAGATGCTTTTTCATGGTGCCTGATCATAAACCATCACTGGCACTACTTAAAGAGGATAAGGCAATAACCACCACCCCCCTGCCCAGCATTGTCTCCACCCCAGTATAGCTTCAGACCTTGTTGCTGGCAGCTTATGACTACTTCCTAGAGCGCCGCCCCGGGACACAATACCTAATGCCAATGCATGGAGTCATCTGCCATTGCCCATAAGCCTGGCGTTGCTATCAGTTGTGGGAGAGCTTGTGATGACCCACAATTATCTGGACACCTTGCCAGTGTCTGCGAGGCAAATCAAGGCCTGAACACAAGAAGACCCAGTCCTAACTAAACTGAAACGTACAAAGCGGAATTGTCCACCCATTCATGCTGGTGGGATTGTCCAGCTCCATTGGCAGTGCCTCCTGCCCATGGGTTTCCTGTCAGTGTGGGGTGATGTCAATGGGAATTCCCATTCACGGCGAAGGGACCAGAGAATCCCACCTCTAGCAAACAATATGCCAGCTCCTGCTGGTGGGAAACACATGGCTTGGAGGCTAGAGATTCTCAAGCATAATGTTACATGGGGGTGAAAATATGGAATTACACCTGGGATTTCAAAAATGAAAATGCTAGCCAGGAGGTATGTAGGGTGGCCTGGTCTTGATCAGACATTAATGCAATCTACCCCATCCATAGAGACAAAATTGGCCAATTTTACTCAACTATAGGACTACCCCTCACACAGCAAAAGAACATAAGAACATGGAGCAGGAGTAGGCCATCTAGCCCTTCGAGCCTGCCCCGCCATTCAATAAGATCATGGCTGATCTTTCGTGGCTCAGTTCCACATTCCCGCCCTCTCCCCATAACCCTTAATCCCCTCTCTTATCAAAAACCCATCAACCCGCTTCTTAAAAATATTTAGCGAGGCAGCCTCCACCACTTCAACGGGCAGAGAATTCCAGAGATTCACCACCCTTTGAGTGAAGAAGTTCCTCCTCAACTCTGTTCTAAACTGCCCCCCCTTTATCTTGAGGCTGTGCCCCCTAGTCCTACTATCCTTTCTGAGCGGGAAGAGTCTCTCCACCTCTATCCTATCCATCCCATTCATCATCTTATACGTCTCAATGAGATCTCCCCTCATTCTTCTAAACTCTAAGGAGTACAAGCCTAGTTTATTCAGCCTCTCCTCATAGCTCAACCCCCTCAACTCCGGCATCAGCCTAGTAAACCTCCTCTGCACTCCCTCCAAGGCCAAAATATCCTTGCGTAAGTACGGCGCCCAAAACTGCACACAGTACTCCAGCTGCGGCCTCACCAATGCCCTATACAGCCGCAGCAAAACCTCCCTACTTTTATATTCAATCCCCCTCGCGATGAAGGCCAGCATCCCATTCGCCTTCCTGACCACCTGCTGCTGACGGAACGGTTAATGAGACAAATACTTAGGATGAGATTTAGCTTACTGTTCCCAAACCTGGCATAGAGAGTGGAGTCTCAACAAGAGAACCAAAAGAAGAACGATGATTCTGCAAAGAAGCAAAAATCATTCAAAATTGGTGATCTAGTACAAGTGAGGAACCTTGGAGATGGTCTCAGTTGGATCCCGAATCTTAACGGAAAAAATAGGATCCATGTCTGAAAAGGTACAAATGCAGGGCTCTGTTGTCAGGAAGCACAGGGACCATCTCAGGAGTAGGGAACCTGCGCCAGTGGTAGCCTCTATCAGCATTGGGAATGACCAATGCCATATCGAGTCACGAGAAGAGTCAACCCAACACCTGTCCCTCAATGATGAGGATATGGATTCTGAAATGGAAGCAGAAGAGATTGGTTCCCCAACTGAAACAGGGCTTCAGAATGAACTGGTATCAGTGGCTTTACATCACTCCCTTCAGAAACAATGGTCTCCATTCCACTTCACACCCCTTGATCCAGTCCTACCGCTAATTGACTCCAGGCTAATTGCCAAGGGGTGGTAAAGACCATCCCATGGTAGGGATGCTGGGGAAGGAATGGACTTGAGCGGGGATGGATGTTATGATAAGCAAGTGGAGACTCTCACAGTGGGGGATTTAAAACCAGTTGATTCCACGCAGACCAGGGTTTGACCTATCACTATAGCTGCCAAGCAACACTTGATGCACATTCTAAGTAAAGGGTGATGGTGACGGAAGATTGGTCTTGGAAAGATTATTACACTCCCCTATGGTTATGGCTGTGGCTCCTGTGTTGACTTCCATTCAAAGAGATCTACCATTAACCATCAAGGCTACTTCTATAGGTGACATCTTGATGAGTTGAACCTGATTTAAAGAATATTATTCAGATCCCCTGGGCTCCTTATCCAGTTTCTTTAACAGAATTCAACTAACCATCATTGCTTTCTTTCTTTAGCATGTTCTGCCCTGCTTGCTTCATTCTGCACCGTGTTTGTAAATGAGCCTTCCTTTTACAATGGGAATATAGGTAACTTCTGCACTGGTGACTTGAGAGTGATCTCCTGCACATTGCTTCCACCCCCAGTGCTGTACTACCCTTCTCGGATTCTGCTGCAGCCTTACTCAGGCTGTTCCAGCAGTCGTTTCCTGCTACCAATGGTTCACCTGGTTGGCCATGCCTTGTAGCTCACTTACACTTTGATCAGCACGTTCCATCCCCTGGGCCATCACCATAGCTTCTTCTAAAGGGATTTTAGACACAGCCAGCAGCTCTACACTTCATACATCAATGACCTAGATGAAGGAGTTTGAAGGTAATACAAAGGTAGGTGCAGGGACAGAGTATTGAAGAGGCAGGGAGGCTGCAGGAAATTGTATTCCATCTGTCACTTCTTTGCCCAATGTGGGAAAATGTGAGGTTGTGCACTTTTATGGGAAGAATTGAAGCATAGACTATTATTTAAATGGGGAGTGAATTCAGTAATCGGAACTGCAAAGGAATTTGGAAGTCCTAGTTCAGGAATCTCTTAAGGTTAACTAGCAGGTTCACTTGGTGGTTAAGAAAACAAATGCAATGTTAGCATTCATTTTAAGAGGATTAAAATATAAAAGCAGGAATGTACTGCTAAGGCTTTGTAAGGCTCTGATCAGACCACATTTGGAATATTGTGAGCGATTCTGGGCCCTGTAACTGAGAAGGAATGAATAGCGTTTTGGAGAGGGTCTTATCGACTTATGGTCTTATTTTTCTGCGTCATGAGACTGTTGATCCTGCGGACCACGTGGTTTCCTAAGATCTCTCCTAGAGCTGGGCTGAACTCACAATGCTATGCTCACCCTCTCAATCTAGCCATGAAAGCGGAGATGGTGTCCCTGGTTCCCTCACTGTAGTATGAAATTTATATCTCAACATGATGATTGAAGGTCGGGGGTTAAAATGATCTTTGACCATTTTGGCTATCTGGTCAAAAGACCATGAGTGGCTTTCTCCTGCCACGCATGCCCCAAAACCGGAAATTCCCACCTAAGCTCATCGAACCTTTCAATGGTTCACTGAATCTTCAGTTTCACCCAATATGATTCCTGTGGTTGGCAAGTATCAGATGATGTTAGATGCCTCATTCGGCTGTAAGTTTGTGGGTCATAGACTGTGAGTAGTATCACCTTTTGTTTCCCTCCCCTGTGATTTCATTAATGACAAGGAAGTAATACAGCCTTTCAATATATGGCCCCCAGTTTTCCACTTCTGGGTCAAATGGTTCTATCTTTCCGATTTAAAGCATTTTTATAAGATTTATACGTACGTTTTATCTTAGCTTTGACGCTCGCTCTCCTTCACCTTTTAACTGCACACTGATCTCCTGACAACTAACTACATTTTTCCTTGTCGCCAGTGTAGTAAAGTCAAAGGTGACTCATTGTGGCTCCAAGTAATAATTGATTTATCAATAATAATATATTATACCACCTAAGCTGAATGAGATTTTGTGTTTCTGTAAGTTGAGTATGGAGGGAACAGAGGGCCTTTATGATCTGCAACAGTGGGAAGGTAGGACTGATTATTGGGCCAATGATTAATTAATTCCAAATGTATTCTTTCCTTCTTTGGTTATTAATTAATTGTGGAGTATTAGTATCTAAATGTGCTTCATATCAACATAAAAAGCTAACATTTCCTAGTGAGAGCATGCACTCCTGCAAACATGTAACCCACTTCAGTTTTTCAGCAATTGGACTTTCCTCTTTTGTGTGCATACGTTTTTGTTTCCACCAACATAAGTGATGATTGTCAAGTGTACTTAAAGGTACAAAACTGATGTACCCATTTGCTTTCAAATACCTGATCTTGAGTTATCAGTTGGGGCAATTTTTTGCTCATTTCCCCAGTTGTCTTATACACTGTAAGCAATTGTCTGATAGTATAGGTGACTTTCACTGTAACCTCACTGCAGTGTTAATGTAAACCTACTTGCGACATTAATAAATGAATAAAATTTAACTTTAATGTGGATTGAGTGACATTTCCATTGCCCCATGGTATCAATGTAAAAGCTTAGTGTCAGCTCCTCTTCATTTCCTCAATCCTTTCTGGTGAAAGGTGAGTTGTTATGGTATAAAATGGAGTCGACCCGCTGGTCTGATCTGACAATCCGTTCTGTTTGATTCCTATTAGGAGCTGCAGAAGTTGGCAGATGAACAATCTGTAGTGAAGATGTTAGAGTTAGGTAAGTGACATTCCTGTGAACATTGGTTAATTCAGCAGTCAATCTCAATAACAAGCCAATGGATTCGTCAAACATTTGAAAGCAGAGCCAAAAAGCAAAACTATTGAGGTAACGCAATTTTGGTTCAAGCTGTATCCTAATACTGAGTTCACAAGTCACATATCGCGGTAAAATTTTGACTGCAGCTCTTTCAGAGCATCTCTGTATCTTCCCGGATGAATTTTTTGAACTGTTTGTTCCTTGTTGGAAAGTATACTTTGTGTTGAGTGGCTTTCTGCCTGGAGAAATCCAAAGATATGCAGGTTAGTTGGATTGGCCATACTAAATTGTCACTTAGTATCCCAAGATGTGCAGGGGGTTAGGTGGATTAGGAGGGTAAATGTGTGGGGTTATGGCGATAGGGCTTGGGTAAGATCCTCTTTCGGAGAGTCGTGGCAGACCTGATGGGCCGAATGGTCTCCTTCTGCACTGTAGGGATTCTATGATACTGTGATTATGTAGTGAGGGAATGTTATTCTGCTCTGTGTGAAGAAGGATCTTTGTGATGAAGGTACATCCACCTTTTAAGTCAGGTAGCATGGTTGGTGCAGGCTTGGAGGGCGGTAGGGCCTGTTCCTGTGCTGTAATTTTCTTTGTTCAAGAGAATTTATGCTTGGCCCCTCCTCTTCCTCATCAACATACTGTTGGTGGGGGTGGGGGAGGGTGCTATTCCCCTGCAGGGCTCAGTGGGTTTTTAAAATAGTTACTCTAGAATTAGTAGTGCTCTTTTGTTCCCTTCTAATTCTTTCAGTGTCAACAAAATGAAGGAGATTGTCATCAACTTCAGGAAATGTAAAGGAGAACATGACCCTGTCTACATCAATGGGGATGAAGTAGAAGTAGAAAGGGTTGAGAGCTTCAAGGTTTTGGGTGTCCAGGTCACCAACAACCTATCCTGGTTTCCACCCTCTTCCCCGCGCACGCCCCCCCCCCCCACCATCCTCCCTCATGCCAACACTATAGTTAAAGCCCACCAACGCCTCTACTTTCTCAGAAGACTAAGAAAATTTGGCATGTCAGCTACAACTGTCACCAGCTTTTACAGATGCACCATAGAAAGCGTTCTTTCTGGTTGGATCACAGCTTGGTATGGCTCCTACTCTAGACCACAAGAAACTATAAAAGGTTATGAATGTAGCCCAATCCATCACGCAAACCAGCCTTCCATCTATTGACCCTGTTGACACTTCCTGATGCCTTGGCAAAGCAGCCAGCATAATTATGGACCCCACGCACCCCAGATATTTTCCCTTTCACCTTCTTCCTTCAGGAAAAAGATACAAAAGTCTGAGGTCAAGTACCAACTGATTCAAGAACAGCTTCTTCCCTACTGCTGTCAGGCTTTTGAATGGACTTACCTTGCATTAAGTTGATCTTTCTCTCTCTTTGCCGCCCCCCCCCCCCCCCCCCCCCCACCTCCACAGCTATAACTGTACACTACATTCTGTAGTCTCTCATTTCCTTCTCGTTGAAACAATACAATACTTTTCACTATGTTAATACATGTGATAATAATAAATCAAATCAGAGTAAATATTGGGGTAATCACTTTGTCAGATGGTTCCCAATTGTCTGGAGGAGATTAGTCCTTCTAGACAATTGCCAGATAAATCCTTACCTGGGAATCCCAAGTGGGATTCCCCAGTGCATCATTGAGTAAACCCTAAATCCTACGCTGGGCTGCTAGAAAGTTATAAGTCATTCTGAAAACTATAGGCATGTGCTACCTTTCAATCTTTCAGTCAGAGAGATATTCCATTTCAAAGGTTGCATCATCTGTGGCTAGCAACAAATTGAAAGAAAAAGTGTACAAGACTGCAAAGATTAGTTCAGAAGATTGGACAGATTTCATAATGAGAAAAAAGGGAGGGAGAAATTAAAGTATGAGAGTGGGCAAAGATTTGGCAGATAGAGGAAAATCTGAGCTTATTCACTTTTGTAGGAAGAATAGAAAAGCATTAAAATTATTTGAGTGGAGAGAGACTGCAGAACTCTATGATACAGAGAGATCTGGCTGTCCTGGTGCATAAATCACAAAAAGTCAGTATGTGGGTTCAGTAAGCAATGAGGAAAGTAAGCAGAATGTTGGCATTTATTGCAAGACGAATTGAGTCTTAATGTAGGGAAGTGTTACCACAGCTGTACAAGTCCTTAGGCTACATCTGGAGTACTGTGTACTGTTTTTAGTCTCCTTACTTAAAGTATATTTATTGCTTTAGACACAGTTCAAAAAAGATTCACTTCACTGATTCTGGGAACAAATGGGTTATTTCATGAGGAATGTCTCTGCCCAACATGGATGTAAAACATGAATGTAAAAGATAAGATACCACCCAGCAGGAAGCGAGAAGGGAAATGCTGCCCAACATGGGATTGAGGGGGAATACTTGGCCAACACAAGCTGGATTGCGAAGAATCCATTGTCACTTTGGGTTGTTATGGAACTAAAACATATAGCGGAACTCCTCACCTTTCATCTTTCAAATTTAAAATGTTCATACATTGGAAAATAATGCATCCTCACGGGAGGAATCATATCAGACTTGGAGGTAGAGTGGAGCTTTGCATCAATCAATGTCAAACTGGGAAAATGCAGGTTCCTGCAGCGTATTTCTTCTTTCCTGGTGTTTTTAATCCATATTAATGTGATTGCAACTGGTTTCAGTCTTAAATTGCTCAGACTTGCAAATAATTCTGGACTAAGGAGAACATGAGAGATAGAAAATGCAACAAAATACTTCTAAGTAATGTAGGTAAATGAAAAATTTAATTTTAACTTTGAAAAATGTAGAATATTACAGATCAGTAGAACAAATGGAATATAAATGTACAATTGATGGGACTGAGTTAATACACGGAGTTTTGGGGAAAAAAGACCAGGATATGATCAAAGGTTGATCATTTTTAATCTCCATTCATGTAGAAAAGCAAATGTAAAAAAGAAATATAATCATTTCTATTGCCTCGTGTTATAATGGCAAGTGGTGTCAGGCTGCCAAATCCCATAGGGAAACTTGAACAAGCTATCACAACAACTTGCAATCTGTATTTTATGGGAAGATATCTGAAATCAAAGGAGGTTTTCAGATTACTAGTGAAGATGTTAAAAGCTCTAAGTTTAAACATTTATTAAAAAAAGGAAAAATATGAAAGTTAAGAATACAAGATTATATTTACACTGCTAACAGTACTTCTACAAACATTTCCCAGCAGATTTCCACTCAATTAACTCGGAGCTAATCATTGTATGTAGACAACAGTCCTCAACATTTCAATATTGTTGCCCACAAACCTGCTGTTGCAATGGGGGAAATCTTACATAGGCTTTCCTTTTCTCTCCCATCCATTACTGAGAAGCCAAGCTTGCTTCAAAACTTTGCAGATGCAAACACATTTCTCTGAGGCAATTGCTTTTCCACAGGCCTGTTTCCAGCACACACTGCATTTGAATCTCATAACCATCTAACTGATATGGCCTTCCATCTCTCTCTAAATATGTTTTTCCTCTTTCATCTCTAACTCTGTTGTTTTACCTTCATTTAGAAATTCCTTTCTTTAGAATTTACAGGTCTTTTGTGGGGTTTTTTAATGCCATTACTTTCGGGTAAAAATAAACTTAATACTTTGCTTCATTTTATATATGATTGTACATGTTCCTTTTGAAATATTTAACTTTTAAATCACTTTCCTTATCTTCCTAATGCAAATTTCCATTTGTGCTGCTCAATTTCCACCTCAAAACACTTGTTTTCATGCCAATCCCCTTTTTTGATGTTTTTTTAACCTTGCGGTCTATCTGTCTTCAGTCTAGTCAAACCTCTAAACAAACCCACACACCACACACACACACACATGGCTGTTTCACAGTTTATCATGTTAAAGTCCAACAGGATTATTTGGTATCAGTAACTTTCAGAGAACTGCTCCTTCATCAGGTGAGTGGAGAGGTAGGTTCATAAACCCGGCATATATACGCAGATTCAATTGCAAGATAATGGTTGGAATGTGAGTCATTTCTTACAAGTGCAGACAATGCAAGTGAAGAGAGGGATAGTCACATGTTATAGAGGTATGAATTATCTTAAGCCAGGACAGTTAGTAGAATTTTGCAAGCCCAGGCCAAATGTAGTGTGATGTGAACCCAAGATTCTGGTTGAGGAATTTGACATAAGAAAGCTCATGTTACCAAATAAACCTGTTGGACTTTAACCTGGTGTTGTGAGACTTCTTACTGTGCTTACCCCAATCCAATGCTGGCATCTCCACATCTCAGTTTACCACAGCAGCATTGGGAAAATATTGAGAAATATGACATTTTCGTCACACTTGTCCATGTCCTCTCAGTATACTGCAGCAGGACTCCAGGTAAGGGCTGATCAAACACCTTGTACAGCAATACTACAACTGCTGGATGTGTTGTCTGTCTATTTGTCGTTGTACCACCTCCAGGATCTTAATGTTCCTTTTTAAGATGTTACAGATTCAGCCAGCATCCAAAAAGCTGTGGAGACAGTGGAAGCAAGTCTTGGCACAACTGGACTTAACCTAGTCATCAATAATGCTGGAATAAACTCTGACGCAACTCTAGAAACCCTCACTGCTGACAATCTGATGGCAGTTTACCGAACAAATGTGGTTGGCCCCCTGTTGGTGAGCAAGGTAAATGAGTTCAGTAGGGGCTTCACTGGATTCACTTGAGTAGGAAGAATGTTAAATCCTTTTTTTTCTAGTTTTTGTCTTCTTTACATACTTATTCAGCCTTGAATGCTTTGAATACTTCTGTAATATCATTTGAAGGCTGACAGGAACCCCCTACACCTTGACCAGCCTAGGAGGCATGTGTCTGGTGAATGTATGGCCATGTGGGTATCAGAGCCAAGCCCAATGAATTCTGACTGGAATCATTATGGAAACAAAGAGAACTCTATTGGAATAAAGTGTGACAGGTCAGGGGCACCTAAGGTACTCTACCTCAGTAGAAGTTAATGCTTTCAGAAGGGGAGCTGTGGACATGGGAAAGATGGAAAAACCAGGCACTTTCCAAAGTCAGACTCAAAATGTTGTAAACTGTGAAGGCTGCACTGTGGGAAGACTTTCACCGCAGGACATGGGCCACCTCTTCCTCAAATGCCTGTCCTGCCAGTGATCATCTTCAGTTCTCTGCCTGAGGGAAAGTTCTACCTATAGTGCCACAATCTCCAAAATGGAGAAGGCGAGGAGGTAGGTCCTGAATCCACCCCAGCCAGAACAGCGACTCGATCCCCATGCTGTTAGCACTGACCTGATTCACAGCTGCCAACCAGCCAACTGAACCATCTGCCCCCTTTACAAGGAATCTGGGTTTCTCTACATGCATGTTGTAGCCTAGAGTTATGGATGGTAATGGTGGAGGCTCCAATTACTCTCCACCAGGCCAGGAATTTCTCCCACTCTTACTGCCTGCCATTGGCATATGTTAGAAAGAGTTAATAGTTGATACTAAACCTATTTGGCCCGTTATGAACTCTCACAGGTATAGGTTGAGAGGCGGTAAATTTAAAACTGAGATGAGGAAGAAATACTCCTCATAGAGGGTGGTGAATTTGTGGAACTTGCTGCCCCATAGTGGGTGGAGTCTGAATCAGTTAATGCTTTCAAGAAGGAGATAGATATATTGCTGATTAAAAAATGAATTAAAGGGATATGGAGAACAGGTAGGGAGGTGGGTTCGAGACAAGGAAGAGATCAGCCATGATCTGATTGAATGGCGGAGCAGGCTCGAAGGGCTTGAATTGCCTACTTCTGCTCCTAATTCCTAAGTTCTTGTGCACCTTCCATGGCATCGAATCCTGGCATGAGGCTTGAACCTGGAGTTTTCAGCTGAGAAACAATGACCCTCCCCACTGCACTACAAAACCTTCCCATTGATCACAGGGAAGAGAAAAAACACTCATTTATTACAACAGTATTACCTTTGGAAGTTTTTACTGTTGGGAGAAAACGATTGAGACGTTTCTGGGAAAGTCATTCAAATATTGAGTTTGCAACCAGAATAATATGCTGGTAAATCAACAGATACAGAATTATGATGTCCTGGGATTCAGGGATTTAAAAACAAATTTAGAGTCATGTATGATTGACCTAAATATTTTAGCAAACCAAAATGGAAATGTTTGACCTGCTGCCTGTGCGCTGAACTCAGTACTGTCCCCTATTCTGTCAATAATCCTATCTAGAATCTTGAATCTTTGCTGACACCTTTTTGGTACATTGGTTCTGAGCTGCACCCGGGCAGCATGGTGGACAGTGGTTAGCAGTGCTGCCTTACAGTGCCAGGGTCCCAGGTTCGATTCCTGGCTTGGGTCACTGTCTGTGTGTAGTTTGTATATTCTCCCCGTGTCTGCATGGGTTTCCTCCGTGTGCTCCGGTTTCCTCCCACAGTCTGAAAGTTGTGCAGATTAGGTGCCTTGGGCATGCCAAATTCTCCCTCAGTGTACCCGAACAGGTGCCAGACTCTGGTGACTGGGGGATTTTTGCAATAACTTAATTGCAATGTTAATGTAAGCCTACTTATGACACTAATAAATAAACTTAAAAGCTGAGTAGTCACAGACTAGTTCTTAATGGGAAAGGACTGGGACTCAGCAGTCCTGGGACTCAAGGACTGGGAATTTCTGGCCACGCTCACCCCAAAACCAGGGCCCAAGATCAACAGACCTTTGTATGGTCGCCCCTACCCCCTGGCCTACTATAATCCCCATGGCTGGTGGGACGGGGAAAACTCCCCCCATTGCCTTCAATGCTTTAATCACTCTAACTATTGAGGATAAATTCTGTGGTGGTGTTAGCTTCAGGGGGACAGCTGGACAAAAGAAAATGTTGCCACTCTCAGTGCACTTCTGGGGAGCATCTCATGCAGTTTAAATCGCCTTTATTTCCAGGACAAGTGAATGTTCTCGCTGTTTACTCTGTTTTATATTTTTGTTATCAGGCTTTTCTGCCCTGTCTGAAGAAGGCAGCACATGCCTTGCACTTGGAAGGGATGAGCTGTAACAAGGCAGCAATTGTCAATATCACGTCGATAGTGGGATCCATTAAGTTGGGCCAGAAGAATTTCAGTCGTGCTCCGATGTATCCATACCGTCTCAGCAAGGTAGTTCATTATGACTATAAGAATGTGGTGACAGGAGTGGGCCATTCAGCCCCTTGAATCTGTTCTGCCATTCAATTAAATCATGGCTGAATGGTCCTGTAATTTCTGAGATTTTTAGGTTCCATACTCTTGTCAAACAAAAATCTGTTCTGAAATGTTCAATTGACATAGCCTCAACTGCGTTTTGGGGAAGTGAGTTTCAGTTTTCCATCACCCCGCTGTATGAATTAATTTTAGTTTTATTTATTTGTTTGTGGGACATGTGTGCCACTGACTGGCCAACATTTATTGCCCACCCCTTGTTGCCGCTCAACTGAGAGGCTTGCTATTTCAGAGGGCAGTTAAGAGTCAACCACGTTGCTATGGCTCTGGAGTCACACGTAGGCCAGACCAGGTAAGAACGGCAGATTTCCTTCCCTAAAGGACATTAGTGAACCAGATGGGGTTTTCCCACAATCATTTTATGATTATCTACATTCTTTTAATTCTCAATTTTATTTTTATTGAATTCAAATTCCAACAGCTGCCGTGATGGGGTTCGAACCCACGTCCCCAGAACATTAGCTGAGTTTCTCAATTAATCGTCTAGCAATAATACCATTGCTGGTCTGTCATTCAATAAGATCCTATCTTAAATCCACTTTTTTGCTCTATCCCACCTCCCTTTGTATCCAAAAACCTACTGATCTCTCTTTTGAATACACTCAACTGCTGAATACCCACAGGTCTCTGAGGTGGAGAAATGTAAGATTCACAACGAGTGAAGAAATCTTCCCTCAGCTTAGTCGTAAATGGCCAATTCTGCAATTATGATCCCTAGTCATAAATTCCCAGTCACAGCAAATATTCTTCCAGCATCTCTGCTGTAGAACCCCTTAAGAATTTTATATATTTGAAAGGGATCACTTCTCAGCCCTCTGAACACTAGGGAATGAAACCTAATATAGTCAACAATTGCCAAGATATATTCTAGTGAATCGTCATTGCTTTTCATCTATGGCAAGTATATCCTTCCTTTTAATTAGGAGACCGAAACACTACACAGTGCTCCAGGGGTGGATCACCCTAATAACTGCAGTAAGAATTCTTGGGGAGGAAATCTGATTAGTTCCATGTGCGGGTATCGGGATGACATTGTGCATTTAACCCATGCGCGGTCAAGTTGAGGCAGGCAGCAGGCAAGCTTTGTGCCTGATCAACAGGTTTGCAGTGTGCAGCTCAGCTCACCAGAGGGACTTGTCACTTGTGTGACTAGCAACACATTCAGTTAGCCTGCACTGCTTCAAGGTAACCTGCACCTCTTAAAGAGTAGCTGCACCCCAGGCTGCAGCAGCTGATGGAACTGTGTCAAGGAAGTTTTTGCATAATGGGGTCTTAGAAATTTAGGACATATTTGAGGCTTTTGGGTTATCGTGTTTGTACCCACTGAAAAACAGCTATCCAGCCTTCAGCACTTGGTTCTGTGTGTTTATTCTTGTGCTTATTAAAAGCAATGAGCTTTTCTGCCTCAATTCTCCTCTGAACTTTCACCAAATTGCTTTGCATTGATTTCCCCTTGGTTATTGGTCTCTTTACCAAAGGAATGAAATCCTTCCTATCCAATCTACCTGGGCCCCTCATATTTTTATATATTCTCGATCAAATCAACAATGCTATTTCGAGTGATGTTCCCATCATAGTTAATCATGACAAGTTATCACATAAAGGTGGTTTCATAGCTAAAGGGAAAGAATAATTGTAAAGCTTTGTCGGTTAGTTGAACGGGTTTTGCACTCAGATTAGGCCAGATGCTGGCTTTGATGTATAGGAGTTAGGAAACACCCCAAAGTAGAGGATATTTTAAGGGCAAACAAAATGTTACAAAAATTAAATCTGGAGCAATGTGAACTTAAGTTCTTATCCTTAGATGACCAAAAGAACAGGAACCGAGTTATTTTTAATGGTGTTTCATACGCTGGATATTCGAATGCAGTTGATTTCATACTATTTCTTAACAGTGAAAATGGAAAAAATGTCCTTATTTGAGAAATTAAAAAACGTTTATTAAAGGTAAAGTGATTGTTGAAAAATTGGCTCTTCTGAAAGCAGAAGATTTGAGATTCTATTGTGCTAATGTTTGAAGTGACGTTCTGTACAATGGATGGTATCTCCGAATGTTACATAGATAATCATTCCTTGTGGAATATTGGATACTGTAATAGATCAAGGGTAACTCAATGAAGTTTCAACTACAGAGGCTAAATGTTTTGTAGATAATCATTTCCTGTGGAATAATAGAAATATTACGGCAGGTATGATTGAGAAAAGATTACAGAATGACACAGGGGTGAATTTTCTTGTTCTGCCCACCACTGAAATCATAGCGGATACGGGGTGGACCATGAAAATGTCCATTGAGCTTGGGTAGGATTTTCCATATTTTTGGGGCGAGTGTGGCCGGAAGATCCTGCCCATTGTCAGCTTGAAGTAAATGTTGGAAGAATAGGAAGCCCATAAAATTAAATGGGTACATTGAAACCATCGATCGTCAGATTTCATTTTGCGAAAAGGAGTGAAAATCTGTTGAAATTGTGAGGGGTCTCGAAGGAGGGTGATTTCTAATGTTTCGTGTCGCTTGAATTTTCTTTTGAAATTGTGGTTGTGCATCTGTCTAATTTTTATTTATAGAGAGAAGGGAATCTGTTAATTGTTTATCATTTGGGTGTTAATAGTATTCGAGTGATGGGTGTTATTTGAGGACTCACCTTTGCTCTACAGGATCAAATTGAAAGAGGTGTTGGTGGTTAGAAGTGCATCAAGTGCAATGTCTGCCTCTGTAAATGATGTGGATGTGCCGGCGTTGGACTGGGGTAAACACAGTAAAGAATCAGTGTGAAATCATAAAGGTACAGAATGCATTCAAGAGAATGGTTTTAGCCAGAACATAGTAAGTGTGACAAGAGACTGGAAAGAACTTAAACAAGGGTGGAATCTTCTGTTGGTGGGATCTTTCTAGCCCCACCAAAGTCAATAGACTTTTGAAGAACTCACCATATTTCCAGCCCAGCCCCCACCACAATGAGAAGCAAAATTCCAAACCAAGCTTTAGGGAACGAAACTGGGTGGGTGGAAGATGCATCAATGAGAGAACATTAAGGTCAATCATTTAGATTTATTGTAGATACAGACAAGGGCAAAGATGGATCAGGAGTAATTATTTCCAATTGACAGAAGACCAATTTTACAAAGATGATGTGTAATTCAACAAAAGTGGACTGGAAACAGTTAAAGTCAGTGCCAGAGCAATAAGAGGTGTTCAAGAAGGCGATAGTGAAAGCCTCAATCATATTTCCACAAAGAAATATGGTGGGACCATCACAAATTAGCAATCAAGCCAGGCGATGAAGGATAGAACACTGGAGCTTAATTTTTAAACACTTATGCTTTTATTTACAGAGTAAAAAGTCTGACAACACCAGGTTTAAGTCCAACTGATTTATTTGATAGTAAACTCACTAGCTTTCGGGGTTACCTCCTTTGTCAGGTGAATGGAGAGTTCTGGTTTCAGACAGAGCATATAAAGCACAGACAGTTTACAGATTACTGTTCTAATCAGTAATCAGTAATTCTAATCAGTAATCTGTAAACTGTCTGTGCTTTATATGCTCTGTCTGAGGCCAGAACTCTCCATTCACCCGACGAAGGGGGTAATCTCGAAAGCTAGTGAGTTTACTATCAAATAAATCGGTTGGACTTAAACCTGGTGTTGTCAGACATTTTACTCTGTAAATAAAAGCATAAGTGTTTAAAAATTAAGCTCCAGTGTTCTATCCTTCATCGCCTGGCTTGAATGCTAATTTGTGATGGTCCCACCATATTTCTTTGTGGAAATATGATTGAGGCTTTCACTATCGCCTTCTTGAACACCTCTTATTGCTCTGGCACTGACTTTAACTGTTTCCAGTCCACTTTTGTTGAATTACACATCATCTTTGTAAAATTGGTCTTCTGTCAATTGGAAATAATTACTCCTGATCCATCTTTGCCCTTGTCTGTATCTACAATAAATCTAAATGATTGACCTTAATGTTCTCTCATTGATGCATCTTCCACCCACCCAGTTTCGTTCCCTAAAGCTTGGTTTGGAATTTTGCTTCTCATTGTGGTGGGGGCTGGGCTGGAAATATGGTGAGTTCTTCAAAAGTCTATTGACTTTGGTGGGGCTAGAAAGATCCCACCAACAGAAGATTCCGCCCTTGTTTAAGTTCTTTCCAGTCTCTTGTCACACTTACTATGTTCTGGCTAAAACCATTCTCTTGAATGCATTCTGTACCTTTATGATTTCACACTGATTCTTTTGCAGTTAATACAAGAGTATTTGAACTCTCCTGTTATCACCATCCTATAATTTTTGCACTGCTCTGAAATGTACTTCCATATTTGTTCTTCTGTCTCCCTCTGTTTGGGATGCCGAGCACACTCCCAAAAAAGTTGATTTACGCTTTTTATTCAAGATAAAAGCAAATTATTGCTGTTGCTGGAATCTAAAACAGGAAATGCTGGAACAAACAGAGGTAACGTTTCGAGTCTGGAAGACATTCCCTCCACAGATGCTGTCAGACCTGCTGAGATTTTCCAACATTTTCTATTTTTGTACACTTTTTATTCTTTAGGCAAATACATAAAGCCTCATTTGATGACTCTTCTTGCATATTATCTCTCCTCACAGTTATAATTGTTTCTTTAACCCATATTGCGAGACTCTCTCCCTTTTTTTTTTAATCCCCTTTTCTCGTCTGAAAATGTGCAATCAGGAATGTTCCTACCCTTCATAAAGCTTTATTTCAGTAATCGCAAATTATTACTCCTGAGAATCCTTCTATGCCCTCAGCTCATCTGCCTTATTCACTTGATTCCTTGTGTTGAAGTATATATCATTAAGCACTGCCAAACCTCTGATTTTTTTTTTTAGAAAATATATTTTAGCCTTTATTTCCTCTGTCTTCCAGGGACCCAGATTCGATTCCCAGCTTGGGTCACTGTCTGTGTGGAGTTTGCATGTTCTCCCTGTGTCTGTGTGGGTTTCCTCTGGGTGCTCTGGTTTCCTCCCACACTCCAAAGATGTGTGGGTTAGGTGAATTGGCTATTGGTGTCAGGGAGACTAGCTAGGGTAAATGTATGGAGATAGGGTCCGGGTGGGATTATGGTTGGTGCAGACTCGATGGGCTGAATGGCCTCTTTCTGCACTGTAGGTTTCAGTGATTCTATGAAAGTCAGTGTAATACCCCTCTTGTCCCCCTCCCTTCTGAGCTCCCAGATCCTCTTGGCACATTGTTTGTGCTGCAGCCTTCCTCGGTCACTTCCATCTGTAGTGATTTGAAGGTGACTCAAGGTGGCTCCAACAATGAAGGGTTTATTAAACTACTATAATATATACAAGACAAGGGTCTGATGGAACATATGCACAGATCCACACTCTCCTCCTCCCTGGCTCCAAGTGAAGGTCCTCCCCTTCCCAGGACGCACTTCCTCACTCCTGATTGGCCCAGTTTCTCGCACAACCCCTCCAGAGGGAGTGGCCAAATCACATGGTCCTCAAAGGATACGTTACCACGCTATCCATGACTGTTTGAGTGAAGAGGTTGTCCTCTTTCTCCTGTATCTGGGACAGCTCAGTTCACTGTAGCCCCTCCTCAGAACCCACTACAGGACTTTAAACTCAGACTGAGAGACCCAAACAGCAGCTGTCCCAGGCCTTGTCTCCATTTGTGTGACTGTTACAGTCTCAAAACTCCACGTGCTGGTGAGCCGTTCTGACCAATACAACTGTCCCTTTCATTGGAAATCCTTCCTTTTGAACAGAATGAACATGTCACACTGCTCTGGACAAACTGGAGGTGTGAAGGTAATACAGTAACTCAGGGTAAAAAAAAGACCAATTAGTAAAATAAGCAAAATACTGCGGATGCTGGAACCTGAAACAGGAACGGAGAATTCTGGAAAAAATCTCAGCAGGTCTGGCAGCATCTGAAGGGACAGAAATAAGTAGTGTTTCGAGTCCGTTTGGCTCTTCAATGGAACTGAGAGAGGGAACATCTGTTCGATATGAAACGATAGCTGGAAGAGATTGCAACAAAAGTGTATGAATTTTAAGAGCATGAGATAGATGACATGGCCTCCAAGGAGCCATGGATTGCGGGGGAGGTTAAGGAGTGTTTTTGCAGTGAGACAAAAATGTTTGGGATATTTAAAAATAGGGGTTAAGATGGAAGAGAAAGGTAACGGTGTAAAGTTGTGGAACTCCATGTTGGGTTCTGCGGCCTGTCATCAGATGATGCTCCCCCAGCTTCCCTGGAGCACTGCAATAGGACAAGGACAGACATATGGGCGTAAATTGGGTTCCCACCATTCCAGCAAGAAGTAAGTCCACAAAATTCTGTCCAAGATATTTATTTTAATGTCTCCCGCTAACCCTTGTGTTGCCTTACCTCTTAATCTACATTTATTTGCAGATTCCTTTCAACTTTAAGGCTATTCAATTGTTTTGTGGACACAACACAAATGCTAATCACTGAAAATCACTAATCATTAAACTCTCTGGAACTGAGCTGTGCTGCTTCACTCTCTGTGTGACATCAGATTTTCTTCTTTTTCTCTGGTGTCTGCCACTCTGCTTCTCTTGATAGCCTCTGCTGCTGTCAGCCCTCATACACTACTTTAAATATGCTGCCAGTTCAGAGAGACGTCTCTCAACTTCTGTGATGCAGTGCTGAAAACCTTATCCCAAAGGAGGAGGGTGGTGGGGGGAAACCCTCAAGGTCCACACTGGGAGCAGGTGGCTAGGTTGGACAAATTCCAGAGTTAGGATCTGGCAATAGTGCAAAATGTTCAATGACCTTGCATCAGTGGTCAAGGTCGGTGAAAGCATTTTTACATATGTCTGACCTGTCAAATGACAAATCTCTCATGATGTTCAGTGTGCCACAGTTCAGGATTATGAATAGTTCAGCACAACTTGCAAAAGCTTCAACAGCACCTTTCAAACCTATCTCTGTGCCAATCCTAGGAGAACATGTGTAGTAAATACATGTCTTGCTGGACCACTTCAGAGGGCATTGCTATGGATCTGGAGTCACATGTAGGCTAGACCAGGTAAGGATGGCAGATTTCCTTCATTCATGAGCCAGATGGGTTTCTACAACTATCAACAACCGTTTTATGGTCATCAGTAGATGTTTTATTCAATTCAAATGTCACCACCTATCCTGGTGGAATTTGAACCTGCATTCACAGAGCATTCTCCTGCAGCCCTGGATTACTGGTCCAGCAATAATACATCACCATTTCCGCTATGGGTATAGCTATACCATTTGGACTGCAACAGTTCAAGAAGGCTGCTCACTACCGTCTTCTCAAGGGCAATAAATTCTGGCCTAACCAGTGACACTCACACCCTGTGAACGAAGAAATAAAAGAAAACTTGGCAATCTTATCCAGAAAGGTGTTTGTCACCTTATCAAGGGTTGCAGTAGACCTTACTTAAAGGATTTGCAACCAAAGTGCATTGGGTATTATCGAAGGAGCAGAGTCTTAGTCCATGAGGTGAGAGAGAGTAGAATGTGCTTGTGTGCTGAATGGAACCAAAGACTGTGAAGCTATTCGTGTGAAACATCAGTAGCTTTTACAGAGCTTCCTGCACGCAGGAATGACGTTTACCTTGGTTGGTGTTTCCAGAATGAATGATCACAGTCTCACACCAATACTAAGGACTGAGACTTGTAGGAGCCTCTGCAATTTGAGGGTCCAGACTAGTTACTAGTGACCAGCCCACAGTGTAAGTGAGGTACTTGCAATGAGTAGACTCCAAAGTAACCTCTCAACTTTTTGGCATGATAAGGATATCAGGGAATATGGGTTTACTATGGATGAGTGGTGATCATGGGCAGGAACACAATCTAACCTGATCAATTCGCATGGAAGAGCTAAGTCTGTGGTCACATACCATCTCGAGAGCAACTTCTTCCCTGCTGCCATCAGACTTTTGAATGGACCTACTTTGCACTGAGTTAATCTTTCTCTACGCCCTAGCTATGGCTGTAACACTACATTCTGCGCTCTGTCCTTTCCATCTCTATGAACGTAAGCTTTTTCTGTATAGCGCACAAGAAACAATAATTTTCACTGTATACCAATACAAGTGACAATAATAAATCAAATCTCAAGAGGCAAAGTGTTGTTCTCAAGTTGCCTCTCCCTGTGGACCCGTCTATCTGAAGGTCTTTTCCACTGGGAACAAGTGTGAGGACATGAGTGCATCCCTGTCATAGTAAGATTTGATACTACTTTCAAGTTGCCATGTATGCAGACTTTGAGAGGGCGTCGGAAAGGTCTCATTTCTAATTACAAACACTCAAGTCACAGGATAATGAAGTGCTTTGCAGATCTTAATGTTTGCATTTAGTGCGAGAGTTCTATGTATCAGCGTGGTTTAGCCCATGCAAAGGATCAAACCATCAGCAGGGCAGACGTTAAGTAATGCCATTTAATTCAGCTATCATAAATCAAGGGACATTAGAGCAAAGTATAATGTGTGCTGTCAAAAAAGAGCTGGGGCCTGCCAGCTAGCAGATTGTAAAGGAAATATATCAGCAGCTGATTCTGCCTGGAATTTGTTACCTATCAAAATGGCTTGAGCCTCTCTTCTGTGTCATACCCTTAGAGTGACCTCTGAATGTGCTTCTGTGACATCCTGTCTCTTGTCATCACCAAGCCTTCACTTTTCTCATTACTGGATGAAACATCTCGATCCTCCATGTCTCCCTCAGCCATGACGTCCCTCATTTGTAGTGCAAAGTTGTGCAGGATGCAGCGGACAACAATGATCGAGGACATTCTATGTGTGAAACATAGAGCCCTACTTGAGCAATCCAAATATCTGAACCTCATCTTCAGGAAGCCTAGTCACTGCTCAATTGTGGCCCTTGTGGTGGCATGTACAGCATTATACCTCTCCTTGGTGGCACTTTGCAGGTAGTGACTGGTGTCATCAGCCAGGTCTTCTGAAGATGTCCCTTGTTCCCAAGGAGCCAGTCCTGTAATTGCCGAGGTCCTACTAAAGCATATGACACCTGGGAGTAGGTCAGAATATAGGCATTGTGGGAGATCCCTGGGAACTGATCATTAATATGCATATTTGCCTTCTGTGATCACACATCAAAGAATGGAAACCTTTTCTTGTTGATGAATATGAAAGGCTGCTGCCAGGGATCTCTCAATGCCACTTGTACAGTCAACAGCCCCTTGCACTTAAAATCATAGAAACCCTCTAGTGCAGAAGGAGGCCATTCAGCCCATCAAGTCTGCACCAATTCTTCAACAGAGCATCTTATCCAGGCCCTATCCCCCGCAACCCCATTTATTTACCCCGCTAATCCCTCTAACTACACACCTTGGGACACCAAGGGGCAATTTAAATAAAATAAATCATAAAATCCCTACAGTGCAGAAGGAAGCCATTCAGCCTATCAAGCCTGCACAGACAACAATCCCACCCAGGCACAATCCCCATACCCCCACATATTTACCCTGCTAATCCCCCTGCTCCTCGAGCAATTTGGCAGAGTCAATAAACCTAACCCGCAAATTTTTGGACTGTGGGAGGAAACTGGAGCATGCGGAGGAAACCCACGCAGATACGGGCAGAATGTGCAAGCTCCACACAGACACTGACTTGAGTCTGGAATTGAACTTGGGTCTCTGGTGCTGTGAGGCATCAGTGCTAACCGCTGTGCCATCGTGCTGCCTCATGTCTCACTTTTGGGAAACTTATGATTGCTACAAAACCCAAGGCTCTTGCAGCCTTGCTTTTGGGATCCATCCAGAATTGAATATATTGGTGCAGTCTCCTGAAGAGGACTTCTGTCACCTCCTGGATGGATATGTGTGTCACTGACTGGGAGATGCCTCAGCTAGCCCAGGAATGAACCACTGACAAAGAAATGTAAGCTTTTAAGTGTGACATTTAATGCCACTGGCATTGGCTTGCCTCCAAGCCCCAGATACTCATGAATAAACTGGCAGATATGAGCCAGATCCACATTCTGGGACGTTGTGAAACACTGCCAGCATTTCCTTCCACTCATCTGTAGATTGATGCACTGCCTGTGGTCAAACCAATGCCACTGTCAGACTGGCTTGTTGCCAGCATCCTGACTTTCTTGAGAGCCCATTGCCTCTTGTTGCTGACACCATTGCTTCTCCTGGCCCTGTATCAACCTGCACCAGACAAGAGACAATAGAAGGGCAGGGTTGTCTGGACCTTCAACATCTAGGCCTCAGTGAATCTGTGAACAAATTGTAGCAATCAATCTCGTGAGTATGTTCTTTGCAGATTGCCTCCATCTCAGGTATGCCAAGTCCTGTGCATGGCTTCTGTCTACACCCCGCCAACCCAGGTGAAAGACAGTCTAGAAGACCAGAGATGAGTGTTCCTCCCATTGAAACATGGCTGTGCATGTAGACATTGCTCTTTGACTAGAGTGATGGCAGCCATGTGTGAGAACCCTCCCTCATAGACAGTTCCGGTTGCCTCCATTATCCTCAAGATTATAGAGAGACCGCTGTCTTGATGTCGTAGAGTCATTCTTTTTCCTGATTCTTCTTTATTAAGTTTATTTATTTGTGCCACAAGTAGGCTTGCATTAACACTGCAATGAAGTTACTGTGAAAATCCCTCAGTTGCCACACCCTAGCACCTGCTTGGGTACACTGAGGGAGAATTTAACATAGCCAGTACACCTAATCAGCATGTCTTTCAGACCTTATATTCAATAGTTCCTGGTTTCTTCTGGTGTCTTTAATTTCTGCATTTCTTCCAAGGTGAATCCATCATGTTCTTACTGGATATATACATTGGACAAATGGACTTTTCATTTCTACTTATCTTAACTTCAGCTAACCCTTTTGGCCTTCACTGTAGGCTGGGTCTGTTTCTGACAAAGTGTTGACTTGTTTCCATTCTGCAAGTCTCTCATTACCCTTCATTTGGTTAGCTAGTTAGTGTCTTTCAGTGCCCTCCTTCTCAGACCTTTCAGTACTCTCCTTCTGGGGTCTGTCACTGCCCTCTTTCTGAGGTCTTTCATTGCTGTCCCATGGTCTTCTGTTGCCTCTTCCCTGAGGTCCTCATTGCCGATGGATTTTTTTTTGGAGAGTTGCCTTCTACCCGGGTTCTTCTCCACATTTCCTCTCCATTGTCTTCTGTTACTCCTTTATGGTTGCTTCTTTAAATACATTGCCATGTTAAATGTAATATCACTTTAAATGCATTATCAATTAAAAAGCATTCCTGTTTGCAGACTGCCATCTTTTTTTCCCCCAGACAGGATGCCGTTATTTGGATACCATTGGCGTACAACTTTGCATGTGTATTTTGTGAAAAATATATCAGTAAAGGTACAGAGTGTCTCACTCAGGCTGTTTTCATTTGAACCTTTTTAAAACTTTTATAACTTTCTCTGGCAGAAATTCCTTCTCGTGATCTCTTCAGCTTTTCGTTTCTTATGGTTACACAAAGTCTGTTCTCCCTCCTCCCTAATGTACCGGTTTTCCTTTGTCAATTTCAATGGGAAATCCATTTGGGGCTATTTTAAAAAAAAAGTTTCTAACTTATTTTTAAAAAACCGGTTAGTGGTTAGCACTGCTGCCTCACAGCGCCAGAGACCTGGGTTCAATTCCCTGCTTAGGTCACTTGTGCGGAATCTGCACATTCTCCCCATGCCTGTATGGGTTTCCTCCAGGAGCTCTGGTTTCCTCCCACCCTCCAAAGATGTGCAGATTAGGTTGATTGGCCATGTTAAATTACCCCTTTAGTATCAGGAGATTGACAGCGTAAATAGGTGGGGTTACGGGGATAGGTCCTGTGTGGGATTGTTGTTGGTGCAGACTTGATGGGCTGAATGGCCTCCTTCTGCACTGTAGGGATTCTATCCCTTCTCTTCTCATTTAAAACTTGGGAGCTTTGCTGCCTGCAGTCCCTCAGTGCTGGATCCTCCACAGCAGACTCCATTTGGATCGAAAGCTCGTCATTCTCAGCGTCTTTGTTTTCCTGTGCTTCTGGGACGGGTCTGAAGCTCTTTTTTACCTTTTCTCTTAAACACTGTTTTCTGTGCTCTCTTTTCCTAAAAAAAAAGCTTTGTCTTTTTTTTAAACTTAAGTTCTATTTCTCCTTAAACTCACAGAGTCACAGCTCTTGCTTCTGAGGGTTATTTTCTCTTAGTTTTTTTATTTGCTACATATTTCTGAACTGAAGGCTAATCCAGCTTTCCTCATTGGCCCCTCAGGAACTGTCAATATCTTAACATGTTACTAGGTTGTTTGCACAAAGACAGGCATTTGGATAAGTATCTCTTTCCTTCAAATTTCAAATCAAACAGGATACTCACACATGTCAGGCCATAGGCAGTGTTCTCATAATCTATCCCATCCTCCTCACCAATGTAATGATGCATGACCACTGACTTCATCAGGAACACAAGGGTGTTCGTTAACAAGGAAAAACTATACAGAGGCTGGCGGGCCCCTGGCTGCCTTAGAGCAGCCAACCAGCTGCCCTAGTCCCTACATGTCTTTCACATCTGTTTTCTAGATGCCTCCTGCCTCAGAAAAGACTCCATCCTCCAGGGTAATTACCCATTCTCAATCTCAATTGGCTCCCCCCAAGCCAGGTGACCCTATTCTATTGAAGTGACAATCACCACAATGTCCTGGGTTCCAATTCATTTGACCTTTGTCACATCAGCGGATCTCACAAAATCTCAGACCCATTTGTGTTTTGGCAAAGAAAATGTGCTTTTTTTGTGTTGTGCGTGCTGTACCTTATACCAGCCTTCACAGTCATATGCTCACTGTTCATGCTGTCTTCATACTGTTCATAGAACATGGACTGGAATATATTTGATATTTTCCGTTTGTTTCTTTCTAGGCTGCATTGAACATGGCAACTGTGTGTCTTTCAGAGGATCTGAAGCAAAATCAGATCCTGTGTACTGCTATCCATCCTGGCTGGGTTCAAACTGACATGGGAGGAAATGAGGTAGGTAGAGTTATAGTGGACCTTAGGCTGAGAGTCATGGTTTACTTTGTCCATCACAGGGCTATCTTCTGCCTGCAACCCCTCCATCCCTTTCTCCCTCCCTTTAACTGGGTGCAAGTGCTGGCTGCCTTTGGGATATACTTTATGTCAGAACATAAAGTATATCCCAAAGGCAACCCAGATAATGTGATAATTATCTGAGCCCAGATAAAGTGAGCAACATGTTATTTATGTAGGACATGAAAGACTTCCATTTCTATAGCACATTTTGTGACCTCAGGGCATTCTAAAAGTGCTGTCCTGCCAGGTGAGTAGGAACATATGAAGATAAGTCGGCCATTCAGACATTGAAGACCCTTCCATCATTCTCCTGAGAGCATGGCTGATCTGTATCTTAACTCCATTCCATCACCTTGGTTTTGTAACTCTTAATAACCTCCCTTAATAAAATCTATTGATCAGTTTTGATATTTTAATGAATATTTTTCTGATTTTACATGGCCCAAATGGGAGGTCTAAGCCTCATTTTGTAACTGCTGTTCCATCAATCACATGTAGCTCACTCACCTCAGGAACCTGGAATTGCAGGAGGTCCAATACCGAGCTGGAAGTGTCATCCTCAGTGGGGGGAGGGGTAGTCGGCAAGGCAACCACCGTCAATGTTTCTGACAGGCCGATGGAGCACCAGAGGCCTGGGTCAATTCACATTGGCACTAGGCATTGAGCAGATTAACTAGTAGTTGAAGTATGGCACATTTTGTTCAAGCTGAGCTTTTGTGGATAGATTGGTGAAGCTGTTTGTCTTCCTTTTAAGAAAGGTATGTGACAAGGAGATTTTATGGAGGTCTTCAAAATCATGAGGGATCTGGATGGGGTAGCGAGAAAGAAACTATTTACATTGTGGAAGGGTCTAGAATCAGAATTAATAGACTGATGGGCAATGGAACCAAAAACAATCTGAAGCGTAAAATATTTCTACAAGTGGTTAGGATCTGGAAATGCACTGCCAGAGATTGTGGTGGAGTCAGATTCAACTGTAGCTTCCAAAAGCGAAATAGTTGAGTACATGAAGGGAAATAAAAATTATAGGAGGAAAGGTAGATTAATCATGGAATCGTAGAATCCCGACGTGTAGAAGGAGACCATTCAGCCCACTGAGTCTGCACTGATTCCCCAACAAAGCATCCCACCAGGCCCTATCCCCTTAACCCCATGTATTTACCCTACTAATCCCCCTAACCTACATATCTTTGGACACTAAGGGGCAATTTAGCATGGCCAATCCATCAAACTTGCACATCTTTGGACTGTGGGAAGAAACCGGAGAACCTGAAGAAGATCCAATCATACGAGCTGAAGAACAGTGATGGAGATGATGGGCCAAGTGGCTTCCTTGTGTGCTGTGACCATTCTGTGATTCTCCCATCAGAAAGACCACTTCCATCCACCTATATAATATTACTTGTCTTCACCTCTTCCTTAGCTTATCCTTTGAGTAGATATTGTTACTTCCAAACATGAACATTGGCGATTTGTTCCTGACTTGCATTGGCTCCCATTCATTCAACACTGCTAATTTACAATGCTCATCCTTGTTTCTGAAGTTTATTCATTGCCTTCACCTGCCTATCTCCATAACCTCTTCCAGCAACCTCCCCTCCGCGCCCCCCCCCCCCCCCCCGACCCCACTCAGTACTCTGTTGTTTCTGTCTGTCTGTCTCTTTCTCTCTCTCTACCCCACCAGTGGTAATAGTGCCTTCAGACACCTAGGCCCATGACTTGGAATTCCATCTGCCTCTACGTCAAACCCCTCTCTAGAAGGATCCATTTTGTAAATCATTATCACCTGTTAGTCGGGGCCCTGTGGGTTTCCTTTAATTTCACCTCTTTTCCCCTGAACATCTGACTATCCAACCAAATATGGCGCTACATAGTCTGAGACAGTCTAAGCTCAACCCCTACAACCTCTTCACCACACAGGTTCCAGTAATGTCTCCGATTTCTTCACAATCTCGTTGAACAGCCATTAGTTACTATGATTGTCATCCTCATTAGAATATCCCTTTCACCTCAGCAATAAGTTTTCTGTGAGTGGTCATACCCACTTTTTTATCTGTTTGCAATTCTGAGGATAATGGTGAAATTCAGTTTTGTGTGTATATACACACACATTTGCACACGTACATGCACATATAGACAGATACAATTCCATGTACACAAATACAATAAGTTCCATCAACATTGACTTATTCATACATAGGCAGATATCATTCTATATAAAAAAATGCATACAGGTCCACAGGCATGTATACAAGCATGTACATCCAATATCAGTTGACTGTAATTGCAGATCAGTAATGGCAGGAAGTTTACTGTCCATCAAAGGCAGGAGTGTGGGGTTTGGGAGAGGTAGTAGTTGCTAGTGACAGGGTGTTGGAGGAGGTGAGCTGATCCTGGGCTGTTTCACTGTCCTGGCTAATATTCCAGTGCCGACCAATGTTGCTAAAAACAGATTAACTGGTTACTCATCTTGTAATATGTGGGAACGTATTCTGCACCGAGTGACCATTATGCTTACCTCACAAGATCAACAACGACATGCATTCATTTAGTATCCTTAATGTGATAAGAGATCCCAAGGGGCTTCAGAGGGGTGTTATGGAACAACCAAGCCACATAAAAGGAGATCAGAGCAGATGACTATAAGCTCAGACAAAGAGGTAAGCTCCTGCTGATTGTCTTAAAGGAGGAAAGTGAGGAAGAGAGGCAGAGATGGTTAAAGAGGAAATTCTAAAACTCAGGACTTAGGCAGCTGGAAGTGCAGCCACCACTGGTGGAGAGACTGAGTAATTCATAGCACATAAAGTGCTTTTAGACATTGCTGAGGTGTGTGAGGGTGCTGTGAACAGATGAGTAAGTTCACCTCTCTCCTTATTCTAACATGGCTCCTTTTAGTTTGTGTTGCTGGCTGTGCTCTGCTGGACTGATACTGTGTTTAAGACATGGTTGGTGTAAAAATCCCAACACTCTGACATTCCTCATGGCATGTATGAGGTAGACACCAAAGCCTGTGACATGTCTACCTCTTGGCTCAGTTTCTGATTGTGTTTGGATGAATCCAATCCTGGTTGAATCTAGTCTTATTGATTTCCCCCCCCCCCCCCCCCCCCCACACTGTTTTTCAGGCTCCACTGTCAGTCGCTGACAGTGTCAGCAGTATCCTGAGAGTGTTGGCCAGCTTATCGCAGAGTGAGACTGGAAAATTCCTGGATTGGGAGGGAAAGGAGATTGACTGGTGATGAGTCAAGCTATAAAGTCACGCCCTTTATAGCATCTGCACTGATGACTGCCCGGCTCTGCAGCACAATCAAGGACAATATCACCTTGCTTATAGACTTTGGAGTACGCTTCTAACACCAACTCTGCAGCAAGACTTCAGTAAGTGTGAGAGATACTCGAATGCCTAACCCCGCAACTTGAAGTGTTTCCATATATCTTGGTCTGTATACTAAGGAACAATAGGTCATAATGATTAAAAGCAGAAATTTTATGCCTTTGTGTGTGAATTATTGTCTTGTTACTTGTTAACTATCTGTGTGGAGTTTTTTGTTTCTATTGTCTTTGTTGAACATGAACTGAGCACTGAATTTGTGCAGTCAGACACTCACACCACCTTTCACTTCAGTAGTTGCCTTCCCCTATTCTTAGATATTGCTCCTTTTGCGTTACTGGAATATTCTCACTCATTCTCAAGACACATTCTTATCACAAAGTATTGCACATGTTTGGCAGCTGAGTCTGATGAACATTGGCACAGCAGTGGTAGACAGCAGTAACTGTCCCGTGCTGTTTCAGTGAATTTTTTCTACCATGCTCAATGAGATCCCAGACATTGGGACAGAATGAAAAATAGTAAAATTGGCAGCTCAGTTTGTGCTCTGTCTAACGTTACTTTTCAATTCACTATCCACCACTGACACACAGTGGCAACAGTGTGTACCATCTACAAGATGCAGTGCAGCAAATTACCAAGCCTCTTCCAAACCTATGACCTCTACCATCAAGAATTTCAAGCTCAGCGTGTACCTAGAACGCCACCACCTGGAGTTCCCCTCCAAGTCACTCAGCATCCTGACTTGGAAATGTATTACTGTTCCTTCACTGTTACTGGGTCAAAATCCTGGAACTCCCTCCCTTACAGCACTGTGGATGTACCTGTAACCACATGGACTGCAGTGGATCAAGAACGCAGTTCACCACCTTCTCAAGGGCAATTTGGAATGGGCAATAAATGCTGGCCTACACAGCAATGCCCACGTTCCATAAAGAATAAAAAAAATTGTTCTTGGTATCTGCATCAATTTCACTCCAGCTATATTGAAAATAATGTATCTGATTAATTACATTTAGTTGACAGAATATTTGAGCCAGTCCATTAACCAGCTGGATAGTAAAAGCTGTGAATCAATGACCATCTCTTTTTCCTTTGGCACTCTCTCGGGCTTGAGGGACTCCCATGAGTCAGCAGGAATGTTTGACCTCTCCTGGGAAAGTTTGAGGATATCCCTGAAGTGTTTCTGCTGAACTCTTGAGAGTCTCCTACCACTATCATGTTCCAGGCAGGGCTGTGTAGAGGTCTGGTGTCAGATATATGAACGGTATATACAGTCCAGTAGAGTTGGTTCGAGTGATTTAACACCTTGATGTTGGGCATGTTGGCCTGGGAGAGGACGCTGTTGCTAGACAGCCTTTCTTGCCATCAGATTTGGAGAATCTTGTAAAGGAACTGGTGATGGTGCTACTCCAGTTCTTTGAGGTATCTGCTGCAGGTTGTCCAAAGCATACAGGAGCATAGGCTACCACTGCTGCCAAGCAAACCATACACAACCACCCAATTAAAACACTCAATTATTTATCACGGTAGCACAATGGTTAGCACTGCTGCCTCACAGGACTGGGGACCTGGGTTCAATTCCTTGCTTGGGTCACTGTCTGTGCAGACTCTGCATGTTCTCCCCATGTCTGCATGGGTTTCTTTCAGGTGTTCCGGTTTTCTCCCACAGTCCGAAAGACATGCTGTTAGGTGCATTGGCCATGCTAAATTCTCCCTCAGTGTACCCGAACAGGTGCCAGAGTGTGGTGACTACGGGATTTTCACAGTGAGTTCATTGCAGTGTTAATGTAAGCCTACTTGTAACACTAATAAAAACAATGTAACAAACTGAACATTTTAAATTAAATACATACCATTATAAATTAATTCAATTTACATAATGCTGGGAAGAATTGATTACATTTGATTCAATGTCGCCCATTAAATGTTTCTGCAGTTTCTCCGTCTAGTGCTTGAGGCAGTTTCTGCTCCAATCCCAGAACAATTGAAACTGCTATTTAAGTTATCTGTGTCTGCACATGCTTGTGTGGTGTGCCTGCAGCCTCAGTGTATATTCTCCATGTGTATGTACCCAAGTGAGTGTATCTGTGTGGCTGTGTTCATGTGAGTGTGCTTGTGTTGTTATGCATGTGCATGTGTGAATGGATGTGGATGTACATGTATGTGTGTGTGCATGTTAGAATGCGTGTGTATGGGGTTGGATGTAAATGTGCGTGTGTGTGTTTGTAAGATGTAACATAGAAATAGTTTTCATCTTATTCTTGTGAATTTACTCACCCAGCAATACACTAAGACAACCCATATTGAGAGATCCTATGTATGTTTAGGACACATATATAGGATGTATGTATCCTAAGCATGGGATATATGGGAGAGGACGCTGCTGGACAGCTTTTCTTGCCATCAGATTTGGAGGATCTTGTGAAAGAATAGGTGGTGGTGCTGTTCCATTGCTTTGAGGTATCTGCTGCAGGTTGTCCAAAGCATACAGGAACATGGGCTATCACTGCTGCCTGCTTCAGGAAGTGTACCCCTTACAATAACGTATGCAAGTTTCCTGTAAATCCAATTTTAAGAATTTTCCTGATGCAACGTTGATCCTTATGATCCTTACGATCTTGATCAATTGGGCCAGTGGGCTGACGAATGGCAGATGGAATTTAATTTAGATAAATGTGAGGTGATGCATTTTGGTACATTGAACCAGGGTGGGACTTACTCAGTTAATGGTAGGGTACTGGGCAGATTTATAGAACTCAGAGATCTAGCGATACAGGTTCATACTTCCTTGAAAGTGGAGTCACAGGTGCACAGAATGGTGAAGAAGGCATTCAGCATGCTTGGTTCCATTGGTCAGAACATTGAATACAGATGTTGGGACGTCTTGTTGACATTGTACAGATATTGGTAAGGCCACACTTGGAATACTGTGTGCAATTCTGGTCACCCTATTATAGAAAGGATATTATTAAACTAGAAAGAATGCAGAAAAGACTTAACAGGAAGCTACCGGGACTTGATGGTCTGAGTTATAAGGAGAGACTGGATAGACTGGGACTTTTTTCTCAGGAGCGTAGGAGGCTGAGGGGTGATCTTATTGAGGTCTATAAAATAATGAGGGGCATAGATAAGGTAGATAGACAACATCTTTTCCCAAAGATAGGGGTGTCTATGAGAGGGGAGAGATACAAAAGGGTCCAGAGGGGCAATTTTTTTACACAAGGTTGTCAGTGTCTGGAACGAGCTGCCAATGGTAGTAGTAGAGATGGATGCAATTTTATCTTTTAAAAAGCATTTAGACAATTACATGGGCACAGAGGGATATGGGCCAAATGTGGGCAGTTGGGACTAGCTTAATTGTAAAAACTGGGCAGCGTGGACAAGTTGGTCTGAAGCACCTGTTTCCATGCTGTAAACTTCTATGACCCGATGATGAAACTTGCCTAGGAAAGCATGTCCCTTAAGATGTTATATGCAAGCTGATGTGAACTCGGTATTGCAGAATCCAGTGCAGCTTGAAAATCTGGAGTCATGTTCCACCATCGCTGGAACATTGCACTTTTTGCTTGATTCTTAACCAAAGTTCTTTCTTGGGCTTTGATGTAGGCATGGAACAGTCAGGCTATATGTAAAATCCAGACTCTTCCCTCCCTCCTTTCCCCCTTTTCCACTTCTCCCTCCCATTCCTCGCCTTCCATCCTTTTTCCCTCCTCCCACCTCCCCTCCTTACCATTCTTCATATCTCTCCTGCATCTCCTTGTTGAGAGACAAGAGAATTGTTGTGCTAATGTAGAGGTATTTTGTTGATTGTTTTTAGAGAAATAGATACCTTGTAAGAAACTTGAAAAGACGAGGCAATTAAATATGTCAGTGAAGCTGCTAAAGTAAAATATTTAGTTAAATGTTAACATGGTATCAAAATATTTATAACATTTTTGTAAATAAATATTTTCCATTAAATTACACAATTCTACTAAGCTTTATAAATATGAAATTATCCAAATACTTTATTGAAACATACAGAAGTTAAATATGTGAATTATAAATGATTATGAATACTAATGATAATCACATCTAAACTTTCCATGGCTCAAAACACAAACTCTCCTTTGATCAATCTCATGCTGGAATCCAAATCATGGTTCAGGAGGTTCTGACCTCTCATCTTCCCATTAAATTTTCAGTTTCCATCATCTAAATTGAAATGCATGAAAACTTATATAACTTCTATAATAATAGAATGCAGATTTAAATAGTTTCCCAGATTTAGAACATTCTAACTAAAAACATCTGAATGTTTCTAAGCATGTATAATGCAGATTTAAATAGTCATTTTCCATATGTATAATTAATACGAGAGATTTTTTGGTGAGCGTCAATTTCATTTTGCTAAATTACAACATTCCGGTGTCGGATCTCTGGCATCCTTAGTAACCTGTTCCTCGTGAATATCAGGGCTGGGATTCTCCCAAGAAAATTCTAAGTCCTTAGTTTGTGGAGTTTTTTAGCATGATTTCCAGAATGAATCTCTCACACTGTGTGCATTGCAGAGTGTCCTCGCATGACTCATGCTGAAAATCTGGCAGTGGGATCTTTTCCTGCCCGAGAGGCCGGCAGCATCGCGCTGAGTGGGCCATTGCACATGCACCAATCTGTCAGTGGCTCTGTGTTGCCAGCCTCTGATCGCTGGTCTTCCGACCCCACAACCCTCCTGATCGTTGACCAGCCTAATTGCTGGCCAGCCCCGTGACCCCCCCATCACTGACTTTGCGAAGCCCTCCAACCCCGGATTGCTGGCCTCCTGGACCTCCCCGGGTAAGCCCCGATGTACCCCCCAACCCCCAGCCAGCCCCGATCCCACTGTAGAGAGGCAATGGGACCACCCACCCCCACCGATTGCTCCCCCCACCCCCAACAGGCCCTGTCATCAATAGGCTCCGTCCCTCTGGCTCCACCCGCACTTGAAGCAGTCACAGGCTTTTAATCTCTCTTCCATGTTGGACTTCAATCAGGCAACAGCTTTTAAATAACTCTGTGTTGAGTTGGTTCAAACCCACACTGTGGCATCTTATCACATTTTGTCTTGTTAGTATTACTGGCCAAAAGTTCTAATATATAGCAACCAGGAATCAAACTTAACTCTCTTTAACATTGCTTATCCTGTCTAAGCTCATCTTTTACTTTGACTTGATTTTTTGCATTTGACTTATTATTGTCACATGTATTGACATACAGTGAAAAGTATTGTTTCTTGCGCGCTATACAGACTAAACATACTGTTCATAGAGAAGGAAATGAGAGTGCAGAATGTAGTGTTACAGATATAGCTAGGGTGTAGAGAAAAATCAACTTAATGCAAGAAAGGTCCATTCAAAAGTCTGATGGCAGCAGGGAAGAAGTGGTTCTTGAGTCGGTTGATATGTGACCTCAGACTTTTGTATCTTGTTCCTTATGGAAGAAGATGGCAAGGAGAATGTCTGGGCTGCGTGGGGTCCTTAATTATGCTGGCTGATTTGCCGAGGCAGCAGGAAGTGTAGACAGTGCCAATGGGTTGTGTGATGGATTGGGCTACATTCATGACCTTTTATAGTCTTGGGCAGAGCAGGAGCGCAAGCTGTGATACAACCAGGAAGGATGCTTTCTATGGTGCATCTGTAACTATTCATAGAATCCCTCCAGTTCAAAAGGAGGCCATGCGGCCCATTGAGTCTGCGCCGACAACAATCTCACCCAGGGCCTATCCACGTAACTCCATATATTTACCCTGTTAGTCCCCTTGACACTAAGGGTCATCTTACCCCAGCCAATCCACCTAACCTGCACATCTTTGGACTGTGGGAGGAAACCCATGCAGACCCAGGGAGGCTGTGCAGACTCTGCACAGACAGTGACCCAAGCTGGGAATTGAACCCCAGACCCTGGCACTGTGAGGCAGCAGTGCTAACCACTGTGCCACCGCGCTGCCAAGGAGCTGCAATCCCGCCACTGGCCCCAGGGGCCGCTGCTGTCCCTCTCTCCGTTGCTCGGGTAACAGGCGCCGCCGGCTTCGGCTCAGAGTCTCCGGCTGAGCGGCTCCGGGTCCTCGGCACATTCAGCACCGCTTCCCCGGCGGAGTGGCAGCAAGAATGGAGGCCGGCTCCGAGCTGAGAACAACGGGCGGACAGTAAGGTATTTTCCGGGGCCTGGGGCTTAGACATGCAGCCTGAGGCCGGCAGCGGGGTCAGAGCCGCCGGCAGCAATCAGAAGCCGGAGGCGGCTTTGCAATCCCCGGCTGCCGACTCCCAGGGTCGCTGCCTGGGGGGAGCGGGGGCCGGGGCGCTGCAGTGACTCGCACAGCCAGAGGGTGGCGCGATTTCCACCTGCACTTACACTTACCCCACTTGGCCAATAGAGGGAGCGAGACTCCATCTCCTCAAGCCTGGAGTGAACTGGACTGGATTAGATTGGATTGGAGTGAAGTGAACTGGACTGGATTGGAGTGAACTGGACTGGACTGGAGTGAAGTGGAGTGAACTAGACTGGATTGGAGTGGACTGGACTGCACTGGGCTGGAGTGGACTAGGCTGGACTGGAGTGGAGTGAACTGGACTGGACTGGATTGGAGTGGAGTGAACTGGACTGGATTGGAGTGGACTAGACTGGACTGGATTAGACTCAATTAAATTGGGATGGAGTAGATTAGATTGGACTGAACTAGGCTAGGGTGGGGTGGACTGGACTGAGGTGGACTGGGGGTTGGGCTATCACTGACTTCTCTCCATTCATAGAGCAAACACAGCCAAAATTGCTAAATATACAGCACTGTGGGGAGGGAGAAGCAGCTCATTTCTAATAGACATTTCATTCTGTGGGGAGGGGACTCCATTTTAAGCCCTGTGGGTGTTCACCATTAAAACTGTTCTCGTCTGACCTCCTGGCCTTGTGTACCCTGTACACAGGCTACGGAAGGTCAGTTACTGCAGCCAGTGAATGTGCATGCGGGCGTGTTAGAATCCTTTGCCTCTTTCCCTGCATGCAGTCTACACTAAGACTGAGTTTGTAAAGAGAAGATGAGTGTTGTAATATATTTGATGTTCCATCCAAGAAAACGGCAACCAGGTTTCTGTGGGATTACAGACGAGAGCATGAGGAGCTAGAGTTGACCAGAGAGAAGATACTGGAATAAAGTGGAGCCAAGGCATTATTGCTGAGTTTGGACAACGTGCAGGTGAGGACGGTGCTGGGTGAAAATTAACTGAGAGATAATCCAAGGTCTGTGGAGGCTGAAGAAGCCCCCAGAGAAGGAAGAGAGCGCACAACTGAGCCGGTGGGAGAGGAGCTGCGATTGAGCTGCTGTTAAAATACTCCTGACTGTGACCAAAATACACTGTGGCCACTAATAGTCACTGGGACAGGAGCCCGGGGGGGGGGGGGGGCAAAGTGGCAGAAAAAAATCAGGTGATTGCATGAAAGAATTTCAGTCAAAACTCTTGCCAGTTTGATAGGGCAGCGGACTGTTAAACATCCAGCTCAGTCATGGATTGAAATAACTCTGGTCAGTTTCTGGAGAAAACAGCAGAGAGAGAGAGAGAGATGTGGGACATTCCTTCTTACTTTCCTGGTACCGGCAGTGTGAGAAACACTATCCTGAATAGACATCGCACAGCGAATATCAGGGAAACATCATCGATCTCCTGGTGACTTAATCCTCATGGAACCACCACTAAACAGGCATTCCACTGCAAGCTGGTGAGACAGGCACTACTACACTGGTTATCTACCTTTTACCCAGAAGTAGGACGCTGAAAAATTAATATCCTCGATCGTACTGTTGAGAAAAGTGCTGCTGAACTGGTATCTCCTGGTGAACTTTGGAGAGAAATCCTGCAGAATGGGCATCTTCCATTGAACTAGTGAGGGAGGTAACCCCTGAATGCGCATTTAATCATTACACACTCCTCGTGTTTCCTGGTAACACTCCTGGGAGATACACAACAGCAAACTAAACCGTAGCAACTGGCCAGAAAGTGCAGTAACAACAGGCTGCTCTCTCAATACCTCTGACCAACTCAGTGTGAGGCAATCTGTTTATTAACGGGGACAGTATTAAACCAGCTTGTCATTAGGCACCTAGACTGTGGTATCGAGGTCTGCTACGGCCTTCAGGCTTGGCAGCTACTTGCCGGATCCATGTCGTCTGGAAGGTGGCAGCTCCAGAAATCCTCGCGATCGTTTGGCAGCACCAACAATGTGGTAAGATAATCCTAGTTTCTCCAACGTTCCGTGTGCTTCTATTAACGCTGGGGCACCCTCACACTTCAGAATAAATGTTAGCACGTTAGGTGCAGTTGTGAGCCACAGAGATTAGAAGTTAAAGACATTGGGCTTGATTTTTAAAATCCTCACCCTTGTTTTCATATTCCATCTTTGCCTAGCTCTTTTCGCTGTCTCTAAGCTCCCCGATCCCTTCAACTCCCAGAGATCGCTGAACTCCTCATACCCCAACCTCTTCACGAAGAATTCCATTGTTAGCTGCCAGTGCTGTTCTCCTCGCTCTAAACTCTGGAATTCCCTCCCCAAAACTCTCTTCCTCTCAAGGAAAAACCTGCACTTTCATCCTATTCCTCTGTGGCCGATGTCAAATTTAAAACACTTGTGTGAAATGCCTTGGCTCTGCTAAAGGGACGCTGTATAAATGCAAGGTTTGTTTGTTGTTGTTATATGGTACTCTGTTAGACACACACCTGGAGGTTCCTGAGGCTTAGTTCTTGGTCTACCTTGCATTAGTCTGTCTCAGCCGGACTGACAGTTTTTCATAGGTCATAGAATCCTACAGTGCAGAAGGAAACCATTCGGCCTGTCAAGTCTACATCGATCACAATTCCACCCAGGCCCCATCCCCTGAACCCCATTCATTTATCTTTGCTGGTCCCCCTGACACTAAGGGCCAATTTAGCATGGCAAATCCACCTAACCCACACATCTTTGGACTGTGGGAGGAAACCGGAGCACCCGGAGCAAATGCACGCAGACACGGGGAGAAAGTACAAACTCCACACAGCCAGTGACCTAAGCCGGGAATCGAACCCGGGTTCCTGGCGCTGTGAGGCAGCAGTGCTAACCACTGTGCCGCCCCGTTTGGACGCTGTAATTAGTATCAGTGCCTCTAGATTAACAAGTTGAAGAATTGGAATTCCAGAGGTTGATTATTGATTAAGGACAAAATCCGGCTTAACTGTGATCTCTGTCTGTGCTCAAATGAGCTGTTGGAGCTGACTTTATACAGACCCAAGATTGGAGTGACAAGATGCGAAGCACCTAAACACCAGAAGTGGTCCACAAGTCTTGCCCCATGAGATGTGTGTTTGTGAAGCCAAGGCATATGAGCTAAGTGTTGGAAAATGGGATTCGAATAGTTAGGTGGTTTGTTTTTGACTGGCACAGATGCCATGGACAGAAGGGCCTTTGTGTGTGCTATAGACCTCAGTGACTCTATGACACTCTTTCACCTCCAGATTCTCTGCTAATCCATCTAGTTATCACACTGACTAATTGGGTGATGAGGGGACAGGGTAGGATTGGAAGGGATTGTAGTGGTGTGATTTACTGCTATTTCAGTGCAAAATATCTATGTTTTGTGGTAGAGAGATCCCAAAGCAGAGATGCTTGGGGAATGGTGCAGTGAGTATTTTGTACTAATGCACCACACAGGTCATTAGAACCCTCGACACTGAGATTCAGCTCTCTGTGGTGCTGATAAAGGGTGTCACTTCTGGCTGCTTTCTCAGTTTCGTGGACACTTCAAAATTGTTCTTGGAATGTAGGCAACACTGGCAAGTTAGTATTTCTTGCTCCCCCTCTATTGCCCTTAAGGAGGAGGTAGTGAGCCATCTTGAATGGCTGCAGTGCATGTGGTGTAGGTACACCCACCTACTGTCCTGTTACAAAGGGAGCTCCAGGATCTTGATACAGCAACACTGAAGGAATTGCGACATAGTTCCAACTGAGGATAGTCTATGATTTGGAGAACTTGAGGTGCTGGTGTTCCCATATACTTAACTGCCCTTATTTCTCCCGGTAACAATGATCATTGGTTTGGAAGGTGCTGTTAAAGAAGCCTTAGTGAGTTTTTACAGTTCATTTTGTAGATGGTACACATTGTGACCATGGTGTGCCAGCGGTGGAGAGAGTGCATGTTTTAAGTTGGTGGATTGGGTGAAAAGTTGCTTTGTCCCTGGATGTTGTTGAGCTACTTGAGTGTTGTTAGAACTGCACTCATTCAGGCAAGTGAGGACTATTCCATCACAGTCCTGACTTGTACCTTGTAGATGGTGGGCAGGCTTTGAGGCGGGGTTGGGGGGGGGGGTCAGGAGGTGAGTCACTCGCTGCAGAATTCCCAGCCCTTGACCTTCACTTGTAGCCAGGTTATTTATCTGATCAATTCTGTTAATTTTCTGGCCAGTAGTGCCTTACAGGGAGATTTGGTGATGATAATGTCATTGAGAGTCATGGGGAGATGGTTAGAATCTCTCTTGTTGGAGATGGCCATCACCAGGAGCTTGTGTGTTTAATGTTACTCTTTCGCCTACATTTGTATGTTGTCCAGGTCTTGCAGCACTTTGGCATGCAGTCCATCGGGAGTTGTGAATGGGAATGAACACTGTGCAGTCATCAGTATACATCTCCACTACCTTTGTGCTAGGATATGACCCCAAAAAGTCAAGAGTTTGCCCCTAATTCCCATTGACTTAATTTTTCTAAGTTTTCCTTAGGCCTCTCGATGCCACAGTTGGTTAAATGCTGACTTGACGTCAAAGGTGATCAATGTCACCTCACCGCTTGAACTCTTTTGTTTATGTTTGCATCAAGGCTGTAATGAGATCTGAAGCAGAGTGGCCCTGGCAGAATCCCTGTTATTAGCTGAGTGAGTGCCAATCTATAGCACTGTCAACAGCATCATTCGTCACATTGCTGATAAATGAGAGGAGGCTGATGGGGAGTAATTGGCCAGGTTGGATTTGTCCTGCTTTTTAATGTGGTCAGTACATAACTGGGCAACTTTCCACATTGCTGGGTAGATAGATGCCAGTGTTGTAGCTGTACTGTAACAGCTTGGTTAAGGGTGCAGTTATTCCAGAGCACAAGTCATCAGCATCATTTGTGGAATGATGTCAGGATCCTAAGTCTTTGCTGTGTTTGATGTTGTCAGCTGTTTCTTGATGCAACCTGATGTGAATCAAATTTGCTGAAAACTGGATTATGTGATGCTGGGGGCCTCCAGAGAAGGCTGAGATGGATTTTCACTCAGCAATTCTGGCTGAAGATTGCTGCGAATGAGCTTTTGCTCTGATGTGCTGGGCATCTCCATCATTGAGGATGGGTTGTTTGTAGAGCTTCCTCCTCCAGTAAGTTGTTTGATTGTCCACCACCATTCACAAGTGGATGTGACAGATTCGATGTGTTTGTTGTAGGAGAACTTTGGCCAGTCTGTAGCATGTTGATTCTACTGTTTAGCATGTAAGTAGTCCTGTGATCTAGCTTTAGTCAGCTGATGTTTCAGTTTCTAGACATGCCTGATGCTGCTCCTGACATTCCCTTCTATAATCCTGCCTTGAAGGTAATGATAGAGTGGGGGATATGCTGGGTCATGAGGTGTGTGAAGTGGTCGCTGCTACAAATACAGTGAAACCACGATTTTACATGCCCCGATTTAGCGCGAATTCGGATATAACGTGATGAATCATCGGACCCTTTATCTTTTGCTCTTTCTGGGGAACTGAAAATTGAGATTGATAACGGGTTGTACCATCGTCCTCAGCACTGCCCTGAACTTTGCCTGCGTTAAAGCATAAATGCAGGTGCAGGCAGAGCAGTTCAGAACTCTGAGTATACGTCCGATTTCGTTAATGACAAATAGTGGGTCATTGTAGCCTCAGTAACTGTATTTGCCAGTGATCCGTGAGAAAAGGAAAAGCGTGACTGTTAGTATCCACAGCAATATGAAGCTAGCTGAAACAGTAGCGAGCATGACCATGGCCCTTCTCCGACTCTGCATCTCCAGATCCCCTGACCCTGCTACCTTGAATCCCTGGCGGACACGGCTGGCACTCAGGATGCGACCGACGGTCAGTAGATTGAGCAGAGACACGGCAATTGGTAGGGTAACAGAGGGGTTAAAATTGTGTGGATCCAATAGACTGACAATGAGTAGATGTTAGGGTTGTTTGAGCATCGGATTTCCAGGTGTTTGTATATGCAGTAAGGTTGAATTGTGAAGTAAAATGGTATATTCCTTGAATAAGATGGGAGGTACATCGCTCCGACTGCTAGGCTTGTGAATTTTAGGTGTGCAGTATCTTCCACTGAATCGCTGGCTACAGAAGATCATAAGGTAATTGAAGGTAAATGAAACAGTGAGCCAGACAGAACAGTCAACCACCGCAAAATCATCACCAAGTTCAGGCGGCAAGCTCCCATTGGGTCAGTTTGAACGCTGATTTTCTTGAACCCCGATTTAGCGTGACCCCGCTTTTCTCGTAATAACGTTTTATGGACCCCAACCATCGCGTTATAACGGAGCTGCACTGTACTCACGTGGACAGATGCATCTGTGTCAGGTAGATTGATAAGAATGAGTTGTGTTGGTTCTTCCATCCTGTCACAGGTCCAATCTGATAACTATAACTGGCCAGTTCCTTCAGTGGTAATAATACTGAACCATTCTTGGTGGTGGTGATTGAAGACACCCAGCAAAGTACATCTGCTACCTTCTGTTATGGAGGAGTACAGATTCATCAGTTGAGAACACAATTGTCTAGTGTTCTTGTCCTATACGCTGTGGATATAAATTGAAAAGAGATCCATTTAGAAAGCCTCTAATAGTTCCATCAGACAGTACTGTCCATACACTACCAGTACAGACCTTAGCCTGGAGCACCATAATAAGCTATGTGGACTCAGAAGGGTATAGCATACCATTACTGCCCTGAACAACCCCACATAGTCCTCTCACTCTGTGTTGTAGTCTCTAACCTGGGGCACCATACACCCCTTGCCCAGTGCAGCCTCCTTGCCATCATTATTTGCAATCCATATTGCTGACAGCGAGAGGTTTGTGCTTAGGTGATTGCTCAATATGGACAATAGTTGGCGGAGTGGTTTGCAGCAGTGAATTACAGTAGCAATGTAAACCCTGATGCTGAAGGCATGATTGAATATGATTTGCGCATGGTTAGATTTTATAAAGATGGTCATATACTCCTGTTTGTGACAGGCATGGTGCCTGGAAGACATTCACTGCACAAAATCCTTTGTTTCCATAGCAACATTTGAGAAGAATAATCGAGAAATGGAGAATGTAGCCAATGCCTCTCATCTCTGACCCAGGTAATCTCTCTGGGTGATAGAGACAGTGGTGTAATATTATTGTCATTGGACAACGAGTCCAGAAGATTCAGGGTAATGCACTGGGAACATGGGTTCAAATCCCATCATGGCAGGTTTGAATTCAATAAAAATCTGGAATTTAATGTCTAATTGTCATAAAAACCCATCTGGTTCATTAATGTCTTTTAGAAAAGGAAATCTGCTGCCCTTACCTGGTCTGGCCTACATCTGATTCCAGAGCCACAGTAAAGGGGTTGATTGTTAACTGCCCACCCACAGGGCTGGGCAATAAATGCTGGCCCAACCAGCAATGCCCACATCCCATGAATGAATAATAAAAATCTGCATATACATTAGGAATGTTTGTGTTACACTGCCTAGTGTCTCTCATGAAGGGTGTGGTCAGTATTGGTAGCCTTTGTGAGGTATTTCATTCCTCTCAAAAGCATTTGGGTTTGATTCGCTGCAGATGACTGAATGGTGAGATGGGGTCTGAAGCTGTGTTGTGTGACTGGACACCTTGAAAGTATTCAGCTGATCAGACAGAACCACCAGAATACATGTGTAAAGGAGAATGTGTGTGGATGTTATTTATACAGGCTTCCAGAAGGCATTTGATAAGGTCCCTCACTCAAAACTGGCTCAGAGGCCAAAGACATAGGACTGGTGGGTAGATACTTTAATTATCAGGATGCAATTTCTGGTTTCCCGGAAGGGTATTTGTTGAGGCCCCAACTATTCACTGTATGCATTAATGGCAGTTCGCACTTCTGCCTCACAATGCCAGGGACCTGGGTTCAATTACAGCCTTGGGTGACTGTCTGTATGGAGTTTGCATGTTATCCCTGTATCTGCGTGCGTTTCCTCCGGGTGCTCTGGTTACATCTCACAGTCCAAAGATGTGCATTGTCCATGCTAAGTTGTGGGTTAGAGAGATTAGCAGAGTAACTATGTGAATGTGTCAGGCTGATTCCTGGGATGGCAGGCTGTCATATGAGGATAGACTTAATTGGTTTATTCACTGGAGTTTAGAAGAGTGAGAGGGATCTCATAGTAACTTATAAAATTCTAACAGGGTTAGACAGGGTAGATTCAAAAAGAATGAACCCAATAGTGGGAGAGTCCAGAGCTAGGGTTCATTGATTGAGGATAAGGGGTAAACCTTTTAGAACTGAGGTGAGAAATTTCTTCACCCAGAGGGTGGTGAATGTGTGGAATTCACTACCACAGAAAGTAGTTGAGGTCAAAATGTTGCCTGATTTCAAGAAGAAATTAGATATAGCTCTTGGCACTAAAGGGATCAAGGACATGGGTGGAAGGGGGTATCAGAATATTGAATTTGATGATCTGCCATCATCAAAATGAATGGCAGAGGAAGCTAGAAGGGCCGAATGGCTTATACCTTTGGCCCTTCCAGCTTCCTCTGCTATTCATTTTCAGTTAGTTTCTATGGATAGAAGTATGGCCTGGGTGGAATGCTCTGTTGGAGTGTTAGTGCAGACTTGTTGGGCTGAATGGCCTCCTTCTGCATTGTAGGCATTCTATGATTCAGATGTGTTGTTGCTGGGTGACGATGTATCACAGATATAAACATTTGTAAAGAGAAATAGGTAGATTAAGTGAATGAACAGAAGTGTGGAAAATGGATTTTATTGGGACAACTGTGAGGTCATTCACTTTGGAACTAAAGAGATAAAAGAGGGTAATTTTTACAAAGTGAAAAGTTGGAAACAGTGGAGGTCCAAAGAGACTTTGGGCTCCAGGTACACAGATACTTAAAACTTTATTAACAGTTACGTAAAAATTTGGAAGGCAGGTCTTTATATATATAAAGAGAATACAGGTGGCTAATGTCATGCTACATTTCAGAGCCCTGGTCAGACCACATTTGGAGAACTGTGAGCTGTTTTGGGCTGAATAAATTTGCCCTGGATGGAAAGCAGAGTAGATTTACTAGGAGGATGTCTGGACTAAAGGGAGATAAAAAAGAAAGACACACATTTATATGGTGCATTCGGTAATCACCCAATTTCTAAAAATGCTTTAAAGTCATTGAAGTACTTTTGAGGTGTAGTTGTTGATGTGATGTCGGAAATGCGGCAGCCAATCTGCGCACAGCAAGCTCCCATAAACTGCAGTGGCATAACGACTAGATAATCTATTTTTGTGATGTTGATTGAGAGAGAGTTCAGGACAGCGGATTAACTCCCCAGTGAAACAGTGCCATGGAACCTTTCCTGTTCACCTGAGAGAATAAACAGGACATCGGTTTAATGTCCATCCAAAAGACAATGTGGCGCTCCCTTGGTATTGGAGTGTTAGCCTTGATTTTTGTGTTCCAATCCGAGAATGGGACATGAACCTAAAGGCTTGTGATTGAGTTGAGAGTTCTACCAACTGAGTTACAACTGACACACATGCAAGTTAAACTAGGATTATATTTCCTGCAATTCAGAAGGTAAGGGACGATTTGATTGAAGATATGAAAGCGAAGTGATAGAGAACATTTGTACAAACAACTTCCACTCATTGGGAAATCTAGGACTGGTCAAAAAGACGAGACCCAAATCTTTTAACAGTGAAATCACACATGTTCCACTCTGTCACAATCTCAGTTGATGTTATAAGAAAATCTCAGAATGGAACCCTAGCTGAAAAGACTGTAACTTTTTTTTATTAGAAGTGGAGGAACAGAGTTACAGGACAGCTAATTAGTTTTAACATGAAAAAATGGATTATGATACAACACTCTTTTATTTCCCCCTTTATCTTAACAATGACACAGAAGTTTTAAGATTACAAAGTACATTTTAAGGTACAATGGTCCCATTAACATAACGTCTCTTTTAAGGACACAGACTGTCTCTGGTCAAATACACACTCACCTTTTTGAATCCAAATTAGTGACTATAGTTTTCTCCTCAGAATACACCACCCCCCCAACCCCTGGCTGACATGTCACATGCAAATTTCCAAATACTACTCACAAAAAACACAATTTATAATCTTCTCTCGTAATAATAATGTTTTACCTTCTCGTTTTGCATTCTGAAATCCAGTCTCGGTTTTCCAAGTTACACTTTTAAAGCTTTTGTCCTACTTGTAGCAGCAAATCCAGTCCAGGATTTTACACTAACCCCTTTTAAGATTTCTTTGTCTAGATGGCTGTACAAACTGTTCGCAATTGCTTTAACTCTCAATATCCGGCCTGTTAAAATTACATCAAACGTTTCACCTACCTCTTAAGTATGCTGAGCCACTTTAAATCTGGTTGCTGCAATTGTTCTGTAACTAGAACACTTTGTTTACTCTTTCTTGAATTCTTCTGAATAGTAACTTGGTCTTTGTTCTCTTACCTTGGGATGTCTTAAACGTTCTTTCTGTCCCAATTCCCTTGTTATCAGGATTGTTCCTTGTTGCTTAGAAAGCCTGCATATTTGCAACTCTCTTGTCCCTGTTCAGCTTTGCCTGGCAGAGTCTAGAGAGGTTCACTCCCAAGTGTCCTATTTCCAATTGCTGCAGCTTTCTGTTAAAAGTAAGAACAAAGGAAAGCTCTTCCCTCTGGAAAGTAGCCTCCTGTTGCTAAGCAATGACTTCCTACTATTTGCTCTGCATGCCGAAGCATTCTCTGAGCACAATAGAATCATTGGAATTGAAACCAACCCCCACATGCGCATACACACACCTTTGTCACCAAGAATCTAACGAGAGATTTTACTCTCCCAGGCATAGAAACATTAAATCCATGTAAAACTATATTTTATTTTTAATGTTTATAAATACAAATATAAATCCCTTAAATCTATCTTTGTTTTGCAAAGGTGTAACACAAAGGGAGGTGGAAACTTGGAATCGCTTCTGCAGTTAGCAACTGATATTAAACCAAATATTCATTTTAAAACTGAGAATTTTGTTAACCAAACGCAAGAAGGAATTGGCTAATATGTAAGGAGAATGTGTTCTGGGAATGCTGCTGGTTTTCGAGTTCAGTGTGATTTGGGAATGCTGTTGATTCCCGCGTTCATTATTTCCTGGGATGGGTTTGTGGTCTCTCACAGTGTGACATGGTTTAACTATGCTATTTGAAGGACATTTCTATTACTTTGTAGTAATCTCAGAGAAAGAGCAGTGCAGCAAAGTGTGGTTTGCTTGATGCCTTAAAGTTTGGTACCCATGATGCTGAATAATTTCCAATTCTGACGCCGGCTCCACATTGCTATGCTGGTGCTTGACATTTATAGGCTGCGGGACCATCTGTTTTTTCCAGCTGCTTGTGTATGTTCTCATGTTAAGACAACTGTTGGTTCACAGTCAGTGTGTAAGTTTTTAACTGGAGTGCCCCCCCCCTTCCCTGCAACTCCCCTTTCTGATTATAGGGTGAGGATTACAGAGCTGATCCACACTTACTGCCACTTCAACACAGAGGCTGCTTGAGACAGCTATAATTGAAGCCCATTAATTCCAGCTGTGCTCTTGCTTTATATAGCAGGAGATAATTAAGTGTATTTTTGTATATGGAAAACGACATTGATGTTAACCTCAGAGCTTTAAACTATCCATTTTGGCTGTAGCCCCCAGAATATTGAGTGTTTGCATCCAGTCCGTAATTTGTTGGGTGAGCGTCTCACGTTTAATATGTAGCTGTGTTAGACACTGTTGTTTCATTCACTGACCCAGGGTTTGGGTCCGTTCCAGATGGGCTGGAGATCTCCTATTACTGGCTGTGAGCTGAATGTATTTGGGGCACTTCCAAGCTGAGTGGTTGAGTTGCCAACACACAACTGCTCTCAAGTTGTCAATCTCAAACACATGAATGCTGGTAGAAAATTAGAGCTGTCACTGCAGAACTCTGGTGTTTGCATTGCTCACATTGATGATAGTTGGAGAAGTTTGGAGGAAACATTGTCCAGTCTTTGACGTGTGACGTCCCTTACTAAGACTGCCATCCTTCCTTATCAATATCTCTCCTTTGATGATTGCAAGGAAAGCTACCCAAAGTATGGATGCAAATTGCGGATTGATCAGAGGGTTGCAGCAGGATGCCTCCTATGTACTGGTAAGGTGCAAGCTGAATCCTGTGATTCAAACACGGGGCAAAATTGCAGACTGGCTTAATTTGGCCAGGAAATGTTGGTCATTCACACACTTAGAGCATGTTGCTATTACTCAGGCAGATGGTCAAGCTGCAATGATTTGCTCTTATGCAATTCCCGTAACTCAGTGTTTGAACGCAGTGTTTGTTATTCTCTCATCTCTTGTTTCAACTTTGTATTCTTCTAGTTTAAAGCTGAGTTTCGGTCAAGTTAATTTACCACATTAACTGATGTCCCATGAGTCAGTGCAGGCTGCTCCATGTGTTCTATTGCAAATCATCAAACTTGTGTGTTTCATTCGAGTTCATTAGTACATCGGGCAACATGAGTATTAATGAATGCTGCCCCATGGTTTACAAAGCGTAATTAATTTGAATAATTTAGTGTCTGAGTGGTTTGATTTAATGTGCATCTATATATGCACATCAGAATGTAAGAGTATGTCACAGGCGGAGAGATGCACATCAAGAGGGGAGGCTAAAGGGAGATCAAGGAACAGAGGAGGCAGTGGATAACTGACTGAGTACAGTCAGAGGGGATAGAGAATAACTGGTCATCTATAATTAGAGCGAGACAGTAGATAACTGACCGACTACAATCAGAGGGGATAGAGGATAACTGGTCATCTATAATTAGAGCAGAATAAGTAGCTATGCAGAGCAAGGGGATAACCAGTAATCCAAGTGAGCCAGAGAAGAAAGGGGATAAATTGGGATGAATGGTTGGAAAGGATTTGCAGATTTATGGAATAAGTCCACAATTGGACTTGGGAGACGATCCTGAAATCAATTTTCTGTAGCACTAGGGACCACTCGAGGTAGCAAGAAGAGGGTGATGAGGGTCTGGGATTGAGGACCACATAGTTCAGTAAAAAATGAATCCTGTAAAGGGGGAAGATAGAGAAGCTTCAAGATTAATTCAGAAATGAGAGATTCAGCAGTATAAGGTTGAGGTGAAGGTATAAGCGGACAGAGTAACAGAGGATTTTCTGATGAATCGGGTTGTGGGTTTTCAGCGCTTCCATCAGGATCAAATCTAACACCAAAGAGCTGCAGCTCAGTACCTGGCACCAAATGCTGACATTGAATAATAAGACACCAGACCCCAGATCTTCTGGTGTCTGGACAGTTGTACAAAAAGGTAACCTGTAAGATGCACAATGGATACAAGGAGTCTGTGAGAATTGCCTGGGAAGTTCCAGCTTCTGATGGACAATTCCCCTGCACCCGGAACCCTCCCAAAAAAGTCTCCAACTCAGAACTCGGAGTCGAAGACTTTAGAGGATTCCAACTCGTTTATCTGGAGAGTTCCCTTGCAAAAGCTAGTCAGGAAGAAACCATATCTAATTCCTTGGTAACTATACAAGTCCATCCCGAAGCCCCCAAAAATCCCTCAGAGCACCCCCAATCCCAACAACTCTCTGACTGCCAACCCTCCCATCCCCACTGGTCCTCCGACTCAGCCCCCCCATCCCCCAAGCCTCTAACTCACATCTTGACCTTCTGACCCCCCCATAGCTCACCATCCCACAAGCTCTCCAAAAATCTCTGTCCCCCCTTCCCGTCGTCTCTCTGACTCCTCCTAGCCTCACAAATGCTCTGACTTTCCCCCCATCCCAATGCTCCAACTCCTCTCCTGACCCATCCATGTCACCGTACTACCCTGCCACCTACCTGTCACCCTATCACCATACCAGCTTACCACATTCACACTCATTCACTAATGCAGTGACAAACTATTTAAATGTCCCAAACCTTTTCAGTGTGTGAGCGAATGAAGATTAGCATAATATGGCAGCTGCTGCCATTAACAGGGGACGTGGCTTTACTCCCCCTGATGGTCCTGCCCCATGCGGAAGGACTCTGAGAACACGTACGCTTCGCAGTTCTGAAGAGACTTGGTTTGGAAGTCTGGGTCAGTAATTCGGAGCTCTGGTGCTGTGTAAAAACTAAACTTGAGCAGAATGACAACATGACAATGATCCCCACTCCTCAGAAGTTCATAGCTCCCTACAGTGCAGAAGGAGGCCATTCGGCCCATCAGTTCTGTACGAACCACAATCCCACCCAGGCCCTATTGCTGTAACCCCACACATTTACACTGCTAATCCCTCTGATACCAGGGTTAATTTATCATGGCCAATCCACCTAACTAGCACAGCTTTGGAGTGTGGGAGGAAAGGGGAACACATGGAGGAAACTCACGCAGACACACGAAGAGTGAACAGATTCCGCTCAGTCACCTGAGGCCGGAATTGAACTCGGGTCCCTGGTGCTGTGAGGCAGCAGTGCTAACCACTGTGCCACTATGCCGCCCAATTAATAATTAGGACTAACAGAAGAGTTGGAGAGGATGCTGTTATTAAACAAGTGGAAACCAATCCCCGCTTGCAGATGATGAAGTTGATGGACTGGAGAGGGCAGGAATGGTGTCTTGGGCACATTGGAAGTTATAGTATCACCTTCTGGATCTGTCCTATCAGCAAAGTCATTTGATGATTGAGGAAGTGGTGAAAGCATATAGTTAGTGCAGTTACTGCTACGACAAAGAATTGTTCACCTTTCAACAATATTTAGCATCTGATTCAGGCCTGTGTGTTTTATTCAATAACTTTGAATATATATTCCCTCAACCATATTTTAATCTATCTGTTTTCAGTTTTATTAAATTACAACAAGAAATACAAACATGGGATTAAATCTGACTCCTGGATTGAGCTGATCTACTTTCTAAAAATGCAAATAAAAGTGGATGTGGGAAATTTGAAATAGACACAACAGTTCTAGCAGCGCCTGAGGAGAGAAACAGAGTTAACGTTTCAGATCTAAACAACCTTCTACAGAATAGTTCTGCCAGACGCTACCTGACCTGCTGAGTTCATCCAGCACTTGCTGTTTTTAGCCAAGAATTTGAACTCCCTTTTGGTTTTCGGCAGCTTTAGGCTGCAAATACTCATGACTTTTTCCCATGGTTCTAGTCATAAATCAGCTCATCGTTCTCACTCTGTATTGGCGTGCTAAGAGATGGTAGTTGCCTTATTTCTTTTGGTGGGGATATGGTCTGCACCGTTCAGGAATGCATCAGTCTACGCTATCAAAGTACTAGTTATAGGTAAGAGTGGTTCCCCACGTTGGATCTCTTAGCAACCAGCTTTCTCATCTTGGTAAGGGTCACCCTTCACCTGGAAGTTACAATTAAATGGAACAAAAGCATTCTCTATCTCTAAGCTTCTTTTATTCATAAGCAGCAAGATCAAGATTCAATCGTCAAACACTTCCTCCATTTTGCTTGCTGACCAGAATGTTAATGCAAAGCCTGCTGGGATATTTAACTATTTAAATACTTTGATGTATTCTAACATTCCCTCCTCCTGAGCCATGGTGAAACCATTCTGTGTCAATTTTCATATGGAAACTTTCATTTTCACCCATAACTTTCTTTCTTGCATTTCCTTAAGGCAGCTTGAATTATCCCCTCACTTAGAAAATTGGAGCAGGAGTAGGCCATTCGGTCCTTTGAGCCTAATTGATATTAACTTTACACAAGCACATAACTTTACACTGCTCGAACAGATCTTTTAGCTCTTGTATCATTTGTTGATATTTGTCAGTAAGCCTCCACTTGGGAGAAGATTCTGCTGAACTGGATCACTGGTTTTCTCTTTGGTTTTAAGTTAAATAGATGAAAATCGCTCCTGAGTTTTATTTTATTGGCCAGTACTATGCATCATCAGACAGAAAGGGAGAATGATAATACATAATGCTGTGGTGTGCCATATTACCAAGAAATTATGATTTGAAAAATTCTCTAGCTCTCCTTCCATTATCCATCTCAGGAATATTGCTTGTTGTGTATCCAGCATTCATTTTTTTTTCTAATTTTTAAGGTTAATTCCAAGGACAGCCAGCTTGAATTTTCTAAGTCTGAATTCTATGTCCCTCTTTACTCTAATTTCAATTTCGCTGACAGGTACCAGTGTGTTTAACTTTGTCTTGATTGTTTCATTAAAAGGTTGGCTTCTCCATGCACTGTGTGTTAGTATCTTGATTAAAGGTTTCCTCACTCTCCTGAATCACATTAACCATTTCATTGCCATGCTGTTCTGAAGTAACTGACCACCGAGAACTATTCTTCAGTATGTCTTCACCCTGCACTTCCACATGACAGCTGTATCTTAGTGTTCAGTGTAGGCAAAGACACAAACATCTTCAAGATAAAACTATCACTTGACTGCCCTCTTGCATACCTTCCTGACTTTTGCTTGAATATACATCAACGCAAATCTGTCCCCCCTTCCTTCGTCATCCTTTCCAGCCAAAATGTTAATGCAAAGCTGGCTGGGATATCTGTTCCTTTAAATAACTTGAAAATGTCCCAAGAATGGAAATATTCTGCAGAGATTGAGACATATCGGAGACAGTGGAGATAAAGGGTGTCACCAATTGCGTCAGTGGCTGAAGAGGATAAAGAAGTGCAGGGAACAATGGCCACAAAGACACCAGATATGGTAATATCGGAGTTCTAGGCTGGCCATAAACTGAATTGGTGGGACAGAGTGAGCCATGTGGCTGGCAACATGTGCAAAGTCCCTGTCAAGTGTGGTAGTTTGAGGGAAAAGAAGAATTAAAGGTTCTGACGACAGGCCGCTCCCAACCTGAAACATTAATTCTGATCCTTTAGCACAGGTTCTGCCTGACCTGCTGAACATTCTGAGCATGACCCATTTATATTTCAAATTTGCGGCCTCTACAGTCAGTCACTTTGGCAAAATTGAGGGTGGGCTTTTTAAGAAGTGGCTGGTGTTGAAAGGGATGTTGAAGAAATTGAGAGGTTGATAATGTCAGTCATTTGAAAAGAGGAAAAGGAAGTTGGAGGGTGAAAATACTGCACAGTTACTGCATTGAAGCGCTCTGCCAGGTACTCAGTATCAGCAATAATTTACCGATAGGTATCGCCCCACTTGAGGTGTAGGAGAAACTGCAAATTTAAATGTTGAAAGTGTCTCAAGGATTTGCCTCCATCCCTATTGGATGTCATTGTGAGAAGGGTTTAAATTGAATCTGCTTTGCGCTAAATCTGAAAGCTGCTCAACACATTAACTTGCTTGCTGGTCTCTTCATGTTGAGTACACTCTACTTTGCATTTTTATGTATTTTTTTTTCTGAATAAACATAAAATCTAGCACGGCATCAGTGTGTAGGAGCAAACATCCCGCCAAATCCACTGGAGGATTGTTGTGCAAGACAACATTGAATGGAGATAACTGTAATACAGAAATGGCTGTGCAGTTAGGAGTTTATTTTTATCAATGAGACATTCAGAAGAGGCAAAATTTTTTAGCTTGGGAATTGAGGACACGAGCAGGAATACATTATTGTATTAATAGAGTCGAGGAAGCGAATGTCCTCTGTCACCTTGATGTGAGCTGCCAGGAATAAGCATCTTGCAGAGATGGGATTATTAATAGGAGCTGGCCGCTGAAGGAGGCCCTGAAGTACCTAATCCCTGCCATACCGATCACAGGCCTGCAATCCTTTGGGAATGTTAGCCCTGCTGTGGCAGCTGCTGATGCTGTGACAGGAATACTAACTCCTATTAGTCTAATTATCGCACATACATGAGCTGCTGCCAAATCCACTGTTAATCGCCAGACAGTTTCTTTGTGGACAACAGGACTTTCCTAAAATTCGTTCCATTGATTGCCTCACACTGCTCGCTGCCTGCTGAGTGAGTGCTGTCCATTCAGGATGGTGCCTGTATTTATACTAAACAAAGCTGGCGTGTGGCTGACACATTCTCATGGTGTGTGGTGCTCTGACAAGCTCTTTCTTCTCCATCCCCTCCCGTACTCCATATCTCTCAAAGCTGAGGGCCTTGGCACAAGGCTAAAAGCAGGAGAGATAATTGTAGTGGTACAAATCAGACACAGATAAAGCAATATAATATGTGAATGAAATCCTCATGGAATTCTTCCTAATAAACAGAACGATCATAACATTCAAGCCTGGATCCTGAAAGTGTTTAGACCCGGATCCTGAAAGCGTTTAAACCCGGATCCCGACGGCGTTTAGACCCGGATCCCGACGGCGTTTAGACCCGGATCCCGACGGCGTTTAGACCCGGATCCCGACGGCGTTTAGACCCGGATCCCGACGGCGTTTAGACCCGGATCCTGAAGGTGCGCAGGCCGACAGGACACTGTTAATCTAGCCATCCAAATAAACCATCCTCAATCTGTACTTTTAACCGGTTTTCAATACAATTCTCTACCATTCCCCTTTAACCTTCTCCATAGTTTCCTGAGTGGTAGCTTGTCAAAGGCGCTCTGAATGTCCAAGGACGTCACATCCACTGCAATTCCCTCATCCACCATCTGTGTCACCTCCTCAAAAACAATCTGTCAGCTTTGTCAAGCAACATCTTCCTTTTTTCAAACTGCATTGGCTGCATTTACTATTCTTTTTCCTCTTCTAGTTAGTCATTTTAAATGTAATTAAAGATTACAAATTTTCCCCACCACAGATGTTAAACTGACTGACTTGTAATTAGATGTTTTATTTTTACTCCAATCCTTCAGCACATATTGACTCTCAAAGAACTCTGAAATACCAATTTCCAGAGCCTCAGCGATGTCTTTCCTTATTTCCCTGACGACTTTGGACAAATCCCACTGGGTTCCACGATGTTTCTTCCCTTAGCTTAATTAACATGTCTAATACTCCCATATTTTATATCTCTTGTCCCGCTTTCCTTTGGTAAACATTGATGCAAATTACTAGCTCAGTATCTCTGCCAATTTCTCTTTATTCTCCAGTAACTCAATATCCTCTTGTTTCTGGGTCCCAGCTCACATTTGTCAATTCTATTGTTACTCAAATACTTGCAGAATACTTAAATGTTCTTTTCAAAAGTGATGTTGGTTTTCTCCCCATCCATCTGCTTTCCTTATTCCTCTCTGCTTCTTTCCTTGCTTTGTCTTATTCTCACATATTAATTATGGTAGTCTCCATACCCTCATAATTTTCAATTTTAGTTTGTTCAAAACTACCTCATTGTTGATCTGCAGACCGGTGTGCTACTACACTTTACTGGCTCAGCCCTCAATCCAATTTTAATTGGATGCCCGTGTTTATGTGTTATCTGTCACTTTGAACCTTATATCTTACATTCTGGTTGCTACTCCTAGTGCGCACAGCCTCATAACTAATGTGATCAATCTATTTTGTTGCTTATAACTAGATCCAGCAACACTTATGCTCTTGTAGCCATAGAAACATAATGCTTGAGGAAGGAGCCCTGTAAACATTTTGTAAATTCCTTTTTTATGTTTACTCCTTCCCAGTCAATAAGTGAATAGTTAAAATCTCCGTGACCAATAATTATGCTATTACTGCTTGTTTCTCATGCATGTGTACGGATTGTTTTTTCCGCTCCCAGCCCCAATGCTCCGCAAAACAACTTGGGGATCTGTCATACTACTCGACCCATATAACAATCCCTATTTATCTTTGATCTCAGTTAACAATTTCCTTGTTTATTTTTGATCTTTGAGCTACTGTGAACTGGATTTTTTTGTTTTGAGGTCAGGACCCTGTTGTTGGGTCAATTTCCATCCAGCTTCAGACACTCAAAGCGATTTCTGTAGTGATGGCTAATTAGTGACCAGGGAGCACATGCATTGTCCAATTTGGGGGTTTACAAGGTTTGAAGGCCAATAGGAGGCCCTCCAATAGTGACATATTGGCAGCCCCATCATGTGCAAGAAGGGAGAAGATACCTTACGATGAAATGGAAAGACAGCCCCTTCACTGAATGGTCATGCTTACTATGAGGAGTGAGAGACAGGGTATCCCCTGCTAGGGTGGAACTCTGGCCTTTCTGCTGGTTCCAGGGGGCTGCCTTCACTCCCTGGCTATGTTTCTTTGGAGTATCATTGGGCCCAGAGGAATCACACAGTGGCAGATGGATCACAGTGGGCCCTGGTATCATGCAGTCAGTTACTAGAGGTTCCAGAATAGCACAGATAGGAATTACACTTCCAGGTGGAACCAGGGATAGTGCAGGCAGTAACTATTGTTCCTGGGTCTTATCTGAATAGTGAGCACAGTTCCAGGGGGGTTTCATTACAATGCAGTTGGTGATCACAATCCCAAATGGGTTATGAAATATTGTTCCAGACAAGCAACATAAAGTCAGCATCCCTCAGAATTCTACAGCACCTTCAGGACCTACTTCTGCAACAGTTTGTTGTGGTTTGGAGTCTCACCATCTTGATCTAATATATATTTCAACCGTTAAATGATGGCTTTAGATTTACAAAATTGCAGCTTAGTCTTTATGAGAATTATTTTACTGTGCTAGACATTCCATTTGCCCACTTGTTGCATAGCTATCAACAGTATTAGCAATGTCACCGGGCCAGACTGCACAGCTGGGTGTTAAATGGCAGCTCGGAGTACCATGGTGTACCAACATCAAATATCCTGGATCAGAAACCTGTCGTTTAATATCAATCTTCTATTCCCTGTTAGTTTGCAGTTTGTTAATTCCCACTCTACATGTTTACTTAATAAACTGGCTTTACAACTTTCACAAGATGATCTGGTTCAAGAGCTAACATCACTGAGATGACAGAATCCCATGCATTTTACACACTGATATATCTTAATGTGCTTTACATGGAGATTAACATTTCACATATTGAAAACTTAAATGCAGGAGTCTGCAAACATTCAATATTTTCTATTTATTAAAAAACCCTTTGGGTGTGCTGACCCTGCAAAATACATTTATGTACGATATACCTTTCAGAGTGTGATGTCTCATCATAATATTCAGAATTGGAACATCAGATATCGATATTGCTTCGTGTATTAGTTTCTATATTGTTCGGGTAAACAAAACAAGGTACTAAACTCGCTGGTATATTCTATGGCTCTGAAATGATCAAGCACTAGAAGCTCCACTATAAGGGTGGCGCGGTGGCATAGTGGTTACCACTGCGACCTCACAGCGCCAGGGACCCAGGTTCGATTCCTGGCTTGGGTTACTGTCTGTGTTGAGTTTGCATATTCTCCCTGTATCTGCATGGGTTTCCTCTGAGTGCTCCAGTTTCCTTCCACGCTCTAAAGATGTGCGGGTTAGGTGGATTGGCTATGCTAAATTGCCCCTTAGTGTCAGGGGAGCTAAAGATCCAGGGTTATGGAAATAGGGTCTGGGTGGGATTGTGGTCAGTGCAGACGGGATGGGCCGAATGGTCTCCTTTTGCACTGTAGGATTCTATGATTTTATAATAGTTAGCAGTGATCACAGACTTGTACCATAGCTGTAGAACTGATTGTCCTACACCAACTAAGAGGTAAGGTAAGCATTAGATATCATTGTCCTAGACCAGTTCTGAAGTAGGATGGATAGTTGAGGTTGCAGTCCTTATGGGATTGGGAAAACAGTAGAGATCACAATCTTAGACTAGCTGTTCTCTGAATATCATATATATTTAATTCAGGAAAGCAGCATGCTAACACAGTTTTTGAATTCTCTGAAGCAAAGATATTATAAAGATCCCAGGCTTGACAAATTGTAATATTGCACATGGGTGTACATCAGTTTGAGACTTGTGAATTGAGCTCTTGTTACATAGTTGGTGATAAAACTTGTATTCCTGATTTTAAAACCAGCAACAACGTTTCCTGATGGATGTTTATTGCAACATTGAGGCCAAGCCCATTTGCGGGGGCTCTTTTTTCATGTTTGTCTAAGTTGCATTGGAATTTCTGCCTCAGCATTATTTGCATTATGAAAATAGAAATACTGAAACCAGCAAAACACAATTTTGAATCATTAAAGTTTTCGTGTCAGCAGCACTGAGAACAGCATATCTGAATCATTTCTACAGCTTTGTATTAACAGTGTGAGCAACATTCCCATACCTAGATTAACTCGTTTCTGAGTGCTTACAGGTAACTGGCTTAGATAATTTTGAGAGAGAAATTGCATCCTACAGTGGCTCCTTGTTTATTTTGCCTGTGTATGTTTTTACTCTATGCCTCCTGTAAGATCGTAGGGAAGAATGTTGTCATAATGAGAGAAGAATTGACCTCAATGAATTGGGTTGAACTGTTAAAAATCTACGATGGTACTCAGAAATATTTGAAACGATACAGAGCAAGCACATACCCTCAAATAACAAAGGTTCCCTTGTCTAGTTAAGCAACAGTCAAGAAATGAGGCAAGATACAGTATCAAACTAAAAGAAAATGCCTACGCAAGTGCACCAGAAAATGTAAATTCAGAGATTTGGGAGAGTTCTAAAAAAGCAACAAAGGGATACAAAGCATAGTGTGGAATAGACTAAAAGAATGCCTACAACACAGAAGGAGGCCCTTCGGTCTGTCGTGCCCATCCGGCTCAGTAAGAGAAACCTAGTGAGTCCCAATCCCCTGCAATTTGGTCCTACGTGGGATGGGAAAGCCCTGCTCAGAATGGCTGAGAACTTAGACAAGTGAATTGATCAGAGAGACTCAGCATGGATTAGGGGGTTAACAGAGAAGAAAGTCAAGCTGTGTTTAAAAAGGGCTGCTGAACTATCCCCCATGTTACATTATTGCTTAAAGTGAATTTCTACCCAGTAGCATGAGTGCAGGGTTTTCAATGAGAGTCAAATAAAAGGAATAGAAGTCGGCCGAGAATGGAAACCTTGGGCGTTCTTAAAATGTAACTGAGCAAGTGTGACAGGAGATGCAACCAAAGGACATTCACTGGCAGCATTGAGTCAGATTCAAGTGACAGTATTGCCTAGGGGGAACAGCACAGAGAGAGGGTTAGAGTAGTTAACTACATTGAATGCTGCATTTTAATTTAGCATGCCACAGTGCCCATCTCGGATTCCACACTGGATAATTTTAGAATCCCATTTGTCTCATGGAAATACTATTTCTCTTCATCTCACAATTCAAAGGGTCTCAATTCCATTACTTGGATTCTAATAACATGATGTCTTGTTACAAAACTCATCATTTTTTTCCTTCTGTGGAGCATGCATGTTTTTCAGATAAAGTGGCTGCTTTCACATTCAGTATCACCAATATAGGTGACCCGCCTGTTGTTTGTTTCTTGTCTGTGGGATCTTGCTGCACAAAAATTGACTTTGTTTGCCAAAATTACAAGCGATTGCATTACAGAAGTGGTTTATCAGCTGTGAAATATGTTGGGATGCCCAGAGGGGATGAGGGCTATTTTATGAAAGCAAGTTCTTTTTCAAATTACTGCTCACTAAACAGGTGAGAAATACTTGGCCAAATTGAAGCATTTCATCCGACCTACTATGGAATGTGGGACGAAATTTCCGTTTTCTCACTCTTAAATATGGAGGCAGGACTGGAAGTCAGCATTGAACCTGCTCCTTGCTGAGTGGGATGAATTCATGTCAATTACAAACAAGAAACGAGAATGATAGGAAGGACTATTACTTACGGGGCGAAAAACTGCAGCAGGCGACGGTGCAGAGGGACCTCGGGGTCCTTGTGCATGAGTCGCAAAAACCCAGCCTGCAGGTGCAGCAGGTGGTCAGGAAGGCGAATGGGATGCTGGCCTTCATGGCGAGGGGGATTGAATATAAAAGTAGGGAGGTCTTGCTGCAGCTGTATAGGGCATTGGTGAGGCCGCAGCTGGAGTACTGTGTGCAGTTTTGGGCGCCGCACCTGCGCAAAGATATTTTGGCCTTGGAGGGAGTGCAGAGGAGGTTTACTAGGCTGATAACGGAGTTGAGGGGGTTGAGCTATGAGGAGAGGCTGAATAAACTGGGCTTGTACTCGTTAGAGTTTAGAAGAATGAGGGGAGATCTCATTGAGACGTATAAGATAATGAATGGGATGGATAGGATAGAGGTGGAGAGACTCTTCCCGCTCAAAAAAGACAGTAGGACTAGGGGGCACAGCCTCAAGATAAAGGGGAGGCGGTTTAGAACGGAGTTGAGGAGGAACTTCTTCACTCAAAGGGTGGTGAATCCCTGGAATTCTCTGCCCGTTGAAGTGGTGGAGGCTGCCTCGCTAAATATTTTTAAGACGCGGGTTGATGGGTTTTTGATAAGAGAGGGGATTAAGGGTTATGGGGAGAGGGCGGGAAAGTGGAACTGAGCAGCGACAGATCAGCCAGGATCTTATTGAATGGCGGGGCAGGCTCGAAGGGTTAGATGGCCTACTCCTGCTCCTATTTCTTATGTTCTTATGTTCTTATGTATAACCCTTAACAAATATATCTAATGTGTTCCAATCAAACCAATCCCGTAGACAAAAGAGCCTTTTTGCAGGTTTAACACAGCAAAGATTAATGTACGCATGATACTGAACTTGAGTCCTTTGGATGAAGTCTGCTGTTCTCTGGATAGCCTCAGAACAGTTTGAAGTCAGAACAGCTCCCCAAAACACCAGGGACTCTTGGTAGTCACTAACATCAGATTCCTGGCCCCCCCCCCCCCCCCCCCCCCCCCCCCCCCGTTCCCCCCTTTATAAAGGCAAGACCTTGCTTTCCGCTCACCAGCAAAATTTCTAAAACCAGAGAGAGAGACTTTGCCGCTTGCTGTCCCGTCTAAAACTCAACTCTAACTGCAGCCAAACAGAAAATGAAATTTTAAACTCACTTGAAAGGAAAAGCCCAAAAACACATGACCATCCTCCAAACAATGCAGGATTGTAAAACAATCTAGAGTTAAAATAAACAGACCCCATTTAAGCTATTGGAGTTGCTAGAAAAGGGCATCACCAGACAAGACCGGCAACAGTGACATCAGCGAAGGCTCTCAGCTGCAGAGAGCATAATTTAAAAGGAAATCTCTTAAAGATACACTAACGCCACACTGGACAGCTTTTGGCACCATATTTTAATGAGGCTTGTCTGAAGGCATTCCGGGCGAAGAGGGATGACCTCTTTCCCAGGAGTGGCAGCCGGAGATTAAAGCAGCCTGGATGGAGGAACAGTGCAGATCGGCAGCCGTGGAACCTGTCGGAGAACATAGCTCAGTGTCACAAAAGATTGTGCGTGCAGCTAGGGTGAGTGCCACTATCCAGTTAATGCAAAATCACACCCGTAGGAGCATGCAAGTATTCTAAGTTTGCAACTGTAGAGGGTTGTCACAGAAGAGGTTGGGTGGCAGGCGTTTCTATCAGATGCATCATGTGGACTGAATGTATGTAAGTTAATTAATGCTGTGAAAGTTGCACAACATTGCTAATGGATCTGACATCCGTGCTGGGGTTTAAAATAAAAACAGAGAATGCTGGAAATCACCACGGGTAGGCACCACCTGTGGAGAGAAACAGAGTTAACATTTTAGGTCTGTGATCTTTCATCAGACCTAGAAAATATTAGAGATGTAATAAGCTTTGAGCAAAGTACAAGGACAAAAGCAGAAAAAGGTGGCTTATTTTTGAATAGGACAGAGATATTCCAATTATACAGGTAATATAATGACTACCACGTTCCAAGCAATTTAACTCTTTGCCAAAATAAAAACAGCATGTATTAACACCTTTCACTACTCAAATGCCCCATAGTCGCTTCTTCTCTCCAGTAAGGCAGGCACAGAAATTAGCAGCTGTGGGCGATGTCGGAGATTATGTAGCCATGAATGCTGTGAAACGGGTCATGTACTCATAACCATGTCTCTCAATGCTTCTCTCTGCATTGGAACAAGGCACACAATCAGTGTGAATATGCACAGACAGTGGGAGGACTGCCTGATATCGGGATCTAAACCCCATTTGAAGAAGGAACTGAAAAGATGATATTGATCATTGCTCGGAGAATGTATGTATGTGAGAATATTTGCCGTTTTATGTTTTTTTTTCCCTTTTAGTAATGAAATGAGAATGAATCTAATTTCATCCTCCAAAGCAGGGAAGCTCCATGATAATGGAGGAAAACCCTGAATTACATAGGGACATACTGAACTTCTGAATAAGAGTAGTGGTTTTTAAAATGGGCATACAAGCCAAAGCTGGCTAATGTTGTCAATTTTGTCCCTGGCTGAATTTCTTGTGGGTGATATAAGAGAGAGAGAATTGAATCACATCCTGTCTCCAGACAGAAATACATCAAAAACACAAAAGTCATACAGAAACAAACTGCCACCTCCTGTGGAGATAATGGAAGCAGGAATGATATCCTGTGAGTAATATTCCAAATCAGTTTGTGGATTTTCCCTCCAGGAATATATAAAGACTGGAATAAAAATCAGCTGCAAAGTTCCATCAATGTCCATTAGTGGTGGGTAAGTCGGCGTGTGACACAGGACACAGCTGCAGACCCCTGCAAGTAACTTGGCTGAAGCAAGCCAAGACAGCAAAGTCAAACTAGAAGAGAAACAGGGCAGCTTCTCAGCTAAACTGCAGAACGCTAGAATCTGACTATTCACTTGTTGAAGTCTTCGCTCTTGAGGGGAGATCTGTGGGGGTGGGGGTCCTGCTGCCAGTCTGCCATTGGGATCGTTCAGGGCTGGAGGGAGGCCAGTGAGCGGGGCAGGCTGGGAGGAGATTGGTCTGCTGGCGGGGGCAGGGAGGGGGGTTGTCTGCTTCCTGTTTGGTGGGGGTGGGGTAGTGATGGGGTGAAGATCAACACTGTTGTGCATTGCAGTGTGTGGGAGATTTGAATGTGAACTCTCATTGAAAAAACAATCGTGATTTACACCATTTTTCCCATAAATTCAGCACTTAGAACTTTTTTTGGGAGAACCATTCCCTTAAAATCACGAATCGCAATGTCCTCAACATTCCACCTTCTACTTCTCACTGACAAATCTCAAGCACTGATTCCTAGTTCTTTTAACTTCTTTTTGGACTCCATCCTCATTTCTAATCGGTGTGAATATTCATGCACATGCTTTATATTTTTTCTTGCATTTAGTAGCTGATAAACTCACTAACCCAAGAAAGCCTGGTTAAATTGGCTCCTTGTCAAACAAAAATATATTGGTCTGGGGAAAGGTATCCACGATCTTTTTCAAATTAATTGTGTTGCAACAAACTGAGGGGGTTGAATGAAGAAAAGGGGGTATCGCATCTGGATATCAAATTTGGAGAATCTTGCCTCGGCACCGGTCATAACATCAACTGAACCTGGCTGTCGTTGTTCAAAAGTAACTGTGGGCTAGTGTGAAGGTGCACTCGGCAAGTAAGAAGGCAACAGGCAAATTGACTTTGATTGCCGGAGATTAAAGAGGTCTGGCAGCAATTGATTACAGCCTTGGTGAGACCTCACCTGCAGTATTGTGTGTCCTGTTCATCCCCTCACATACAGTGATTGCAACCACGACTTATCAGACTTAGTGCAGGGACTGGAGGATTGTCCCATAATGTAAGATTACTGCAGCTCCTGACCTTACTGGGATCTGATAAGTCAAGAGAAAATCTGCTGTCATGTGGGCTTCGCCACAGGAAGGTGAACATAACTGAGCACAAATCTCCTCAAGTCACCTAAGTCTCTTTAGTCAGCCAATTGTGCTCACATTTAACTGTACCGACCTGAAAAGCCCCTCCTTCCACTTCAACTGCTTTTTCAAGGAGACATTTCAAAAATGGTTAATGCCACACCTCAAAAACAGTCCACCACCTTTCACTCTCTCCATTTTCCGAGCCACCTGTTTTGTCCCTTTCCTTGACACTCTCCTCCCCCTGTACCCCACCGTTAAATTCCCACCTATTATCCTGGACCTGCCAACTTACCACATCCCACTTCTCACTTTCTCTCTGACTCTGCTGACCAGCATCCTCATAAAACCCCAGGACCACACCGCACACAGCGCCTACCCTGCCCTTTCAGACCACCTCTTTGTCAGCAACTCTGGGAAACCGTTTCACAAACCAACCATAGGGTCCCCAGACCCATAAGCAAGATCCTTCTATTCATGTCACATCCCTGTACCCTCGCATTCCTCGCTGCCTCCTTCCCTGTCCCAGGCACTTTGGCTTCCTTCCCAAGACACCCTCCCTTCCTGCTCCAGTGACCCTTACACCTTTGTCTGGTCCCAGGTCACCCTTCCCTGCTGACCCTGCCTCCCTTATCCAGCCATCTTTGCCCAGTAGACTCTATCCTCCTCCCTTGGCCATCCTCCATGCACTTTGGATGACTGGCAGCTGAACTGTGTCACATCTGCTGTAGATGAACGTTCCTGAAATATGGCAAGGTAGCAGCTATTCATTTCAAAGTCCAGGAAAAAGTCGTCTTCACCTGGTCTCTTCGACACAGTTGAGTTTCTGAGGCATATTTTCCTCTCTCATTACGAACCAGACTGCAACGTGAGCATGATATTAGTGGGCTGGGGTTTAAATGAGTATAACCGAGATAAGGAAGAGCTACTTTTCATGGAGAGAATTTGTGGAATTTGCTGCTCCATAGCGCGTTGGAGTCTGGATTGTTAAATGCTATCAAGAAGGAGATAATTACATTTGCCAAAAAGAAGAGGTTAAAGGGATATAGGGAACAGGTGGTGAGATGGATTTGAGACCAGGGAGAGATTAGCCATGATCTGATTGAATGGCGGAGCAGAATCAAAGGGCTGAATTTACCTACTCCTGCTCCTGATTCCTATTCATGGCATGCTAATGAATACAAAAGAGTTTCCCAAGCATGAGTGTCGGGAAGGTCCAGCCACCTGAAATGTTCTTTAATCTTTATACCAAAGGTTTAACCCACAGTCTGGAATCTGAGTTTTGACCTCCCATGCAATTAGGCTCTTGTTCCACGCAGGCCCAGAGGATTCCAGGGAATTTGTGGTCTCCTGTTTGATGTCACTTACCAACATCCTGATTTTTCTGATTTATTCTGAATACAAGTCTTCTTGCATATAGCAGGTGCCATGTGACCGCCAGCAGCTGTGTTTAATGACACATTGTGCTGTACTGTACTGACTCTGACATATGTCTTGTGGGGAAAGAACTGATGAATCATGGTTATATTACAGGCGTAATACTGCCGTTTGTGCTCTTAGTGGTCCCGGCAGTGGGGAAATTGGAATGTTTGTCGCTGGCTTTAGCAGCACCTGTCAGGTGAGGAGTTCAGCACCTTAATCATTTAAATTTATGCATCTCTGAAATCACCCTGGCCAGCTTGGTTTCACAGAGGTTGGAAGAGTGCCCTGATTGCCACAGTGACAGACAGGCCCCTTCCCACTGCACAATGGACATGGCGACTTCCCCCTCCCATGGCAAGGAGAGCATCCCAAACCTCTCAGTATAGAGGGGAATCTCCCCCCCACTTCCATTGAAAGAGCGGATCACCCCTCCCCGATGGTCATGAGGGGTGACCCTGCCCTCCTGCCAGAGGTCTCAGCCTCAGCCACAGGACAGAATCTCCCAGGTGGGGTCCCCCCCTCACAACATTCACTCCAACCTTGCAGTGACACCCTGACCTGACCCTTGGACTCTTGGGGAGGGGAGGCAAGGAATTATGTGGTGTGTCCATTGTCCATGTGCTCCGCTGTTACTGTCAAACTGCAGGGGGGGGTCCCTCAAAGGACTTGAGAGTTGGGGAAGCTTGGGATAGGGGAAAGGACTTAACTTTGTGATTCTCCCCAGGATGGGTGTCTAGTGACAGCACTTATCCTTTTTGCCCTGAGAAAGTGTTCAGTCTCAAGATGGAATTCAGACACCATTCTGGAGTGAGATATTTATTATTACCTCTGCTCTCTGAAATCTTTGAGGTGCCCTGGTCACTTTGACATCCATGCCCCTTGTGCACCTGGAAGCCTTCAAACCTACCACATCATTCCATTTAACAGGGATTGGCCCGGGTATTAAAAACCATCTTTAAAGTGTTCTGATGTAAGTGACTTGTCAGAACTTCCCAGGAGATCCCCTTGCTTTTGCTGATAGCCCACAACTGCTGTGAAACCCTTTGAAGTGCTTTGATGATCAGGTTCACTGGGGAATATCCTTTTAACATTGGCAGGTTAGCATCTGGCATCTTCACCCTTTGAAGTGGTTTGAATGACAGGTATGGATTACTTATTATCAAAGAGCCTTGTTTGTTTTACTTTCACCTCATGGTTGAATGCATCTGGAGTGGTTTGTAAACACTGTGCATAGAAAAGAGGAGGTTAAACCTCATAAAATGTCCAACCTGTTAATCAAAGGCTGAATGGTTATTAACATTGCAGTCAGGTTGGTTCAAGCTGTTATTTGCCATCATTGTCCCTTGGGCTGTTGCCTGCAGTTTGAGGTAGCGGGGAGGGAGGCGGGGGCCATAGGGGGGGTGGCCTTTGCTGAATGTTTAACATGGCTTGTATTAGTGTGCAGGTTTTCGTCCAGCTTTCAGCATAGCTAAAACGGTAACAATTTATCACAAATATCATACCTTTAAACAGCTTTATAACTGTTTCTGTACAAAAAGTACCACAGCTTAGATACAAACAGGGAACTGGACCAAGTCCCAGTGCTTATTATCAGTATTTACACACCATCTGATGCTGTTTCACCCAGAGCTTACTGTCTGTGCAGATTTTTGGAACAATCCCAGTGCTTACAAAGATTAGGCACAAGTGTTTCTTTGTGGAACCTCTTCCTTCAGTCATCTGAAGAAAAGAATGTGAACATGGCATCTTATGTTTAGGGTCAACCTATGTGTTGACCTCCTCTTCGGATCTACACCTGTCAGTTTTGTGATCAGTACAGATGCATATATATTTCACCATTATTATTTGCCCTTTTTAATGTTTCACAACTGATTTTCAGTGCTGTCTAAAGGCACCAGGAACTTTTCTTCTTTTCCAGGTTTCTATGACAATGTGGTACTTTCGATAGGATGCCAGGATTAGCTGAGTGTAGGTTTCATGGTGTTTTTTTTCATAGAGTTCACACTTTATTTTTGATGTATGCATTTCTGTTTACACAGAAATAGACTGTGTGGTCCATGCTGGTATTAATGCTGCCCATAGACATCCTTCTGCTTCACTTCATCGAGCCCTGTCAGCATCTCCTTCTATTCCTTTCTCCATCATGTGTCCCACTTGTTTTTTTAATGGCTTTATTAACTGGTACCTTGACTTCAAATGATTTTTGAATCTGTACCAACAAATTCCTTTGCTCCTTCTCCCCATTTAGGCACTTTCCTTCCAAGTATTAAGTAATCCAATTATTCTTCCACCCAACACTCCTCAGACTTGCTTCCTCATTGTGAAATTAATCTGTCAGTTTTACAAATTGGTTCATATCTTGTATTTTGTCATTTTCTTCTTCAGGATTAATTACAACTACCATCATCCTCTCAAGTCCCCCCCCCCCCCCCCCCCCCCCCCCCCCCACAACCCCCAACCCCCAACCCCATTCTAATTTGGTGTCATCTGCAAATTTTGAAATTGTACTTCTCCTTCTATATTACTGATGGAAATTGTGAACACAGTGGACATCATTCCTGCACAAAACAGATGTCCTGGTCAATATTTACCTCCAGCCGATGTCACTAAACACAGATTATCTGGTCACTATCACATCACTGTTTCAGGACTTTGTTATGTGCAAAATGGCTTTAGCAAGGTCAACAATTTTTGCCCATTTATAATTGCCCCGGAGAAAGTGGTACTGGTGAGCTGCAGTATTTAACTACTGCAGTCTGTGGGGCACAGATACAGCCAGTTTTGGCAACACATTCCAGCAATTTGATGCAGTAGTGATGAAGAAACAGAAATACATTTCCAAGTCAGACTGTGCATCACTTGGAGGGTAATTTGCAGGTGGTGGTGCTCCCATAAGCCTGCTGCCTTTGTTTTTCTAGGTGGTAGAGATTGTGGATTTTAAGGTTGCTTTTGAAGAAGTTTTGTACTTGTACACCTTGTAGATGGTACATCCTGTAGATGGAACAGACTATAGCTGTAATGTGCTGGTGGTGGAGAGAGTGGTAGATAGTGTGCCAATTACACTGCTGCTTTGTTGGGCTTTTTGATTTGGCTCTTGTGTTTTCTACATTATAGTTGTGACTATCTTCAGAAAATACATGCTTGATTGGAAAGATATTGGATATCTTGAGGGTGTGCAAAGCATTGTATAAATACAAGGTTATTATTATTTTGAATCACTCTCAAGTTTCTCATTACATCGCTGGGAAACTTCATACGAACAGTCCCCAATATTTTGTCTGAAATTTCTATTCTCCTGATGCTTTGAATGCAGCATTCAGCACTTTTTCCATGACCTGTCTCCCAAGATAAGAAAGAACCCTATAGACGAGGGAAGTTTTAATAATTTGTTCTTTAGCGTTGGGCAATAAATGTCCAACTTTGGTTCAGTTACAAGTCCTCACTTATGGTTGTACTTACATTCTTGAAAAGTGCAACTTTAAGTGGAATAACTAGAAATGTGTCAGATTTTCCCATTAAAGCCAGTGTAAAAGCTGCAGTAAGGGTTTTGTAAGATCTTCCTCATCAGGAAACAACATTAAAACATCATGGCAGGGATTCCCCCAAAGAAAAGCTAAATGACCAATAGGCGAGAAAACGGGAAAATATCCCATCTGTTTTTGGGGTGTGCTTAGCTGAATGATTCTCTAGCACTCTGTGCATTATTTAAGACTTGATTACCTGTAAACTCTCGCATTCCAGCCATTATTTTGTAATTTGTGTCTTTATGTGCCCTGTTTGTGAACAGAACTCCCACTCACATGATGAAGGAGCAGCGCTGTGCAAGATTGTGGCTTGTGCTACCAAATAAACCTGTTGGACTTTAACCTGGTGTTGTGAGACTTCTTACTGTGTTTACCCCAGTCCAATGCCAGCATCTCCACATCATGTTCACAGAGTGTCTCAGAGAGATTAATGCTGGAAAGTGAGGGGCGGGGCCTCATTCTACTGGAGAGGCTGACATCGTAGTGCTCAAAGGGCCATTGCGCATGTGCCAGTCTGTCAGTGGGGACATTGGCACATGCGCACCGGCTTCCCCTTTGCCAGTCTCCCAATTGCTGGTTTCCTGATGTCTTTTGAGAACCCACTCCCATTTTGCTGGCCTACCTAACACCTCCACCCCCCCGATCACTGGCCTACCTGACACCCCACTGCTGGCCAGCCCTACCCACCCCCCCCCCCCCCCCCCCCCCACCACCCCATTTGCAGCTCCGATCATCCCCTTCCTCCCTCCCCCGCTGAACACATTGCATCATGTGCAGTGGGTGCCCTCCACCACCACCGATTGCCACCCCCAGTAAGCCTCCTCTTTGGCCCCACTCCCTTGGTACTGCCCAGTGGGTAGTGCCCAGCTGCAAGTGGGCTGTGCCAAGGTGTCAGGCTGGCACAGCCAAATTGGCATGGTCCAATTAGCACCCCACCTGCCTCTGACCTCCTGGGGGGTCCTTAGTGGTCTTTGTCCTACCAGCAGGGTAAGCACACCTGATTCCCTCACTCTTGCTGCTGTACTTCTGGGCTCAAGACTCACCTGCTCCCTAATATACTCTCTTGCCGCCAAAAGCTTGAGATCTGGGCTTGAGATCTCTTCCACTTCCTAACCTACTCTCTTGTTGCTTCACCCCTTCCCCCAAGCTGGGCTCATGACCTCTGCTGCCCCCTGACTCTCCTGCTTATCGCTTCCAACTGTGGAGATGAATGGTGAAAGGAAGCTGGAGCAGCATTGACTTGCAGGAGTTAAGTCCTGAACAGGAGGGTTGACAATGACAGGAGAGGTCAGAGAGCACAATAGGCTTCCCTGAAATGGCGCTGATTGGGTCATGCAGCCCTACATCAGACCAGCCCTAAATGACTTTAAAACAGAAGTCCCAATGCCAAACAAGAATACAGACCTACTTTAAATGACTGTTAAAGTGAAGCAATGTAAAACAAAGCAGTTAAAATGGGATTTACTGTATAACACCATATCATATTTGATCAAATATTGTGAATTTTTCTTTGTTATTTGACAGCAAGATATTAAGCTGATCTTTCTCTGCACCCTAGCTATGACTGTAACACTATATTCTGCACAGTCCCTTTTCCTTCCCTCTTGTGTACTCTATGAACTTCATGTTTTGTCTGTGAAGTGCAAGAAATAATACTTTTCACCACATCCCATACCTGTGACAATAATAAATCAAATCAAAAGTGAGGTACAGTCAGTGAGCATTTAGGGTCACATTCACAAAACTGAACTGTGGCCAGAATTCTGTAAAACTCCCAACCTTGCCTTTGTTCAGGTAAATTTCTCTAAATTTTTAAGTTATTTTCTCTCTTTTCAGTATTTTTGCGCCACATACTCTCCACTGAGCAGAGTTCAAACCTGGCAATCGGCCCCTTTCTGTAAAGATCAGTAAACAATTGAGTTGATTTCTGCCCTATTCCCTGCTGTCTTTCCAGCGTCCATGGCCTCTGGAAAGCAAATGAGTCATGCAGAAGAACTGGAGGCAATTGTGTGCAGGGAGAATATGTGAATGCCAGAGATTATGTGAGAAAGAGAACCTAAGATGAGTAGAGATGGTTATGGAAAGGCAATGTTTTAAAAAAATGTTTATGTACAACAGTAAGGGAAATGAACTAATAATTTAAAAAAAACTGGATTCCATTTTAAATTATTTCTGTATAAATATTCTGTAATCCCACCATTATTAATTCATGTGTGAACATCATTGCACGGAGGTCATTAATGGTCTAAGGTCTTGCTGCTGTCAAAACTGTAAAAAGACTCTCAATTAAAATTGGCCGACCAAATCTTCCAGTCTCCGGATCGTTGGAGACTGAATGTGTGGCTGAAGATGAGCTCTGGGACCCTGTGGAAGTCCTGATGCACTGACTCATGTGAGAATTGCCGAGGAAGTTTAAACTTGGGAAGGGAAATTCTCTGCTCCCTGCGACCTTCCACAAATATCTCCAACTCTGAGTTTGAAGTGGAGACGTGGTGCAGTTTGGGGTTACATGTCAATGTACTGTTAATCACCCTGTACGGCAATTACCTTATTAAGGGAATTGCTAGGTAAACATATGACATTGCTTTCCCCATAAATGGAGATAGCTGGAACACTTCGGTGGGGAGAACTTCTTGTAAGTTCGTAGCACTGAGGATGTGTCTTACAATAAACCAACTCGAACCTAAAAGACCAGTCTGGATTGGTTCTTCCACGATGTAGAGATGCCAGTGTTGGACTGGGGTAAACACAGTAAGAAGTCTCACAACACCAGGTTAGAGTCCAACCAGGTTATTTGATAGTAAGCCTGCACCAACAACAATCCCACCCAGGCCCTACCCCAATGTGTTGCACACCTGACGAAGGAACACCATTTCCGAAAGCTTGTAAGATTACTATCAAATAAACTGGTTCATCTCTAACCTGGTGTTGTGAGACTTCTTACTTGGTTCTTCCACCACAGCTACTTGTCATGAGTAACAATACTTACCTGAATAATTACTTAAGAAATTTTAGACAAATTAAAACCTAATTTATCACCTGAGTAACTACAGAACCAACCCAATCCCAATAAACCTACTGACCATCTGACCACTCACCGACCCAACCCGACAACTCATTGGCCCAACACAATTATCTCCCAACCATGGACTACCCCTGACCTACTTACTCCCCGATCATCTGAGTAACTCCCAACATAACCCCACCACCCCCTGACCGTCCAACAACGACCTGACTTCCTCCCTGACCAGATCTGACTACCCCCAATCACCCGACTAACCCCTCAGCCCGATCCAGCTACTCATTCACCTACCTATCCACCACATCCATCCTTCCAACTTATCCAACCTATCAAACTACTCACCCTGCCAACCTACCATCCAGCCCGCCTACCCACTCACTCAACTACCCATTCACTCGCTCATTCATTCATCCACTCACCCATTCACTAATATTCAAAGGCTGGACCTTTAAACTTACCATTTGGCAGCTGCTGGCCCAAAAAATGAGGAACATCTCACAGCGGCACAGTCACAGAACCAGGGAACTGGGTTCAATTCCGACCTCGGGTGACTGTCTCTGCGGAGTCTGCATGTACTCCCTGCGTCTGCGTGTGTTTCCTTAGGTTTCCACCCACACTCCAAAGCTGTGCAAGTTAGGTTGATTGGCCATACTCATTTGCCCTTTAGTGTTGGGGAGATTATTAGGGTGAATGCGCAGGGATATGGGGGTGGAGCCTGGGTGGGATTGTTGTTGGTGCAGGCTCGATGGGCCAAATGACCTTCTGCACTGTATGAATTCTCTGATTCTTCCCCATCCCACTCTAATCCACTGTGACAGAACTCCCTAAGGGACACTTTGCTGCACGTTTCTGTGACAGCCGTGTTGAGCTGGGGAGATCTTTGAGCACAGCGGCATCACTGCTGCAGCTTGGAAGATCCGGACTGATATTCATTAAAAGCATAAACACAGCATGGAGTAATCTTGGCACGCTATTGTCAGCTTAGATTTTTAACAGCCTCTTAATCATAGAAATGTTAATATATGAACATTTTCACAATAACTTCATTGCAGTGTTAATGCAAACCCACTTGTGACTAATAAATAAACTTTATATGAAGAAAAAATAATTTGGCTCACGTTGCCAATAACAGTGTGGTTGACATCAGAACTGTTGATGTTATCCCCAGCTCCCTGCTTTTCCTTCAGCCCTATCAACATTTTTCTCCAAATGTTTAGCTTCTTGAAAGCTATCATTGATATATTTCAAACACCACTTGCATTAATGTATTCCTTACTTTCATTGCCTTTTGCGTGGAAAATATTATTTCTACTTTCTCCATTTCAATACTAACCCTAACTTTATGATGCACTAATCAGGTTTTTCAAAAGTTCATTCCTGGCATGTGGACAACTCTAGAAGAACTAGCTTGAATTGTCCAGCTTCTGACTTATACATGTCCTCAACATTTGTGTGGCTGGTCTTGCCTCTTATGTTTTATGAAATATGCCACCTTCTGAGATTTAATGACCTGCAACCTTGAATGTGGCCAATGCAATCGATTTGCCAAAGGCTGTGAATGCAAATTTTGATCTTTAATTTGATTACTTTAGGAATTGGTATGATCAGGCATGAGATTATGGAAATGTTCTAGTTCTTTGTTCTTACACCACCTACTATATTGAACAAATTATTAGCAAACCTTGGAATGGTTGGATGAATGTCATGCATGGAATTTACACGATGACTTGTATTTATGTAGTGGTTTAATGTAACAAAATGCTCCAAGATGCATCATTGGAGTTGGGGGAAATTAGAATTTGACGTTGAACCATCATAAGAAATATTCGGGTAACTGACCAAAAGCTTGGTCAAAGAGATCAATTTTAAGAAGGGCCTTAAAGGAGGAAAGTTGTGGGCAAAGAGGTTTAGGGAGGAAATTCCACAATTTAGGGCCTTGGTAGCTGATGACGTGGTGATCAATGTCACAATGATTTAAAATCAAGGATGCATAAAGGACCCAATTTAAAGGAGTGCAAATATCTTGAAAGGTTGCAGGACAGGCAGCAATTAAAGAAGTATGGAAAGGCAAAATCCTAAAAGGACTTGAAAATGAGGATGATATTTTAAAATCAAGATATTGCTTAACTTCTAGCAGAGGGATAAATGGTGAGCAAGACTTGGATGTGAGTTAGGCTATGGGAAGCAGAACATTTGATGAATATTGCTAAAACACGAGGTGTTGCTGAAGCTTTTCATTTTGCACTCATCAGAAGAAATGCAAGAGTGTCAAATTTCAAATAATTACACAGTTCACACTATCAAAAGAAAGGGTGCTGAATGGTTGGCAAGACAACTCTGGCTGAAGTGTTGCCAAGGAGAAAGCACTGGGGAACGAGATTTGGTGTAATTAAATTCCAGGCAATGTAACAAGGCATCTGCTTCAGATCTGCCACTCAAGACAGTTGCAGCCATATCGTCAGGAAATAATTGCAGGATTGTGACAAAGTGGATAGTGATGAAAGGTAGTTGGACACACTGTGACAGGCCATAATGGGAGAATTGGAGTTATTGAGAGGTCAGCTTTGTTGAGTGAGTTAGAGCAAAGGAGCTTTGATTGGCTCAATTGCTTTTTGTTATCCTTAGTTTTTCCTGATATACGTTTTCAGGTAAAAATGCGTTTTCTGGGGGGCATGGTGATCATAATTAGCCACATTGTTCCAAGTGTGAATCTGCTTGTGTGTTTGAAAGCATCAGCTTTTTATAGACTCGTGTTCACTGAAGTTATGTGCCTCAGGATTGCGTTAGATTTAGCACAGTCTAAACAAATCCTGTGCTGGATTCTCCTGGTCATCGAGGTGAATGCTGTCAGGATTAGTATCAATTACTCCTAGGGTTAGATGCAGCATGGGTAAATGCAGAAAAGATTTCCCTCCATCCTGCAATGTCAAACACATAATTAATCTAGTATTGTATTTGTAAATTCAGCAGAAAAATACAATTGGAGATGCTTATAAAAAGAGAAAGAAGCCAGTCTGTTGCTTTGATAACCCAATATTTTCCAACGATAAAATGGCAGGAATTTGCAAGCAGCTGTTAATTTAGACACACATTTCCCTCAACAACAACAATTAGCCTCTCCCTGATCATTGACCTCAGGATGTGGCATTCAGAACATTTTCACTAGAAGTAGCTTTAGTCCCCTAAAACACTGTGTCACTACTATGGCATGTTGTTGATTGGGAGGATATTAAAAGTCATGCAGTATGACTCCCAACTTGCCGCATACAATGTCTGCTGTTATATTTATACTGGCGGATTGGCTGGTATATCTGTATCCTGCCTTTTGAGAGCTGGAACATTCCATTATCCTACTTAAATCAGGCCCTTAGTGCAGTTGGGAGCCTGATTTCAATATTTGACCTACATTGCTGGCCAGCCAGTTACTCCAGCTTAGGGAAGCTAGCAGGCAAATGGAGATGGGAGCAGTTGAATCAAGAGGTTTCGCTGCACTAGTCACGAGGAAGACTCCCCTAACCTGCAAGCAAACCCCCTACCGATTGTGGTTTCTCCTCACAGCCATGATCGGCTGACCCACCCTCCGTCTCAAGCTCTCACTCTTGCTTTCCCCCCAGTTGCCTCTTGAGTACACCCACCCACATATGCTTCATTTTATTCTGTTGCCAGGGATCATCCCCAGCGATCACTGGCTGCGGAACCCTACCACTGGCCTTCTTGCCAAATAACTGGTTATTCTGTCAATTAGGATTTTCACAATACTGGGCTCTTTGCATTCTTCTTTTCATCTTCCTCTCCTGCCATGTCCCCATAATCATGGGGTCTTTAAATCTATTATGGAAGGGCTAACCAGGTGTATACACTACCCTTGTTACAGCAGAAAATATTACACATTACATGATTGTTATAAAGCAGCATATTCTCTGACTCACTGAGATAAACACCACAGGAGTCCTGCTGGTTGATTTAAAAATATCAGTGGTTTGATGCATGCCACAGTTGCGTATAATTAAACAGCCTTATAGCCTATGTAACTCCTGCTGATAATGTTCTTGTCCTGAGAGTACTGTTGTGAATGAATGAATGTTACTATCATTGGGCAACTCTTGTATTTTGTTGAAGAAATCTTTTGAAAATATCTGATTGAAACAAAGTGAATTAATGTAAGATCTGGTTAAAAATGTTCATGGACCTGCTGGCCCAATCATAGGAGCAGGGGTAGCCATTCTGGGAGAGAGAGAGACTGTGTGTACAGAGGGGAAGGAAAGAGGTTGCAGAGGTCGGGAGAACCTTAGTTAGGTTGCACACTCTCTCTCTCTCTCTCTCTCTCTCTCTCTCTCTATCCTCTTCTGCACCCTCTCCCCCAAGTTGGATCATAATTGATTCCTACTCCTCAACTCTATTTAGTTGTCTTAGTTCTATATTCCTTATACGCTTATATAAGAAGAATGGGACAGTCTCACTCTTGAAAGCATCAACATGTTGAATGGAGTTAGAAGATGGTATCATACTCTTCAACTTAAGGACAATTAACATACGAACAATTAACATACTGGGCAGTACGATTATTGTGACCCAAATGGAGGCACTTGAAGCCTGTTGTAATGGTGGCACAGTGGTTAGCACTGTTCCCTCACAAAGCCAGGGACCCAGGTTCAATTCCCAACTTGGGTCACTGGCTGTGTGGAATCTGCATGCTCTCCCATGTCTTCATAGGTATCCTCTGGGTGCCTATGTACCAAAAGGCATGCTGGTAAGGTGTATTGGCCATACTAAATTCTCCCTCCTGAACAGGCACCAGAGTGTGGCAAATAGGGGATTTTCACAGTGACTCCATTGCAGTGTTAATGTAAGCACAACTTAAGCGCGAGTTGTGTAAGCCCAGAGCTACCAGTGCAATAACTACAGTGCCTACACAAGTCTGTCCAATATGTGCCAGGACATTCCGTGCCCGAATTGGCCTGATCAGCCATCTTCGGATATACCACATCCAGCCTCAAAATGTCCAATAGGTATCGAGATCCTCATCAACGACGATGGACGAACAACAAGAACAAGTGTAAGCCTACTTGTGACAATAAAAAATGAGCTTAACCTTGAGGGATAGGAATATGACCCCACCTGGAGGAAAGTGTATCATGTGATCCAGATTAAGCATCATCGATGATGTCTTCAAACTTTCTACCCATGTCCTCACGTGCCCAGCCTTAATAAATGAACCCACAACATATTTACTCCATTTCCTACGAAAGATCGGTGCCTTTATATCACTATAAAAACATGACAGGATGTGCAGCAATTGTTTCTTTCCAAATGACATAGTTTAAAATTAAAGTTTATTTATTAGTGTCACATTTAGGCTTACGTTAAGATTACAATGAGTGTTTAGCTTGGCAGGAAGATTAAATACAGGTACCCATGGTTAGTAGTCTTAAATCATGCTACATGGCATGAGTTGACCCTCGACATTTTGGACAGACGTCAACTGAGTCGTAGCATCTGTGAGTGTTGAAAATGCAGCGTGCTGACTGTTCAGAGAAACTCTGAAGACGCAATTCAGGGGTTGCGCTCAAAGAGTAGACAGATTCCTCGTGGAAAGATTACAGCACATAGCATGTCGGCTCAGTGGGTGGGACAGTGCGTCCCACAAGGGTGGCAAGGGCACAGAATTTTCTCTGCGTGGGAGACGTCGGTGTCTGCTCCCAAGAGTGGCTTGGTGGCATCACTACTGACCAAGCTGGACAGGTCCTAAAGGACATAACTGCTGGAATGGATCTACAATAGGTGGTGAGGAGCCAAGGGGCAAAAACATACTTGCTCTTATCCTCACCACCCTGCCTGCCACAGATGTGACTGTTCATGACAGAAGTGGTAGGAGTGACTACTGCACAGTCCTTGTGGAGCCAAAGCCCCATCTTCAAAGTTCATGGTGTTGTTTGACTGTACTAAGTGGGATAGATTTCAAACAGAGCTTGCAACTCAAGACTGGGCATCCAAGAGGCGCTATGGGCCATCATCAGCAGCAGAATTGAACACAACCACTATGTGTAAACTCATGCTTTGGCAGACCCCAACTGTACCACTACACCAAACTAGGATATCAACTCTGGTTCAGTGAAGTGCAGGAGGGCATGCCAGGAATACTTAAAAATAAGGTGCCAACTTGGTGAAGCTACAACACAGGACTACTTGGAAAGCTAAGCGAACCCATAACAGAACAGATTAAAACTCTGCAGCATCACAGATGCCAGTGTTCGGTCAATTCAGTTCACTGCACATGATATCAAGAAATAGCTGAAGGCACTGGATACTGCAAAGGCTATGGGTCCTGACAATATTCCAGAAATAGTACTGAAGACGTGTGCTGCAGAATTTTCTATGTCCCTAGGCCAGTTATCCCAGTACAGCTACAACAACGGTCTACCTAATAATGTGGAAAATTGCCCAGGTATGTCCTGTCTACAAAAAATAGGGCAAATCCAACCTGACCTATTGTTGTTCCATCAGCCTATTCTTGGTCACCAGCAAAGTAATAGAAGATGTCATCCACAGTGCTGGAAGGCGGCACTTTCCTGCTCACTGACGCTCAGTTTGAGTCCTCTTAGGGCCATTCAATTCCTGACCTTTTTACAGCCTCAGTTCAATTGTGGCCTTTATATTTTTATAAAAACATGACCAAGTCTCAACAAAAGTGAGATGCCTGCTATTGTGGAATGACAAGCCATTGGATGACCTGAAGAGAAAGTAGAAAATGAGCTGCAATTGAAATGTAATGTAACAGCATCACAACAGTATCCTTAGGAAAACAATGTCCAGGAATGTCTGCTGCTGATGTTTAATGCACGTTGGGAGGTTTTGCAAAATTCAAGATGCTATATGAAAGCACGTTGTCGCTGTTGTAGTGACAAAATAACAGGCCGTTTTATCATGCGTGATACAGAAGGATACTGTGTCTATTGATTACTTGGGTATGATGCAGAATAATGCCTACTGTATCAAATATTTATGCTGTCTCAAAGCAACTATACTCTTTGCTCTTTGCCATTTTACTTGTACACAGTAAGAATTATAATGGTACATATTGAATTGTTACAGTACATCGGGGTTGTACAACATGGTATGTTTCGCTTCCTTATTGGAATTAAATATGTTGTAAGTAAACAGCTTGGTACTGTGTTACATGGAAACAATTTCACACTTGGTTACAGTCATTTACTGACTCCATTTCATAAACTGATCAGTTTTTTATCCCACTGCTGCCCATTTGTAATAACAAATAACTCCCTTTAGTTACACCAATTTTCTGGTTCAACTGATTATTTCATTGGCCTCCTGTTTTTTTAAAAAAATCACATGAACGGTTTTCATCAAAACATTACAATGGTCTTAATGATGAATTAAAGGGGTTAAAATGCAGCAGTGCCTGCCCAGAGAGAAAATTCACTCTTTTGAGAACTACTGGTTTGCAAGGAATGTTTGGAATGGTGCTTGCTTTTGTATTCATTCAACATTTGATTATCATTTAGCTTGGCACTTTAGTGTCCATCTTCAACGTGTGTGAGAGTGCCTGTGCGCTCGTTGGTGAGAGGGCCTGTGCACTCGCATGTCTGAGAGGGCCTGTGCACTTTCACTCGTGTGTGTGAGAGGGCCTGTGCACTTGCACTCGTGTGTGTGAGAGGGCCTGTGCACTTGCACTCGCGTGTGTGAGAGGGCCTGTGCACTTGCACTCGCGTGTGTGAGAGGGCCTGTGCACTTGCACTCGCGTGTGTGAGAGGGCCTGTGCACTTGCACTCGCGTGTGTGAGAGGGCCTGTGCACTTGCACTCGCGTGTGTGAGAGGGCCTGTGCACTTGCACTCGCGTGTGTGAGAGGGCCTGTGCACTTGCACTCGCGTGTGTGAGAGGGCCTGTGCACTTGCACTCGCGTGTGTGAGAGGGCCTGTGCACTTGCACTCGCGTGTGTGAGAGGGCCTGTGCACTTGCACTCGCGTGTGTGAGAGGGCCTGTGCACTTGCACTCGCGTGTGTGAGAGGGCCTGTGCACTTGCACTCGCGTGTGTGAGAGGGCCTGTGCACTTTCACTCGCGTGTGTGAGAGGGCCTGTGCACTTTCACTCGCGTGTGTGAGAGGGCCTGTGCACTTACACTCGCGTGTGTGAGAGGGCCTGTGCGCTTGCACTCGCGTGTGTGAGAGGGCCTGTGCGCTTTCACTCGCGTGTGTGAGAGGGCCTGTGCACTTACACTTGCATGTCTGAGGGCCTGTGCACTTGCACTCGTGTGTATGAGAGGGCCTGTGCGCTTGCACTCGCGTGTGTGAGAGGGCCTGTGCACTTACACTTGCATGTCTGAGGGCCTGTGCACTTGCACTCGTGTGTATGAGAGGGCCTGTGCGCTTGCACTCGCGTGTGTGAGAGGGCCTGTGCGCTTGCACTCGCGTGCGCGAGAGGGCCTGTGCGCTTGCACTCGCGTGTGTGAGAGGGCCTGTGCACTTGCACTCGCGTGTGAGAGGGCCTGTGCACTTTCACTCGCGTGTGTGAGAGGGCCTGTGCGCTTGCACTCGCGTGTGTGAGAGGGCCTGTGCGCTTGCACTCGCGTGTGTGAGAGGGCCTGTGCGCTTGCACTCGCGTGCGTGAGAGGGCCTGTGCGCTTGCACTCGCGTGTGTGAGAGGGCCTGTGCGCTTGCACTCGCGTGTGTGAGAGGGCCTGTGCGCTTGCACTCGCGTGCGCGAGAGGGCCTGTGCGCTTGCACTCGCGTGTGTGAGAGGGCCTGTGCGCTTGCACTCGTGTGCGCGAGAGGGCCTGTGCGCTTGCACTCGCGTGTGTGAGAGGGCCTGTGAACATTTATGAATGTACCTTCAGTTGAGGCCCTTGGATGTGAGAGGGCTGTGCACCTTTGGTTTTCACAGATTTTTCTGTTAAACTGCTATTGGATATTTAATGCTGTAGTAATTTCAATATATTACCTGGCGTGGGTTTAATTTGTTGTGGAGGTTTATCATAGCCACCTCTATTTCAATTGTGTTTTTCACAATTCCACTATACTCACTGCTGACATGAGTTTGAACTTTCCTATGTGGCCTGTATTATAGTCATTTTGTCGGTGTCTTGCATTAGGTTCTTACACGTTTAGTTTTTAATAGCTGCTTGGATCTGGAGCATGAGTAATGCTGCAACCCTGTGCAAGATTCAGACTCCTATTGCTGTGCCCTAGGTTGCTATATGTTGAAATGGATTTATGGAGGAAGATGTGGTAATGTTTCATAGCCATTAAAGTTGATTGGTTTCATGCTGAGTAATGCAGACAACACACATCGAGTTATTTAAGAAATAATTGGATACAGGCAAAGCAGCATTTTTAAGGAATGAGCAGCACACTATTAAAGTAACCAAAAATTCCAAGATCTTGCACTGATTGGCATTCATGCTGTTATGATCGCCATAGAAGCTGATAACTTTTAAAAACAAATTCCAATTCCCAGTGATCATCTTAAAGGAATTGCAGTACAAGATTTCAAGTTTTAATGCTTTTACCGTTACACTCAAACTAAAAGCAACACTGAATAAACATTATTTTAGTAGGCAATTTACACTGCAGAGAAGCAGCCCCATTTAACGTTTAAAACAACCAAATATCTCCCTCCCTGGTTTTACTTTACTCTGGGCCCATACGTTGACACTCTAACCTCCTGGAACCAGTCCAAAGTTTCCTCGTTTCTGAGGACTTGCTTCCTTTCATTTCCTTTCTCAGCTGGATAACTGCTATTCACTGAACTGCTTTTCACAGTGAGGGACTAATTGAATAGTTTTGCTTCTAGTTAAAGCTAGGTGAGTCTTCCAGTCTTATTTAAATCATCATAGACCCAGTCTCTCTCTTCAATCTGAATATGAGTTCCAACCCTGTTTCTTGTATGGTGAAATATAGAGAGTAGCTGTATCTATCTCTCCGCTTTGCCTCTCTCTGTCATAGCCTTACTGACTGATTTTCTGTGAGGTATTTTAAGAAAACACTTGAAGCCAATCTGATAATGGCTTCTGATGTATCCTCTGCCTCTCAAAGTCCATTTTTAATAGCAACATGAATCACATGGGCCTTTCATTCCATGTAGTTATGTAGTTAATTAGTTATCCTTTCAAGTGCCAATTCACCTTGAGACTAAATAGACAGTTTAAAATATAACCATTTACGAAAGCTGACATTTCTAGCAACTTTCTGTATTTTGGAGATTAATATTCTATCAACTGTCAGCAGAGATGCTGTGGTCATTGTTTATAGATGTGAATATCTTGTGCTTTCTTTCCAGCAGAAGCTGGGCCCCATTTTAACCTTTAACACCCAAGTCACGCAATCTTTTTTAATATGACTTGCAGAATTCGGAATGGGTCACATGATGCTCTTCATTCCTCTATTTTACCCTAAATTACAGACACCGTTCCAAAACATAGCCGCTTATAAAGCCTCGCACTTGTAATCATGTAGTGACCTCTTGGCGATCATGTGAAAGTTTAAATCGCGGTCTTATTTTGTTGCAGTGCTTTCAGTGAAGGGTACAACTTTTAATTAGTATGGAGCAAGCACCAGCTCATTTGTGGGCACTTGCAACAGCCCTTGTGCATGACTATAATAGACTGGTTGCGCTGTACATAACGTAGGGAAGATTTGGTTGTACAAACTGCTGAGCTTCAAATGTCACACCAGGAGAAGGTAGAACATTCTATTTCCATTTTCTTTTTAAATTTTATTCGCGTTGAAGATTTTTCCCATTTTTATGCAAAAAAACCCTCAAAAACTGGTCAGTAAAGCTTAATCATTCTTCCAGATATACGTACTGAATAAAGACATGGTAGATTTGGATTACTCATTGTAGCCAGTGCTTCCCACCATATAAACAACAAAAGGATATTTCAGAAAATGGGGGATACCAGGACAACAAGATAAAGCCATGAGTATATGGTATAGTAGTGCCCACCTTCACTTACAAATAAGAGAGACAGAGCTATGTAATTTATGGAAAACCCTGTAGGAGTAAGTCAGACAATGCGGAGCCTAGATATTTGAGATAGGGGTTCCCTACCTTCCAGAATGTATCTGATTCAACCTGGAGTATACAAGTCAGGTATTCCATCGGGATACGTTGCATAATAATTTTATGCCAGTTCTAAATCGAAGGATACTTATCGCTAATCCATGAGGAAAGGATATTTTTCTGTGCAACAAATGTTAGGATATTGTACAGCCCCTTCCCATTGGTATCAACTATTATCTTTTCTGGGAGACTCAGAGTTAAGAGTAAAGGATCAAACTTTAAGGTTGTCTCGGAAATCTTTTCAAGTTCCATAAAGATATCAAACTAGTAAGATTTGATTTTGACACAGGACCAGAAGAAATGCAGGTAATTCTCCATGCCCGCCTTGCACTTCTGGCACACTGAGAATATAATAGGATCAAATCTGTGTCTTAAGCTTGGAATAATATGCAGCCACTGTCACATTTTAAACTGAGTCTCCTTTGTTCTATTACAAACCGAGATTTCATCGGCACTTTCCCAAATTTGCCCCTTGTCTTATCGTCAATATTCACTGCCAGGCCTTTTTCCCAAGACTGATCGTGTCCAGTGTATTCTTAGATGATTTAGAGCATGAAGTATCATAAAATCTGCTGATAAATTGCTTAGGCACCACAGACATTAGGATTTCTTCCACTGAGGAAATCTTAGCATCGAGATGAAGAGTTATCTTTTTAAGGATAAAGTTCCTGATTTGCAAATATCCAAAAAAAGAGTGCTTTGGGATATCAAACTGCTGACACAGCTGCTCAGAAGATAATAGGGAGGCACCCTCAAATGTATCACCCAACCTGTAGAGAGCTGTATCTCCCTGGGGTCCACGAGACCTGGCAGAAAATCTGAATCACTTTGAATAGAAGAGCTGAAGTTATGTTAGATCTCCCCTCTAGCCTGTATGGACTATCCTCCATGCTTTCATAGTATTAATAATAATAGGATTATCCTACTTATCTGACACATTCTGCTCTGTTAAATTGACACTGAAGGAAAGTGGAGTCAGCGGGTCTCTGAAACTGAGAGAGATAGATGTTACGGTTGTGGGGCAGAGAGGGAAAATGGTGCTACCTTGAGATTGAGTGAGAGGGAAAACATTGTAACTTGGAGATTGACAGAGAGGAACTGGTGCAACTTTGGCATTGAGAGAGAAGAGAAATGGTGTAACTGTGGGATGAAGAGCAGAAGATAATTCCAGATTTAGAATATTGGCGTAAGGGTGGGATTGAGATGAGGGGCTGAATTTTCAGGCCCCATTGAGAGCAGGTGCTGAGGTGGTCAGCCACTAAAATATTTAACATGCAGGATTCCTGCCATCATTTTGTCCATGGACCAATTTCTTGCAGGCAGGATAGAATTTGGCAGAACGACCATTGTTTTGGAGTAAACCATTGATAAAGCAGATGAAAATAGTTGAGTCTAGGGCACTGCCCTGTGGAATTCCTGGAGCAATGTCCTGGGTGACTGACTGGCCTCCAGCCACCACCTGCTTTTATGCCATGCATGACCAGACATTGGAGAGTTTCATCCCATGATCCTATTGTCTTCAGCTTTAATTGGGCTCCTTGGTGTACAAATCACTTGGATGCTGCTTTGATGTCAAGGGCAATCACATTCGCCTCAATGTTAGTATTCAGGTCTTTCCCATGTTGGATTTGACAAACTCAAATTGAGCAGGGTGAGCAGGGTATTGGTGAGAAAGGGCTGCTTGATACACTGTTGATGACTCCTATCAATGCTGATTAGTGGGAAGCAGCAGTTGACTCAGCTGGATTTGAGGGCGTCAAGTGCTATCTTGCCCACATCATAGAATCACTACAGGGCAGAAGGAGGCCATTAAGGGGAAATTTAGCATGGCCAAACCACCTAACCTGCACATCTTTTGACTGTGGGAGGAAACCAGAGCACCCAGGGGAAACCCACACAGACTGTCACCCAAGGCCGGAATTGAATGTGGGTCTCTGGCACTGTGAGGTGGCAGTGCCACCCCAGAAACAAATGGAGCAATGCTGCTACTAGTATGTTCAGGACAGAGGCTGTTGGAGTAAATGGAGAGGGAGAGAGGAGCTGTAAGTATGATTGGAGAAGAGGGGCTATTAATGCAATTGGAGAGCGAGAAGGGATGTTCATATAATTGGAGAAAGAAAGTGTTTTTTTGCTGTGGATGGTGAGTGAGAGAGAGGATTGTTACTGCATGTAGGGAGAGGAGGGGGAAAAAGCAAGAATGGTTCATGCAAGCCGAGGCAAGCTATTAATATATCAAACATATCAACCTAGAAAATTAGCTAAAACTGATCAACAACTTCAGAAAAACCTGACAGCACAAAACAGCATGACTTGGGAGAACAAGTACTTACGTAGGCTTTCTGCCTTAATTGGGACATTGTGTTCCTTTACCAATATCAGAAGGAAAGGTTGCATACGAATGACTGAATAGAAATAATGTTGATATGACGGAATTGTTAGATGATCCTAGCAAGTACCCTGCAAAATGTTGAATTTGTACATGAAATGAACCAGAATGTATTATTTTAATGCAGCCTTATACTTCACAATTACTATATTTTTCACCTAAAAGTAAAACAAAATGACAGTTAGATTTTCCAAGCCATTACTCTCTATCATCTTAACCTATCATCCTTTATTGCCTACAAAACATGGACACAGAGACTTGGGTTGGGATTTCCCATTTGATTGATATTATATTTTGGCTAATAATGTCAAGGTAGCTTTAGCAGCTACCTAGATTTACTCAGCTGTTGACCAACATCCAATTTCCCACCCCTTCATGGAGAGATACTTACTTTCTTCTCTAACTCTCTGGGTTCTCCTCTCCCTTTCCCTTGTTAAATCAGCTCAGGACAAATATCCCCCTCCCATTAAGTGAAGATGATGCTACTCTTCCATTCTTTTCTCTTTTCAAATAGCTACTTTTTTTTTAACCAAACTCTTCCCCATGCCCCCTGCACTCTGTCTCCCTCTGGAGTTCCTGAAAGCATGTCAGTATTTCGTACTCTGCATTCTATCTCAAAAGATCTCTTATCAAATTTTTGGCAATCTTCCACCAAAGCTTGGGTAACTTCTTCCTCTTTCAGTTCACCTTCCCTTCATCTCTGTTTCCCTGTTTCACTGTCATATTTCTTTCCCAGCAATTGACTGTCTTTCCATTCCTTCTCTCCCTTCCCCATCCCTTTCCTACTTGTATTGCATTTTGCCTCATTCCCTCACCAAACAATTTCCCCCCTCCCAATAAATTCATGTTCCCTCTCCTTGACAAGCATCGTGATTCCATCTCCCCAACAAAGGTTCGCTCATCTCCCCCCCCGCCCGCCTCGATACCCAACCTCTCCCCTACATCCAACCCCTCCCTTCTTCTCAACAACAAGCCTCGTCTCTGTCTCTCTCTCTCTCCCTCCTCAACATTCGATCCCCTCAGTTTCCCCTTGACATTCTCCATTACCTTTCCTGGACCGCCATTCCCTCCTACTCTTAACAGTTATTTACCCTCTTCCCCTTTTATAATTTTTTTTTAACCATCCTTTTCTGCACTGTTTGACCCCACCCATAGAAAAGCAGCTTTTGAGTGGATGCAGCAGAGGAGTTATTGGAAAGTTCTGGTTAGTGTTAGCAAATTATGATGTACTGACTGGACTCCCAGAAATCAACTGTCAGTGCACAATGTTGATGATTGGCTTCTTTGTTGTAAGTAGATGGGCAGAGAAAGAGAGGAAAGTTTCCTATGAGGAGAGAGGCTGAAGCTGTGAATGTAAACTGAGCACTTGGTAGGGTACTAAAAAGGGTTGATGAAATTACATGGCAAAATGAAACCTTTGTAGACAGTTCTCTCAAATAAGTGATAACAACAACACACTGTACTGTACTAGATTTAACACAGCTTTGAGGAGATTACTGTGTGAAAGGAGGTACATTGTCTCATTCTATCAGTGATAGGAGCAGCAAGTGTCCTGTGAATGACACTGGTTTCTGTGGTAATTGTTTCAGTTTTAACAATCAATGCTACTGAATCCGTGTGTGAATAGGCAGCTAAAAATCACTAGAGAGCAACCAGATTGCTGTGGGCAGTACTTTGCTATTCATTCATGGGATGTGAACATCATTGGCAAAGCCAGCATTCATTGCCCTTCTCTAACTTCCCTTGAGCTGCTTTCTTGAACCGCTACACTTGGTGGTGAAGGGAGTGATTGTTTAAGTTGGGTGTATCTGTCAAGTGGGCTGCTCTGTCCTGCATAGTATTGAGTTCTTGAGTATTTTGGAGCTGTAGTCATGCAGGCAAGTGGAGAGTATTCCCATAAACTCCAGTTTTGCATACAGAAAACAGAGTTTGAATAAAATACTAATTTTCAGAGTTCCTCAGAGCAATGTCCTTCGCCCAAATGCCTTCAGTTGCTTCATCACTGATCTTCCTCCAACATAAGGTCCGAATTGGCGAGGTTTGAGAATTGCACCTTGTTAAGTATAATTTTCAACTTCTCAACCACTGAAGCAGTCCCTGACCGCATGCAGTGAGACCTAGGGTGGGATTTTCCATCCGCACTCATTCCGAGACTGGAAGATCTCGCCTGAGGTCAACAGACCATTCTGTGGTGTGTGCCCCATCCTCTACAATTCCCACCATGAGCGGGATAGGAAAATTCTGCTCCTGGACGACATCAGGCTTGGGTTAATCAGTGGCAAGTAACATTTGCGCCACATGAGTGCACAGCATCATCACCAACAAGTGAGTAACTCACTGCTTCACTTCCCAAAATCTGCCCATCGTCTATAAGGCACAAGTCAAGAGTGTAACACTTGTCTGGACATACGCAGCTTCAGTAACAGTCAAGATGTCCTGCACCATGTAAGACAAAGCAGCTTTGTTGACTGGCACTCCCACCTGCCCAGCACCTGAAACATTCATTGCCTCCACCACTGAAAGGACTGAGTGAAGGGAAACAGTTTAAACTCGGATTACATTCCCGAGCTCTGCATTAGGAAGACCAAAGCCATTGACTTTGGCCGCTGTTACAAAATCTATTGCTTAACTGGCTCCAGCCTCCCTGTCTGAGGAAACTTAGGCCATAAGCTTGGGAGTTCTGCCTGCCATTTACTTTCCTCCTTTAAAGCGAAACCTACTGCTTTGACCAAGCTTTTGGTGATCTGCCTGAATATTTCTTGATGTGGCTTGGTGTCATGTTACTTTATAATGCTTTGTGAAGCACTTTGCGACACTTTATTATGTTAAAGGAACCATATTAATATGTAAGTTACTGTCATTGGACCACGCAGTTTGCAGTTTAGGTGTCCTTTTTGCCACTGAGCTCAACTTCTGACCTTAAAGTTCTGACATTCAAACTGCCTACTTCCATCCTTGCAACGTTACCCATCTCTGCCCCTAAGTTTATCTGCTGCCTAAACCCTTAGCAAACCATCGTTACTTTTAGACTTGACTATTCCAACACTGCCCTAGTCGATTTTCCACCTTGCATCCATGGTCTGTATGAGCTTATCCAAAACTCTGCTACCTCTGATAAGCTGCACAGCCCATGAACACACATAGAATCATAGAATCCTTACTGTGCAGAAGGTGGCCATTTGGCCCAACGAGCCTGCACCCACTACAATCTCACCCAACCCCTATCCCTGTAATCCCACGTACTTATCCTGCTAATCCCCCTGACACTAAGGGGCAATTTAACATGGCCAATCAACCTAACCCGCATATCTTTGGACTGTGGGAGGAAACTGGAGCAGCTGGAGGAAATTCACATTCACACAGACACAGAGAGAACATGCAAACTCCACACACACAGTCACCCGAGCCAGAGTTGAACACTGGTCCCTGGCGCTGTGAGGCAGCAGTGCTAACCACTGTGCCACTTTCTCGGACCAAGTCTTGTTCACCCATAGCCCCTGTGTCCAGTGATCTACGTAGGTTCCAAGTCTGGCAGTGTCTCGATTTTAAAATTCTTTTCCTTGTTTTTAAACTTGTCCATGACTTCATCCTCTCCTATCTCAATAATCTGTTCTAGCCTTCCAGCGCTCTGAAACTTCTCTGCTGCTCCAATTCTGGCTTCTTGTGCATTCATGATTGTTACTCCTGTGTGATTGACAATAGCTCAGTTGACCGGATGGCTGGTTTGTGATGTGGAGTGATGCCAACAGCAAATGGGTTCATTTCCTATATCGGCTGAGGTTATTCATGAGGGCCTGCCACCTCAACCTTGCTCCTTGCCCGAGATGAAAGGAGAGAGCAGCCTATGGTCATTGGGACTATGACAACCTTTTCATCTTCACATACTTCAGGACATAGAGCATTGAGAGATATGTAGAAAAGCTAGAAACTGTTGAAAAGGATGGAGCTGCCATTGCTTACAAGTAACAAACTAATTTATTTATCATATAACACTCGCTCCATTACTTAGACCATTTTCAGAATCTCTTCTGACTCCAAAACCATATGCAATGGGATAGTGCTGTGTGTTTAATCATCTTGGGCGAGAGGATTCATTTTGTAATGTATGTCACTCGAATCTCAGATATTTAGCCGTGTTTGCTTCCTCTTTAAGCTTCTAGACTCTTCAACTTGTTTCAAAGTGAACTGATGACTGGGTGATTTCTTCCATAGGCAGTCAGTGACCTGCAAAGTATAGTGCTGTTTGTGCTGTATATGTGTGCTTGACATTGACAATGGTTAGTAAGAGTTCACAGAAGGTTTTGTCAGGCGATTTGCCTGCTTGTGAAGCTTTGTGTCCTATTCAGGATGTGAGATTAGTAGTTTACTAGTCGCTATCAAAGACCTGGGTTAGTCGCACATTTCTTACTGTTCAGGATTATAATTAAATAGCCAATTATTTGCTATTCAATGTTCCATTGCCCACCAGTTTCATTTTAGGGTTTGGTTCAGAATGTTTCAGCCTTGATAAACTTGAAAAACCGTGCTTTTGCTTATGGATGTGTTTACTAAGCTTATTGTGGTATGAATAAATTAATTTTCCCAAAGGTCTTCTTCCTCTTATGGGATGCCTTTATATTGTAAGGTTATAATACCGTCATAGAAACCCTACATTGCAGGAGGAAGCCATTTGGCCCATCAAATCTTCACAATAACAATCCCACCTAGGCCCTATCCCCATAGCCACACATATTTACTCTGTTAATCCCTTGACACTAGGGTCAATTTAGTGTGGCCAATCCATCAAACCCGCACATCTTTGGACTGTGGGAGGAAACCAGAGCATGCAGAGGAAACCCTCACAGACACAGGGAGAACATGCAAATTCCACACAGATAGTGACTCAAGCCGGGATTCGAACCCGGATCCCTGGAGCCGTGAAGAAGCAGTGCTAACCACTGTGCCACTGTGCTGCTCCTACTGAGCCACCATACTACCCCTAACTCTAATACGCAGGTTTAATATTATTTCCATGTGCTTCAGAATGTGTAGAGTTGATGGGAGGAATGGATATGGAATTTGGGAGGGGAGGTAATTCCAATGTGCCTGTTTTAGGAAGGGATTGATTTCTCAGAACTCTGTACACTCAGGCCTTAGGAACTGTGGGGGGTTCAGTTGGTGGGCAGCAGTGTCGCTGAGGCCTCAAACAATCTTGCTGAGTGTGAGGCAGTCATCAAGGTGATGGAGATGGAATTGGTGGCTAGGGAATGAGGTTTGTGGTGAGGTTTGACTGGCTTCCATCTTCTCAATATTTAGTTGGGGGATACTTTGTCCTCCAGCACTGGCTGTTGAAGAAGCAGTGTGACGACATAGAGGCGATGGAAAGGTCTAGACTGGTGGTGGTGAGGTTGAGCTGTGTATCATCTTATGCATGGGGAATGTGATTTCATGTCTTTGGATGATGTTGTAAAATGCCAGTACCAGTAATAGAAGACATGTCACTTCAGGAAATTCTCAGGTAACAGCTGCATTGGCAAGAGCAGACCAGGTGGAGGCCTGGATAATTGTGAAGGATTATTGGAGGAGATGAAGAATTTAACCATGATAAAAGGTTACAGACTGGTTGAGAAGAATGAGAAATCATAGCCCACCATGGTTACAGTCAGAAGGTGTAATTTGTGGCTTTGATTAGAGGCATTTCAGTTTTGTTGCAGAGGCAGGAACACAATTGTAAAAGTTTAAACATGTTGAAATCAACAATACATCAAAAAAACTGCAGCTATTAGGTACAGGCTGAATACGTGAGTGTGGAGCAGTAGCAACCTGACTGAACACCAAACTGCGAGTCTACTAAGCCTGTGTCCTTGATGCACTCCTGCACTTCTCTGCAGTGATGAGACTTTGTCAAGGTGTGAGAAAATGCTGGACAGTTCCCCCTTCACTGTCTCAGATGTATTTTAGATATCTCTTCATAGGACAAAATCACCAACCTAGAGACCCTGGAGTGTGCTAATTCCAATAGCATACACTAATTGCTAAACCAATATTGACTATGACAACTCAGCCATGTTCATCAGATGGATGGTGGCCAAAAGATCTGTGTGGTGAGCCGGCCAATGGGTCAGAACCTCCTGCGTGTCTATATCTCTGCTGCAAGGGCACCTACAAGTCAGATGAAGATGACGAATGTTGACACTGACCATTAAGAGACAGTTGCAAATGGTCATGCCTTCTGGAGGTTGGGGAAGGGTATTGGAAAAGGCAACCAGAAACTAAAAGCATAGCTGAGTGAGAAGATAACTCAGAGAAAGCAGAGGCCAGCGAATTATGCACCTTGTCAGGTCACTGTTTTCTTTTGTAGCAAACATGGCAAAGACTTCCATGCCAGGTGAGTCATGCTAGGTGATGCTCACAAAATTAAATATTGTTGTATGAGATGGAAGGCAGCCACACAGAATTTGTGGGAAAGATGGGCATGGATTTGGGATGTGATTTTTTATTAAACCTGTGGGCAAACAGTAAACCAAAATAATCCAATTTACCAAATGAATCCCAAATCAAGAAATTACCAACAATATTTCATCTTTTTAAACTTTTACTTTCACATGAATCAGAATGAACATAAATTAAATATTAATTAACAGTCAAATCATGCTTTATGTAAAAATGTCTGACCAAAAAGATATTTTTTTTATTCATAGCATGTGGGCATCGAGGGCTAGGACAGCATCTATTGGCCACTCCTAACAGACCTTGGGAAGATGGTGGTGAACTCTCTTCTTGAACCACTGCAACCCATGTGGTGTAGGTATACCCGCAGTGCTGTGTGGGAGCAAGTTCCTGAACTTTGACCCAGTAGTGAAGGAAAATAAATATAATACCAAATCAGGATGGTGAGTGCCTTGGAGGGCAACTTCCAGATGATTGTGTTCCCAGACATTTGCTGCCCTTGTCCTTCTAGATAGTAGCAGTCATGGATTTGGAAGCTACTGCTTAAAGAACCTTGGTGAGTTTCTGCAGATGGTTAGAATTCTCTCTTGGAGATATTCATTGCCTATCACATGTCACTTACCACTTGTCAGCCCAATCCTGGTTATTGCTCAGATCTTGCTGCATTTGGACACCATAGAAATTATAGAAAAGATACAGTGCCGAAAGAGGCCATTCAGCCCATTATGTCTGTGACAGCCAAAAAAGGAAAAAAAGAAATGAGTGGCTCATTTTAACCCTGCTCTGTAGCCATGCAGGTTACAGCACTTCAGGTACCATTTAATGAGTGGAGCATTTCAGCCTCAACTACCAACTTAGGTAGTGAATTCCAGACACCAACCACCACCCTGTGGGTGCAAAACCTTCTTCTTAACTCCCCTCTAACCCTTCTACCAATCATCTTAAATCCATGCCCCGTGGGAAGTTACCCCTCAGCTCGGGGAAACAAGCCTTTACCTAGCTAGGCACCTCATAATTTTGTACACCTCCTCTGTCCTAAGGAAAACAACCCCAACCTGTTAAATCTTTTCTCATAGCTGTAGTTTTCTAGCCCTGGCAACATTTTCTGCACTCTCTCCAGAACTATTATGTCCTTCCTGTAATGTGGTGACCAGAACTGTACACAAAATTCCAGCTGTGGCCTAACCAGCATTTCATAGTTTCAACATTACACCCCTGATTTTGTGTTCAATATCCTGCTCAATAAAGGAAAGTATTCCATAAACTTTCTTGACCACCTGTTCATCTGTCCTGCTACCTTCTCCGACCTGTGGACATGCACTCCAAAGTCCGTCACTTCCTCAACCCCTCTCAATATCTTCTCATTTATTGAATATTTTCTTGTTTCTTCTGCCCTCCCTAAATACATTACCTCACACTCTTCTAGACGAATTCCTTTGCCACTTCTCTGGAGTTGACAGCTATCCCCTTACACTATCAACTGCACAGCCAATTATTGTGTCATCTGCAAATTTCCTAATCATGCCACCCAAATTTAAATCTAAATCATTAACACATGTAGTGTTCAGCAAGGGCTCCAACACTGAGCCATGTGAAACATCAGTGGAATTTGTTTTCCATTTACAAAAATATCCATTGAACATTAACCTTTCATAAGAATCATAAGAACGAGGAGCAGGAATAGGCAATTTCGCCCCTCGAACCAGTTCCGCCATTTAATATGATCATGGCTGATCTCATCTTGGACTCAACTCCACTTTCCTGCCCATTCACCATAGCCCTTCAAACCCTTAAAAATCTGTCTACCTCTTCCTTAAATATACTTAGAGAATCACAGAATACTGCAATGCAGAAGAGGCCCTTCGGCCCATTGAGTTTGCACCGATACATAAAAGGCCCTCATCTGCCCACCTAATCCCACTTGCCAGCACTTGGCCCATAGCCTTAAATGTTATGGTGTGCCAAGTACTCATCTACGTACTCAAAGTCTCGACATCCACCACACTCTGGGATAGTGAATTTCACAGACTCACAGCCCTTTGAGAAAAGCAATTTCTCCCCATCTCTGTTTTAAATCTATCACCCTGTCACTAAGCCAATTTTGAATTTAATCTACCTCCTTCCCCTGTTTCTCATGAGGTCTTACTTTTCTGACCAGTTTGCCATGTGGGATCTTGTGAAGTGCCTTTCTGAAATCCATGTCAACAATATTCACTGCACTACCCTCGTCAATCCTGCTTGTTACTTCCTCAAAAAATTGTATCAAGTTAGTTAGACACCCCTAACAAAATCATGCTGATTATGCCTGATTTGTCTGTACCTTTCTAAATGACAGCTTGTCTTGTCTGTCAGAATTGTTTTCAAGAATTTGACTATCACTGAAGTCAGAGTGACTGGTCTATAATTTTCTGGCCTATTCCTTGGACCATTTTTAAATAATGATACAATGTTCACATACCTCAATCCTCTGGATCCTACTTGTACAAAGAACAAAGAATGAAAATTACAGCACAGGAACAGGCCCTTTGGCCCTCCAAGCTTGTACTGACCATGCTGCACATCTGAACTAAAATCCCCTACTCTTCCGGGGACCGTATCTCTCTATTCTCATCCTATTCATGTATTTGTCTAGGCACCCCTTAAAAGTCACTGTATCTATTGAGGTTTTGGAAAATGATCCTCAGAGCATCCACTATTTCCTCCCTGGCTGATGGGAAACAATTCATCTGGCCGTTGTGACTTATCCACCTTCAAGGATCCCAATTCCTCCAGTACTTCCTCTCTCACTATGCTTATTGTGTCCAATATTTCACAGTCCTTCTCTTTAACTACTACTTCATCCCTTAGAGAAGACAAAGTACTCATTGAGAACCCTGCCCAATCTTCTGAGTCAGCCCACAAGTTACCATGTGCATCCCTGATACTTCCTACCTTTTCCTTCGATATTCTCTTGCTCTTAGTGTATTGGTAAAACATCTTAGGATTTTCTTACTTTCCTAATTTCCATTTTTACTTCATCCCTGCACTTTCTATACGCCTTTTGGCTTTCTACAGTATTAAGTCTTTTGTGACTGTCATATTTTTTCATTTTATGCTTGATCTTTGTCTCTATGCTTCTCAATAACCAGGGACTCTAGAGTTGGCATTTTTTTTGTGGAGACATGAATCCTACAGTGCCTGTAGAATTCCACCTTTGAATGCCTGCCACTACTTTGACACAGTTTTTCCTTCCAATAACTGTAGCCTGTCCACTTTCACCAGCTCACCTCTCAGCTTTATAAAATTTGTCTTCCCCAATTGAAAACTTTGATTTTTATGGTCACTGTCTCCTAAATGGTCCCCCGCTGTTACTTCTTCCACTTGCCCAGCTTCAGTTCCTTAGACTAAAGCTAGATTTGCACTCCATCTCATTGGGCTTGTTACATGCTAGCTAAAAAGGTTTTGCATGAGAGCAGTTCAAGAATTTTGCATCCTCTTTGTGTGCTTTACATTGTTCATATCCTGATTGATATTTGGGTAATTGAAGTCCCCAATGGGAAGAACAGATGGGATACAGGGCGGCATGATGCACAGTGGTTAGCACTGTTGCCTCACAGCACTAGGGTCTCAGGTTCAATTCTGGCCTCTGATAACTTTGTGTGGAGTTTGCATGTTTTCCCTATGTCTGCGTGGGTTTCCTCTGGGTGGTCTGGTTTCCACGCAGAGTTCAAAGATGTGTAGGTTAGATGAATTAACCATGATAAATGTGCAGGGTTACAGGATATGCTGGGGTTGGGGTCTGGGTAAGATGCTCTTTCAGAGAGCTGTTGCAGATTCAATGGGCTGAATGACCTTCTTAAGCATGGTAAGTATTCGACGTTTTCAGGTCAAAGTTGCCAAAGTATTCATTGACTTGGGAGAAGAACAGAAAGTTGGGGATGTGACACTGAGATCAAGAGGGTGGACTTTTTAAAGAGGAGGTGATGATGACTAATTTAACAGTACCTAACAGGGAGTTATTTTCAGCTAGTGTGGGGCAAGAAAGATAATTTGCATGGTTAACAGATTAGTGGGAATAGAGGTCAGAGAGCAAGGGGGCCTTCTGGATAAAATGTGTTCAGAGAGGACATGAGGGGAGAGAAACTGGAGCAAAATGTAAGTTTAGAGCTGTTGTGAAGGGAAGCTCAAAATAGAAGGGAGGGATTGAGCACAAAGCAGGAGAAGAGATCATCTCAATTTTAGTGATAAATAATGCTTTTTTGCAATTGTTGTTTGAGTTGGGAAGAGAGATTCAAGGAAACAGTTGAAACCCGAGCCCCAAAATGTAAAACTGCTCAATATGGCATTTCTCCCACTAACGAAGGTGCTTGAATCATGAGTCAATTGTGAGTATAGAGAGAAAGAAACAGAGTGAGGGATTGACAAAGGGTTTCGGAAATAAAGGCAATGTTTGAGAGAGGTTTTTGAATGAGGAGATTGAGAAGGAGTTGAGAACTAGAGGCAATTTGAGTGTGCGATTGGTAAGAATGAGCGATTGAGGCAGTGTTGAAATTGAGAAATGTTAATGGAAAGGAAGAAAGAGTGAAGCGAGGGAGAAAAACACTGATGTAGCACCTTTTATTCCACTGGATGTTTCAAAATACTTCACAATCATTGAAGTACTTTTGATCTGTAGCCACTGTTGTATTGCCGGAAGCACATCAGTCAATTTGCAAACAGGAAGCTCCCAGAAGCAGCAATATGATGATTTGCCAAATGTAATTACAGTGTGATTAGCTTAAAATAAGCACAGATGTACGATTTTAAAATGGGAGATCAAATTATATTATTATATGCTTTGTTTCAATCGTTCCTCATTCTCCTGCTCTGTTTTACCTAAAGATGTATTGATCTGCTGTGTTCAATGCAGCAGGAAACTAGCTAATACTGTGACAATCTGAAAACAAATCCTGTCGACATTTTCTAGTCTAAGTTTCTAAGTACACTTTAAGAATGGAGACTGCTTATGTAAAGCCAGTCAGGCTATAATCAAACCCTCACACAGTGGTGGTGCTGGTTAATTGGTGGTTTCTGAGATCGGCAGCATGAGCAGATCTTCAGATCCAAATCTCCTAATGCTTGTGTTGTAACATAATTTCAAAATATTTCCAATGAACATGCCTTACTAAACTGTCAATGTTAAAAAAAAATTTATGGATATGAGCTGTAGGAGCTTTTTGGAAGACCAAGCACAAAGGACTCACAGAGACTGTAATTCTAGTTGAAGGTGTACTTTATTGCCCAGACATGGTCCATGCACGTAGGAGAGACCATTTGAGCACCTATATTGAGTGGGGATCTCATTGAAACTTACAGGATACTGCGAGGCCTGTAGAGAGTGGACGTGGAGAGGATGTTTCCATTAGGAGGAAAAATTAGAACCAGAGGGCACAACCTCAGACTAAAGGGATGATCCTTTAAAACAAAGATGAGAAGGGATTTCTCCAGCTAGAGAGTGGTGAATCTGTAGTACTCTTTGCTGCAGAAGGCTGTGGAGGCCAGGTCATTGAGTGTTTTTAAGATAGAGATCGAAATGTTCTTGATTAATAAGGAGATCAGGATTAAAGGGAAAAGGCAGGAGAATGGAGATGAGAAAGAAAACAGCCATGAATGAATGGCAGAGCAGACTCGATGGGCCCAGAGGCCTAATTCTGGTGCTATGTCTTATGGTCTTATAACTCAAAATACTCTAAATTGCATTGCTTTAGGTATTACAATTATACAATTTTCAAAAGTCATTTGACCACCTCCTTGATCACCCTTAGATGGGCATGGGCCTATCATTATTAATATAGAACATTTACCTTGGCCAATAACAGTCTACTCTCTGATGGCATGGAATGTGTAAATAACTTTTTTTTCCCCATCTCCTACCAACTTTTTATTGGGAAGTTGTATTGCTCTATTCATTCTCATCTCTGGGATAGTTTAGACTGTCTGAGACCCTCGCTGATAAGAGGGTTCTTTTGCTTCTCTCAGCTATATTGTTTCCGAGGAATGTGGTTCTTCTTACTTAGCTATATCCCATAATGCTTAGAACAGTGTGTAATTGGCAAAGGGTATGCCTTTAAAACAGAACATAATATGTTTTCAAAAAAATACATGTTTAAATTATCTAACAGTGGTTATATGTGTTTCTACACAAATAGTACCTTTGTAACTCCAGGTACTTTGCACTTTTACTATACTATATTCACTCTAAGTTAACCTATTCTGATCTATTAGTCTTTAGGTTATCCTAAACCTTTCTAACAAGAGTGTCGCTGGATAGGCCAGCATTTATTATCAATGCCTTGTTTTCCTCGAAAAGGTGGTAGTGAGCTGCCTGCTTGAATCTCTGTAGTCCTGTGGTGTGGGTACACCCACAGTGCTGTTAGGGAGAGAGTTCCAGGATATTGACTCAGCGACAGTGAAGGAATGGTGATATATTTCCAAGTCAGAATGGTGAGTGACTTGGAGGGGAACCTCCAGGTGGTGGTGTTCGTAGGTATCTGCAGCCTTGGTGTCCTTCTGGATGGTAGTGGTCATGTGTTTGGAAAGTGTTGTCTAGCAGCCTTGGTGTGTTTCTGCAGTGCATCTTGTAGATGGTACTCACTGCGTAGATGAGGGACAGGCTTTGGGGATTCAGGAGACGAGTTAGTCACTGTAGGATTTCTAGCCTCTGAACTATCCTTGGAGCCACAGTCTTTATATGGCTTATCTACTTGAGTTTCTGGTTGATAGTAAACCCCAGAATGTTGATTGTGAGGAATTCAGTGATATTAATGCCGTTGCATGTCTTATTTAAATTCTGTTTTTCAAATTAGACCATTTGCTGCTCTGATATGCTGGTCACGTGCAGATAGTTCGAACCACCATCTCTCATTGCTCTCAAGACTAACCTTCAGAAGTGTCTCAGACAAAGAACTGCTGGACAAAGCCACTGAGTTTGGACTTGGACTCACTGGACACCCCACTCACATGAATTTAAAGCAATAACCTCTTTGATTTTGTGAGAAGAAGTATCAAAGTTAACATTTGAAACTGAATGAGACTCTGTGAAATATACTGAATGGCAACATATGCATCATTGGAGTATTTGCTCCTGCATTGGACTGGCCCATTCTGGCCTGCACTGGACTGGCCCATTCTGGCCTGCACTGGACTGGCCCATTCTGGCCTGCACTGGACTGGCCCATTCTGGCCTGCACTACAGTAATGTCATCAACTGATTTCCATATTTTCCACCTCGTTGCTTATCGGCAAATTCCATATCGCAATGATAGCCACCTTTACTCTCATTCTGATTTCAATTCAGCAACACTTCATATTTTTGTGTTCTTACATTTAAAAACCAGTAATCGATTTGTGTATTTTTGTGACTTCCATCTTTGTGTTCTGTTGGGTGGAGGTAGGAGGGGTGTGAGATTAGAGGGGCGGGAGCAGAAAGTAAGGTGAACACAGGACCCAGAACTGTAAATCTATCTCGGATGGGAATGGGAAGCAAGCAAAAATGCTATGGTTGAGACACAGAAACTGTGCTATTCAGAGCTTGTTCGGGTGGTTAAGTTTAATCTAATTCAACTGTTATACTATTTCTGTTGTATCAGTGACTTATTTGAATTTACAAGTTATTCCAGCCGGGAATGCACAGTGCTGTACATGCATAGTACAGTAAATCTGAAACAAAAACAGAAAATGCTGGATAATGTCAGCAGTCTGACAGCGTCTGTGAGGAGAGAATAGAGCTAACGTTTTGAGTCTGGACGACTCTGACGAAGGGTCATCAAGACTCGAAATGTTGGCTCAACACAGTCAGTTGTACAGGCAAGAAATGTCCGAAGGAACCTGACTCTGACTTTGACATTAATTCCTATGGGAAACCATGATTTACTTAATGCTGTTTCACTTAATGGCCTGATTTTCAGGGATGTAACCACTAAGTGAGGAATTACTCTATGTGTATTTATATAGTGCCTTTAAAGTAATAAAACGTCCCCAAGGTACTTCACGCGGGAATCATAAAACAAAGTATGGTCCCAAGGCACATAAGAAGATGTTAAGCCTCCTGATTAAAAACTTGGTCAATGAAGAAGGTTTTAATGAATGTCCTAAAGGAGGAAAATGAGGGAAAGGTCACTCAAATTACTCCAAATGCTTCCTGGAGTACTTTCTTTGTGCCATTTCTTTCCTCTGTAGCTGTGTTTCTAATATTGCAAATGTAGGTTTAATAAACAGAGTTCCTGTTGCACTGACCCACTGGTTTGTCTTTTAATATCTTAATTAAAATTTATACTTCAGCCTATCTCAGCACTGCTGGGTTTGCCTGGAGTTTTAAAAATCTAACAATAATTAGAGATAGCTTTCAGTCACTTCTCTCTATCTTGGACGCGTGTAGGTTTTCAGATTAACTTCATTGCAGTGTTAATGTAAACCTACTTGTTACACGAATAAGTAACAAAACATTAGTTTGCAGAACACCATCCCCTTCCTATCATGTAGTCTATGAAAGAAATAACTTTCATTTTATAGCACCTTTCGTGAGATCAAAGCATCATCAAATGCTTTGCAACCAATTAAATACATTTTTAGACATGTATGCAAACATTGTAATGCAGGAAATGCAGCAAGCCCTACAATGACGTAATGAATCTATAAGTCTGTTGTGAGGATTAATATTGGCTAGGACACTGGGGCAAATTTCCTGCTCTTCTTTGAAATAGCATAATGGGATGTTTTATGTTTTGAGTTTGTGTTTTTATATGCACTGTTTGTGAACAGAACTCCCACTTACCTGATGAAGGAGCAGCGCTCCGAAAGCCAGTGGTTTGTGCTACCAAATAAACCTGTTGGACTTTAACCTGGTGTTTTGAGACTTCTTACTGTGTTTACCCCGGTCCAACACCGGTGTCTCCGCATCTTTTACGTCCACCAGAGATGAAAGAGGGAGCCTCAGTTAAATGTCTCATCTGAAATATGACGCCTCTGATAGTGCAGGACTCCCTCGACTACAGTGAAGTACCTTCCAAGATTTGGTGCTCAAGTTGCTGGTATGGGTCTTGACACCTCAAATTTCTGACTTGGACGTAGGTGCTATCACTGAGCAGTGAAGTACATTTAAGATTGAGTCACCGAGGGGACAAGTCTCTACTAGAGTAGTAAATAATGAGCACACTTTGTTAATAATTGAACAGTGAGGCAACATTTATCAAAGGGTGATCGTAATGTTGGGCGAGATTCTCTGGCCTCCCAGCCGCATGTTTCCCGCCAGTGGAAAGTGGCGCTAGTATTGCTAGCAGTGGAATTCTCTGGCCCTATCAGTGGGAATTCCCATTGACGACATCCATGCTGGTGGGAAACCCACAGGCAGGGGTGCGCTGCTGGTGGGACCGGGGAATTCTGCTGGCATGGATAGTTGGAGAATTTTGGCCATTGTGTTTGAGTGGGAGAAGCATAACAGTTTCTAAGAGTCTACATTTTGATAAGTCTAATAGGATCAGACAGCAAACTGGTCACAGCTGTTATTAAGTCAAATTACAGATGAACAGTGGAAGGTGCTCAATGTAAAAAAAAAATGACTTAATATAGGACTAGGATATTCCCCTAGGGCGCAAGAGCTCTGCTTACTAAATAAAATAGTTACAGTTGACAAAAGGGTATACAAAGTGCAAAAAAAAATATGGATGCAAGTATTATGAGAAGTATAAGTAGCAGGGAGGGAAGTCAAAGAAGACCGAAGAGCAGTAAAAACGAACCTGTAGCAGTTATCAGGGTTAACACAGGAAGAGCCAGATTTTTGCTATGGTGAATGAGCTTGAGTTGGGACATTTCCTGCCTCAGCAAACCAGCCTTGGTAAAAGATACATCATCAGACCCAACTTTCACTCCAGGAGGTGGGTGTGGGGTACAGTCCCTCTTCCCCCTGCCACTCCCTGGTAGCAAATCAAAGGTGGCCACAGGGACAGCCATGTGCTGAGGTTAAAAGAGCTGCCTGGGTTCTCTGGGAATTAGTCCTCGTTGTTTCATTAAATTTGAGGCCATCCATCCATCCTCCCGCATACCCTAACACTCTCTGCCCACTCCTCACCTCTACCCCCACGGTCCCTTACACCTTCTGTGCCAATACACCTAATATTCACAATTGGCAGATCTCATTAACCATGTTGAGATGAGGTAATATAAAGTTTAAAAATGTATTCAGCCTTCACTACTATAAAAAACATTCCATATAAAAGTCTGTTCAATCCTTTCATTTTGCTTAAAGTGGTTAATTCAATGTATTACTTCACATCAAAAATAATCAATCATTTAACAGTCTCCTTGAGCTGTCAGTTAAACTGTGAATTTAGAAGTCCCCTGCTGAGATAGTTATAGCTTTTGGAAATCAGAGCCCTTGGGGAAATATAAACAAACAGTTATTTTAATTGCTGGAACAGAATTTTTTAATCTCTCACTGACACCTTTTTCTTAAGTTCAAAGAATAAAGCTTTTAAAAAGATATTGCATCACAACTGTTAAACATACCTTCCCCACCATTCAAGAGCCTTTACACTTACTCCATAAGTTAATTACTCCCACACTTGGGTTAAGGCCCTTGCAGCAACTAAAATGGGGTCCATGACCCTGCTGAGTTTGAATTGCCTTTGTGTGATTCACATCCCGTCCCTTTCCCTGCCAGTAAAAATGGGTTCTGTTGGATGTGGGAGCAGGACTTCTGCATCTGTGTCCCACTTGCTATTTTGGAAGATCCTTAGAGTCTTTATGACTCCATACAATCAATCCAAATAGAAGAAAAATGGTAGCTAAGGGTATTGTTGGCCCTTTCAAATTGATGAAGGTAATAGTTCAAATGAAAATAACTTTAGAATGTCTTCGTGGTAGTGAAAGAGGATATTCTATCATTCTAAAGAACTAATAATGAAATGGAAATTGGAACTTGGAAGCAAGGAAACAGTACAGGACAAAGTAATAGCCTGAAATACTAACAAATTCTCAGGACTTGATGGATTTTAAAGGAAATAGGTGACGTAATTATGATTTCTTGAGCAATAAATTTTCAAGGCACCCTCAAGTCAATAGCTTTTAAAATATTTTAAAATTGTTTTTGAGGATGTAGACATTACTGGCTAGGCCAGCATTTATTGCCCAACCCTAATTGCCTTGATCTTGCTGAAGTCCATGTAGTGGAGGTAGACCCCGATTGTTGTTAGGGAGGCACCTCCAGGATTTTGACCCAGTGACAGTGAAGGAATGCTGATATAGTTCCAAGTCAGTATGAAGCATAACTTAGCAGGGAACTTGCAGGTGACAGTGTTCCCATGCAGCTGCTGGCCTGGTCATTCCTTTTAATTCTCTTTTTAGATTGAAAAATTGAAAATGTAACCTATTATTTAACAAAGGCAAGAGAAAAATCTGGAAATTATAGACCAGTTTGTTTAACATCTGTTGTGGGGAGGTCAAAGAAATCTATAATTAAGGTCAAAGTGATTTGCGCTGATTAAAGAGGACCAATATAGATATGTAAAGGGTACGTCATGTCTAACTTAATTGAATTCTTTTTTTGAGAAAGTAACTGACAGTAGGCAGGGGACTATCTATGCATGTGGTTTATGCAGGCTTCCAGAAGAGATTTAATCCAAGTTCCACTTAAAAGACTGGTCAAAGTTTAAACTCATGGAATTGTGGGCAAATTATTGACCAAGTTAGGAGATTGGCCCAATGAAAGAAGTAGACAAAATGGGTATGTGGTCAAAATGTGACTGATGAGTGATATTCCACAAGGGTTTGTGCTGGGGCCTCAACTATTCACGATAGTTATTTATTAATTTAAACAATGTAGTAGAGCTATGCACTCAAAGTTGCTGATGACATGACGTATTGATGGGTTAAGTGAATAAGCAAAAGTGTTTTTAATCAAAAAAATAATTGTGAAGCTTTCCATTTTGGAGCAAAAGGAAGATAAATCTGAGCATTCTTAAATGGTGAAAAACTAGGATTAGTGGTGGTGAAAAAGATTTAGGGAACCTGTACACATCACTAAAATGTGGTGTCAGGTGCAAAAAAATACAAAAAGTCTCATTGAATGTTAGCCTTTATATGTGAAGGGCTGAAACATAAAGGTGAGGAAGCCTTGCTACAGCTATACAAAGCCCTGGTTAAACCAGATCTGAATTACTGTGTACACTTCTGAACACTACAGTTTTGAAACAATGGCAAAATTGTCCTATTTTGAGACAGGTGCGGTCATGGGCGGCTTCAACAATGTCTGTCCCATCGACCAGAATGGCAAGAGCACATGCTAGATTCTACACTTGGAACCTGATTAATTAGCCACAAATGAGTTCTCTTCTGACTATCCTGGCAGACCAACAAAGGTCCCAGTGCCATATTTAAATACCAGACCAGCACACTCGTACCACTGTCTCTAGCCCCCTATCTTCACCAGACTGTGTAGGATGTCAGCAACCCAAAGGGAAAAGGCTTGCAGACCCAAGAAGAAATCAGTTCCTTTTCCCAGAGCCCATAAGCTGTGAGGTGCCCATGCCCCACTTGAATCTCTACCCACCTCATCTGGAGACATCATCCATCCCCTTCCCATAAATGATGCATCGATTTGATTCCTTTGTTTGTGAGCTTTTCGTGCAGGGTTGTTGGGGTCCAGCTTTCCTCTCCTCAGCTTTGTTTTCCATTGTTCATCTTCTTCACCTCCTTGTCCCTCTGCATGCCACTTTGAGCTGTCCCTTCTGCTCCTTGTGCAACAATACTTCCACATTGCCACCCTTGTCTGTATTAGGCCACAGCACCACAGTCACAGCGCAACGCCCCGCCCCCTCTCAAATTCCGGATGTTTTTGCAGTTTCTGCACGAGTCCCACAGTATAGTGTTGTCCCGATAGACACTGGTGTGTGGACCACAAGAAGAAAGGAAACCCCTGTACACCCAACCCCAGGTGCAGCACTAATCCAACTCATTGATATAGGAGGATCCATGGGTGCAGCAGCACAATACTGTCCATGAAGACCAGCTTGGCTTAGAGATGAGGGCAGGAACTGGTTGGTCTTCAGTGGTGGTGAACAGCTCATCAAGAGCTTTACAGAATTATGATGGAAGGTTTTATTGCACTCATCTCGGAGTTTCAGACAAACTGAGAGCCACCATCTTTTAACATTGGGTTTGATGCCAACGTGATTTTTCCACCACAATGATGGCAAGATTGAAAGGCCTGACAAGACACCAGTCGGCAGCTATTTTAATAAGAATTCATGGGATGTAAATGATGCTAATGGGTTTTTGCGCCACCTACCAGCAGGATGACCAATCTGTCATTAATCCTCCATTGGGAGAATTGTAACATGATTTTATGCCGCCAGATTCTCCACATCTGCTTGCCTCCAAACCTATCACAGGATCATTGGAAGAATTCCACCCAATATATTGGCATTGATGTTCATCGATTCAGGGAGCATTGTAAAAATCCTGGGTTGGAGCTGATTCTGGTTTTCTCTCTCCACACCGCCTCCCCCCCATTCCAGTTTCCATCAACTTTTGTTGGCATGGGTTAAATGTAGACAGCACACACATCGACCAACTACCTTTCAGGGGTGGACAGCCATCTGCTCCTGGAACACAGTGTATGACAGGCTACCTGATGTGGCTTAGAAAAAACTATTACCATCTGGTTTTGAAATTTCAATAGACTTCATTTTCTGGAGCTGCAATGGTTTATTTTATAACTAGGGTTATTACAAATGCTTGGCTGAGGTTCAAAAGTTTCAAAACCACCTGTCTTAGCAGGGATCTGTGGTCACAGTTTAATTAACAGTTTTAAAAGACTATTTAAACCATTATCTAGCTTTGATGTGGTCATTGAAATAGATGTTTGTTTTCACAACAGATCCCAATGAGATTTAAACTTTTTGAATGGCTTGGAGAAGACATGAGTAGGGAGGGGCATGCATTATGAGGGGGCATGGGGGTTATTTGGGAACCTGGAGAGGATTTGGGGTATGGAGGGATCTTGGAGGATATGAATAAGCATGCATATGGGCTATGAGAGCATAGAGCAGATATGGCAACTATCAGAGGGCATGTCGAGCATGGAAAATATAAGGAGGCATCGAGAGGGATGTAGGGCATATAAAGTGGGTAGGAATGAGAGTTTGAGGCCTGGCATTCATCATTAAAACTGGGCTGATATCCTAGTAAACAGAAGCTTGTTTTCTGATTGCCAACCTCGTGAACTGCCTGCGTCCATTGGTGCCTTGGGCCTGCTTCCTGAGGCAGTGAGCCTGACTCCATCCTACCACATCCTTCCTGGAACAAAATATGGTGGCCTTTTTCAATGAACCGGGCATGCTGAGTCTAGAGGTTTCCAATTCGACTTTCCTGCCTCTTCCATGAAAATCCAGCCCTTTGGCCTTGGAAGACCCATTCATCAGAATGTTACCAAGGCTGCAAGGATTTAAATTATAAAGAAAAAAATTACATAAACTAGACATGTATTCTTTGGAATTTATAAGGTCCTGGGAATATTTTGACTGAGGTTTTTTGGATTTTGAAAGAAATTGATATGGTAGAGAGAAATGTCCTCTATTGTTGAGGGAATCTAGGGTAAGCGGACATTACAGCACAGCAAGAGACCCTTCGATCTATCATCAGAGACAGGCCATTTAGGAAACATTGCTTCCCACATAGGGTGGTAGAAATATGGAACTCTTGTCAGAAATATCAATAGATGCTCGCTCAATTAACAACTTTAAATTTCAGATCGATAGATTTTTGTCAGCTGGGGGTGGGAGGGGGTGGTGGTTAAGTGGAATTAAGGCACAGGTCAGCCATGAACTCGCTAACAAGAACATGCATTTACATAACGTCGTCAACACAGTAAAATATTCTAATACTGTCACTGAATGGTGGAACAGCACCAGGGGCCGACTGACCCAACTGCTGTGTTTCAAGGTTGACATCAATTGCATCAATAGGAGTTGAAGGATGGAAAGTTCTGTCTCTCATCCGGTGAGAATTTAATTTTATTTGCCTTTCCCAGAAGACTCTGAAAGAAATTCAAGATTGAATTTTCAAAGCTTTTAATTCAGACGAATGACAGCTTAAATGTTAGTGCATTAAAAAATTGTGCTTTTCTGTGACAAACTCTACTCGAGTAAATGATATCTGTAAGCAGCAGTACCCTGGAACAGTGACACATTGAGGCGGTGGGCGGGGGGGGGGTGGTTTGGTGGGGTGGGGGGGGTGGTGGGGGCTGTTTTCTTTTGTTGACTGTTAAGCAAGAAAGTGAAGAGATTGTTTACAGAGAATAAAATGCTGTTTATTGTCAAACTATGGCAGCCTTTTGTCACTTGGTTTTGCTTGTATTTACCTTGGTTTTTGAAGTCTAAAATCCAGTGTTTGGTTTTTTTCACCTCGTAAGTGGAGGATTTGGATCTCACTGCTAATTTGTCGGTCTAATCATACCAGGTTTACCATCTGGTTTTTGTACGGGCCTTCTGAATCCCAACCTTCCATGGATGGTACAGTAGCTGCTTCTGAGCACACTTTCTTTGGCTCTGTAAACCTTGCCCTCACTGGGACTCTTAATCCTCACATCCTCTGATCCAGCTGTGACCCTATTTGTATTATCTACCCCAGTCAACCTGTGCCTTTACTTTGACGATGGGGTGAATTGCAATATGAAGAGATGAAAATCCAGAAACGTTAACAAGAACATGCATTTATAGACATAATTTTTGTGGCTGTGTCAGTGCCTTTATATAGTACATACTGTGGATGTTGATCTGCATCTGTGGTTTGCACTTTCTGTCTTATCTGAAATGTAATCAGTGAAAATGCACAAGTGCATTTTACTACATGGAAAATCAGACTAATTAGTGTAGCGGGCCTAAGAGATCTGCAGGTAAAAAGCATTAGAAGTAATAACAAGGCCTTGTTAACAAGACCCGAAAAATGCACTGGGGTTCATTTGGATAGAACTAAAAAGAGGGAGAGTTATGTTAAACTTGCATTGGAGTTTGGTCAGTCCATAGGTTGAATCAAGGTGTAAGGAGAAGCTTCTTTATGCAGAGAGTGGTATATGGAACCAGTTACCACAGGGAGTTGTTGAGGTGAATAGCATAGATGCCTTCAAGCGAGATAAGTACATGTGGGAGTAAGGAATAGCAGGATATTCAGATAAGGATAGCTGATGTAAGGTGTGTAGTATTTGGCAGACATGGTATGAGGCCGTATAGTACATATTGTGCTATGTCTCTCTGCATGAAATGTTCCTTCTGCACTTTCCAGTTATATTTTAATGGCAGGGCTATTGAGAGAGGGGCAGGAGCAGCAAGCTTGCTGATTGTGGTTTATTGGACTAATAGCTGGCTTGTGAGGAAAGCTGCCAGCTACCTAATTACAGTGCGTTCTTTCTGAGAACTGAAACTGCATCTCCTCTTTCATGTGATGTATGAAGTTTTTAAGCTGGGCAAAATGTCTATAATGATTTGATTTGATATTTTGATTTTGATTTTTTTTTGAATGAACAGCAGTTATTGAGATTGTGCTTTGAATGAAACTCCAGTCCTATAGTTAGCACAAGTTCATATTTATTCTGCTGCTGCTGGGGAGCCCCAGCAGTACACATGAAGCTGTCTAAGCTGCTGTGGATGAATTTTGACACTGGCCTATCTCACTGTCGTAGATTGCTGCAGGTTGTCATTGTTCCCCTGCGAGGGTTAAAATTGTTTTCCTCTGTCCCGTTTTAGGATTGTGGTCGCAGACTGGTCTCTTGACAGGAGAGGTTTCAGTGAGTGGGATCATTTCTGAAGTGTGTTGAGGGCTGCGTTTCAGTATTGCAGTATGCTAACCTCTCTAATCAATAGCAAACACAGCATTCTCATGCTGTAACCCAGGCAACGGGCACACACTGTCTGCTGATTGGGCAGCACCGAGAGGAACACTGGATTGGTGGATTGCAGAAGGTGGCTATGAAGTGGTGGGTTTTAATGTTGATTAGTTCCAAATAGGGGAGCAATAGCATCGCAGGTACATCTCTGACACTGCAGTGCAGCTTCAGATCTTAGTACGCTGTGGCTGAAGGAGCAGCAGCATGTCTATTGATGGATGGGAGGGTGCTGAATAAATAGGCTGTTGTGATGCACACTGGCTGCCTGTAAGGAACCTGCTGTGTTGTTGAGACAGATTCAAATACACAGTCCACTACTAATACTCACTGTCTCTATAGAAACTGCAGATTGCCGTCCTTTGTGTTACCGACTGGCAAAAAAAAAACCCTGGAGTTTTGTGCTTGATGTATGACAGATTTGTGTTGATGATGGGATCAGTGGACGCTGGCAGCTGATGCAGAAGCTGTGAGCAGCATTTCACTGCAGACCCAGGGATGGAGACACGGACAGAGGAGGAGAGGCGGTCATCATCGCAACATCTCTTTGTCACTGTTGAGGGGACACCAGGGCACCACTCTGTGTGTGAAAATATTAATGGATGGGAAATGGAGGCTTTGCAGCAGGTAAGAGCTGTGTATGGCAACAAAAAAGGGGGGATGCAGATGTGTCAGACAGACAGCTTTACGTCAGCAGGTTGCTGTAAGGTTTGAACTGAGTGTGACTGTCCCAGCTGCAGGGGACTGCGCAAAGCTAGTCGCGGACTTGCCAGGCAGTGGGGTAGAGCAGCTCAAAGTGCCTGCTTCTTGTTCCTGGAACATCCAGGAACCTGATGTCCATAGTCAGAAAATCTTTGCAAAACTGGCAATATTTTTGCATCGAAATTCAAAACAAAAAAAACAAAGTAATGTTCTCTATACAAAATATTGCAGCTGCCTGGTTAGGTCTTTGCTGGTCCTTTAAAGCAAGTGGTACAGACTGATCTCTGCCTGTTACTGTTTATCTTACAAGAAGGGTATTGAACGATGTAGAGTATGTGCTAAAGCATTCTGCAGTATGTTAGTGAAGGCAGGCCAACAGTTTTAGGATTAGCACAAAATCGACAGAAACTCGAGATGTTCAGAGAGTGGAGGATATCTGTCTTTGATCCTTCTGTGGTTTTGTGTATGTTTTCTCCACCCACCTGCCCCCCCATTGCTGATAATTTAGATTCAGCCAGGTCATTGTTTTCATCTATCTGTCCCAATTAAAGAGTGCTGTTTCATCTTGATGTGAGTGCATTGTGCATTAATACATAGAGTTCACAATAGTCCGACAATGTGTCGACAGTGTTGAGTGTAATTCTAAAATATGGTGCTGTGACAGTCAATGTAGCCCAAAAGAGGGACTAAAGTAACCCATTCACTGCCATCAAAACCATGCTAGTGCAGGAGCAACCTTCAGAGAGATAACACTGTGCAGCATGTTAATCAATTGGTTAGCTACATATCACAAATTCACTTTGAAAACTGTACAGCCAAGAAATCTGGTGATATTCTTCAAATCTTAACCTATGCTGTGTGATTTCTAAAATACATGTTGTCTGTGCTTCCTCTTGATTGACGTAGAATGAATTTGGCAGACCTATAATGATCCGATCTCAAATATAATTCTTCAGAGTGGAGTTTGTCAAGCATCAGCTGAATAAAATATCACGGGCATTGGTATGCTCCCATAAATTTCTGTTAACCAAAGATTCTAAATGACATGGGGCCAATGCAGGTACGTGGAGTTAGGTCATCGATCAGCCATGATCTCATTGAATGGTGAAACAGACTCAAGCAATTAAATTGCCTACTTCTGTTCCTCGATCTGCCTTGACACAGGCCTTTGACAAAAAAAAAGTGATGTCAAAGCAAATTAAAAGAACAAAACTATCCCCCTACAACCCTCCATTTGTGATACTTGCTATTTTGTTCTGGAGTTTCCCTCCGGCATTTCAGGATGGCACCTGAACTCCTTAATTATAGCAGCCAGGCAATTGGTTATTTTCTAGATATCACTGACAGAATTATGTAGATATATTTATATTATTTGTCTGTGGGACCATCTTTCTTTCTGCATTCGTCTAGTATCTTTAAGTGCCTAAGCACAATCTCTATGTACATAGGACAGAAATTGTGAGACTCTGGTGCCAACATAGAACCTTGAATAAGAAAGGTCTGCTAAGAGCCACATAGGGGCTCAATTGCTGTTCCTCCATTTCCCAGTGAAAGCTCCAAGACAGCAATGCAGCATTGCCATTCCTGTCCTAGGCTCTGTCCAGTTGCATCAGCGTCCTCCCCCTGTCATATCTTGCAGTCTCCTGCTCTTACAGTGCACTGCAGTTGTATGCTTTATTGCATACATTATGCAGCTTCTTAAACAAGGCAATACCAATGGATTTATGAGTGGTGACGGGTCTTCTCTCCGTGTCGGTGGAAGCACTCCCCGGGGAAATGTGTGTACTGTATCTGTTTCTGCTGAATGAAATGAGGTAACTTGAGCTGGCTTAAGAGTGCTCAGAGGGAACATTGTGATATCGTTATTGGTCTTTGATTTTTTTTAACACCATTGAGGAGCATATGCGTGCACTTGTATGGAGGCATGTGTGCTGGAGTATCTGTAATGCTACAAATTTTGATGCTATCAAACTTCACTTCCAATCCATAAATACATGGTTCATGTCCAGATATGCAATTTTAAGTATTGCAACTTTCAGTAGTATCCTCTTAAAGATAATCTCTTTCTCCTTTCTTCAGACACTGAGTTTTCTCATAGAATCATATAATCCCTACAGAGGCCGTTCAGCCCATTGGGTCTGCACCGATCACAATACCACCCAGGCCCTTTTCCCATAACCTCACATATTTACCCTGCTAATCCCCTGACAGGGTCAATTTAGCATGGCCAATCCACCTAACCCGTGCATCTTTGGACTTCTTTCCTCCGGAGCACCTGGAGGAAACCCACGCAGACACAGGGAGAATGAGCAAATTCTACACACACAGTGACCTGAGGGCGGAATTAAACCTGGGACCCTGGCGATTTGAGGAAGCAGTGCTAACCACTGTGCCGCTGTGCCTGTCCATTTTAAACCCCGGGAATAAATTAATTTGAGGTATAATTTTCTTTAAGGGCTTGATATTAGTAGAAGGTTTTAGTATCCACAGTGATTTGATTTGATTTGATTTATTGTCACATATATTAGTACACAGTGAAAAGTGTTGTTTCTTACACGCTAAACTGACAAAGCGTACAGTACATAGAGAAAGAAAGAAGAGAGTGCAGAATATGGTTTGACAGTCATAGCTAGGGTGTAGAAAAACATCAACTTAATGTGAGGTAGGTCCATTCAAAAGTCTGATGGCAGCAGGGAAGAAGTTGTTTTTGAGACGGTTGGTACATATCCTCAGACTTTTGTATCTTTTTCCCAAAGGTGGAAGAGAGTATATCCAGGGTGCATGGGGTCTGATTATGCTGGCTGCTTTTTCGAGGTAGCGGAAAGTGTAGACAGTGTCAATGGATGGGAGGCTGGTTTGAGCATGGGACTGGGCTTCGTTCATGACCCATTTTAGTTTATTGCAATCTTGGATGGAACAGGTGCCATACCAAGTTATGATTCAATCAGAAAGGATGCTTTCTATAGTGCAGCTGTAGAAGTTGGTGAGAGTTGTAGTGGACGTGCCAAATTTCCTTAGTCAACTGAGAAAGTAGAGGCATTGGTGGGCTTTCTTAACTAGACTTTCTGCATGGAGGGACATTGTATAGGGCATTGGTGAGGCTGCAGCTGGAGTACTGTGTGCAGTTCTGGGCGCCGTACTTACGCAAGGATATTTTGGCCTTGGAGGGAGTGCAGAGGAGGTTTACTAGGCTGATGCCGGAGTTGAGGGGGTTGAGCTATGAGGAGAGGCTGAATAAACTAGGCTTGTACTCGTTAGAGTTTAGAAGAATGAGGGGAGATCTCATTGAAACGTATAAGATGATGAATGGGATGGGTAGGATAGAGGTGGAGAGACTCTTCCCGCTCAGAAAGGATAGTAGGACTAGGGGGCACAGCCTCAAGATAAAGGGGGGGCGGTTTAGAACAGAGTTGAGGAGGAACTTCTTCACTCAAAGGGTGGTGAATCTCTGGAATTCTCTGCCCGTTGAAGTGGTGGAGGCTACCTCGCTAAATATTTTTAAGACGCGGGTTGATGGGTTTTTGATAAGAGAGGGGATTAAGGGTTATGGGGAGAGGGCGGGAATGTGGAACTGAGCCACAACAGATCAGCCATGATCTTATTGAATGGCGGGGCAGGCTCGAGGGGCTAGATGGCCTACTCCTGCTCCTATTTCTTATGTTCTTATCACCAGGACAAGTTGTTGATGATCTGGACACCTAAAAACTAAAAGCTCTCGAATGTTTCTACATTGTTCCCATTGAAGTAGACAGGGGCATGCCCTCCACTATGCTTCCTGAAGTTCATGACAAAAGACAAAGAACAAAGAAAATTACAGCACAAGAACAGGCCCTTCGGCCCTCCAAGCCTGCACCAACTATGCTGCCCAACTGAACTAAAACTCCCTGCCCTTCCGGGGACCATATCCCTTTATTCCCATCCTATTCATGTATTTGCCAAGACGCCCCTTAAAAGTTATTATCATATCTGCTTCCACGACCTCCCCTGGCAGTGAATTCCAGGCCCCCACCACCCTCTGTGTAAAAAACTTGACATTGACAGTTCACTAGATTCTGTATCTCATTCTTGTACTCCGTCTCGTCATTGTTTGAGATCTGACCCACAACGATGGGGTCATCAGCAAACTTGAAAATCAAGGCGCAGGATAATTTGGCCATAATGTTACAGGTATATAAGGAGTATAGTAAGGGACAGAGGACACAGCCTTGCGGAGCACCAGTGTTGAGGATGATCATGGAGGAGATATTTTTGCCTATCCTTACTGACTGCAGTCTGTGGGTTAAAAAGTCTAGGATCCAATTGCTGAGGGAGGAGCCAAGCCCTAGGCCATGAAGTTTGGAGATAGGACTGATGGTTTTAAAGGCTGAGTTGTAGTCTATGAGTTGGAGTCTGACATCGTGTCTTTGTTATCCAGTTGTTCCAGGGTTGAGTGTAGGGCCAGCGAGATGGTATCTGCTGTGGACCTGTTGCGGCGATAGGCGAACTGTAGTGAATCCAGGTAGTCTGGAAGGCAGGAATTGATTTGTGCTGTGGTTAACCTTTTGAAGCACTTAATAATGATGGATGTCAGAGCCACTGGATGATAGTCATTAAGGCATGCCAGCTGGCTTTTCTTTGTACAAGGATGATGTACCTTCTTGGCGCAGGTGGGAGTAGAGACCTCAGATTGGTGTAAAGCGAGGTGGAAGAGGTCTGCAAATACCCCTGCCAGCTGGTCCATGCAGGATCTGAGTACCCATCCGGGCCAGTCGCTTTATGTAGGTTGACTTTCGAGAAAGCCGCTCTGACATTGGCAATGGTGACCTCAGAAACAGATTCATCTGAGGCTTCCAGAGTGGAGGGCATGTTCTTGCTGATTCTTGTTCGAAATGGGCATAGAATGCATTGAGCTCATCGAGGAGGGTTGCATTGGAGCCGGCAATTTTACCTGCTGTCATCTTGTAGCCTGTTGTGTTTTGCAGACCTTGTCATAATGGGCGGGAGTCCATGTGGCTAGCCTGGGATTCTAGCTTGGATAGATATGAATGGTTTTATTTGTAGGTTGCTTTGCTATTAACCATACTTTGATTGCGTTCTTTACTCTAATGTGCTTCATATTAAGAAACAATTAAGATTGTTGAATAATGTCATCTCTGCCGATGTTATGAAGTAGAGATTGGGCCTATGAATTAAAAATCTTTGCATCCAATTCTTGTCAGCTTTCTCCACAATGAATTCCCATGTCCTCACTTATTGTTCCTCTGGAACTTTATCTCAATGCAAAGATATTCTCTCATGAGTGTAACAAGCTTTCATGAACAGTTTTTGCTATAAACTGGACATTGGGATATATTATGTAGAATTACATAGCAGTTACAGCACAGAAACAGTTGTCACACAGGAGAAGGGGTTTAACAGCACTGATTTTTCCTCTCACTAACCCTCCCTAAACAGAAAGCTGTTTTGATTTCTGATTTTCCCCCTTTCTTAAGTTGGGACACCATTGCCCTGCAGCTCATCAACTTGGTGAGGCATCTCCTTCACCATCTGCCTGTCAACTTGGGAACATCCCTTTTCTCCCTCTGAGGTTGAGAAGGTGGAGTGAGCTCGTCTGACTTCCTGCTCATTTGGCAGGGGTACAATCTTCTCTTTTTAAATAATTCTGTCTAGGCCAGGGCCACGTGGCGTCCCCGTTCTGTCCGTATCTCTGGACATATCCCTGCTCACAGGTGTTGGGCTAGCTTCAGTTGCTTTGCCCTGCAATTTTTCAGCTGGGTGAGGCAGTTTCCTCACCAGCCCTGGGAATATTTGGGTAGCCAGACCTCCTGCTCAGCCAGCAAGGGTGCAGATTCTTTTTGTTGTAAACCTGAGCAAGGTAGTTTCCTCACCACAGAGTTTCTGTTTGGGAATTTTCCTGGCATCCCTCTTCAGAAATTGAAAGTAATGTTTCAGACAGCCAGATGTCCTGCTCCTCCAACAGAGGTACAGGCTCCCTCCTTTTTAATTTGCTGGCTGGGTCTTGGGATCTTCTGTGCCCCTACTTGATGCTGAAAAGAAGAGTTCTGCTAGCCATACTTTCAGCAACTGCTTAATCTTTTCTTTTCTGGGCCTAATGACCTGTTTTCTTTCACGCTCTTTGACTATATTTTCCTCCCTATTTTGTTCCCAGCTTTACGGCCTCTCTCGTCTATTTAGCTTGGGGATATTTGGGGAATCTGATTCAAATTCTAGGGGCCTCTGTGTTTAATTTTACCAGCCTGGCTTCAGCCTTGCTACCTTCGAGCAGCTCGGTCTTTGGGAGTGATCCCAGCCTCCTGGGGCTCTTGACTTTTTCCAGCTGTCTGCCCCTCGGTGAGTTTCTGCTGCTTGATCTCGGCCTCTGGCCTAATGTGAGCCTTTTAAATCTTGGTCATTTTCAACTTTATCCTTAATGGGTTATTTTGTCACATGCTGGGGGGTCTCTGAGATTTTTCCAGTCTTCTGCCACACTGCGGAATTTTGCTGTAATTGGTTGGGTTGTTTAATCTTTCTGGTTCTGGTTCCTTGGGGCCTCATCAGGGCATTCCCTTGCAGTATAGCTAATTACCTCATCTCCTTTTGGAATTCCATCTCTGCTTTTTCAGCTTTTAATTTCATCTCGGGCATCTTTTGCTGGTGAGTCTCTTTTTTTCTCTTGTTACCTTTCCTGGAACTTTATCTCTCTCTTTTTCTTCCCTATAACACACTCTCTCTCCCTCTTTCCGAGAACACGCTCTCTGTCTCTCTTTCTCCCTTTTGCACTCTAACAGCCATTTTGTGGCTAGAGACACAGGTCTCCAATCAGCTTTTGGTTCTGTTTCTTCTACCTGTTTTGGATAGGGACTGAGGCCTCACTTCACCAGCAATGTCTGGAGTACCTTAGACTTCTGAGCCTCAGGTGGAACCTTTACCCGTGTGCTCCCAGATACAAATCTTACTCCTCCCTAACTTAAGGAGGCTAATGTTTCACAGTTGGCAACCAGTGACTAATGGTGTACCTCAGGGATGTGTTGGGAGCATAGTTGTTTACGATTTATATGGATCATTTGGAGTTGGGGAGCAAGTGTAGTGTGTCAAAATTTGCAGATGACACTAAGATGAGTGGCTGAGCAAAGTGTGCAGAGGATGATGAAAGTCTATAAAGGGATATAGATAGTCTAAGTTAGTGGGCGAGGGTCTGGCAGATGGAATACAATGTTGGTAAATGTAAGGTCATCCATTTTGGTAGGAATAACAGCAAAATGGACTATCATTTAAATGGTAAATAATTGCAAATTGCCACTGTGCAGAGGGATCTGGGTGTCCTTGTGCAGGAATCTCAAGGAGTTGGTTTGCAGGTGCATCAGGTAATTAAGAAGGCAAATGGAATTTTGTCCTTTATTGCTAGGGAGATGGAATTTAAAACAGCAAGGTTGTGTTGCAGCTATATAAGGTGCAGGTGAGGCCACACCTGAACTACTGTACACAGCTTTGGTCTCCTTACTTGAGAAAGGATATACTGGCACTGTCGGGGGTACAGAGAAAATTCACTAGATTGATTCTGGAGTTGAGAGGGTTGGCTTATGAGGAGAGACTAAGTAGGCTGGGACTATACTCATTGGAATTCAGAAGAAGACGGGAGACCTTATAGAAACCTATAAGACTGTGAAGGGAATAGAGAAGATAGAAACAGAGAAATTGTTTCCATTGCAGATGAAATTGGAACTAGGGGGCTTGGGCTCAAAATAAGAGGGAGCAGATTTAGGACTGAGTTGAGGAGGAACTTCTTCACCCAAAGGGTTGTGAATCTGTGGAATTCCCTGCCCAGTGAAGCAATTGAGGCTACCTCATTAAATGTTTTTAGGGCAAGGATAGATAAATTTTTGAACAGTAAAGGAATTAAGGATTATGGTGAGCAGGCGGGTAAATGGAGCTGAATCCACAAAAAGATCAGCCGTGATCTTATTGAATGGCAGGGCAAGCTCTAGGGGCCAAATGGTCTACTCCTGCAAGTTCGTATGTTCACTAGTTAGTCCTTCCTTTTCCATACCCAGCCTTGTAATATAATTTACTGTCTTGTTCAAAAGGGAGACTATAAGAGTTTGTTGCAGTATGTGCATTTGCTTAAAATTTACTTCCAGCCACCGAGTTTTCCTGTTTTGGCTTTGAATTTGTTTCTCTCTATTTCCGATTCAGGCTCCTTTTAAAATTTTAGACTCTGGCAGGAAGGGGATTGATTTATACATAAGACCATAAGATGTACGAGCAGAATTAGGCCATTTGGCCCATCAAAATCTGCTCTGCCATTCAATCATTGCTGATACCAGCCTGGATTTCTCCTCTCATTAACTGTCTGTGAACAGAAAGGTGTTTTTGAGCATTAATTTCCCCCTTTATAAGCGGTGGTGTATTTTTCCAAACCCGTCAGTTTGGCGTTATCCAGTCCTTTGTTAATAATCCCATGGCAAATGGGACATAAGGTGAAATAAGAGGGCTGGGCTATTTTACACACACACAATGCAGGAAAGGGGTTTCGTAACATCAACCCCTTTTGCATTCATACAACAAAAAAGGCAATGTGAAAGGAAGTGGGCAAGACTACAATAAAAATAAAAAGTACAGTTTCACGAGAGCCCAGAATCAAAAGGCCAAAGGTGCGTTTCTTCAGAGGGTAGCAGGTTGACTGTTACAGGGTGATCAATCTTTCCAGAAGCGAGGACTTCCACAATGGGAGAAGATGCATTTAGATACATTTGCCTTGAAGATACAAGTACAGAAGTTCCAATGTTCCAGTAGCTCACAGTGTAGATGAGGGCCAGGCAATTTTAGCCCTGACCAGAGCTCTTTCGGCTACCGCTTATTAGATGGTAAATTGTTAACAGTCTCAGGCTGCCTTCCTGGAGTCCTTCTCTTCTGAGATCAAGTAGTGGCTGAAGATAAAATCCAAGAGCTGCATAATTAATAGGCAGCTCAAGCTTTGGTCATGTGACAGGGTAGTTTCAGTTAAGCTGATCACCTAACGAGGCCACTGGTTGAAACCCACTGTGTTTTGGAATAGGCAACGGTGGAATCATTGGCACCACATTGAAGATTAGGAGTCACAACCAGCTGCCTTTGTCCATAGCTGGTTAGGGCAGACATGCTGTCTGCAAATCCATTGTGTTGGCTTGACTGGGATGCTTATATGATGCAAGGAGTGTCACGTTACAAACGGTTTGAGGTATTAGCCTTTATTCACCTTCATACTGCTCAGAAACTTCTAGAAGCCAGCATGTGACCAGTTAGAGTCATTTTATCAGTCCATCAATTGTCCATTTTGAAAATTAAAAAAAAAGTAGCCAGGCTACATATAATATATATATTCTTCCTCCTGACCTCCGGTTAGGTCACAACCCATTTGGCTCAAGTGGGTCTCTGCTGCTTTTTATACTCCGCACAAGACACCTCCCACTCTCCTTCATCTAATGCTACCTGCATGTTCTTCTACCCGTTCTCCTTCAATTACTTAGCCAACTCTCACTTAAAGGCATCTCATGCCTCAACATCTCCATGTGGTAACAAGTTCCAAATTCTAACCACTCTCTGGTAAAAGAATTTCTCCTGAATTCTTCATTGGATTTATTAGAGACTCTTGCATTTATGACCCCTTGATTTGGACATCTGCCCCACCACTCCACAGGTTACTCATGATTCTTACATTTATGCCCTTTGATTTTGACTTCACTGACCTGCCACAGGTTGAAACGTCTCCTCTACCTCAAGTTCATTGAATGAAACCTCTATTAAATCAATCCTGAGTCTTCTCTTGAGAAAGCAGCCCCAGTATGACATAATAATTACCTCTCTCAGTTTTGTTATCATCCTTGTAAATCCTTGTAAAATCTTGTAAAGTTTTTTTCATCTTCTCCAGTTGTTCTTTATTCTTTTTGTAATATGGAGATTCAGAACTATACACAGTCTACAGTCTAACAAAGATTGTAAACAAGTTGAACAATATTTGCTGCATTTCAATTCTGGGAAAATGAATCTCCTTTTTTTTTGGTTGTACGTTTTATGATCTTTTTAACTTGTGTTGCTATTTTTAATGATTTGTGAATGTGTGTGCTTTAAGCTCATCGTTCATCTATCCCATTTAGATTCTTATTTTCCCAGGAGCATACAGCCTCCTTATCTCACTTAACAAAATGTGCCACTTCATACTTGTCCTTAGTAAAAAAAATTTATCATTTACGCACTTGTTCTGCAAGTTGGTTGAAATGCTCCTCAGTATTAACTTTGCCCTCAATTTGGAGTCATCCACAGATTTTGCAATTGTAGTTTGATTCCCAAGTTCAATTTTTTAATGTAAATTGTCAACAGCTTTGATTCCAGCACTGATGCCTATGAAACGCCACTTCCTACCTTTACCACTCCTCAACGTAAATATTCTGCTCCAGCACCTTCTCCAGAGTAATTTCTGTTGGAATGTTGGGCACTGTGTCCTTCTGTAGAAACTACCCAATGGAACTCTCCTACTCACTGTGCCTCTTCCCTCCTTCACTGTATCTTCCCAGGGCCTTTTCTATGTGACTATCCCACAAAATATGCCTTTCCCCTGAACATCTACATGAATCTCTTCTGCAAGATTCTGCTGTGCAGTGCAACTCCTCCTCTTCTTTTCAAACCTCTTCTACTTGAATAGTGTAATTTAAATTTCATTTTCTGCCTTTCTCCTGCAAGACACTCTTGGTAAAGATATAAATGTTTGTGTGGTGCTCGTTACAGCTCTACTCCCCTCTTCAGTGTAAATCCTCATTAAATCCTGATGATCTTTTTCTGGAGAGACTGTGGGTGGACATACTAGAAATGACAGTCCAACATTTTTTAGTAGCCCGAAGGCAGAGGAATTCTTGGGCTGTGCTAATTGTGTTGCAGTTCCCCTTCATTGCATTGTAATAATAGCCATGGTTTAAGATCATTGGAGCTCTGAGAAGATTTGTTTGCACAATGGGAAAACTGAAACAATGAAAGGGACACTAAATTTTCCGTGATCTTTTTAAAAAAATTGTAATCTATGTCAATCAGAAAAAGAGCAAAAAGCACAACCACCCTGGCTGGACAAGGAGACCAAAATTAATTAATTAAATGGCCAGAGGTCTGGCAAAAACAAACTGAGGGACCAAACCCATTTTTAAAAGATTCAGAGAAGCAAAATTAATGAGAGCGCGAGGGTGACGTAGCAGACAATGTGAGTTGAGGACAAATGAAATGACGGTGAAAAAAAATCCAAAATGAAAGGCAGCGGATTGAAAACAGCTAACAATACTTTTACAACATGGATGTAGCAGGTGAAAGACAAAATAGGTCTGATCAGAACTCTATTAGGTAAAATATTATGGGGATTATGTCATGTGCTAAACTATTCAATTTTAGACAAACTCTGGATGCTGCCTTTTTAATGCCAGATTCTATGAGTGAATTCTCCAGTCTCATCTATTCCCGTCCTGCTGCCAGTAAGAATGGAGAATTTGGTGTTCAGCCAGAACTCCATTCGCTGCAGTGGCACTGGAGAACAAAGAACAAACAAAGAACAACCCAGCACGGGAAACAGGCCCTTCGGCCCAACGAGCCCGCACCGCTGCATCACCCTACACCTATTCTACCCTGCGTGTCTACGAATGGAACCCCTAACTTAGCCAGATTCAGGGGAGAATAGTGTCAATTTAGTAAACCAATCAGCCTAAGAGCACATCTTTGGGGTGTGGGAGGAAACCGGAGCGCCCGGAGGAAACCCACGCAACCACAGGGAGAATGCACAAACTCCCACAGACACAGGCCCATATCCATGTATCTGCACAGCCAGCAGTGCTAGTCACCGAGCTGTTGCGGCACCCGTCTACCGGTCCACGATCAAGCACACACACCGACACGAAGTACTAGGCCACTCCCGGAACCTCCAAGAGCAGCCCACGCAGGACCCACCGTGTGCATGCCCCTCGTTTGACAACGAGGTGGACCTCCACCTGCGGAGTAAAAAGACAAAAACGTTAACTTACAAGTCTGCATTTCCGGTGTCTCCCGAGGTTCTGACCTTATTTAATAGCCCCTACTATAACCCTCCATCCTCGTTTCACTCATGTGTCTGTCTCACTGAACCTTAAACGAGTCCAACGTTCCTGCCTCCACCACCCCACTCGGTAGCACGTTCCATACTCCCACAACTCTCTGCGTAAAGAACCTTCCTCTCACATCCAAATTATACCTCTCCCCCCTCACCCTTAAATCATGACCTCTCGTATTTGTACCCAGTCTAGGGAGCAGTCTCTCACTATTAACTCTATCTATTCCCTTCAGTATCTCATATACCTCTATCATGTCCCCCCTCAACCTCCGTCTTTCCAAGGAGAAAAATCCCAGTTTCTCCAACGTTTCCTCGTACCCCAGCCCCTCCATGCCAGGCAACATCCTGGTAAACCTCCTCTGAACCCTCTCCAGAGTCTCCACGTCCTTCCGGTAGTAAGGTGACCAGAACTGGACGCAGTACTCCAAATGCGGTCTAACCAACGTTCTATACAACTGGAGCATTAGACGGCAGCTTTTATACTCTATACCCCTACCTATAAAGGCTAGCATTCCATAAGCCTTCCTAACAACCTTCTCCACTTGTGTCACAACCTTCATGGATTTGTGAACCTGCACTCCCAGGTCCCTCTGTATGTCTATACTCCTAATTGGTCTACTTTTATCACATAGCTCCTCTCTGCATTATTCCTTCCAAAATGCATCACCTCGCATTTGTCAGGATTAAATTCCATCTGCCACCTATCTGCCCAATGCGCCAACCTATCTATATCCTGTTGTATCACCTGACATTCCACTTCAGTACCCGCCAACCCTGCCATCTTGGTGTCATCCGCAAACTTGCTGATCACACCACCTACGCTCTCTTCCAAGTCATTTATGTATACTACAAAGAGGAGAGGTCCCAGTACTGAGCCTTGCGGCACACCACTGGTCACTGGCCTCCAGCCCGAAAAGGTCCCCTCCACAACTACCCTCTGTCTCCTATTGCCCAGCCAGTTCTCAATCCACCTAGCTACCTGACCTCGTAAACCATGCGCCTGAACCCCAGCCATGGACAAGGTTAAAGGTTTGGCTTCTACATAACAAGATTTCATAGAGGTATGACTCATGAGGAAAATTGAAGAATTAAATTTTTGCAGGGAACTTGGACCAAGTGGAAAACACATTAGAAGATGAAGAGAAATGACTGAGGGAGCAGGATCTAACCAGGTATTGTGGAGTTGAGTAAGGAAGATGTGAATGTAGCCAGGTATTGCAGAATGGAATGATGGAGATGTGAATGGAGTCAAGTAGAGCTGGGTATAGCTCAGGGTAAGGGGCTAAATTCACCAAGAAATTGCTGAAATGGCAATGATGTTGAAACATCCTGGAGTTAATGTATTTATGCTGAATACTGGTAGAATTATTGGAACTTCTTTATACTCTTGAACTCAGTTGCCCCTGAGCACTATTTCTGATTATTTTAATTAATGAAATCTCAAAACTGCTTCATTAGGGGAAATGTAGTTTATTAAATTTTTGAACTTTCTCTTCCTTCAAAAAAAAGGTACAAGCATTTTCTCTGGGTGCTGAAATTTGCATTGATTTTCCTCCATTCCTTTGAATTTGTGCTTCCTGACTGAGGCTAATATGTACTTAATCTTGATGTCCAATCTCTGCATATAATCAAGGTAACATTGCAGTTTTTAAAGAAATCCTTAATGTTGCTTATTAAAAATAATTTCTTAAAACATTTGTACAAAGAGACTTGAATGAACTGAGTGTTCCTGCTATCACCATGCCAGGGATTAACCCCATTTTCTTGGAAGTATGTTGTAGTTTTTGCCTTGAACTTCTCCAATCTGTTAGTGTACAGTATGTTCCTCGTCCTCTGCTGAATAGTGCTGTGTGGAAAAGCGAGCATGTTGCAACGTGGGGGTGGAAACAGTAGAGTGACCACATGGCACACTTCCGTATGGTACAGGGGAGAATTTGTTCCGGTACATGAGCTCGGAAAGGGAGGTTAGATGTGCCAGCATTATTTACTGATCCACTTAAAGCAGTGACTGAAGTCTGTAGCAGGTGAGTTGTCAGCAAATATTGTGCTCCCAGAGCAACAATTAATATAATTAGAATTAAACGCAAGGCTGCTCCATCCTTCAGTGGCTCCATAATCAAGTGTTTGCAGATATAAGAGGTAATTTGGGTGCTCAATTCTCTCATCCTGCAGATAAGATTTTTCATCAGCAGGGTGAGTAAGCATCCACCTTCATCACCCACACAAATTCTGGTAGCTCATTGGCCAGGGTGTAAGCACTAAGGAACATTCAGGCAATCTGACATATTTATGATAGTTCCACCTATGGTTTTATTTTTATTGCTGCACAGCTCACCAGTTTGATAGCTCACATTTTAAGTGCACATCCTGTTTTAGTGTTATGGTAGGCTGCTGTATGTAGGTATTCGGTGTTCAAATTCAGCAGGGATGGTGACCAGAGTTGTGAATTATGGTTCCTGGGCCCTCATGAGGTTGACTGTAAACCCTCGACAAATCAATAAGTTTTATTCGTTAGTGTCACAAGAAGGCTTACATTAACACTGCAATTAAGTTACTGTGTAAACCCCTAAGTCACCACACTCCGGCCCGTTTGGATACACTGAGGGAGAATTTAGCATGATCAATGCACCCAGTGTCTTTAACAAGAGTTACGTATGGGAAGCACTTCAACAAACTGAACCTTGGGTCAGATGCATTGGCCATGATAAATTCTCCGTCAGTGTACCCGATAAGGCACGGGAGTGTGGCAACTGGGGGATTTTCACAGTGACTTCATTGCAATGTTAATGTAAGCCTATTTGTGACACTAATAAATAAACTTTAAGAAAACTTGGATTTCATCTTTTGTTTTTCGTTATTTCTTTTTCCCCTACTCTGGCTATGTCTTGCACCATGCTTTGGCAAGAAAGCACTCTGATGACCCAGTTAATGTTGCACAAAAATATGCAATCGTTCTTTGGGATAACTACCTCTGTTTTTTTCCTTCCCTGTCTGTGATTTGATCATTATTTGGTAACTTTTCAAAGGCGCAATGTCTAAAACTTGGGGTGTTGCGATGACCTAACCATTCAGTTGTACAGCACATATTGTGCTGACTTTCACCCAGGTCTCTAGTCTGCTATTTCATTCTGGTTTCTTCCAATCCTCATTGGCCACAACCTCACAAAAATACTTGCGTTTATAGAGCACCTTTGCTGATCTCAGGATAACCCAAAGTGTTTTACAGGGAAACAAAGTCATAGAAATCATAAAAATCACAGAAATCCTACAATACGGAAAGAAGCCATTCGGCCCATTGAGTCTGCACTGACCATAATCCCACCCAGGCCCTATCACTCCCCGGAGGAAGCACCCGGAGGAAACCCATGCAGACACGGGGAGAATGTGCAAACTCCACATAGACAGTGACCCAAGCCAGGAATCGAACCCAGGTCCCTGGAGCTGTGAAGCAGCGGTGCTAACCACTGTGCTACCGTGCTGCCCAAAAAATAGCCCTGCCCTCTCTGAGGATTGAACTCAGGACCTTCAGATTATGAGACTGATGCGCTGCCTACTGCGCCAAGAAGGCACACTTTTTAGCGCAGTAGGCAGCAAGTCATTTCAAAGTATCGTCACTGTTGTAATGGAAGTGTGGAACGTAGGAATTCAGAGCAGAAGTAGGAAATTCAGCCCTTCGAGCCTGTAATTCAGCTAATTTCCATCGCACAAGATTAATCAACAGTAAGGTGATAACCAGATATTCTGTTCTGGCTGCTGGTCGAGAGTTTAATATTTGACAGAATGCCAGGGATAACTCTAGTGTGATCTTTTATATCCACCTGAGAGGGCAAACAGAACTTTGGTTTAATAGCTCATCCAAATGATGGCACCTCCGACAGTGTAGCACTCCCTTAATATGGCACTGAAGCTTGCGAGGGATATCACGGCCACACCCAAGACTTTCTGCAAATATATTACAAGAAAGAGAATGTAGGTTCCTTAAAAACGGATGTGGGTGATAGCTTACTTAAATAATAACTCTATTATTTTTTATGTTAGGGAATGTGGATGCAGTATCAGAAATACAAAGAAAAACACAAGGGCAGCAAACCAAATCGATTGTAGTAAAACAGTGATGATGGAGAAAGTCATAAGACAAATGATAGACAAATCTACAGATCCTGATGGATTTTGCCCCAGTATATTAAAACAAGTATGCGAGAGAACCTTCCAAAACACTCCTGATTCAGGAATTGTGCACTTGGATTGAAAAACTGCTAAGGTCACTTCATCATTTGAGAAGGGCAAGAAAGACAAACTCATAAGTGAAAGGCTCATTGGTCTAACCTTAGTTGAAGGGAAATTACTAGAAACAATTAGTAGAGACACAGGACCTCATTTTTTCTACCGAGGGTGGTTTGTGTTGGGAATTTACCCAACTCGGTTTAATGGACCCCATCACTGCCCAGTCTTCAATCTGGGGAGGCAGGTGTGGGATAGAGTTGAGTCGCCAACGCTTGAAGCAGACCATAGACGATCACGGGGATGGGTGAGTGTCGTGACTAGATGGTTAGAAGGCTCACATCAGTTCTCTCTGATGTAGTCTTAGTTGTATTAGAAAAGGTTAGGCCCTCTAGCCTTCACCCCTCACAACCCCTCTCCACCACACTATCCTCCAAACCCCCACCATGTCCCCTCCATTTGCGGCCATGTTCCTTCTATGCCATCTCCATGCCATTTCCATTCCCTCTCGTCCCCTCCCTGCTCCTCCTCAGCCTTCATTCCATCTCTATTCTCCCACCATTCTCTCCGTTTCTCCACCATGCTCCCTCCATCGTCTCCCTGTCCTCTCCTCCCCCTCATGCCCTCTCCAACCTCTCCATACGTCCTTCATGGCCTCCATTCAGAAATGTTCTTTGAAAAAAACCTGCTGCTCCTGTAGCCCTATGTAAGCATCAATCAGGCAGGGCATTTGTACTGTAACAGAAGCTTTTATCACTTTGCACCTTGTAATGTTTTCCAAATTAACATTTAGACATTGACAAAAGATATCACAGAAAAAAATAACATCACCAATAAGGATGCCAATCAAACTAAAATACTCCATTCAGCTGTGAAAACAGAGCTGCTACAGCATATGAGAGTCTTGGCAGTCAGCCAAGCATTCGTATTGAGCACAAATAGAGAACCCAGAGGACTGGCCATTTGTTTCTGCTGAAATAGTTCACAGATGGCCTCATTATGAATGAACGCTCCTGGCACAGCTGCACAACAATACACCCTCATCTGGGAAGAAGAGTGCAATCGGAGGGATCTCTGGGATGCTATATTTGTGACCAGTGTCGTGGTTCCCCAAGACGACAACTTATTTAACCCGATTAAAACAGAGAGTCTGAGTTGTAATCCTCCAAGTAGTAGACTTTATTTTCCAGTACAAGAGAAATAAAGCCGGGAGGTCCGGAACACTCCACAGAGCCCTCGGCTTACAGTCTTTTTATGCACATTTCAGCTCCATATCTCAAGATTCTTATCTTGTCTTTACAATGCGACCTCGTTTAGCCACCATTGTTTCTGTACTGACCCCTTATTTACCTTGCTTGAGATTGGTTACCCATTGTTACGTCTCTTTTCCTCTCGAAACCATGGTAGTTACATCCTTTGCCCTTATCTTTACGACTCTGCTTGTACAACAACAGTGATTTAGCTGACTTAGGCCGAATGTGAAGAAAAACATGCTCACTTTATTCTTTCTTGCTTGTTACGATCATATATTAAGCTGGACAGCTGTATAGTACCCATTGTCTCCCCAAGTGACTGCTGTTTACTTTCATTCGGGTCGCATGCACTGATTTCATCAGCTATACTTGATTATGTGAAGTAACCTACTAGTCCCATCCTATCACCCATCCTAAATCTATTTCAGGAAGACACTCTAATACTATCCGTGATTCCATATTTCATACCCAGTTTAGGTACAATTGTTCAGTACAAATTCTCTGAGTACAAACATGCTTACATACTGAGTACAAATTTCCTTACACCAGCTTCAAGAAATGATGCACTCTGATTTGCAGTAACTACAGAGGAGTCTCCCCACGTTCTTCTCCAGGAAATATCATACCACGGACCCTCCTCACCACGTCCTTTCAATAAAAATCTAAATCTTAAGTGTGGCTGTGGCCAACTCAAACAATACAACTTTCCTCTTCCCTGCACCCAAACTGTTTTCCTTACCTTGGCCTCATGAATTTAAATTGTTGTGGTGGTGATATTTGAACCCTCGTGCCCAGAACTTTAGCTTGGGGTCTCTGGATTATTAGCTCAGTGACTTCACCGCTACCTTTTCCCCTTAAGAGGTCTTAATGAGAACTACTGTTGAACTGCTTCATCAGTAAATTCCTGCTGGCTGATGGGGTTGGAGGTGCCGTCAACTATGGCCACTGATAGTAAACTGGCTGCTTTATACTGTGAAAAAAGACATCGCAGCCATCGCTGGGATGTTCATGGGAATGGCTGTAATTATATTTTAATCAACTTCGGAGAGACACCACCTTATGCTGTAAGAGGAAATGGTTTTCATTGTTACCGTGCCTGCTTTGTATGAAACACAGGAAATTAAGTCTGCCTGGAGTAGATAAATGTTGAGTCATTGTGCAGGAGATGTGGAGAGCACTGCTCACACAGTGCAGACAGATTGTAGCTGGTACATGAGAGATACAAACAAGAGAAAAGTGCCAAGTAATGCTAATCACCATCTCCTCATTTTCACCCTTGTGCCTGAGCTGGAGATTTTTTCTGGGGCTCAATTCCATTGGCATCAATCACCATCCAGTATTCCTACCAAATTTTCATGATAGTTAGAATAGAATCCCCACAGTGCAGAAGGAGGCCATGCGACCCATCGAGTCTGCACCGACTACAATCCCACCCAGGCCCTATTCCTGTAACCCCACATGTTTACCCTGCTAATCCCTGACACTAAGTGTCAATTTAGCATGGCTAATTAATCTAACCCACACATCTCTGGGCTGTGGGAGGAAACCAGAGCACCCTGAGGAACCCACGCAGACATGCAGAGAATGTGAAAATTCCACACAGACAGTGACCCGAGGCCAGAATTGAACCCAGGTCCCTGGTGCTGTGAGGCAGCAGTGCTAACACTGTGCCAGTGTGCTGCCCCACATTGGATGTTCAGTTGTTGTGAGTTAGCGAATTGCAGCTTCTCTGCATAGACAGACATCCAGCAGGAGTCAGGATGCGCAAAATCTGGCTTTTGTTTTTACTCGCCCCTTGTCAAGGCTTTTAAGGGCAAGAAAACTTTAAATAGGGACAGTCCAATTGGTGGAATCAGGGTTTTAATTCTGAAATTTTACTTGATGCTGATGAAAGTTAATGGTATTACAATTCCCCTCATTATTAAAGAGGGAAATATGAAACCAAATCCTTCCAAACAGACCCACAGGACAGTGCCACCCTCATGGGGCTGCCAGAGAGGTCCTGTGGGAAGGAGAAAGGAAGACAATAGGAGTACATCGTAAGCAAAGGACAAACAAAGCACAGTTTAATGGGTCACGATGATAGTTCTAGATGTAATTATAAGTTTTTGTGATAACAAACAACTTGCAAACTATTTTATCAGTGGAATTTATCTGCAGTATATATATGAATCTCTGTATTTTGTGAAATGTTGATTGTTCAAAGTATTATGTGATGGAATGCATCACTATCATGGTGTTGAAAGAATATTTCCCCTTGAGAAACACTTGTTTGCTCTGGCACCCTTAGCAGTATGCCATTCCAGTCTGTTGCTGTCGGGTTTCTCCATAAGTCCCCTTACCTTCCAAACTCCCAATCTAATTTTAAGAAGTGGAAGATGCAGTGCATGAGTTTTATTAGTGCGGGGTGGCCTTTGCAAACCAGCTACCACAGGTGCTGGGGTTTGACAGGACAAGACTTTGACCCAATGACAAAGGAGTCCAAGACGACTGGAGATCAGGCTCCATGATATGGGCATAGGATGTACTCCTCTTGTCTTCCTTTCTCCTTCTCACAGGAGCTCTCTGACAGCCCCATGAGGCTGGCACTGCCTGTGGGTCTGTTTGGAAGGGTTTGGATCCATTTGGCATGTGAAGGGAGGCCCAAGCACTGCTCCATAACAATGCAGCCCAGTGTTCCCCCTCTTTAAACAGTCACTGCTCTGTATTCCAGCTCTTAAACATTCCCCACTCTGTATTCCCACTCTGTGTTCCCACTCTTTAAACTGTCACCGCACTGTGTTCCTGATCTTTAAACTGTCCCCACTCTGTATTCCCGCTCTTTAAACCGTCACCGCTCTGTGTTTCCACTCTTTAAACTGTCTCTACTCTGTGTTCCTGCTCTTTAAACTGTCCTCACTCTGTTTTCCTACTTTTTAAACTGTCCCCTTCTGTGTTCCTGTTCTTTAAGCTGTCGTCGCTCTGTGTTCTTGCTCTTTAAACTATTGGCGCTGTGCTCCTGCACTTTAAACTGTCATTGCTCTGTGTTTCCGCTCTTTAAACTGTTGTCGCTCCATTTTCCTGCTCTTTAAACTATTGTCGCTCTGTGTTCCTGTTCTTTAAACTACCACGGCTCTGTGTTCTACCTCTTTAAACTGTCACCGCTTCGTGTTCCTGCTCTTTAAACTGTTGTCGTTCTGTGTTCCCGCTCTTTAAACTATCACCGCTCCCTGTTTCCACTCTTTGAACTGTCATCGCTGTGTTCCTGCTCTTTTAACAGTCATCGCTCTGTGTTCCTGCTCTTTAAACTATCACCACTCTGTGTTCCTGCTCTTTAATCTCTCGCCACTCTGTGTTCCCGCTCTTTAAACTATTGTCTCTCTGTATTTCCACTCTTTAAACTGTCCCCGCTCTGTGTTCCTGCTCTTTAATCTCTCGCCGCTCTGTGTTCCTGCTCTTTAAACTGTCACCGCTCTCTGTTCTCCATCTTTAAGCTGTCACCATTCTGCATTCTCGCTGTTTAAACTGTCATCACTCTGTATTCTCGCTGTTTAAACTGTTCCGCTCTGTGTCCCCGCTCTTTAAATTGTTCCGCTCTGTGTTCCTGCTCTTTAAACTGTTGCTGCTGTGTGCTCCGGCTCTTTAAACTGTCTTCGCTCTGTGTCCCCGTTCTTTTAAACTGTCACCGCTCTGCGTTCTCACTCATTAAACTGTCATCGCTCTCTGTTCGTGCTCTTTAAACTGTCACAGCTGTTCGTTCCCACTCTTTAAACGGTCACTGCTCTGTGTTCCCAGTATTTAAGCTACCAGAGCTATGTGTTCCCAATCTTTAAACTGTCATCGCTCTGTGTTTCTGCTCTTTGAACTGTCACTGTTCTGTGTTTCCACTGTTTAAACTGTCACCACTCTGTCCCCACTCATAAAACTGTCATCGCTCTGTCTTCCTGCTCTTCAAACTGTCATCACTCTGTGTTTCTGCTATTTGAACTGTTGTCGCTGTGTGTTCCCGCTCTTTAAACTGTCACCATTCTGTGTTCCTGCTCTTTAAATTGTCATCCCTCTGTGTTCCTGCTCTTTATAACCTGTCACCATTCTGTGTTCCTACTCTTTAAACTGTCACCGGTCTGTGTTCCGGCTCTTTGTAACCTGTCACCGTCCTGTGCTCCTGCCCTTTAAACTGTCCCTGCTCTGTGTTCCTGCTCTTTAACTTGTCACCATTCTGGGTTCCTACTCCTTAAACTGTCGCTGCTTTGTGTTCCCGCTCTTTAAACTGTCCCTGCTCTGTGTTCCTGCTCTTTAAACTGTCCCTGCTCTGTGTTCCTGCTCTTTAAACTGCCATTTTTCTGCATTCCAGCTCTTTAAAATGTCGCTGTTCTGTGTTTCTGCTCTTTAAACTGTCATTGCTCTGTGTTCCTGCTCTTTAAACTGTTGCTGCCCTGTGTTTCTGCTCTTTAAATTGGCACTGCTCTGTGTTCCTGCTGTTTAAACTATCATTGCTCTGTGTTCCTGCTCTATAAACTGACATTGCTCTGTGTTCCTGCTCTTTAAACTGTCATCGCTCTGTGCCCCTGGTCTTTAAACTGTCATCGCTCTGTGTTCTTGCTCTTTAAACAGTCGCTGCTCTGTGTTCCTGCTCTTTAAACTGTTGTCGCTCTGCTCCTGCTCTTCAAACTGTCACTGCTCTGTGTTCCTGCTCTTCAAACTGTCACCGCTCTGTGTTCCTGCTCTTTAAACTGTCGCTGCTGTGTTCCTGCTCTTTATACTGTTGTCGCTCTCTGTTCCTGCTTTTTAAACTGTCGCCACTCTGTATTTCTGCTCTTTAACTGTTGCTGCTCTGTAACTGTTGCTGCTCTGTTCCCGCTCTTTAAACTGTCGTTGCTCTGTGTTTCTGTTGTTTAAACTATCATCGCTCTGTGTTCCTGCTCTTTAAACTGGCACTGCTCTGTCTTCCTAATCTTAAAACTATCACCGCTCTGTGTTCCTGCTCTTTAAACTCTTGCCGCTCTGTATTCCCGCTCTTTAAGCTGTCACTGCTCTGCGTTCTCACTGTTTAATTTGTCGCTGCTCTTTAATTTGTTGCCACATTGGTGACAGTGCATCTCGAGAACTCTGTGCACGTTTTGTCTCTTTATTAAAGAAAGGATATAAATGCATTCAAAACAGCTCAGAAAAGGTTCACTTGACTGTTTCCTGGGATGGGGCATTTACCTTTTGAGGGAAGATTGGATAGGCCTGGCCTGCATCCATTGGAGTTCAGACAATTGAGAAGTGATCTTCTCGAAATATATAGGATCCTGAAATAAATTGACAGGGCTGATACTGAAACATGCTTTACCTGTTGGGAGTGACCAGAACTATTCGGTTTAGTTTGAAAATAAGAGGATCCCATTTATGATGGCGATCAGGAACGTTTCGCTGTTTCAAGTCGGGAGTCTCAGAAAATCTGTTCCCCAGAGCATTGGTGAGGCAAGGCCAGTGAATATTTTTAAGGCAGAGGAAGATTGATTCGTGACCAACAAGGGAGTTGGTAGGGTAGGTGTGAATGTGGAGATCACAGGGAGATCAGCCATGATCTTATTGAAAGGTGGAGCAGGCTTAACAGGCTGAATGGCCTGCTTCTAATTTTTTCATTCATTCAGCATTTATATTTTGAACAAGTTGGAAACTGTTGATTTATAAAGATCAATTTGTCAGGTTGTAACCACTCAATATTCATTTTGTTAATAACATTATCAAAAGTTTTCAAGTTGCATCCTGACAACTGCATGCAATGTGATGTGCAGATCTCTGGAATTGTGTGGGATTTACAAGACGGAAACAGACTATTTAGTCCAATTTCTGTACGTTAGTGTTTATACTTAACTTGAGCTTCCTCCCAGTCTAATTACTTTTTCCCACACTGTTCCATGTTACTGTGTTTCCTTATCCATCATGTGGGCTCCAAATCTTTTTTAACCGTATCAATACCGTCTGCTTCAGCCACTCAGGATTCTTGCCATGCTCCGTGTCGAGATGTTCCTTCTAAATTCTTTCTTTGAACACGTGCTGGCCATCTTGTATTTAGGCCTTCTTGTCATGGAGTCACCTCCTTGTTTCTCTGCATTTGTCTTATTAAACCCCAGTTTAATTTTAAAGAGCTCTCAACCCTCGTCACTGTCTTCTGTCAAAAAGCTGGCCACCGATGAATGAATAACATGTCCGGGACTCTATTTATTGATGTTCTCTGAGGCCCGTGGTCACTGATGAGAATGTGATAAATGGAGCCAGCTGACTTGGCCGTGCTTTCTTATCGTGGGGCTAGCCCTGCTGTTACTGATCTTTGTTCCAGATCTCCCTGATCATTCTTTCCCCTTTTGCAAAGACATTGTCCTTATCACAAATTGACAGCTGTACGTAATTTTCATGTTGATGACGTGGCTGTGGCACAGTAACATTTTGAACATGCTGTAACTGTTCACACTAATTGTGTCAGTGCCCATGTTGGCTGACAAAACGGTTAGCTGCTCTCCAGGAACTTTTGTATCCCTTTGAACCCTGTAATGACAATAGCCTTGCATCCTTCCTTTATAATAGTTCTGAATTAATCCCGAATTTTATAGAAAATGACAGATGGCGGGCGAATGGCTGACTTTGCCGTTTGTGTTTTGACGTGAGAGCAGGTAAGAGTTGTGAGAATAGAGGAGGAAGGAGGTGGAATTTAATCCAGTATCAGTGAGGGAAGGGGAAAGGAGACAAGAATAAAACCAGAAGACGTATGTTCAGCAGGTTCTGCCATGCATCTTATAGAGCACAATTCAGCCCATAATTTAGGCCTACCCCCTTCCTCAGCAGTGAACAATATTTCAGATCTATAGTTTTAAAACGGAACAGAACGAAGAAAACCGGAGTGGGGGGGGAAAGAGCACCCAAAGTTTTAAAGTTTATTTATTAGTCACAATAGGCTTACATTAACTCTGCAATGAAGTTACTATGACTATCCCCTAGTCGCCACACTCAATCTCCACTTTGGGTACACTGAGGGAGAATTTAGCATGGCCATTGCACCTAACCAGTACGTCTTTCGGACTGTGGGAGGAAACCAGAACATCGGAAGGAAACCCACGCGGACGCAGGGAGAACGTGCAGACTCCACACAGATAGTGACCCAAGCCGGGAATCAAAACTGGGTCCCTGGTGCTGTGAGGCGGCAGTGCTTATCACTGTGCCACCATACTACCCAATGACCACACGTGAATTAAAAGACATAGGACAATCTATAAAGTGCTGACAGAGGGATGCAGGAATGGTGAAAGAGCAAATAACATGCACAGGAGACAAAAAGAGACCGAATGAGAGAAATCACCGAAATACAAATTAACGAGACACTAAGAGCTAATGGAGGAATTAGCGCAGTGGGACGTCTGAAAAATTAAGTAGGGTCCAGCAGCCCAGGAGTCTGATAGAAGTAAAAAATAGAACAACAACTGGAGAGAGATGGAGGAGATCTTCACTCCTAGCACCAATCTACTGTCAATCCAGCAAAAATATCCATCACACGTTGCAGTCCCTACTATCAGGGAGAAAATGGGAGCTGTCTTTAAAGTCTGAAATTGATAAAATCATTATTAACACCTGTGCCTCCAGCAACTTGCATTTATATGGCGCTTTGTCTTAATAAAATGCTGAGATCACATCAGGGAAACATCAAAGTTTTGCACCAAAAACCACAGAAGGAAATATTAGGACCAAAACCTCATTCAAAGAGTCAGGTGAATTTTGCAGTTTGAGGAAAAGGGGTAAAAGGAGGAGAGAGAGTTCTTTTTTTTGAATTTTATTTATTATACTTTTTATTAGTATCACAAGTAGATTTACACAGCAATGAAGTTACTGTGAAAATCCCTTAGCTGCCACACTCCACACCTCTTTGGGTACTCTGAGGGAGAATTTAGCATGGCCAATGCACCTAACCAGTACGTCTTTCGGATTGTAGGAGGAAACCGGAGCAACTGGAGAAAACCCACATAGACATGGGATGAATGTGCACAGACAGTGATCCAAGCCGGAAATTGAACCCGTGACTCTGGCACTGTAAGCTGCTGTGCCACCTGAGCTGGTAATGATGGAGCAAACAAAATTGGGGATGTTCGAATTAGAGGAGCGCAGACCTTTGCTGGTTGAGTTGTAGAGCTGGGTGAGACTGCAGAGATAGGAAGGGATGAGGACGTGGAGCGATTTGAAAATGAGGAAGATAATTGCAGGCCTAATGGAAAGATGAAATGCAGATGATCAAACTTACATTGAATTTGTCTGATGCTGTAGAAAGCCAAAAATGAAGAGGACCTAGTGGTGATGTGTTGGAGAATGCTCATGGCAAGCACCAGGTAATTTGGGGATGTTCAGCAAAATCTGTGTTTAAATTTCTCCACTATATTAGGTTTAGCATTGTGGTGAGTGGGCAAGTGTATAGCCTACACCTGCGTGGGAAGGAATGAAAGGAGGTAATGGGTGTTGCGGCGATGGAAGATTGAACTACAGACTCATGAAGGGATTATTTTCTTCTGAAAGCCCAGAGGGAGGAGATGGGGGGGGTGGGGAGATGAGGCAAAGATGTTTTTGGTGGTAAAATAATGTTGGAGGTAGTGGAAGCTATGGAAGATGATTTATTGAATGCAGAAATGAGTAGGCTAGAAGGTGCAAAGACAAGAGACTTCCTATCATGCTTCTTACTGTGAGAGAAGCGGCCGGGTAGAAGAATGAAATGCAGGACGTGTTGGACCAGGGTCCTGATAACTCAAATGAAGGGAAATCCTCGGTTTAGATAAAAGAAGGACATTTCAGTCACTCTGACACAGAGTATCAGGGCAAACAAGGATGAAGAAGCTGGGAGAAAGGATGAAGTACTTAGGGAGGTGGGTAGAAGTACAATCCAGGTAGATTTATGAATCCATGGAGTTGTAATAGATATTGGCGATTGGGATTTGAATTACTTTGTCCTTTAATCCCAGTGAAATTGATTCCTCAGCCTGGCCACACCACAATAAACTATCAGGAGTTTAAATACAAAACAGTCAGTCAAGAAGCTCCAGTGAAATTTTATATATTTAGATAAAATAAATCCATTTTTCCCATAGGACCACCATAATGGTAATGTCATTTCCTCAAAGGCTTAATCTAACTTGCTGTAATTTTGTGCTTCAACCCCTTGTCCAGGAATGAATTGGTCCAGAATAACAAAGTACTGCAGATGCTGGGATCTGAAACAAGAACAGATTACGCTGGCAAAACTCAGCAGGTCTACCAGCATCTATCAGGAGAGAAATTAAAATTTGGGGGAGGCAGTGGTGTCGTGTTGTTGTTGCTGGACCAGCAAATCCAGAGACCCAGGATAATGCTTTCGGGACCTGGGTTCGAATCCCTTCTTGGCACATAACCTTACCAGCTCAATGCTTTGGTTGATCATGTGCTCTGTGTTTTCATTTAGCATTTGAATCTGCTGTTTTTGACATAAGCTACATTCATAGGATTACGTTAAGATGCATTATGTGGGAATGGAACCTCCTTGGCTAATACGATACTCCCCTTTACATGGATTTGTGGGCAGATGCCTTGGATTTTGACTCATTGGGATTTTGCTGTAATTATTACAAAGCGAGTTATTGGTTATCCCTCCATATTCCTCCAGTTTCAGGCCCCTGCCACAAACTCTATAGACCAACTTCATCTCAGTCCCTGGCCATTGTCTGAGGCTAATTGTTTGTTTCCGATTTGATTCTGAGCTCAACTTCCAACCCCATGTTGTCACTATCAAGAGGAGTGCCTACATTCACCTCGATATTTCATTTCCTCTCTTGCCTCAGCTCATTGCAACCCTCATTCCAGTGCTTTGTTAACTCTAGACCAGACAATTCCAATGCTCTCCTGGCTAGCACCCACTGAACTTGAGTTCACTCAAAACCACTGCCCACATTCTAATTCGCACAGTCTCATTCACATTTCTGTGTCCTACATTAGCTCCTGGTCCAACGACATCTCCATTTTAAAATTCTCTTCCTTGTTTTCAGCTCCCTCCATTACCTCACCATTCCATACCTCTGTAAGCTCCTCCAGCCCAGCAACTATGCTAGAGATCTGTGTTGATCCAGCACTAGCTTCTTGTCCATCCTTGATTTACTGTGCTGCACCATTGGCAGCCTTACCTTCAGCCAACTAAAGTCTAATCTCTATCCTCTCCAAGCCTCTTTTCCTCTCTACTTGTCATCTTTTCTTTCAGAAGCTATTTAAAAACACCTTTTGATCAAGGTTTTGTTCAACTATCTTAATACCTCCTTTTGTGTCTCTCTTCCAATTTTGCTTGATAATTGCTCGTGTGACATTTCACTACAGGGTCAGGTCGTGAGTACAGGTCAAGGTTGCTGTTGTCGTGGATGGTTTTTGTTCAGATTTAATTTCCAGAATAATTAGTTGCCTTTGCTGCTGCCTTCTGACCTACAAACCCTCACAGAAAGTAGCACAGTTTTCAACAATTTCCCTCACCTTTTGATTGTCGAAAGGCCAGTTGATGAAAATGGGGGCTTGAGGTAAATATAATTTGAGTGTGTGAATAGTCGTGTTTTATAACTCTTTTTTTTAATCATGCTGCTGTTTGCAGGTGCAGTAGGAAGCTACAAATGAGAGAAGATATGTCTTTGATGTATACTTGATCAATGCACTCGTGTGGGCTACCCTCAGCAGCAGTGAGGAAGCCTCTCTTTTGATGTATACACAATGTTGGATCAGAGTTTAAATGCCTTTGGAATCCCAGGGTCTCTGTGGTGCTGCTATTGCAAGAAGATTTGCTTTTGCAGCCAACAAGGCAATTCCTGATCTGCTCGGTGCATGCATTTGTCTGGTCAGTGGTTTGGGGATGTCAGCATGTCAATGGATGTTGTTGTTCACTAATAACACTGTGTAAACCGGTGCCCCTCCTCCTCAGTCTGGCTCCTACCAAGGCTTGTCGCTGTTCAAAATGATTCAATAGGCAGGAATTTTCATGAGAACAGGGATTTACTTTATTTGGAATTTTGCAGAGATTCAAACCTCTTTCAGTTGGCAGCAAAGGCCAGAATCTTATTAGGAGCACGATTTGGATGGGGTGGCACTGCGGGTTGGGGTAGAGGAAGGAAAGTTTTTGCAATGAATGAAAAGGGTGGTTGCATGATAATGAGGAGGCAGGGCAAAGGGTATGAATTAAATGATGCTTTGAAAGGGAGAGGAGAAGACAGATTAACAGTTGTAATTACTTATTCCAAAATTACTTCCCTCAAACAAAACTTACTGACCTAACTCTTCCCAGTCTCTCTGAAGTAGAAGCTTCATCAGTCCTCACCTTTCTGTACAATAGCTAATGGATACCCGCATCTATAGTCATCACCCTAGCCCCTAAAATTACACAATAGTCACTTCTGACTGATATCATTACTTTTGTATATTTCTTTGCACAAACGCTCCACAAATCAGAAGAACGGTCATACATTCTTCTCACAATACTTAACCATTCTGTTTATTACTGGAAGGTTCATTGCACCAGGATATGAAGTGTTTGACTGTTAATTCTTCACAATTTCCAACTGGGAGAAATGGAACAATGTCCAAGAGTTGAATATCGAAAAGCTCCACAGGCCTAAGCTGGATTGGTGAGAGAGAAGAGTGTCTACTTGAATTGGAGGGGCAGTAGGTAAGGGAATGGGGGTGGAAGAATGCCTGTATAAATCAGAAGGCTTGCTCAGGGAGGATGAGATGCATATGGAGTGGATGAGATGTATTTGGAACAGCCAGTGTGGGCTGTTTACGTCAGCTAAATCTGTTAGTGCATTTTTATTAGGCCACTTTCTCCCAATAGACTTAGCTTCTGAAGGAGATTGGCCGATGAGAGACGGCGACAGCGATGTAAGCAGTCAGCTTGTTGCAGGGATTAGAGAAACTGAAATTAAAATCTGGGAAGGAATGAGAGACTGAGTCTCTATTGCTGCCATTTACTTAAACAGCAGGTTTATGTGGAGCAGCAGGTGTGAAAGAAGGACTGGGGTAACTAACAATTTGGCCAATATCTGTCAGCGTGTTCTGGAATGTTAATGAAGTATCTCTCCTTAAAGAGAAGGACAGTATGAAGGTTTCAATATCTGTGTGAAATCCTCTGCCTGTGTATCGTGATAACATGTTTCACTGGTAAAAGGTGACATTCTTACCTCTGTGTGAAGGGAGATGAATATGTTTTCTAGAATGGGACTATAAATATCAAGAGACTTGAGAGAGTTTACAAGTTTTCATTAAAGTTTAAACTGAATCTGTTTTCGTTGCTTTTCCCCCTAGGCATGCAGTGAGATTTCAAAGGATAGTGCCCCTCGGTGCCTTTGTCCAGCAGCCTCTCACAATTTTATTCCACCAGACCATGATCAGTATCTAGAACAGTCTGAGTCCTGACTGCTGGATCAGTTAACTGAGGCACCCTGAAATGCAGCTTGCAATCTGTGGTATCACACAAGCTCCCGGGTTCAAAATGGTGAGTCTCCAGAAAAGGAAGATAGCAAATAAGTCAATGCCGTCGACGACCATGAGAGTTTAAATGAAAATTCTCATTGTGAGTGGATCATTTAATTTGTACAGGCAGTTTGTGCTCATGTCAAAGAGATGTTGGGTAATCTTCCATTTGAGAGTAGCCGGTATTCCTGAGTAATCCTGGATATCCTGTCCACTTCACATGCTTCGAATCATCGTTTCATTACGAGTCAATTAGAGCTCTCCTGGGGTTCTGCATAAAAGGCCTTATAATTGGATTGCTTTACTAGACTAGGACCTGGGGATTACAGATGAGATGCTATTGCAGATCCTCTTGTAGTCTACAAACACTGTCCAATTGTTTGATAAAGGATATACCACACAGAGTATGAGTTAGACACTTTGTTTTATCATTTTTCTGCAATATAAATCAATAAAGAATGAAATTGTATTTGCACAACCTCTTGTGATATTCTCATGCTGACCCAAATTGCCTCACGTTGGGAGACTAATGCCATCATTTTTGATCCAATTTACAACTCTGTACTTCTGCCACTGACTCTATCCTCCTCCTCCTCACCTATTGTCTCAAGCTGAAACAACCTGTTTCCTGTATCTGCATCCTACTTGATTCCACAGGTTCTCCGTTAGAAAGAATGCCATTTCTATCTGTCAACAACCTGCCTCAGTCCATTTGCTGTACAGACGCTCAACCTTGTCTTTATAACATCCAGACTTAATAGGGCATATCGTCTGCTCCTGCTCCTATTTCTTACATTCTATTCTAATGCTTTACTAGCTAACTTCTATCCTTATGTCCTTTAAACTGCAACTCATCTAAAACTCTATTACTCATATCCTATGCCACAATAAGTTCCGTTTGTCCACTACCTCAAATTTAAAATTCCCATCCTTGAGTTTGAATGACTTCTTGACCTCTGCTCTGTACCCACCCCCCCACGACCTTCTTGATTACCTGTCCTAATCTCTCCATCACTGTCTCTGCAGCTAATTAACAAAGCATTCTTATGCCTGTCTGTAAAGGGCCTGAGGGCATTTTTAAGTTAAAAGATATTTAATAAGTGCATGTTGTTGTTCGGTTCCCTGAATTAATTATGAAATGTGGCCACTGTAATTCATTAGAGTGATGTTTCTGCGTAAATATCCCCGTGAAGGATAGGGGGTACGACATGGTCCAACTAAATGGCCAATCCTGTGTCAACATGACCGGGTCAATTCCACGCAGTACAGGGAACAGGTACAACCTCACCATATGGTGATAGCTGGTATTTATGTAATGAGGATCTATGCACAGCTTGATGCAGTTGTATATAAAGGTGGCCATCAGGATGAGGGTGACATTGGCTGTGTCTTTTTTCTCCCTTTGTTTAAAATTTGTACATTGTGTCTGGTGGACATGGTACAGTTTTGATTTTCAGACAAAATGGAAGATGGTTCAGTGATTGCTATGCTGCAGAAGTGGGTATGGATCAGACTTGTATCACCAATAACAACACTGAGAGTGCCATGTTTGTTTTATATTAAAACCTCCTTTCAGTTTTGGTGCACGCCCCAGCCCCTTTGAACCGTATCCCTTCAGGTAATCTGATCTGACAGTGAAGGGGACAAAGGATCGGTTGGCCCAGTTCCCAAAGAACATGAGCTTGCTCTTGCTTTAATTTATTTTGGCTCTTAGGCCAGTTGAATCTGTTCACTGAAGCTCAATAGATGGTGCACTGACAGCAGATCTAAGTAGTAAAAGTCCAACAAGAATACGATAGCCTGATGTTTGACAATGAAGAGAACCCAAGTACACTAATTGTTGTCTGATGTATCTCACCAGCTACCTTGTACAATCTCAAACTCAAGGACCAGGAGTATAGGCCTCTCAAAGCCATTTTGCCATTCAATGAGATTGTGACTGATTTGTGACCTTTCTTTTCCAGCCACTCATACTGCTGAGTTCTCTGAACTCGCTGCAGTCATGATGTGGAGATGCCGGTGTTGGACTGGGATAGACACAGTAAGAAGTCTCATGACACCAGGGTAAAGTCCAACAGGTTTATTTGGTAGTAAACGCCAATAGCTTATGGCGCTTTGCCCCTCCATCAGGTGAGTGGGGGACAAAGCCCCGAAAGCTATTGGTGTTTACTACCAAATAAACCTGTTGGACTTTAACCTGGTGTTATGAGACTATTAGCTACAGTGAACAGAGATTTGTCTGAGCACCAAATTCTCTGTCCTTGCTTGCAGTGGTGGCAGGGAGTGAACTGCCACAGAATTCTGGTCTAAATTTCCCTCAATACTCTTGGTTCTATCCCATCATCTGTCATTACTCAAAATGGTGAATAGTTAAGGCCCAAAAGATCCCCATGGAACATCACCAGTCAAGCCTACTAATTAGAATACCTTCCCAATATCCCGACTCTCTACTCCTGCCTCTCAGTTTCCAATTCGGGTCAATAATTTATCTTCATTTCCTAGGGCTTCAGTTTGAGGTAATAAGCTTTTCTGAGGGAGTTCATCAACATAAATAATATCCTTGAACATTTTTCTTCAAAGCAAATCAATCAGGTTTGAACACATGAGCTAACCTTTCCCAAATCCATGCTGATCTCTCTGATAAGTTCAAAATTTCAAGACATTATGTAACAATATCCTTAATTGTAGAGTTGCAAGTTAATTCTCAGATTCTCTTTTTATAGCTTTTATTACCAGCATTCTCTGGTTTTTCTTCAGATCATATAAATCTTTCACCTTTTACTAAAGATTTCCGTGGAGAGGAACATCCAGTCTATTTTGTCACCTCCTCTTCATTGTTTCTCTCTCAGTCACCAGGATCCGTTCGCTAGTTTTTATTTAATGTTGTCCCTTACCTCCTTTGACCTTCATGACTGTTTTTATTAGTGAATGCAGTGCTTGCCCCTTAGGGATATCAATTGGTTATGAATCAAATTAGATTTATTTTCCTCCTAATCTTCTGTTAATTCACCCATTAATAGATTTACCCAGTTTATTGTAATCTAAATTTTCAGCTCTTCATGTACAATCACAGCTTGCACACCAACTCCCCCATATATTGTGTAGCCTGGAGTGCTTGAGTATAGCGCTCTTCTTCTTTTATCACTGTGGCCATTCCTATCTATTCACACAATGCAATCACAGATTGTCATCTATCCAAATGTAATTTATTTTTAAATAAAGTTATTTTGGAAATTGTTGAGAATTTTTTTTTGTATAAAGTCAAGTGCCGAGAAGGGAGCTAATTTTACATAATTTTATGAGCTTTGAATGCAGATCAATGTGCTTGAGTAGTAATATTAATTTTGACTAGATGGTGTTCAAACCAAGTTATCATGTAAGGTTTATTTGGTGCAATGCAGAAATAAAATGCTGCAGATGTCAAAAATCCGACAGAAAATAACGCCAGAAGCACTCAGCAGGTCAAGCAGAACCTGTGGAGAGAGAAACACAGCTAACGTTCCAGTTACCAAAAGAGAAAATGCTGGAACATCTTAGCATGTCTGGCAGCATCTTTAAGGAGAGAAAAGAGCTGGCGTTTCTAGTCCAGATGACCTTTGTCAAAATGCCTGCTGGGGAAAAGAGCAGTATTTCTTCAGGCATTCCTACCCTGAAGAAATTAAACACTGGATAAAAGCAAATTACTGCGGATGCTGGACGCTGAAACCAAAAGAGAAAATGCTGGAACATTCCAGTTAGATTGATTTCAAACTGAAGTTCCCCAACCCATGTCACCATTGCCCACATCTTTTTAGACCAGCATTGCCCACACTAACGTCCCTTAAAGTGCCACCTTCTCGACATCTGTGCCTGTCCCGATAATGTAATGTGCTCCCTATATTTTTGCAGGTGAGATGAAATCTATGGACAGTTTAAACCCATTGCTGCTGTGATTACAAATAAACGTATCTTTGTTACCTGTGTTCTGATGGCACTATTTTCTTCCCCCCACCCCCCCCACCCCCTCCTCAAATAGCCAGGGGCAATTTTCCTGGAGATTTGTGTGTGTTTCGTTCTCTGTGAAGCTATATTTCTGTGTGCAGGTTTGTTTGTGTGACATCCTTAACCACATTCAGTTGGCTGTTATGTTTAAGGTTTAGTGATGGAGGGGAGTTGTTAAACTTCCTGCTCCTGACAGCTATCGGGTGACTTTTGTTGTAAGATGTGTGAGTGCAGATTGGATCAGGCTCTGCATTTATCCCTGCATTCCCTTGAGGGGGTGCTGACGTAATGAAGATTGTTCAATTTGGTCAGTGACCAGAGATGTGACTGGGCCTGTGGAATTCTACTCGGTAGAAAATATTCTGCTTGCATCAGCCTATTAGTTTTGTGCCACACATGGAATCTGTCTCTGAGGAAGGTAACCAACCATAAGTTAAAGCTTAAGTGAAACTCTGTGAAGCTCCTTTTTAACCTTGAGAGTAGTGGAATGAACACTTCAATCACTGTACAGCTCTGCTTGGTTGCTGCTTACATTACCATTCCAAACGCAGTTATGGCCAAGTTCCATAACATGTTTGATTGACTTCTCAATCCATTTCACCTCCAGTCCTGTTTGTGAACAGATACTTGTCTGATTCTAATCCATTTGAGCATGTTAATTGATAAAACATTGCATGTTATCCCTTTCTTGTGTCCACTGGGCTGCAGCAGTATTTTCTAAGCTCTCGGTGCACTTGAGATTTTCTAATTTTGTCCTTGTGTTCTACTTTTCTGCTTCTGCAGTCCAATCCCCAGTGGACTCCCTGTTTTCCGAGACTATCTAGCCCTGTGATTTGAGGTGAAAGGGACAGAAATATCCTTTTGTTAATTCTGTTGATACTTCATCAACACTGATGAAAAGTCACAAACTTGAAACACTAACTGTTCTTCTGTCCACAGAAATTGCTTGACCTACTAAGTACTTCCAGCATTTTCTGTTCTTTTGGAAACAGTTTGAGGCTGAAATGGTTGTATAAGCTGACCCAGGTGGTGGTTCAGCTTCACCCTGATTTTCCCAGCTTTTAGTGATGTATATCGCCTCCTTGTGCCTTTTCGAGTTTACATATCCATCTATCAGTGAGGGATATGCTGCATTTGCAGGTTTATGCCTGAAAAGTTAACTTACATTTCCATCATTTTATGGTTTTGTTTGAAATTTATTTATTTATTAGTGTTAGTAGTTACATTGACACGGCAATGACGTTACTGTGAAAATCCCCTAGCCTCCACACTCTGGCGTCTGTTCAGGTACACCATGGAGAATTTAGCATGGCACTGCACCTAACCACCACCACTTTCTGACTGTGGAAGCACCCGCAGACACAGGGAGAAGGTGTAGATTCCACACAAATCGTGACCCAAGCTGGAATCCAAACCCAGGTGCCTGGCGCTGTGAGGCAGCAGTGCTAACCATTGTGCCACCGTGTTAATGATTTGCTGTTCCTGTTGGTGTGAATTTAGATAATGTGCTATTTATGGAAACGAAGATGGAAAAGTTAATTCTCTGCAATGTTTCTGGCATATTCAGCCTTTGATAATCAGTTAGCTTATTCAGCGACTTGTGGTTGCTCCATTAAGCAGCTCATTCCTACAGTGTCCCACTTAGAAGAGCCATTCAATGTAAACCATATAAGAATTGCAGTTGTCTCTGAGGTAAAGTATTCAGATCTATATATAGTTTTGCATCAGTCAGGAGGTTAAAAATAGTGTGTAGCATGTCTTTATTAAAGGAATGGGGAGTGATCAAAGGGCTATGTTTCAGGATTGAAGACTCTGATAATACTAGTGCACACACCCTATGCTTCTCACATGCAAAGCTTATTTATGAACACCAAATATCTGAATTACCTGATGACCATCTGCTCGCCACTTGGATTTTAATCTCCATATTGAGAATGACCTGTCCCTGTGTACATTTCAGCACTGACACCATACATTATGTGACTATATATAGGACAAAAAGAATGTAAGGTTAACCTGCAGCCGTGAAGTGGAGGGGTTTGGAGACTAATCCAGGGTAAAATTACTTAATTAATGGACCAGGGTATGGGCTATGAGGGACTAAGTAGAGCGTCCAATGATAGAGGATCCTGAAGCTGATTTGCTGGGGAATCTGTTGTTATCATTGAGTCTCAGCTGAGGTTGTCCTGAAGGAGGCCATTCAACCCACCAGTCTGCACCAGTTACACAAGACATAGAACTCACTCTCGGCATACTCTGTTGCCATATAATCTCATATCGCTGATGATGGAGACTATCATTAACCCTTTACACCACAGGGGATAGGAGGTTGTTGGAACTTTGTGAGCTGAGAGATGGGTGTGCGGGACTTGGTGGAGGAGAGGACAAGGTACCTGAAAGTTTATGAAGGGTGGAGATAGGGAAATCAGAGATGTGAGGATAATAAATGCAGAATAAAGATTGCCACTACACAGGAGACAAAGCAGGCAAGAAGTGAGCCATATTCTGGAGATATAAATACATTCTTGGCAGTAGTCTAGATATAAGATGGAACTCTGAGCCCATAATTAATCAGATAACCAAGGTTATATACCACTTGGTTCATACTGAAGAGTCAAGGATTCATTGGAGGCATATAGATGTTGCTGTGACTTACCTTTTTCCAGATCATCCAGGAAAATCTGTGGTTCAGAAATAGCCCTGAAGTTTATGGTTGGGTTAGCTAAGTGGTAGAGTTGCATCATCAGCACCCCAGTGGAAGCTTAACTCTGGATTGTCCTGCCAAGAGATAGCATGCAGATCACAAATATAGGGGACCAAAGCTATCACCCTGGGACATACCAGAGGTGACTGAACAGCAGGTAAATCATTTGTGGAGTTCTCATGAGTAAGTGGGTATCTTTGCATACCTAATGTTTCCTGCTCCCTGATGGCGTGTGTAGGTATTCTTCTAACTCAGTGAAGAGGTACCTATTCTTTCTTGGAGTTGGCATTTGTTTTTTCACAGGTGCTGGATTGAATTTTTAGTAGTGTGGTAAGTGACAACCTGCTGTGTGCTTCTGGAGCTATTAATCTTTCCTAATATTTTTTCTGGCTGACCTGATGTTTTAGCTTATAACAGGTCATACTGAGGTTGAACTGTGATCATAAAATCATAGAATCCCTACAGTGCAGAAGGAGGCCATTTGGCCCAGCGAGCCTGCTCCGACAACAATCCCACCCAGGACCTACACCCGTAACCACATGTATTTACACCACTAATCCCCCTGACACTATGGGCAGTTTCGCCATGCCAACCTACCTAAACCGCACATCTTTGGCCTGTGGGAGGCAATCGGAGCACCCGGAGGAAACCCATGCAGCCACAGGGAGAACATGCAAACTCCACACAGACAGTGATCCGAGGATGGAATTGAACCTGTGACCCTGGCGCTGTGAGGCAGCAGTGCTAACCACTGTGCCACCATGCTGCCCTTTTTTTTTTGCTGTTTGTGCTGCTCTGTATCACGAACAAGCTGTCAAACCAACTGAGCAAAACCAAGGTTGTCCACACAGTGGATAAATCAGCATGGTCCAATAAACTGCAGGATTTGAAGTAGTCCTCAGCTAGCTCTCATCTCACATAGAACATAAACTCAGTCAGGAGGGGAAAGAATGGTGAAATCTAAACACTGCTGTGATGCATTGGACTTCATTCTTAAAGTAAAATGCAATTCATTTAAATTGAGTTGCCATGTATCTGGAGCAATCAAGATGCCCTCCCTGACCATTAAAATGTTGGATGCTCAGAGCTTCTTAACCTTGCCTGATCAACTGACCTCTAGAATAATAATATAAAATGGTTTAAAATGTCGCACTCTGGAGGAGCTGTGTACAGTGTGCCAAGCTCTGATTATCTAATTTCAGAAGGTGCCACAGAGAACTGGACTTCCTGCTGGTAAATAACTGACTTTGAGCTTGGAACTATAACAAGTCCCAGTTTCTGAAAATCAGGGCTGGTGAAATGTCAATCGGGACTTCAAAGGAACTGATATTGGGATGCAGATCAATACTGTGCTTTCTGGTATTACACATTAGTATGAACTATATCTGTGCTCTGCATGAGTACTGTGCATCCTTTACTGCATTCCAACATTATATAAAAGGTAAATTCGCCATAATCCTAGATGACCATCAGCTTTGAGAAGGAGAGCTGAGTGGTGGTGATTCAAGAAAGTGGGTCTTTCATGAATAACCTCAGCCAGTATGGGAATTGAACTCGCGCTGCTGACGGCACTCTATCTTGAACCAGCTGTCCAACCAACTGAGCTAAACTGACCCCACCACCAAGCAGTCCACCACTGGCTTTTCAAGGGCAATTAGGGATGGACAGTGAACACAGCCATGCTCACATTCAGAAAAACTCATAGATAGTTGCAGTAATTCAGCCAACTGCTGTTTTCTCATCACTAACGCCCCTCATTGTGCACAAATGGAAAAGTGTATGTGGCTTACAGTCAGACGGTCTTCGCCTTGGGACCTACAAAAACAGTCCTGGTAAAGTAATACGTTTAAAGACCCATGCAGAATGCTTCCCTTTGGGTGACCCTCTACTTGCTCAAGAAGGCAGCTCGTACTCCATGAAGCCCATGGGGAGATAGATCTATGAATGATTCTCTGTAGCCATCATAACAATAACTGATTGCGAGCGTATGGACAACATGGTGGCACAATGGTCAGCATTGCTGCCTTACAACGCCAGTGATCGGGGTCAATTCCGGCCTTGGGTCACTATGTGGAGTTTGCACCTTCTTCCTGTGTCTGAGTAGATTTCCTCCCACAGTCCAAAGATGTTCAGGTTAGGTTGATTGGCCATGCCAAATTGACTTTAATGTCAGGGGATTAACAGGGTAAATATGCGGGGTTACGGGAATAGGGCCTGCGTGGGATTGTGGTCGATGCCGACTTGATGAGCTGAATGACTTCCTTTGGCACTGTAGGAATTCTATGATTCTATGAACTCACAGAAATATGGGTCTAAAGTTCTGCTTTTTGGATCCTGTTGTAGAAGTTAACCATGAAAATATAATCCTGAATAGTTGCATTGCTTTGCATTTGGATCTCTGTTACAAAAGTGGAACACAGCAGACCTACCAGAGACTGTCACTTGACAACAAAGATAACATTTATACAACTCAATTCAACACAAGTTTGGGAGGAAAGAATTCAGAATTGTATTGCTGTGTGCAATTTTGCAGTTCGAAAGGGTACATTATGAAAATGTGACAAATTCTCTTATTCTTCATGGAGATCTTAGTGACATCAAGTACAGCCTTTCACAACCTATCACACCATGAATATATTGTAGATCTGTTTTGGCAGCCCTGAATTAAGCTGTTTTCTAATGTTCCATCCTGAAGGCCTTCATTAAAATTAATTGAGTTTAACATCCAGACCCTTTGGCAAGAAGAATGTTATCTGTGACCTTGCACACAAATAGAAGCTGCTTTAGTTGTGCAGGTGTGAAAACAGTAATTCAGAGAGATTGTCTAGTTGCTTCTGTAGCTGAACATTGTTTACCCCAATCAGAACCTTTTTTATTGTAATTGAACATGTGATTGATAATCTCCCAGTAGTTGGTAGCAGAATGCCAGTGCTATTGCAGCACTGAATCTGTGTCATTAATAGTGGCAAACTGTACAGCCAATGTGCCAAGCTTACTGAAAAGGCACAGAGGGATGGGTTTAAGTAACCAAGCAGTTATTTAAAGATGGATGGGCGAGATTTTACTCCCTCTCCATGGTGTGTTTTGCAGTGGCGGGAGGCGGCATGCTGCTTGCTGGCAGCAGGATCTTATGGTCTTGCCGTTATCAATGAGGTTTTCCAGTGAATACACCCCTCGCAGCTGGGAAACCCATCATGAGGGCGTGCCATCAGCAGTACTGTAAAAAATCTTGCTGACATGAACAGAAGCAAGATTTTGGCAGTAGTGTTTGTGTAAACCCACTTACCTGTAGACCCAAATGAGCACCGCTTAGTATCTTATCTCGTGGTTCAAGTTAATATTTTAGAGATACTGTTTAGTCCTGGGAAGATGTAAATTTAACTGGCGAAAAGGGGATCAATGCCAATCAGACCAGTTGGAGTCTGTTGCATTTAAACGGCTATGGCTGAGTCCGCTTAAGGGGGTGAGCAGCTGGAATGGAAAAATCCTAAAATGGTAGGTAGATTTACTTACTTGGAGAGCTGGAGAAGTACGCCAGAATTCTACTGTCCTGTCTGCCATGGGAATTGGAGCTGGCAAGGGGCGGACAATGAGAAGGTCCATTTATCTCGGATGGAATTTTCCGGTCTCGGGTTGAGCGAGGTCGTAAGATCCCACCCATGACGTCTACATTGCTTGCAAAGAAGTGCAGCCCAGAGATATGTTTTGTTTTGGGTGTTAAAACTAAATTAGTTCAAAAGCTTTCAGCAAACCCTGTAAAGCTATGTTGTCATGGAGATGGGTAGAGTGTAAGAACGTTCTCTGGTTTCAATTTATCTGAGTGTTCTGAAGTAGAGGAAGAGGCTGTACTGAGAGGGTACTGCTGTTAGCAGGCTCCAGGTAGTTGGGGCAGAAAGAAGCCCTGGAAGCTGTTTGTAGCTTGGTATAGGAGAGGGACCGGACTGTGGAGAAACACGGGCATTACCAGGGTAGTGAAGCTAGTGGTCTAGC